>NC_064642.1:845187199-845812199 GCF_023864345.2 Schistocerca serialis cubense
TGAGTTTAGATTTTCGAATCCGACGCGAAACTGATAGTTAATTCTAACGATCAGGGCCTCCTAATGACGATGGAGCACTCAAATTGGGTAGCGATTCAACACATCGTCCTCCAGCGGACTGTCTCCAAGTGGATATTGCTGCTTATGGTCCGTCTCCAGTGAGTCTAGATTTTCGAATCCGACGAAAAACTGATAGTTAATTGTAACATTCAGGGACTCCTAGTTACGATGGAACTCTCACATTGCGTCGCGATCCAATACATCGTCCTCCTGCCGACCTGTCTCCAAGGGTCTATTGCTGCCTGGGGCACCTTATGATCGTTTTCCTGTGAGTCTAGATTTTCGAATCCGACACAAAAATAATAGTTTATTGTAACGTTCAGCGCCTCCTAATGTCGATGGAACACTCAAATTGCGTCGTGATTCAATACATCGTCCTCCAGCGGACTGGTCTCAAAGGGGATATAGCTTCGGGCACCTTATGGTCCGTCTCCAGTGAGTCTAGATTTTCGATTCCGACGAAAAACTGATGGTTAATTGTATCATTCAGGGCCACCTAATGACGATGGAACACTCAAATAAAGTAGAGATTATGTAGATCGGCCTCCAGCCGACTTGTCTCCAAGGGGATATTGCTGCTTCGGGCACAATATGGTCCTCCTCCTGTGAGTCTAGATTTTCGAATCCGACGCAAAACTGATAGTCAAGTTCAGGGACTCCTAATGACGATGGAACACTCAAATTGCGTCGATATTCAATACATCGTCCTTCAGCCGACTTGTCTCCAAGGGTCTATTGCTGCCTCGGGCACCTTATGGTCGTTCTCCTGTGACTCTAGATTTTCTAATCCGACGCAAAACTGATTGTTAATTGTATTGTTCAGGACCACCTAATGATGATGGAACACTCAAATTGCGTCGAGATTCAATACATCGGCCTCCAGCCGACTTGTATCCAAGGGGATATTGCTGTCTCGGGCTTCATATGATTCCTCTCCTGTGAGTAGATTTTCGAATCCGACGCATAATGATAGTTAATTGTAACGTTCAGCGCCTCCTAATGACGATGGAACACTCAAATTGCGTCGAGATTCAATACATTGGCCTCCAGCCGACTTGTCTCCAAGGGGATATTGCTGCCTCGGGCACCATATGGTCCGTCTCCTGTGAGTCTCGATTTTCGAATCCGACGCAAAAATGATAGTTAATTGTAACGTTCAGCGCCTCCTAATGACGATGGAACACTCAAATTGCGTCGAGATTCAATACATCGTCCTTCAGCCGACTTTTCTCTAAGGGTCTATAGCTGCCTCGGGCACCTTATGGTCGGTCTCCTGTGAGTCTAGATTTTCTAATCCGACGCAAAACTGATTGTTAATTGTAACGTTCAGGGCCTCCTAATGACGATGGAACACTCAAATTGCGTCGCGTTTCAATACATCGTACTCCAGCGGACTGGTCTCCAAGGGGATATAGCCTCTGGCACCTTATGGTCCGTATCCAGAGAGTCTATATTTTCGAATCCGACGAAAAACTGATACTTAATTGTAACGTTCAGGGCCTCCTAATGACGATGGAACACTCAAATTGCGTCGAGATTCAATACATCGTCCTTCAGCCGACTTGTCTCCAAGGGTCTATTGCTGCCTCAGGCACCTTATGGTCGTTCTCCTGTGAGTCTAGATTTCCTAATCCGACGCAAGACAGATTGTTAATTGTAGCGTTTACGACCTCCTAATGACGATGGAACACTCAAATTGCGTCGAGATTCAATACATCGTCCTCCAGCCGACTTGTATCCAAGGGGATATTGCTGTCTCGGGCTTCATATGATCCTTCTCCTGTGAGTTTATTTTCTAACCCGACGCTAAAATGATAGTTAATTGTAACGTTCAGCGCCTCCTAATGACGATGAAGCACTGAAATTGCGTCGCGATTCAATACTTCGTCATCCAGCGGACTGGTCTCAAAGGGGTGTTGCTGCTTCGGGTACCTAATAGTCCGTCTCCTGTGAGTCTAGATTTTCGAATCCGACGCAAAACTGGTAGTTAATTGTAAAGTTCAGGGCCTCTTAATGACGATGGAACACTCAAATTGCGTCGAGATTCAATACATCGGCATTCAGCCGATTTGTCTCCAAGGGTCTACTGCTGCCGCGAGCACCTTGTGGTCGTTCGCCTGTGAGTCTAGATATTAGAATCCGACACAAAACTGATTTTTAATTGCAATGATCAGGGCCTCCTAATGACGATGGAACACTCAAATTGCGTCGAGATTCAATACATCGGCATTCAGCCGATTTGTCTCCAAGGGTCTACTGCTGCCGCGAGCACCTTGTGGTCGTTCCCCTGTGAGTCTAGATTTTCGAATCCGACGCAAAAATGATAGTTAATTGTAACGTTCAACGCCTCCTAATGACGATGGAACACTCAAATTGCGTCGAGTGTCAATACATCGAACTCCAGCCGACTTGTCTAAAGGGGATATTGCTGCCTCGGTCTCTATGTGGTCTGTCTCCTGTGAGTCTAGCTTTTCGAATCCGACGCGAAACTGATAGTTAATTCTAACGTTCAGGGCCTCCTAATGACGATGGAGCACTCAAATTGCGTCGCGATTCAATACATCGTCCTCCAGCGGACTGGTCTCCAAGGGGATATTGCTGCTTCGGGTACCTTATGGTCCGTCTCCAGTGAGTCTAGATTTTTGAATTCGACGAAAAACTGATAGTTAATTGTAACATTCAGGGACTCCTAGTTACGATGGAACTCTCAAATTGCGTCGAGATTCAATACATCGGCCTCCAGCCGACTTGTCTCCAAGGGTCGGTTGCTGCCTCGGACACCTTACGGTCGTGCTCCTGTGAGTTTAGATTTTCGAATCCGACGCGAAACTGATAGTTAATTCTAACGTTCAGGGCCTCCAAATGACGATGGAGCACTCAAATTGGGTAGCGATTCAATACATCGTCCTCCAGCGGACTGTCTCCAAGTGGATATTGCTGCTTATGGTCCGTCTCCAGTGAGTCTAGATTTTCGAATCCGACGAAAAACTGATAGTTAATTGTAACATTCAGGGACTCCTAGTTACGATGGAACTCTCACATTGCGTCGCGATCCAATACATCGTCCTCCTGCCGACCTGTCTCCAAGGGTCTATTGCTGCCTGGGGCACCTTATGATCGTTTTCCTGTGAGTCTAGATTTTCGAATCCGACGCAAAACTGATATTTCATTGTAACGTTCAGGGCCTCGTAATGGTGATGGAACACTCAAATTGCGTCGAGATTCAATACATCGGCATTCAGCCGATTTGTCTCCAACTGTCTATTGCTGCCACGGGCACCTTATGGTCGTTCCCCTGTGAGTCTAGATTTTAGAATCCGACGCAAAACTGATTCTTAATTGTAATGATCAGGGCCTCCTAAAGACGATGGAACACTCAAATTGCGTCGAGATTCAATACATCGCCTTCCAGCCAACTTGTCTCCAAGGGGATAATGCTGCCTCGGGCACCATACGGTCCGTCTGCTGTGAGTCTAGATTTTCGAATCCGACACAAAAATGATAGTTAATTGTAACGTTCAGCGCCTCCTAATGTCGATGGAACACTCAAATTGCGTCGTGATTCAATACATCGTCCTCCAGCGGACTGGTCTCCAAGGGGATATAGCTTCGGGCACCTTATGGTCCGTCTCCAGTGAGTCTAGATTTTCGATTCCGACGAAAAACTGATGGTTAATTGTATCATTCAGGGCCACCTAATGACGATGGAACACTCAAATAGCGTCGAGAATATGTACATCGGCCTCCAGCCGACTTGTCTCCAAGGGGATATTGCTGCTTCGGGCACAATATGGTCCTTCTCCTGTGAGTCTAGGTTTTCGAATCCGACGCAAAACTGATAGTCAAGTTCAGGGCCTCCTAATGACGATGGAACACTCAAATTGCGTCGATATTCAATACATCGTCCTTCAGCCGACTTGTCTCCAAGGGTCTACTGCTGCCTCGGGCACCTTATGGTCGTTCTCCTGTGAGTCTAGATTTTCTAATCCGACGCAAAACTGATTGTTAATTGTATTGATCAGGACCACCTAATGACGATGGAACACTCAAATTGCGTCGAGATTCAATACATCGGCCTCCAGCCGACTTGTATGCAAGGGGATATTGCTGTCTCGGGCTTCATATGATCCCTCTCCTGTGAGTAGATTTTCGAATCCGACGCATAATGATAGTTAATTGTAACGTTCAGCGCCTCCTAATGACGATGGAGCACTGAAATTGCGTCGCGATTCAATACTTCGTCCTCCAGCGGACTGGTCTCAAAGGGGAATTGCTGCTTCGGGTACCTAATAGTCCGTCTCCTTTGAGTCTAGATTTTCGAATCCGACGCAAAACTGGTAGTTAATGGTAACGTTCAGGGCCTCCTAATGACGATGGAACACTCAAATTGCGTCGAGATTCAATACACCGGCATTCAGCCGATTTGTCTCCAAGGGTCTACTGCTGCCGCGGTCAACATGTGGTCGTTCCCCTGTGAGTCTAGATATTAGAATCCGACACAAAACTGATTTTTAATTGCAATGATCAGGCCCTCCTAATGACGATGGAACACTCAAATTGCGTCGAGATTCGATACATCGGCCTCCAGCCGACTTGTCCCCAAGGGGATATTGCTGCCTCGGGCACCATATGGTCCGTCTCCTGTGAGTCTAGATTTTCGAATCCGACGCAAAAATGATAGTTTATTGTAACGTTCAACGCCTCCTAATGACGATGGAACACTCAAATTGCGTCGAGTGTCAATACATCGAACTCCAGCCGACTTGTCTAAAGGGGATATTGCTGCCTCGGGCACTATGTGGTCTGTCTCCTGTGAGTCTAGCTTTTCGAATCCGACGCGAAACTGATAGTTAATTCTAACGTTCAGGGCCTCCTAATGACGATGGAACACTCAAATTGCGTCGAGATTCAATACATCGGCCTGCAGCCGACTTGTCTCCAAGGGTCTGTTGCTGCCTCGGGCACCTTATGGTCGTTCCCCTGTGAGTCTATATTTTAGAATCCGACGCAAAACGGATTTTTAATTGTAATGATCAGGGCCTCCTAATGACGATGGAACACTTAAATTGCGTCGAGATTCAATACATCGGCCTCCAGCCGACTTGTCTCCAAGGGGATAATGCTGCCTCGGGCACCATATGGTCCGTCTCCTGTGAGTCTAGATTTTCTAATCCGACACAAAAATGATAATTAATTGTAACGTTCAGCTCCTCTTAATGTCGATGGAACACTCAAATTGCGTCGCGATTCAATACATCGTCCTCCAACGGACTGGTCTCCAAGGGGATATAGCTTCGGGCACCTTATGGTCCGTCTCCAGTGAGTCTAAATTTTCGATTCAGACGAAAAACTGATGGTTCATTGTATCATTCAGGGCCACCTAATGACGATGGAACACTCAAATTGCGTCGAGATTCTATACATCGGCCTCCAGCCGACTTGTCTCCAAGGGGATATTGCTGCTTCGGGCACAATATGATCCTTCCCTGTGAGGCTAGATTTTCGAATCCGACGCAAAACTGATAGTTAAGTTCAGGGCCTTCTAATGACAATGGAACACTCAAATTGCGTCGAAATTTAATACATCGTCCTTCAGCCGACTTGTCTCCGAGGGTCTATTGCTGCCTCGGGCACCTTATGGCCGTTCTCCTGTGAGTCTAGATTTTCTAATCCGACGCAAAACTGATTGTTAATTGTATCGTTCAGGACCTCCTAATGTCGATGGAACACTCAAATTGCGTCGAGATTCAACACAGCGGCCTCCAGCCGACTTGTATCCAAGGGGATATTGCTGTCTCGGGCTTCATATGATCCTTCTCCTGTGAGTATATTTTCGAATCCGACGCTGAAATGATAGTTAATTGTAACGTTCAGCGCCTCCTAAACTCGATGGAACACTCAAATTGCGTCGAGATTCAATACATCGGCCTCCAGCCGACTTGTCTCCAAGGGGATATGGCTGCCTCGGGCACCATATGATCCGTCCCCTGTGTGTCTAGATTTTCGAATCCGACGCAAAAATGACAGTTAATTGTAACGCTCAGCGCCTCCTAATGACGATGGAACACTCAAATTGCGTCGAGAGTCAATACATCGAACTCCAGCAGACTTGTCTACAAGGGGATATTGCTGCCTCGGGCTCTATGTGGTCCGTCTCCTGTGAATCTAGATTTTCGAATCTGACGCGAAACTGATAGTTAATTGTAACGTTCAGGGCCTCCTAATGACGTTGGAACACTCAAATTGTGTCGAGATTCAATACATCGTCCTTCAGCCGACTTGTCTCCAAGAGTCTATTGCTGCCTCGGGCACCTTGTGGTCGATCTCCTGTGAGTCTAGATTTTCGAATCCGACGCAAAACAGATAGTTCATTGTAACGTTCAGGACCTCCTAATGACGATGGAACACTCAAATTGCGTCGAGATTCAATACATCGGCCTCCAGCCGACTTGTCTCCAAGGGTCTGTTGCTTCCTCGGGCACCTTACGGTCGTTCTCCTGTGAGTATAGATTTTCGAATCCGACGCGAAACTGATAGTTAATTCTAAGGTTCAGGGCCTCCTAATAACGATGGAGCACTCAAATTGCGTCGAGATTCAATACATCGGCCTCCAGCCGACTTGTCTCCAAGGGTCTGTTGCTGCCTCGGGCACCTTATGGTCGTTCCCCTGTGAGTCTAGATTTTCAAATCCGACGCAAAACTGATTTTTAATTGTAATGATAAGGGCCTCCTAATGACGATGTAACACTCAAATTGCGTTGAGAGTCAATACATCGAACTCCAGCCGACTTGTCTCAAGGGGATATTGCTGCCTCGGGCTGTATGTGGTCCGTCCCCTGTCAGGCTAGCTTTTCGAATCCGACGCGAAACTGATAGTTTATTGTAACGTTCAGGGCCTCCTAATGACGATGGAGCACTCAAATTGCGTCGCGATTCAATACATCGTCCTCCACCGGACTGGCCTCCAAGGGGATATTGCTGCTTCGGGTACCTTATGGTCCGTCTCCAGTGAGTCTAGAATTTTGAATCCGACGAAAAACTGATAGTTAATTGTAAATTCAGGGACTCCTAGTTACGATGGAACTCTCAAATTGCGTCGCGATCCAATACATCGTCCTCCAGCCTACTTGTCTTCAAGGGTCTATTGCTGCCTCGGGCACCTTATGGTCGTTCTCCTGTGTGTCTAGATTTTCGAATCCGACGCAAAAATGATAGTTATTTGTAACGTTCAGGGCGTCCTAATGACTATGGAACACTCAAATTGCGTCGAGATTCAATACATCGGCCTCCAGCCGACTTGTCTCCAAGGGTCTGTTGCTGCCTCGGGCACCTTACGGTCGTTCTCCTGTGAGTCTAGTTATTCGAATCCGACGAAAAACTGATTTTTAATTGTAATGATCAGGGCCTCCTAATGACGATGGAACACTCAAATTGCGTCGAGATTCAATACATCGTCCTCCAGCCGACTTGTATTCAAGGGGATATTGCTGTCTCGGGCTTCATATGATCCTTCTCCGGTGAGATATTTTCGAATCCGACGCTAAAATGATAGTTAATTGTAACGTTCAGCGCCTCCTAAACACGATGGAACACTCAAATTGCGTCGAGATTCAATACATCGGCCTCCAGCCGACTTGTCTCCAAGGCGATATGGCTGCCTCGGCCACCATATGATCCGTCATCTGTGAGTGTAGATTTTCGAGTCCGACGCAAAAATGATAGTTAATTGTAACGCTCAGCGCCTCCTAATGACGATGGAACACTCAAAATGCGTCGAGAGTCAATACATCGAACTCCAGCCGACTTGTCTACAAGGGGATATTGCTGCCTCGGGCTCTATGTGGTCCGTCCCGTGTGAATCTAGATTTTCGAATCCGACGCGAAATTGATAGTTAATTGTAACTTTCAGGGCCTCCTAATGACGTTGGAACACTCAAATTGTGTCGAGATTCAATACATCGTCCTTCAGCCGACTTGTCTCCAAGAGTCTATTGCTGCCTCGGGCACCTTGTGTTCGATCTCCTGTGAGTCTAGATTTTCGAATCCGACGCAAAACAGATAGTTCATTGTAACGTTCAGGGCCTCCTAATGACGATGGAAGACTCAAATTGCGTCGAGAGTCAATACATCGGCCTCGAGCCGACTTGTCTCCAAGGGTCTATTGCTGCCTCGGGCACCTTATGGTCGTTCTCCTGTGAGTCTAGATTTTCGAATCCGACGAAAAACTGATAGTAAATTGTAACATTCAGGGCCTTCTAATGACGATGGAATACTCAAATTGCGACGCGTTTCAATACATCGTCCTCCAGCGGACTGTTCTCCAAGGGGATATAGCCTCGGGCACCTTATGGTCCGTATCCAGTGAGTCTACATTTTCGAATCCGACGAAAAACTGATAGTTAATTGTAACGTTCAGGGCCTCCTAATGACGTTGGAAAACTCAAATTGTACTGAGATTCATTACATCGTTCTTCAGCCGACTTGTCTCCAAGAGTCTATTGCTGAATCGGGCACCTTGTGGTCGATCTCCTGTGAGTCTAGATTTTCGAATCCGACGCAAAACAGATAGTTAATTGTAAAATTCAGGGCCTCCTAATGACGATGGAACACTCAAATTGCGTCGAGATTCAATACATCGGCCTCGAGCCGACTTGTCTCCAAGGGTCTATTGCTGCCTCGGGCACCTTATGGTCGTTCTCCTGTGAGTCTAGATTTTCGAATGCGACGAAAAACTGATAGTTAATTGTAACGTTCAGGGCCTCCTAATGACGATGGAACACTCAAATTGCGTCGACATCCAATACATCGCCCTTCAGCCGATTTGCCTCCAAGGGTCTATTGCTGCCCCGGGCACCATATGGTCGTTCTCCTGTGAGTCTAGATTATCTAATCCGACGCGAAACAGATTGTTAATTGTAACGTTCAGCACCTCCTAATGACAATGGAACACTCAAATTGCGTCGAGATTCAATACATCATCTTCCAGCCGACTTGAATCCAAAGGGATATTACTGTCTCGGGCTTCATATGATCCTTCTCCTGTGAGTAGTTTCTCGAATCTTACGCTAAAATGATAGTTAATTGTAACGTTCAGCGCCTCCTAATGACGATGGAACACTCAAATTGCGTCGAGACTCAATACATCGTCCTCCAGCCGACCTTTCTCCAAGGGTCTATTGCTGCCTCGGGCACCTTATGGTCGTTCTCCTGTGAATCTAGATTTTCGAATCCGACGCAAAAATGATAGTTAATTGTAACGTTCAGCGCCTCCTAATGACGATGAAACACTCAAACTGCGTCGAGATTCAATACATCGGCATTCAGTCGATTTGTCTCCAAGCGTCTATTGCTGCCTCGGGCACCTTATGGTCGTTCCCCTGTGAGTCTAGATTTTAGAATCCGACACAAAACTGATTTTTAATTGTAATGTTCAGGGCTTCCTAATGACGATGGAACATTCAAATTGCGTCGAGATTCAATACATCGAACTTCAGCCGA
Organism: Schistocerca serialis cubense; assembly: GCF_023864345.2. Taxonomy (NCBI): domain Eukaryota; kingdom Metazoa; phylum Arthropoda; class Insecta; order Orthoptera; family Acrididae; genus Schistocerca; species Schistocerca serialis. Next base: position 845,196,758 of record NC_064642.1, read on the forward strand.
CTTGCCTCGATCACCTAATGGTCATCCTCCTGTGTGTCTAGATTTTCTAATCCGACGCAAAACTGATTGTTAATTGTAACGTTCAGGGCCTCCTAATGACGATGGAACACTCAAATTGCGTCGAGATTCAATACATCGTCGCCCAGCCGACTTGTCTAAAAGGGGATATTGCTGTCTCGCTCTTCATATGATCCTTCTCCTGTGAGTATATTTTCGAATCCGACGCTAAAATGTAGTTAATTGTAACGTTCACGCGTCCTAATCACGATGGAACACTCAAATAGCGTCGTGATTCAATACATCGGCCTCCAGCCGACTTGTCTCCAAGGGTCTATTGCTGCCTCGGGCACCATATGATCCGTCTCCTATGAGTCTAGATTTTCGAATCCGACGCAAAACTGATAGTTAATTGTAACGTTCAGGGCCTCCTAATGACGTTGGAACACTCAAATTGTGTCGAGATTCAATACATCGTCCTTCAGCCAACTTGTCTCCAAGAGTCTATTGCTGCCTCGGGCAACTTGTGGTCGATCTCCGGTGAGTCTAGATTTTCGAATACGACGCAAAACAGATAGTTAATTGTAACGTTCAGGGCCTCCTAATGACCATGGAACACTCAAATTGCGTCGAGATTCAATACATCGTCCTTCAGCCGACTTGCTTCCAAGGGTCTATTGCTGCCTCGGGCACCTTATGGTCGTTCTCCTGTGAGTCTAGATTATCTAATCCGACGCAGAACAGATTGTTAATTGTAACGTTCAGGACCTCCTAATGCCGATGGAACACTCAAATTGCGTCGAGATTCAATACATCGTCCTCCAGCCGACTTGTATCCAAGGGGATATTGCTAACTCGGGCTTCATATGATCCTAGTCCTGTGAGTAGATTTTCGAATCCGACGCTAAAATGATTGTTAATTGTAACGTTCAACGCCTCTTAATGACGATGGAACACTCAAATTGCGTCGAGACTCAATACATCGTCCTCCAGCCGACTTTTCTCCAAGGGTCTATTGCTGCCTCGGGCACCTTATGGTCGTTCCCCTGTGAGTCTGGATTTTCGAATCCGACGCAAAAATGATAGTTAATTGTAACGTTCAGGGCCTCCTAATGACGATGGAACACTCAAATTGCTTCGAGATTCAATACATCGGCATTCAGCTGATTTGTCTTAAAGTGTCTATTGCTGCCTCGGGCACCTTATGGTCGTTCCCCTGTGAGTTTAGATTTTCTAATCCGACGCAAAACTGATTGTTAATCGTCACGTTCAGGGCCTCCTAATGACGATGGAACACTCAAATTCCGTCGAGATTCAATACATCATCCTCCAGCCGACTTGTATCCAAGGGGATATTGCTGTCTCGGGCACCATACGATCCTTCTCCTGTGAGTAGCTTTTCGAATCCGACGCTAAAATGATAATTAATTGTAACGTTCAGCGCCTCCTAATGACGATGGAACACTCAAATTGCGTCGAGATTCAATACATCGTCCTCCAGCCGACTTGTCTCGAAGGGGATATTGCTGCCTCGAGCACCATATGGTCCTTCTCCTGTGAGTCTAGATTTTCGAATCCGACGCGAAACTGATAGTTAATTGTAACGTTAAGGGCCTCCTAATGACGATGGAGTACTCAAATTGCGTCGCGATTCAATACATCGTCCTCTAGCGGACTGGTCTCCAAGGGGATATTGCTGCTTCGGGTACCTTATGATTCGTCTCCAGTGAGTCTAGATTTTCGAATCCGACGAAAAACTGATCGTTAATTGTAACAATCAGGGCCTCCTAGTTACGATGGAACACTCAAATTGTGTTGCGATCCAATACATCGTCCTCCAGCCGACTTGTCTCCAAGGGTCTGTTGCTGCCTCGTTCACCTTATGGTTGTTCCCCTGTGTGTCTAGATTTTAGAATCCGACGCAAAACAGTAAGTTAATTGCAACGTTCAGGGCCTCCTAATGACGATGGAACACTCATATTTCGTCGAGATTCAATACATCGTCCTCCAGCCTACTTGTATCCAAGGGGATATTGCTGTCTCGGGCTTCATATGATCCTTCTCCTGTGAGTAGATTTTCGAATCCGACGCCAAAATTATAGTTAATTGTAACGTTCAGCGCCTCCTATTGACGATGGAACACTCAAATTGCGTCGAGACTCAATACATCGTCCTCCAGCCGACTTGTCTCCAAGGATCTATTGCTGCCTCGGGCACCTTGTGGTCGATCTCCTGTGAGTCTAGATTTTCGAATACGACGCCAAAACAGATAGTTAATTGTAACGTTCAGGGCCTCCTAATGACCATGGAACACTCAAATTGCGTCGAGATTCAATACATCGTCCTTCAGCCGACTTGTTTCCAAGGGTCTATTGCTGCCTCGGGCACCTTATGGTCGTTCTCCTGTGAGTCTAGATTATCTAATCCGACGCAAAACAGATTGTTAAGTGTAACGTTCAGGACCTCCTAATGCCGATGGAACACTCAAACTGCGTCGAGATTCAATACATCGTCCTCCAGCCGACTTTTCTCCAAGGGTCTATTGCTGCCTCGGGAACCTTATGGTTGTTCCCCTGTGTGTCTAGATTTTAGAATCCGACGCAAAACAGTAAGTTAATTGTAACGTTCAGGGCCTCCTAATGACGATGGAACACTCATATTTCGTCGAGATTCAATACATCGTCCTCCAGCCTACTTGTATCCAAGGGGATATTGCTGTCTCGGGCTTCATATGATCCTTCTCCTGTGAGTAGATTTTCGAATCCGACGCCAAAATTATAGTTAATTGTAACGTTCAGCGCCTCCTAATGACGATGGAACACTCAAATTGCGTCGAGACTCAATACATCGTCCTCCAGCCGACTTGTCTCCAAGTGTCTATTGCTGCGTCGGGCACCTTGTGTTCGTTCTCCTGTGAGTCTAGATTTTCGAATCCGACGCAAAAATGTTGGTTAATTTTAACGTTCAGGGCCTCCTAATGACGATGGAACACTCAAATTGTCTCGAGATTCAATACATCGTCCTTCAGCCAACTTGTCTCCAAGATTCTATTGCTGCCTCGGGCACCTTGTGGTCGATCTCCTGTGAGTCTAGATTTTCGAATACGACGCAAAACAGATAGTTAATTGTAACGTTCAGGGCCTCCTAATGACCATGGAACACTCAAATTGCGTCGAGATTCAATACATCGTCCTTCAGCCGACTTGCTTCCAAGGGTCTATTGCTGCCTCGGGCACCTTATGGTCTTTCTCCTGTGAGTCTAGATTATCTAATCCGACGCAAAACAGATTGTCAATTGTAACGTTCAAGACCTCCTAATGCCGATGGAACACTCAAATTGCGTCGAGATTCAATACATCGTCCTCCAGCCGACTTGTAACCAAGGGGATATTGCTAACTCGGGCTTCATATGATCCTAGTCCTGTGAGTAGATTTTCGAATCCGACGCTAAAATGATTGTTAATTGTAACGTTCAACGCCTCCTAATGACGATGGAACACTCAAATTGCGTCGAGACTCAATACATCGTCCTCCAGCCGACTTTTCTCCAAGGGTCTATTGCTGCCTCGGGCACCTTATGGTCGTTCCCCTGTGAGTCTAGATTTTCGAATCCGACGCAAAAATGATAGTTAATTGTAACGTTCAGGGCCTCCTAATGACGATGGAACACTCAAATTTCTTCGAGATTCAATACATCGGCATTCAGCCGATTTGTCTCCAAGTGTCTATTGCTGCCTCGGGCACCTTATGGTCGTTCCCCTGTGAGTTTAGATTTTCTAATCCGACGCAAAACTGATTGTTAATTGTCACGTTCAGCGCCTCCTAATGACGATGGAACACTCAAATTATGTCGAGATTCAATACACCATCCTCCAGCCGACTTGTATCCAAGGGGATATTGCTGTCTCGGGCACCATATGAGCCTTCTCCTGTGAGTAGCTTTTCGAATCCGACGCTAAAATGATAATTAATTGTAACGTTCAGCGCCTCCTAATGACGATGGAACACTCAAATTGCGTCGAGATTCAATACATCGTCCTCCAGCCGACTTGTCTCGAAGGGGATATTGCCGCCTCGAGCACCATATGGTCCTTCTCCTGTGAGTCTAGATTTTCGAATCCGACGCGAAACTGATAGTTAATAGTAACGTTCAGGGCCTCCTAATGGCGATGGAGCACTCAAATTGCGTCGCGATTCAATACATCGTCCTCTAGCGGACTGGTCTCCAAGGGGATATTGCTGCTTCGGGTACCTTATGATTCGTCTCCAGTGAGTCTAGATTTTCGAATCCGACGAAAAGCTGATCGTTAATTGTAACAATCAGGGCCTCCTAGTTACGATGGAACACTCAAATTGTGTCGCGATCCAATACATCGTCCTCCAGCCGACTTGTCTCCAAGGGTCTATTGCTGCCTCGGGCACCTTATGGTTGTTCCCCTGTGTGTCTAGATTTTAGAATCCGAAGCAAAACAGATAGTTAATTGTAAAGTTCAGGGCCTCCTAATGACGATGGAACACTCAAATTTCGTCGAGATTCAATACATCGTCCTCCAGCCTACTTGTATCCAAGGGGATATTGCTGTCTCGGGCTTCATATGATCCTTCTCCTGTGAGTAGATTTTCGTATCCGACGCCAAAATTATAGTTAATTGTAACGTTCAGCGCCTCCTAATGACGATGGAACACTCAAATTGCGTCGAGACTCAATACATCGTCCTCCAGCCGACTTGTCTCCAAGGGTCTATTGCTGGGTCGGGCACCTTGTGTTCGTTCTCCTGTGAGTCTAGATTTTCGAATCCGACGCAAAAATGATAGTTAATTTTAACGTTCAGGGCCTCCTAATGGCGATGGAACACTCAAACTGCGTCGAGATTCAATACATCGGCCTCCAGCCGACTTGTCCCCAAGGGTCTGTTGCTGCCTCGGGCATCTTACGGTCGTTCTCTTGTGAGTCTAGATTTTCGAATCCGACGCAAAAATGATAGTGAATTGTAACGTTCAGCGCCTCTTAATGACGATAGAACACTCAGAATGCGTCGAGATTCAATACATCGTCCTCCAGCCGACTTGCCTCCAAGGTGATATTGCTGCCTCTGGCACCAAATGGTCCGTCTCCTGCGAGTCTAGATTTTCGACGCAAAACTGATAGTTAATAGTAACGTTCAAGGCCTCCTAATGACGATGGAACACTCAAATTGCGTCGAGATTCAATACATCGACCTTCAACCGACTTGCCTCCAGGGGTCTGTTGATGCCTCGGACACCTTATGGTCGTTCGCCTGTGAGTCTAGATTTTCGAATCCGACGCAAAAATGATAGTTAATTGTAACGTTCAGGGCCTCCTAATGACGATGGAACACTCAATTTGCGTCGAGATTCAATACATCGTCCTCCAGCCGACTTGTCTCGAAGGGGATATTGCTGCCTCGAGCACCATATGGTCCTTCTCCTGTGAGTCTAGATTTTCGAATCCGACGCGAAACTAATAGTTAATTGTAACGTTCAGGGCCTCCTAATGACGATGGAGCACTCAAATTGCGTCGCGATTCAATACATCGTCCTCTAGCGGACTGGTCTCCAAGGGGATATTGCTGCTTCGGGTACCTTATGATTCGTCTCCAGTGAGTCTAGATTTTCGAATCCGACGAAAAACTGATCGTTAATTGTAACAATCAGGGCCTCCTAGTTACGATGGAACACTCAAACTGTGTCGCGATCCAATACATCGTCCTCCAGCCGACTTGTCTCCAAGGGTCTATTGCTGCCTCGGGCACCTTATGGTTGTTCCCCTGTGTGTCTAGATTTTAGAATCCGACGCAAAACAGTAAGTTAATTGTAACGTTCAGGGCCTCCTAATGACGATGGAACACTCATATTTCGTCGAGATTCAATATATCGTCCTCCAGCCTACTTGTATCCAAGGGGATATTGCTGTCTCGGGCTTCATATGATCCTTCTCCTGTGAGTAGATTTTCGAATCCGACGCCAAAATTATAGTTAATTGTAACGTTCAGCGCCTCCTAATGACGATGGAACACTCAAATTGCGTCGAGACTCAATACATCGTCCTCCAGCCGACTTGTCTCCAAGTGTCTATTGCTGCGTCGGGCACCTTGTGTTCGTTCTCCTGTGAGTCTAGATTTTCGAATCCGACGCAAAAATGTTGGTTAATTTTAACGTTCAGGGCCTCCTAATGACGATGGAACACTCAAATTGTCTCGAAATTCAATACATCGTCCTTCAGCCAACTTGTCTCCAAGATTCTATTGCTGCCTCGGGCACCTTGTGGTCGATCTCCTGTGAGTCTAGATTTTCGAATACGACGCAAAACAGATAGTTAATTGTAACGTTCAGGGCCTCCTAATGACCATGGAACACTCAAATTGCGTCGAGATTCAATACATCGTCCTTCAGCCGACTTGCTTCCAAGGGTCTATTGCTGCCACGGGCACCTTATGGTCGTTCTCCTGTGAGTCTAGATTATCTAATCCGACGCAAAACAGATTGTTAATTGTAACGTTCAGGACCTCCTAATGCCGATGGAACACTCAAATTGCGTCGAGATTCAATACTTCGTCCTCCAGCCGACTTGTAACCAAGGGGATATTACTAACTCGGGCTTCATATGATCCTAGTCCTGTGAGTAGATTTTCGAATCCGACGCTAAAATGATTGTTAATTGTAACGTTCAACGCCTCCTAATGACGATGGAACACTCAAATTGCGTCGAGACTCAATACATCGTTCTCCAGCCGACTTGCCTCCAAGGTGATATTGCTGCCTCAGGCACCAAATGGTCCGTCTCCTGCGAGTCTAGATTTTCGACGCAAAACTGATAGTTAATACTAACGTTCAAGGCCTCCTAATGACGATGGAACACTCAAATTGCGTCGAGATTCAATACATCGACCTTCAACCGACTTGCCTCCAGGGGACTATTGATGCCTCGGACACCTTATGGTCGTTCTCCTGTGAGTTTAGATTTTCTAATCCGACGCAAAACTGATTGTTAATTGTAACGTTCAGGGCCTCCTAATGACGATGGAGCACTCAAATTGCGTCGAGATTCAATACATCGTCGTCCAGCCGACTTGTATCCAAGGGGATATTGATGTCTCGATCACCATAAGATCCTTCTCCTGTGAGTGGATTTTCGAATAAGACGCTAAAATGATTGTTAATTGTAACGTTCAGCGCCTCCTAATGACGATGGAAGAATCAAATTGAGTCGAGATTCAATACATGGGCCTCGAGCCCACTTGTCTCCAAGGGTCTATTGCTGCCTCGGGCACCTTATGGTCGTTCTCCTGTGAGTCTAGATTTTCGAATCCGACGCAAAACAGATAGTTAATTGTAACGTTCAGGGCCTCCTAATGACGAAGGAACACTCAAATTGCGTCGAGATTCACTACATCGTCCTCCAGCCGACTTGTCTCCAAGGGGATATCGCTGCCTCGGGCACCTTATGGTCGTTCTCATGTGAGTCTTGATTTTCTAATCCGACGCAAAACTGATTGTTAATTGTAACGTTCAGGGCCTTCTAATGGCGATGGAACACTCAAATTGCGTCGAGATTCATACATCATCCTCCAGCCGACTTGTATCCAAGGGGATATTGATGTCTCGGTCACCATATGATCCTTCTCCTGTGAGTGGATTTTCGAATCCGACGCTAAAATGATAGTTAATTGTAACGTTCTGCGCCTCCTAATTACGCTGGCACAATCAAATTGCGTCGAGATTCAATACATGGGCCTCGAGCCGACTTGTCTCCAAGGGTCTATTGCTGCCTCGGGCACCTTATGGTCGTTCTCCGGTGAGTCTAGATTTTCGAATCCGACGCAAAACAGATAGTTAATTGTAACGTTCAGGGCCTCCTAATGACGAAGGAACACTCAAATTGTGTCGAGATTCACTACATCGTCCTCCAGCCGACTTGTCTCCAAGGGGATATCGCTTCCTCAGGCACCACTTCGTCCGTCTCCGGTGATTCTACGTTTTCGAATCCGACGCGAAACTGATTGTTAATTGTAACTTTCAGGGCTTCCTAATGACGATGAAACACTCAAATTGCGTCGTGATTCAATACATCGTCCTCCAGCCGACTTGTCTCGAAGGGGATATTGCTGCCTCGGGCACCATACGGTCCTTCTCCTGTGAGTCTAGATTTTTGAATCCGACGCGAAACTGATAGTTAATTGTAGCGTTCAGGGCCTCCTAATGACGATGGAACACTCAATTTGCGACGAGATTCAATACATCGTTCTTCAGCCGACTTTTATCCAAGGGGATGTTGTTGTCTCGGGCACCATATGATCCTTCTCCTGTGAGTAGATTTTCGATTCCGACGCTAAAATGATAGTTAATTGTAACGTTCAGCGCCTCCTAATGACCATAGAACACTCAAATTGCTTCAAGATTCAATACAACCTCCTCCAGCCGACTTGTTTCCATGGGGATATTGCTGCCTCGGGCTTCGTATGATCCCTCTCCTGTGAGTAGATTTTCGATTCCGACGCTAAAATGATAGTTAATTGTTACGTTCGGCGCCTCCTAATGACGATAGAACACTCAAAATGCGTCGAGATTCAGTACATCGACCTTCAGCCGACTTGCCTCCAAGGGTCTATTGCTGCCTCGGGCACCTTATGGTCGTTCTCCTGTGTGTCTAGATTTTGTAATCCGACGCAAAACTGATTGTTAATTGTAACGTTCAGGGCCTCTTAATGACGATGGAGCACTCAAATTGCGTCGAGATTCAATACATCGTCGTCCAGCCGACTTGTATCTAAGGGGATATTCATGTCTCGGTCACCATAAGATTCTTCTCCTGTGAGTGGATTTTCGAATCCAACGCTAAAATGATAGTTAATTGTAACGTTCAGCGCCTCCTAATTACGATGGAACACTCAATTTGCGTCGAGATTCAATACATCGTCCTCCAGCCGACTTGTCTCGAAGGGGATATTGCTGCCTCGAGCACCATATGGTCCTTCTCCTGTGAGTCTAGATTTTCGAATCCGACGCGAAACTGATAGTTAATTGTAACGTTCAGGGCCTCCTAATGACGATGGAGCACTCAAATTGCGTCGCGATTCAATACATCGTCCTCTAGCGGACTGGTCTCCAAGGGGATATTGCTGCTTCGGGTACCTTATGATTCGTCTCCAGTGAGTCTAGATTTTCGAATCCGACGAAAAACTGATCGTTAATTGTAACAATCAGGGCCTCCTAGTTACGATGGAACACTCAAATTGTGTCGCGATCCAATACATCGTCCTCCAGCCGACTTGTCTCCAAGGGTCTATTGCTGCCTCGGGCACCTTATGGTTGTTCCCCTGTGTGTCTAGATTTTAGAATCCGACGCAAAACAGTAAGTTAATTGTAACGTTCAGGGCCTCCTAATGACGATGGAACACTCATATTTCGTCGAGATTCAATATATCGTCCTCCAGCCTACTTGTATCCAAGGGGATATTGCTGTCTCGGGCTTCATATGATCCTTCTCCTGTGAGTAGATTTTCGAATCCGACGCCAAAATTATAGTTAATTGTAACGTTCAGCGCCTCCTAATGACGATGGAACACTCAAATTGCGTCGAGACTCAATACATCGTCCTTCAGCCGACTTGCTTCCAAGGGTCTATTGCTGCCACGGGCACCTTATGGTCGTTCTCCTGTGAGTCTAGATTATCTAATCCGACGCAAAACAGATTGTTAATTGTAACGTTCAGGACCTCCTAATGCCGATGGAACACTCAAATTGCGTCGAGATTCAATACTTCGTCCTCCAGCCGACTTGTAACCAAGGGGATATTGCTAACTCGGGCTTCATATGATCCTAGTCCTGTGAGTAGATTTTCGAATCCGACGCTAAAATGATTGTTAATTGTAACGTTCAACGCCTCCTAATGACGATGGAACACTCAAATTGCGTCGAGACTCAATACATCGTCCTCCAGCCGACTTGCCTCCAAGGTGATATTGCTGCCTCAGGCACCAAATGGTCCGTCTCCTGCGAGTCTAGATTTTCGACGCAAAACTGATAGTTAATAGTAACGTTCAAGGCCTCCTAATGACGATGGAACACTCAAATTGCGTCGAGATTCAATACGTCGACCTTCAACCGACTTGCCTCCAGGGGTCTATTGATGTCTCGGACACCTTATGGTCGTTCTCCTGTGAGTCTAGATTTTCTAATCCGACGCAAAACTGATTGTTAATTGTAACGTTCAGGGCCTCCTAATGACGATGGAGCACTCAAATTGCGTCGAGAATTAATACATCGTCGTCCAGCCGACTTGTATCCAAGGGGATATTGATGTCTCGGTCACCATAAGATCCTTCTCCTGTGAGTGGATTTTCGAATAAGACGCTAAAATGATTGTTAATTGTAACGTTCAGCGCCTCCTAATGACGATGGAAGAATCAAATTGAGTCGAGATTCAATACATGGGCCTCGAGCCCACTTGTCTCCAAGGGTCTATTGCTGCCTCGGGCACCTTATGGTCGTTCTCCTGTGAGTCTAGATTTTCGAATCCGACGCAAAACAGATGGTTAATTGTAACGTTCAGGGCCTCCTAATGACGAAGGAACACTCAAATTGCGTCGAGATTCACTACATCGTCCTCCAGCCGACTTGTCTCCAAGGGGATATCGCTGCCTCGGGCACCTTATGGTCGTTCTCATGTGAGTCTTGATTTTCTAATCCGACGCAAAACTGATTGTTAATTGTAACGTTCAGGGCCTTCTAATGGCGATGGAACACTCAAATTGCGTCGAGATTCATACATCATCCTCCAGCCGACTTGTATCCAAGGGGATATTGATGTCTCGGTCACCATATGATCCTTCTCCTGTGAGTGGATTTTCGAGTCCGACGCTAAAATGATAGTTAATTGTAACGTTCTGCGCCTCCTAATTACGCTGGCACAATCAAATTGCGTCGAGATTCAATACATGGGCCTCGAGCCGACTTGTCTCCAAGGGTCTATTGCTGCCTCGGGCACCTTATGGTCGTTCTCCGGTGAGTCTAGATTTTCGAATCCGACGCAAAACAGATAGTTAATTGTAACGTTCAGGGCCTCCTAATGACGAAGGAACACTCAAACTGTGTCGAGATTCACTACATCGTCCTCCAGCCGACTTGTCTCCAAGGGGATATCGCTTCCTCAGGCACCACTTGGTCCGTCTCCGGTGATTCTACGTTTTCGAATCCGACGCGAAACTGATTGTTAATTGTAACGTTCAGGGCTTCCTAATGACGATGAAACACTCAAATTGCGTCGTGATTCAATACATCGTCCTCCAGCCGACTTGTCTCGAAGGGGATATTGCTGCCTCGGGCACCATACGGTCCTTCTCCTGTGAGTCTAGATTTTTGAATCCGACGCGAAACTGATAGTTAATTGTAGCGTTCAGGGCCTCCTAATGACGATGGAACACTCAATTTGCGACGAGATTCAATACATCGTTCTTCAGCCGACTTGTATCCAAGGGGATGTTGTTGTCTCGGGCACCATATGATCCTTCTCCTGTGAGTAGATTTTCGATTCCGACGCTAAAATGATAGTTAATTGTAACGTTCAGCGCCTCCTAATGACCATAGAACACTCAAATTGCTTCAAGATTCAATACAACCTCCTCCAGCCGACTTGTTTCCATGGGGATATTGCTGCCTCGGGCTTCGTATGATCCCTCTCCTGTGAGTAGATTTTCGATTCCGACGCTAAAATGATAGTTAATTGTTACGTTCGGCGCCTCCTAATGAAATAGAACACTCAAAATGCGTCGAGATTCAGTACATCGACCTTCAGCCGACTTGCCTCCAAGGGTCTATTGCTGCCTCGGGCACCTTATGGTCGTTCTCCTGTGTGTCTAGATTTTGTAATCCGACGCAAAACTGATTGTTAATTGTAACGTTCAGGGCCTCTTAATGACGATGGAGCACTCAAATTGCGCCGAGATTCAATACATCGTCGTCCAGCCGACTTGTATCCAAGGGGATATTCATGTCTCGGTCACCATAAGATTCTTCTCCTGTGAGTGGATTTTCGAATCCAACGCTAAAATGATAGTTAATTGTAACGTTCAGCGCCTCCTAATTACGATGGAACAATCAAATTGCGTCGAGATTCAATACATGGGCCTCGAGCCGACTTGTCTCCAAGGGTATATTGCTGCCTCGGGCACCTTATGGTCGTTCTCCTGTGAGTCTAGATTTTCGAATCCGACGCAAAACAGATAGTTAATTGTTACGTTCAGGGCCTAGTAATAACGAAGGAACGCTCAAATTGCGTCGAGATTCACTACATCGTCACCCAGCCGACTTATATCCAAGGCGATATCGCTGCCGCGGGCACCTTATGGTCGTTCTCCTGTGAGTCTAGATTTTCTAATCCGACGCAAAACTGATTGTTAATTGTAACGTTCAGGGCCTCCTAATGACGATGGAATACTCAAATTGCGTCGAGATTCAATACATTATCCTCCAGCCGACTTGTATCCAAGGTGATATTGTTGTCTCGGGCACCATATAATCCTTCTCCTGTGTGTAGATTTTCGAATCCGACGCTAAAATGATAATTAATTGTAACGTTCAGCGTCTCCTAATGACGATGGAACACTCAAATTGCGTCGAGATTCAATGCATCGGCCTCCAGCCGACTTGTCTCCAAGGGTCTGTTGCTGCCTCGGGCACCTTACGGTCGTTCTCCTGTGAGTCTAGATTATCTAATCCGACGCAAAACAGATTGTTAATTGTAACGTTGATTACCTCCTAATGACGATGGAACCCTCAAATTGCGTCGAGATTCAATACATCGTCCTCCAGCCGACTTGTATCCAAGAGGATATTGCTGTCTCAGGCTTTATATGTTCCTTCTCCTGTGAGTAGATTTTGGAATCCGACGCTAAAATGATAGTTAATTGTAAAGTTCAGCGCCTCCTAATGACGATGGAACACTCAAATTGCGTCGAGATTCAATGCATCGGCCTCCAGCCGACTTGTCTCCAAGGGTCTGTTGCTGCCTCGGGCACCTTACGGTCGTTCTCCTTTGAGTCTGGATTTTCGAATCCGACGCAAAAATGATAGTGAATTGTAACGTTCAGGGCCTCCTAATGACTATGAAACACTCAAATTGCGTCGAGATTCAATACATCGTCGTCCAGCAGACTTGTGTTCAAATTGAATATTCATGTCTCGGTCACCATAAGATCCTTCTCCTGTGAGTGGATTTTCGAATCCGACGCTAAAATGATAGTTAATTGTAACGTTCAGCGCCTCCTAATTACGATGGAACAATCAAATTGCGTCGAGATTCAATACATGGGCCTCGAGCCGACTTGTCTCCAAGGGTCTATTGCTGCCTCGGGCACCTTATGGTCGTTCTCCTGTGGGTCTAGATTTTCGAATCCGACGCAAAACAGATAGTTAATTGTAACGTTCAGTGCCTCCTAATGACGAAGGAACACTCAAATTGCGTCGAGATTCAATACATCGTCCTCCAGCCGACTTGTCTCCAAGGGGATATCGCTGCCTCGGGCACCACTTGGTCCGTCTCCGGTGATTCTACGTTTTCGAATCCGACGCAAAACTGATAGTTAATTGTAACGTTCAGGGCCTCTTAATGACGATGGAGTACTCAAATTGCGTCGCGATTCAATACATCGTCCTCCAGCGGACTGGTCTCAAAGGGGATATTGCTGCCTCGGGCACCTTATGGTCCGTGTCCAGTGAGTCTAGATTTTGGAATCCGGCGCGAAACTGATAGTTAATTGTAGCGTTCAGGGCCTCCTAATGACGATGGAACACTCAAATTGCGACGAGATTCAATACATCGTTCTTCAGCCGACTTGTCCCCAAGGGTCTATTGCTGCCTCGGGCACCTTATGGTCGTTCTCCTGTGAGTCTGGATTTTCGAATCCGACGCAAAGCTGATAGTTAATTGTTGCGTTCAGGGCCTCCTAATAACGATATAACACTCAAACTGCGTCGAGATTCAATACACCGTCCTCCAGCCGACTTGTATCCAAGGGGATATTGTTGTCACGGTCACCATATGATCCTTCTCCTGTGAGTAGATTTTCGAATCCGACGCTAAAATGATAGTTAATTGTAACGTTCAGCGCCTCATAATGACGTGGGAACACTCAAATTGCGTCGAGATTCAATACATCGTCCTCCAGCCGACTTGTCTCCATGGGGATATTGCTGCCTCGGGCTCCTTATGGTCGCTCTCCTGTGAGTCTAGATTTTCGAATCCGACGCGAAACTGATTGTTAATTGTAACGTTCAGGGCCTCCTAATGACGATGGAGCACTTAAATTGCGTCGCGATTCAATACATCGTCGTCCAGCCGACTTGTATCCAAGGTGATATTGCTGTCTCGGGCTTTATATGATCCTTCTCCTGTGAGTAGATTTTCGAATCCGACGCTAAAATGATATTTAATTGTAAAGTTCAGCGCCTCCTAATGGCGATGGAACACTCAAATTGCGTCGAGACTCAATACATCGTCCTCCAGCAGACTTGTCTCCAAGGGGATATTGCTGCCTCGGGCACCTTATGGTCGTTCTCCTGTGAGTCTAGATTGTCGAATCCGACGCAAAAATGATAGTTAATTGTAACGTTCAGGGCCTCCTAATGACGATGGAACACTCAAATTGCGTCGAGATTCAATACATCGGCCTCCAGCCGACTTGTCTCCAAGGGTTTGTTGCTGCCTCGGGCACCTTACGGTCGTTCTCCTGTGAGTCTAGATTTTCGAATCCGACGCAAAAATGATAGTGAATTGTAACTTTCAGGACCTCCTAGTGACGATGGAACACTCAAATTGCGTCGAGATTCAGTACATCGTCGTCCAGGCGACTTGTATCCAAGGGGATATTCATGTCTCGGTCACCATAAGATCCTTCTCCTGTGAGTGGATTTTCGAATCCGACGCTAAAATGATAGTTAATTGTAACGTTCAACGCCTCCTAACTGCGATGGAACAATCAAATTGCGTCGAGATTCAATACATGGGCCTCGAGCCGACTTGTCTCCGAGGGTCTATTGGTGCCTCGGGCACCTTATGGTCGTTCTCCTGTGAGTCTAGATTTTCGAATCCGACGCAAAACAGATAGTTAATTGTAACGTTCAGGGCCTCCTAATGGCGAAGGAACACTCAAATTGCGTCGAGATTCACTACATCGTTCCCCAGCCGACTTGTCTCCAAGGGGATATCGCTGCCTCGGGCACCACTTGGTCCGTCTCCGGTGATTCTACGTTTTCGAATCCGACGCAAAACTGATAGTTAATTGTAACGTTCAGGGCCTCCTAATGACGATGGAATACTCAAATTGCGTCTCGATTCAATACATCGTCCTCCAGCGGACTGGTCTCCAAGGGGATATTGCTGCCTCGGGCACCTTATGGTCCGTGTCCAGTGAGTCTAGATTTTTCAATCCGGCGCGAAACTGATAGTTATTTGTAGCGTTCAGGGCCTCCAAATGACGATGGAACACTCAAATTGGGACGAGATTCAATACTTCGTTCTTCAGCCGGTTTGTCCCCAAGAGTCTATTGATGCCTCGGGCACCTTATGGTCGTTCTCCTGTGAGTCTAGATTTTCGAATCCGACGCTAAAATGACAATTAATTGTAACGTTCAGCGACTCCTAATGACGATGGAACAATAAAATTGCGTCGAGATTCAATACATCGTCCTCCAGCCGACTTCTCTCGAAGGGGATATTGCTGCCTCTGGCACCATATGGTCCATCTCCTGTGAGTCTAGATTTTCGAATCCGACGCGAAACTGATAGTTAATTGTAACGTTCAGGGCCTCCTGGTTACGATGGAACACTCAAATTGCGTCGAGATTTAATACATCGGCCTCGAGCTGACTTGTCTCCAAGGGTCTATTGCTGCCTCGGGCACCTTATGGTCGTTCTCCTGTGAGTCTAGATTATCTAATCCGACGCAAAACAGATTGTTAATTGTAACGTTCAGGACCACCTAATGACGATGGAACACTCAAATTGCGTCGAGATTCAATACATCGTCCTCCAGCCGACTTGTATCCAAGGTGATATTGCTGTCTCGGGCTTTATATGATCCTTCTCCTGTGAGTAGATTTTCGAATCCGACGCTAAAATGATATTTAATTGTAACGTTCAGCGCTTCCTAATGACGATGGAACACTCAAATTCCGTCGAGACTCAATACATCGTCCTCCAGCCGACTTGTCTCCAAGGGTCTATTCCTGCCTCGGGCACCTTATGGTCGTTCTCCTGTGAGTCTAGATTTTCGAATCCGACGCAAAACTGATAGTTAATTGTAACATTCAAGGCCTCCTAAAGACGATGGAACACTCAAATTGCGTCGAGATTCAATACATCGTCCTCCAGCCGACTTGTCTCCAAGGGGTTATTGCTGCCTCGGGCACCATATGGTCCGTCTCCTGTGAGTCTAGATTTACGAATCCGACGCAAAAATGATAGTTAATTGTAACGTTCAGGGCCTCCTAATGACGATGGAACATTCAAATTGCGTCGAGATTCAATACATCGGCCTCCAGCCGACTTGTATCCAAGGGTCTGTTGCTGCCTCGGGCACCTTACGGTCGTTCTCCAGTGAGTCTAGAATTTCGAATCCGACGCAAAAATGATAGTGAACTGTAACGTTCAGCGCCTCTTAATGACGATAGAACACTCAAAATGCGTCGAGATTCAATACATCGTCCTCCAGCCGACTTGTCTCCAAGAGGATATTGCTGCCTCGGGCACCAAATGGTCCGTCTCCTGTGAGTCTAGATTTTCGACGCAAAACTGATAGTTAATTGAAACATTCAAGGCCTCCTAATGACGATGGAACACTCAAATTGCGTCGAGATTCAATACATCGTCGTCCAGCCGACTTGTATCCAAGGTGATATTGCTGTCTCGGGCTTTATATGATCCTTCTCCTGTGAGTAGATTTTCGAATCCGACGCTAAAATGATATTTAATTGTAACGTTCAGCGCCTCCTAATGACGATGGAACACTCAAATTCCGTCGAGACTCAATACATCGTCCTCCAGCGGACTGGTCTCCAAGGGGATATTGCTGCCTCGGGCACCTTATGGTCGGTGTCCAGTGAGTCTAGATTATTGAATCCGGCGCGAAACTGATAGTTAATTGTAGCGTTCAGGGCCTCCTAGTGACGATGGAACACTCAAATTGCGACGAGATTCAATTCTTCGTTCTTCAGCCGTCTTGTCCCCAAGGGTCTATTGCTGCCTCGGGCACCTTATGGTCGTTCTCCTGTGAGTCTAGATTTTCGAATCCGACGCAAAGCTGATAGTTAATTGTAGCGTTCAGGGCCTCCTAATGACGATTGAACACTCAAATTGCGACGAGATTCAATACACCGTCCTCCAGCCGACTTGTGTCCAAGGGGATATTGTTGTCACGGTCACCATATATCCTTCTCCTGTGAGTAGATTTTCGAATCCGACGCTAAAATGATAGTTAATTGTAACTTTCAGCGCCTCATAATGACGATGGAACACTCAAATTGCGTCGAGATTCAATACATCGTCCTCCAGCCGACTTGTCTCCAAGGGGATATTGCTGCCTCGGGCACCATATGGTCCGTCCCCTGTGAGTCTAGATTTACGAATCCGACGCAAAACTGATCTTTAAGTGTAACGTTCAGGGTCTCCTAATGACGATGGAGCACTCAAATTGCGTCGAGATTCAATACATCGGCATTCAGCCGATTTGTCTCCAAGTGTCTATTGCTGCCTCGGGCACCTTATGGTCGTTCCCCTGTGAGTCTAGATTTTGTAATCCGACGCAAAACTGGTTGTTCATTGTAACGTTCAGGGCCTCTTAATGACGATGGAGCACTCAAATTGCGTCGAGATTCAATACATCGTTCTTCAGCCGACTTGTATCCAAGGGGATGTTGTTGTCTCGGGCACCATATGATCCTTCTCCTGTGAGTAGATTTTCGATTCCGACGCTAAAATGATAGTTAATTGTAACGTTCAGCGCCTCCTAATGACCATAGAACACTCAAATTGCTTCAAGATTCAATACAACCTCCTCCAGCCGACTTGTTTCCATGGGGATATTGCTGCCTCGGGCTTCGTATGATCCCTCTCCTGTGAGTAGATTTTCGAATCCGACGCTAAAATGATAGTTAATTGTTACGTTCGGCGCCTCCTAATGACGATAGAACACTCAAAATGCGTCGAGATTCAGTACATCGACCTTCAGCCGACTTGCCTCCAAGGGTCTATTGCTGCCTCGGGCACCTTATGGTCGTTCTCCTGTGTGTCTAGATTTTGTAATCCGACGCAAAACTGATTGTTAATTGTAACGTTCAGGGCCTCTTAATGACGATGGAGCACTCAAATTGCGTCGAGATTCAATACATCGTCGTCCAGCCGACTTGTATCCAAGGGGATATTCATGTCTCGGTCACCATAAGATTCTTCTCCTGTGAGTGGATTTTCGAATCCAACGCTAAAATGATAGTTAATTGTAACGTTCAGCGCCTCCTAATTACGATGGAACAATCAAATTGCGTCGAGATTCAATACATGGGCCTCGAGCCGACTTGTCTCCAAGGGTATATTGCTGCCACGGGCACCTTATGGTCGTTCTCCTGTGAGTCTAGATTTTCGAATCCGACGCAAAACAGATAGTTAATTGTTACGTTCAGGGCCTAGTAATAACGAAGGAACGCTCAAATTGCGTCGAGATTCACTACATCGTCCCCCAGCCGACTTATATCCAAGGCGATATCGCTGCCGCGGGCACCTTATGGTCGTTCTCCTGTGAGTCTAGATTTTCTAATCCGACGCAAAACTGATTGTTAATTGTAACGTTCAGGGCCTCCTAATGACGATGGAATACTCAAATTGCGTCGAGATTCAATACATTATCCTCCAGCCGACTTGTATCCAAGGTGATATTGCTGTCTCGGGCACCATATAATCCTTCTCCTGTGTGTAGATTTTCGAATCCGACGCTAAAATGATAATTAATTGTAACGTTCAGCGCCTCCTAATGACGATGGAACACTCAAATTGCGTCGAGATTCAATGCATCGGCCTCCAGCCGACTTGTCTCCAAGGGTCTGTTGCTGCCTCGGGCACCTTACGGTCGTTCTCCTGTGAGTCTAGATTATCTAATCCGACGCAAAACAGATTGTTAATTGTAACGTTCATTACCTCCTAATGACGATGGAACCCTCAAATTGCGTCGAGATTCAATACATCGTCCTCCAGCCGACTTGTATCCAAGAGGATATTGCTGTCTCAGGCTTTATATGATCCTTCTCCTGTGAGTAGATTTTGGAATCCGACGCTAAAATGATAGTTAATTGTAACGTTCAACGCCTCCTAATGACGATGGAACACTCAAATTGCGTCGAGATTCAATGCATCGGCCTCCAGCCGACTTGTCTCCAAGGGTCTGTTGCTGCCTCGGGCACCTTACGGTCGTTCTCCTGTGAGTCTGGATTTTCGAATCCGACGCAAAAATGATAGTGAATTGTAACGTTCAGGGCCTCCTAATGACTATGAAACACTCAAATTGCGTCGAGATTCAATACATCGTCGTCCAGCAGACTTGTGTTCAAATTGAATATTCATGTCTCGGTCACCATAAGATCCTTCTCCTGTGAGTGGATTTTCGAATCCGACGCTAAAATGATAGTTAATTGTAACGTTCAGCGCCTCCTAATTACGATGGAACAATCAAATTGCGTCGAGATTCAATACATGGGCCTCGAGCCGACTTGTCTCCAAGGGTCTATTGCTGCCTCGGGCACCTTATGGTCGTTCTCCTGTGGGTCTAGATTTTCGAATCCGACGCAAAACAGATAGTTAATTGTAACGTTCAGTGCCTCCTAATGACGAAGGAACACTCAAATTGCGTCGAGATTCAATACATCGTCCTCCAGCCGACTTGTCTCCAAGGGGATATCGCTGCCTCGGGCACCACTTGGTCCGTCTCCGGTGATTCTACGTTTTCGAATCCGACGCAAAACTGATAGTTAATTGTAACGTTCAGGGCCTCTTAATGACGATGGAGTACTCAAATTGCGTCGCGATTCAATACATCGTCCTCCAGCCGACTTGTATCCAAGGGGATATTGTTGTCACGGTCACCATATGATCCTTCTCCTGTGAGTAGATTTTCGAATCCGACGCTAAAATGATAGTTAATTGTAACGTTCAGCGCCTCATAATGACGATGGAACACTCAAATTGCGTCGAGATTCAATACATCGTCCTCCAGCCGACTTGTCTCCATGGGGATATTGCTGCCTCGGGCTCCTTATGGTCGCTCTCCTGTGAGTCTAGATTTTCGAATCCGACGCGAAACTGATTGTTAATTGTAACGTTCAGGGCCTCCTAATGACGATGGAGCACTTAAATTGCGTCGCGATTCAATACATCGTCGTCCAGCCGACTTGTATCCAAGGTGATATTGCTGTCTCGGGCTTTATATGATCCTTCTCCTGTGAGTAGATTTTCGAATCCGACGCTAAAATGATATTTAATTGTAAAGTTCAGCGCCTCCTAATGGCGATGGAACACTCAAATTGCGTCGAGACTCAATACATCGTCCTCCAGCAGACTTGTCTCCAAGGGGATATTGCTGCCTCGGGCACCTTATGGTCGTTCTCCTGTGAGTCTAGATTGTCGAATCCGACGCAAAAATGATAGTTAATTGTAACGTTCAGGGCCTCCTAATGACGATGGAACACTCAAATTGCGTCGAGATTCAATACATCGGCCTCCAGCCGACTTGTCTCCAAGGGTCTGTTGCTGCCTCGGGCACCTTACGGTCGTTCTCCTGTGAGTCTAGATTTTCGAATCCGACGCAAAAATGATAGTGAACTGTAACTTTCAGGACCTCCTAGTGACGATGGAACACTCAAATTGCGTCGAGATTCAGTACATCGTCGTCCAGGCGACTTGTATCCAAGGGGATATTCATGTCTCGGTCACCATAAGATCCTTCTCCTGTGAGTGGATTTTCGAATCCGACGCTAAAATGATAGTTAATTGTAACGTTCAGCGCCTCCTAATTGCGATGGAACAATCAAATTGCGTCGAGATTCAATACATGGGCCTCGAGCCGACTTGTCTCCGAGGGTGTATTGGTGCCTCGGGCACCTTATGGTCGTTCTCCTGTGAGTCTAGATTTTCGAATCCGACGCAAAACAGATAGTTAATTGTAACGTTCAGGGCCTCCTAATGGCGAAGGAACACTCAAATTGCGTCGAGATTCACTACATCGTTCCCCAGCCGACTTGTCTCCAAGGGGATATCGCTGCCTCGGGCACCACTTGGTCCGTCTCCGGTGATTCTACGTTTTCGAATCCGACGCAAAACTGATAGTTAATTGTAACGTTCAGGGCCTCCTAATGACGATGGAATACTCAAATTGCGTCGCGATTCAATACATCGTCCTCCAGCGGACTGGTCTCCAAGGGGATATTGCTGCCTCGGGCACCTTATGGTCCGTGTCCAGTGAGTCTAGATTTTTGAATCCGGCGCGAAACTGATAGTTATTTGTAGCGTTCAGGGCCTCCTAATGACGATGGAACACTCAAATTGGGACGAGATTCAATACTTCGTTCTTCAGCCGGTTTGTCCCCAAGAGTCTATTGATGCCTCGGGCACCTTATGGTCGTTCTCCTGTGAGTCTAGATTTTCGAATCCGACGCAAAGCTGATAGTTACTTGTAGCGTTCAGGGCCTCCTAATGACGATAGAACACTCAAATTGCGACGAGATTCAATACACCGTCCTCCAGCCGACTTGTATCCAAGGGGATATTTGTGTCACGGTCACCATATGATCCTTCTCCTGTGAGTAGATTTTCGAATCCGACGCTAAAATGATAGTGAATTGTAACTTTCAGGACCTCCTAGTGACGATGGAACACTCAAATTGCGTCGAGATTCAATACATCGTTCTTCAGCCGACTTGTCTCCAAGGGGATATCGCTGCCTCGGGCACCATATGGTCCGTCTCCTGTGAGTCTAGATTTACGAATCCGACGCAAAAATGATAGTTAATTGTAACGTTCAGGGCCTGCTAATGACGATGGAACATTCAAATTGCGTAGAGATTCAATACATCGGCCTCCAGCCGACTTGTCTCCAAGGGTCTGTTGCTGCCTCGGGCACCTTACGGTCGTTCTCCAGTGAGTCTAGAATTTCGTATCCGACGCAAAAATGATAGTGAATTGTAACGTTCAGCGCCTCTTAATGACGATAGAACACTCAAAATGCGTCGAGATTCAATACATCGTCCTCCAGCCGACTTGTCTCCAAGGGGATATTGCAGCCTCGGGCACCAAAAGGTCCGTCTCCTGTGAGTCTAGATTTTCGACGCAAAACTGATAGTTAATTGTAACATTCAAGGCCTCCTAATGACGATGGAACACTCAAATTGCGTCGAGATTCAATACATCGACCTTCAGCCGACTTGCCTAAAAGCGTCTATTGTTGCCTCGGGCACCTTATGGTCGTTCTCCTGTGTGTCTAGATTTTCTAATCCGACGCAAAACTGATTGTTAAATGTAACGTTCAGGGCCTCCTAATGGCGATGAAACACTCAAATTGCGTCGAGATTCAATACATCGTCCTCTAGCGGACAGGTCTCCAAGGGGATATTGCTGCTTCGGGCACCTTATGTTTCGTCTCCAGTGAGTCTAGATTTTCGAATCCGACGAAAAACTGATCGTTAATTGTAACTATCAGGGCCTCCTAGTTACGATGGAACACTCAAATTGGTTCGCGATCCAATACATCGTCCTCCAGCCGACTTGTCTCCAAGGGTCTATTGCTGCCTCGGGCACCTTATGATCGCTTCCCTGTGAGTCTAGATTTTCGAATCAGACGCAAAACTGATCTTTAAGTGTAACGTTCAGGGTCTCCTAATGACGATGGAGCTATCAAATTGCGTCGAGATTCAATACATCGGCATTCAGCCGATTTGTCTCCAAGTGTCTATTGCTGCCTCGGGCACCTTATGGTCGTTCCCCTGTGAGTCTAGATTTCAGAATACGACGCAAATCTGATTTTTAATTGTAATGTTCAGGGCCTCCTAATGACGATGGAACACTCAAATTGCGTCGAGATTCAATACATCGTCCTCCAGCCGACTTGTCTCCAAGGGGATATCGCTGCCTCGGGCACCATATGGTCCGTCCCCTGTGAGTCTAGATTTACGAATCCGACGCAAAAATGATAGTTAATTGTAACGTTCAGGGCCTCCTAATGACGATGGAACATTCAAATTGCGTAGAGATTCAATACATCGGCCTCCAGCCGACTTGTCTCCAAGGGTCTGTTGCTGCCTCGGGCACCTTACGGTCGTTCTCCAGTGAGTCTAGAATTTCGAATCCGACGCAAAAATGATAGTGAATTGTAACGTTCAGCGCCTCTTAATGACGATAGAACACTCAAAATGCGTCGAGATTCAATACATCGTCCTCCAGCCGACTTGTCTCCAAGGGGATATTGCAGCCTCGGGCACCAAATGGTCCGTCTCCTGTGAGTCTAGATTTTCGACGCAAAACTGATAGTTAATTGTAACATTCAAGGCCTCCTAATGACGATGGAACACTCAAATTGCGTCGAGATTCAATACATCGACCTTCAGCCGACTTGCCTAAAAGGGTCTATTGCTGCCTCGGGCACCTTATGGTCGTTCTCCTGTGTGTCTAGATTTTCTAATCCGACGCAAAACTGATTGTTAAATGTAACGTTCAGGGCCTCCTAATGACGATGAAACACTCAAATTGCGTCGAGATTCAATACATCGTCGTCCAGCCGACTTGTATCCAAGGGGATATTCATGTCTCGGTCACCATAAGATCCTCCTCCTGTGAGTGGATTTTCGAATCCGACGCTAAAATGTTAGTTAATTGTAACGTTCAGCGCCTCCTAATTACGATGGAACAATCAAATTGCGTCGAGATTCAATACATGGGCCTCAAGCAGACTTGTCTCCAAGGGTCTATTGCTGCCTCGGGCACCTTATGGTCGTTCTCTTGTGAGTCTAGATTTTCGAATCCGACGCAAAACAGATTGTTAATTGTAACGTTCAGGGCCTCCTAATGACGAAGGAACACTCAAATTGCGTCGAGATTCACTACATCGTCCTCCAGCCGACTTGTCTCCAAGGGGATATCGCTGCCTCGGGCACCTTATGGTCGTTCTCCTGTGAGTCTAGATTTTCTAATCCGACGCAAAACTGATTGTTAATTGTAACGTTCAAGGCCTCCTAATGACGATGGAACACTCAAATTGCGTCGAGATTCAATACATCATCCTCCAGCCGACTTGTATCCAAGGGGATATTGCTGTCTCGGGCACCATATAATCCTTCTCCTGTGAGTAGATTTTCGAATCCGACGCTAAAATGACAATTAATTGTAACGTTCAGCGACTCCTAATGACGATGGAACAATAAAATTGCGTCGAGATTCAATACATCGTCCTCCAGCCGACTTCTCACGAAGGGGATATTGCTGCCTCTGGCACCATATGGTCCATCTCCTGTGAGTCTAGATTTTCGAATCCGACGCGAAACTGATAGTTAATTGTAACGTTCAGGGCCTCCTGGTTACGATGGAACACTCAAATTGCGTCGAGATTTAATACATCGGCCTCGAGCTGACTTGTCTCCAAGGGTCTATTGCTGCCTCGGGCACCTTATGGTCGTTCTCCTGTGAGTCTAGATTATCTAATCCGACGCAAAACAGATTGTTAATTGTAACGTTCAGGACCACCTAATGACGATGGAACACTCAAATTGCGTCGAGATTCAATACATCGTCCTCCAGCCGACTTGTATCCAAGGTGATATTGCTGTCTCGGGCTTTATTTGATCCTTCTCGTGTGAGTAGATTTTCGAATCCGACGCTAAAATGATATTTAATTGTAACGTTCAGCGCCTCCTAATGACGATGGAACACTCAAATTCCGTCGAGACTCAATACATCGTCCTCCAGCCGACTTGTCTCCAAGGGTCTATACCTGCCTCGGGCACCTTATGGTCGTTCTCCTGTGAGTCTAGATTTTCGAATCCGACGCAAAAATGATAGTTAATTGTAACGTTCAGGGCCTCCTAATGACGGTGGAACACTCAAATTGCGTCGAGATTCAATACATCGGCCTCCAGCCGACTTGTCTCCAAGGGTCTGTTGCTGCCTCGGGCACCTTACGGTCGTTCTCCTGTGAGTCTAGATTTTCGAATCCGACGCAAAACCGATAGTTAATTGTAACATTCAAGGCCTCCTAAAGACGATGGAACACTCAAATTGCGTCGAGATTCAATACATCGTCCTCCAGCCGACTTGTCTCCAAGGGGATATTGCTGCCTCGGGCACCATATGGTCCGTCTCCTGTGAGTCTAGATTTACGAATCCGACGCAAAAATGATAGTTAATTGTAACGTTCAGGGCCTCCTAATGACGATGGAACATTCAAATTGCGTCGAGATTCAATACATCGGCCTCCAGCCGACTTGTATCCAAGGGTCTGTTGCTGCCTCGGGCACCTTACGGTCGTTCTCCAGTGAGTCTAGAATTTCGAATCCGACGCAAAACTGATAGTGAATTGTAACGTTCAGCGCCTCTTAATGACGATAGAACACTCAAAATGCGTCGAGTTTCAATACATCGTCCTCCAGCCGACTTGTCTCCAAGGGGATATTGCTGCCTCGGGCACCAAATGGTCCGTCTCCTGTGAGTCTAGATTTTCGACGCAAAACTGATAGTTAATTGAAACATTCAAGGCCTCCTAATGACGATGGAACACTCAAATTGCGTCGAGATTCAATACATCGACCTTCAGCCGACTTGCCTGCAAGGGTCTATTGCTGCCTCGGGCGCCTTATGGTCGTTCTCCTGTGTGTCGAGATTTTATAATCCGACGCAAAACTGATTGTTAAATGTAACGTTCAGGGCCTCCTAATGACGATGAAACACTCAAATTGCGTCGAGATTCAATACATCGTCGTCCAGCCGACTTGTATCCAAGGTGATATTGCTGTCTCGGGCTTTATATGATCCTTCTCCTGTGAGTAGATTTTCGAATCCGACGCTAAAATGATATTTAATTGTAACGTTCAGCGCCTCCTAATGACGATGGAACACTCAAATTCCGTCGAGACTCAATACATCGTCCTCCAGCGGACTGGTCTCCAAGGGGATATTGCTGCCTCGGGCACCTTATGGTCGGTGTCCAGTGAGTCTAGATTATTGAATCCGGCGTGAAACTGATAGTTAATTGTAGCGTTCAGGGCCTCCTAGTGACGATGGAACACTCAAATTGCGACGAGATTCAATACTTCGTTCTTCAGCCGTCTTGTCCCCAAGGGTCTATTGCTGCCTCGGGCACCTTATGGTCGTTCTCCTGTGAGTCTAGATTTTCGAATCCGACGCAAAGCTGATAGTTAATTGTAGCGTTCAGGGCCTCCTAATGACGATTGAACACTCAAATTGCGACGAGATTCAATACACCGTCCTCCAGCCGACTTGTGTCCAAGGGGATATTGTTGTCACGGTCACCATATGATCCTTCTCCTGTGAGTAGATTTTCGAATCCGACGCTAAAATGATAGTTAATTGTAACGTTCAGCGCCTCATAATGACGATGGAACACTCAAATTGCGTCGAGATTCAATACATCGTCCTCCAGCCGACTTGTCTCGATGGGGATATTGCTGCCTCGGGCTCCTTATGGTCGCTCTCCTGTGAGTCTAGATTTCCGAATCCGACGCGAAACTGATTGTTAATTGTATCGTTCAGGGCTTCCTAATGACGATGGAACACTCAAATTGCGTCGAGATTCAATACATCGTCCTTCAGCCGACTTGTCTTCAAGGGTCTTATGCTGCCTCGGGCACCTTATGGTCGTTCTCCTGTGAGTCTAGATTTTCTAATCCGACGCAAAACTGATTGTTAACTGTCACGTTCAGGGCCCCCTAATGACGATGGAACACTCAAATTGCGTCGAGATTCAATACATCATCATCCAGCCGACTTGTATCCAAGGGGATATTGCTGTCTCGGGCACCATATGATCCTTCTCCTGTGAGTAGATTTTCGAATCCGACGCTAAAATGTTAATTAATTGTAACGTTCAGCGCCTCCTAATGACGATGGAACACTCAAATTGCGTCGAGACTCAATACATCATCCTAAAGCCGATTAGTCTCCAAGGGTCTATTGCTGCCTCGGGAACCTTATGGTCGTTCTCCTGTGAGTCTAGATTTTCGAATCCGACGCCAAAATCATAGTTAATTGTCACGTTCAGGGCCTCCTAATGACGATGGAACACTCAAATTGAGTCAAGATTCAATACATCGGCCTCCAGCCGACTTGTCTCCAAGGGTCTGTTGCTGCCTGGAGCACCTTATGATCGTTTTCCTGTGAGTCTAGATTTTCGAATCCGACGCGAAATTGATAGTTAATTCTAACGTTCAGGGCTTCCTAATGACGATGGAGCACTCAAATTGCGTCGAGATTCAATACATCGGCAATCAGACGATTTGTCTCCAAGTGTCTATTGCTGCCTCGGGCACCTGATGGTCGTTCCCCTGTGAGTCTAGATTTCAGAATCCGACGCAAAACTGATTTTTAATTGTAATGTTCAGGGCCTCCTAATGACGATGGAACACTCAAATTGCGTCGAGATTCAATACATCGGCCTCCAGCCGACTTGTCTCCAAGGGGATATTGCAGCCTCGGGCACCATATGGTCCGTCTCCTGTGAGTCTAGATTTTCGAATCCGACGCAAAAATGATAGTTAATTCAAACGTTCAGGGCTTCCTAATGACGATGGAGCACTCAAATTGCGTCGAGATTCAATACATCGGCCTCCAGCTGACTTGTCTCCAAGGGGATATTGCAGCCTCGGGCACCATATGGTCCGTCTCCAGTGAGTCTAGATTTTCGATTCCGACGAGAAACTGATGGTTAATTGTATCATTCAGGACCACCTAATGACGATGGAACACTCAAATTGCGTCGAAATTCTATACATCGGCCCCCAGCCGACTTGTCTCCAAGGGGATATTGCTGTCTCGGCACAATATGATCCTTCTCCAGTGAGTCTAGTATTTCGAATCCGACGCAAAACTGATAGTTACGTTCAGGGTCTCCTAATGACGATAAAACACTCAAATTGCGTCGCGCCCCAATACATCGTCCTCCAGCCGACTTGTCTCCAAGGGTCTATTGCTGTCTCGGGCACCTTATGATCGTTCTCCTGTGTGTCTAGATTTTCTAATCCGACGCAAAACTGATTGTTAATTGTAACGTTCAGGGAATCCTAATGACGATGGAACACTCAAATTGCGTCGAGATTCATTACATCATTATCCAGCCGACTTGTATCCAAGGGGATATTGCTGTCTCGTGCACCATATGATCCTTCTCCTGTGAGTAGATTTTCGAATCCGACGCTAAAATGATAGTTAATTGTAACGTTCAGCGCCTCCTAATGACGATGGAACACTCAAATTGCGTCGAGATTCAATACATCGGCCTCCAGCCGACTTATCTCCAAGGGTCTGTTGCTGCCTCGGGCACCTTATGATCGTTTTCCTGTGAGTCTAGATTTTCGAATCCGACGCGAAACTGATAGTTAATTGTAACGTTCAGGACTTCCTAATGACGATGGAGCACTCAAATTGCGTCGCGATTCAATACATCGTCCTATAGCGGACTGGTCTCCAAGGGGATATTGCTGCATCGGGCACCTTATGATTCGTCTCCAATGAGTCTAGATTTACGAATCCGACAAAAAACTGATCGTTAATTGTAACAATCAGGGTCTCCTAGTTACGATGGAACACTCTAATTTTGTCGCGATCCAATACATCGTCCTCCAGCCGACTTGTATCCAAGGGGATATTGTTGTCTCGGGCAACATAAGATCCTTCGCCTGTGAGCAGATTTTAAAATCCGACGCATAACTGATAGTTAATTGTAACGTTCAGCGCCTCCTAATGGCGAAGGAACACTCACATTGCGTAAAGATTCACTACATGGTCCTCCAGACGACTTGTCTCCAAGGGGATATCGCTGCCTCGGGCAGCACTTGGTCCGTCTCCGGTGATTCTACGTTTTCGAATCCGACGCAAAACTGATAGTTAATTGTAACGGTCAGCGCCTCCTAATGACGATGGAAAACTCAAATTGCGTCGAGATTCAATACATAGTCCTCTAGCCGATTTGTCTCCATGAGGATATTCCTGCCTCGGGCTCCTTGTGGTCGCTCTCCTGTGAGTCAAGATTTTCGAATCCGACGCAAAACTGATTGTTAATTGTAACGTTCAGGGTTTCCTAATGACGATGGAAAACTCAAATTGCGTCGAGATTCAATACATCGTCCTCAGGGCAACTTGTCTCGAAGGGGATATTGCTGCCTCGGGCACCATGTGGTCCTTCTCCTGTGAGTCTAGATTTTCGAATTCGACGCGAAACTGATTGTTAATTGTAACGTTCAGGGTTTCCTAATGACGATGGAACAATCAAATTGCGTCGAGATTCAATACATCGTCCTTCAGCCGACTTGTCCCCAAGTGTCTATTGCTGCCTCGGGCACCTTATGGTCGTTCTCCTGTGAGTCTAGATTTTCAAATACGACGCAAAACTGATAGTTAGATGTAGCGTTCAGGGCCTCCTAATGACGAAGGAACACTCAAATTGCGTAAAGATTCACTACATCGTCCTCCAGCCGACTTGTCTCCAAAGGGATATCGCTGCATCGGGCACCACTTGGTCCGTCTCCGGTGATTCTACGTTTTCGAATCCGACGCAAAACTGATAATTAATTGTAACGTTCAGGGCCTCCTAATGACGATGGAGTACTCAAATTGCGACGAGATTCAATACATCGTTCTTCAGCCGACTTGTCCCCAAGGGTCTATTGCTGCCTCGGGCACCTT
The DNA here is from genome assembly GCF_023864345.2 of Schistocerca serialis cubense. NCBI lineage: Eukaryota > Metazoa > Arthropoda > Insecta > Orthoptera > Acrididae > Schistocerca > Schistocerca serialis. The sequence continues at coordinate 845,226,714 of NC_064642.1, forward strand.
ATGGTCGTTCTCCTGTGAGTCTAGATTTTGGAATCCGGCGCAAAACTGACAGTTAATTGTAGCGTTCAGGGCCTCCTAATGACGATAGAATACTCAAATTGCGTCGAGATTCAATACATCGTCCTCCAGCCGACTTGTATCCAAGGGGATATTGTTGTCTCGGGCACCATATGATCCTTCTCCTGTGAGTAGATTTTCGAATCCGACGCTAAAATGATAGTTAATTGTAACGTTCAGCGCCTCCTAATGACGATGGAACACTCAAATTGCGTCGAGATTCAATACATCGTCCTCCAGCCGACTTGTCTCCATGGGGATATTGCTGCCTCGGGCTCCTTATGGTGCTCTCCTGTGAGTCTAGATTTACCTATCCGACGCGAAACTGATTGTTAATTGTAACGTTCAGGGTTTCCTAATGACGATGGAACAATCAAATTGCGTCGAGATTCAATACATCGTCCTTCAGCCGACTTGTCCCCAAGGGTCTATTGCTGCCTCGGGCACCTTATGGTCGTTCTCCTGTGAGTCTACATTTTCGAATCCGACGCAAAACTGATAGTTAATTGTAGCGTTCAGATTCTCCTAATGACGATGGAACACTCAAATTGCGTCAAGATTCAATACGTCGGCCTCCAGCCGACTTGTCTCCAAGGTTCTGTTGCTGCCTCGGGCACCTTATGGTCGTTCTCCTGTGAGTCTAGATTTTCGTATCCGACGCAAAACTGATAGTTAATTGTAACGTTCAGGGCCGCCTAATGACGAAGGAACACTCAAATTGCGTAAAGATTCACTACATCGTCCTCCAGCCGACTTGGCTCCAAGGGGATATCGCTGCCTCGGGCACCATATGGTCCGTCTCCGGAGATTCTACGTTTTCGAATCCGACGCAAAACTGATAATTAATTGTAACGTTCAGGGCCTCCTAATGACGATGGAACACTCAAATTGCGTCAAGATTCAATACATCGTCCTCCAGCCGACTTGTCTCCATGGGGATATTGCTGCCTCGGGATCCTTATGGTCGCTCTCCTGTGAGGCTAGATTTTCGGATCCGACGCGAAACCGATTGTTAATTGTAACGTTCAAGGCTTCCTAATGACGATGGAACACTCAAATTGCGTCGAGATTCAATACATCGTCCTTTAACCGACTTGTGTCTAAGGTCTTTTGCTGCCTCGGGCACCTTATGGTCGTTCTCCTGTGAGTCTAGATTTTCTAATCCGACGCAAAACTGATAGTTAATAGTAATGTTCAGGGCCTCCTAGTGACGATGGAACACTCAAATTGCGTCGAGATTTAATCCGTCGGCCTCCAGCCGACTTGTCTCCAAGGGGATATCGCTGTCTCGCGCACCACATGGTCCGTCTCCGGTGATTCTACGATTTGAATCCGAGGCAAAACTGATAGTAAATTGTAACATTCAGGGCCTCCTAATGACGATAGAGCACTCAAATTGCGTCACGATCCAATACATCGTCCTCCAGCGGACTGGTCTCCAAGGGGATATTGCTGCCTCGGGCACCTTATGGTCCGTCTCCAGTTAGTCTAGATTTTCGAATCCGACGAAAAAGTGATAGTTAATTGTAACGTTCAGGGCCACCTAATGACGATGGAACACTCAAATTGCGTCGAGATTCAATACATCGGCCTCCAGCCGACTTGTCTCCAAGGGGATATTGCTGCCTCGGGCACAATATGAACCATCTTCTGTGAGTGTAGATTTTCGAATCCGACGCGAAACTGATAGTTAATTTCAACGTTCAGCGCCTCCTAATGACGATGGAACACTCAAATTGCGTCGAGATTCAATACATCGTCCTTCAGCCGACTTGTCTCCAAGGGTCTATTGCTGCCTCGGGCACCATATGAACCTTCTCCTGTGACTAGATTTTCGAATCCGACGCTAAAATGATAGTTAATTGGAACGTTCAGCGCCTCCTAATGACGATGGAACTCTCAAATTGCGTCGAGAGTCAATACATCGTCATCCAGCCGACTTGTCTACAAGGGGATATTGCTGCCTCAGGCTCCATGTGGTCCATGTCCTGTGAGTCTAGATTTTCGGATCCGACGCGAAAATGATAGTTAATTGTAACGCTCAGGGCCTCCTAATGACGACGGAACACTCAAATTGCGTCGAGATTGAATACATCGGCTTCCAGCCAACTTTTCTCAGAGGGTCTATTGCTGCCTCGGGCACCTTATGGTCGTTCTCCTGTGAGTCTAGATTTTCGAATCCGACGCATAACTGATAGCTAATTGCAACGGTCAGCGCCTCATAATAACGATGGAACACTCAAATTGCGTCGAGATTCAATACATCGTCATTCAGCCGACTTGTCTCCAAGTGTCTATTGCTGCCTCGTGCAGCTTATGGTCGTTCTCCTGTGAGTCTAGATTTTCGAATCCGACGCATAACTGATAGTTAATTGTAAAGGTCAGGAGCTCCTGATGACGATGGATCACTCAAATTGCGTCGAGAGTCAATACATCGTCCTCCAGCCGACTTGTATACAAGGGAATATTGCTGCTTCGGGCTCCATGTGGTCCATCTCCTGTGAGTCTAGATTTTCGAATCCGACGCAAAACACATAGTTAATTGTAACGTTCAGATCCTCCTAATGACGATGGGGCACTCAAATGGCGTCGCGATTCAATACATCGTCCTCCAGCCGACTTGTATCCAGGGGGTTTTGATGTCTCGGGCACCATATGATCCTTCTCCTGTGAGTAGATTTTCGAATCCGACGTTAAAATGATTGTTAATTGTAAAGTTCAGGGCCTCCTAATGACGAAGGAACACTCAAATTGCGTCGAGAGTCAATTTATCGGCCAACAGCTGACTTGTCTCCAAGAGGATATTGCTGCCTCGGGCTCCATGTGGTCCGTCTCCTGTGAGTCTAGATTTTCGAATCCGACGCGAAACTGATAGTTAATTGAAACTATCAGGGCCTCCTAATGACGATGGAACACTCAGATTGCGTCGAGATTCAATACATCGTCATTCAGCCGATTTGTCTCCAAGGGTCTATTGCTGACTTGGGTACCTTATGGTCGTACCCCTGTGAGTCTAGATTTTAGAATCCGACGCAAAACTGATAGTTAATTGTAATGTTCAGGGCCTCCTAATGACGATGGAACACTCAAATTGCGTGAGATTTAATCCGTCGGCCTCCAGCCAACTTGTCTGCAAGGGGATATTGCAGCCTCAGGCTCCATGTGGTCCATGTATTGTGAGTCTAGATTTTCGAATCCGACGCGAAAATGATAGTTAATTGCAACGTTCAGCGCCTCCTAATGACGATGGAATACTCAAATTGCGTCGAGATTCAATACATCATCCTCCAGCCGACTTGTGTCCAAGGGAATATTGCTGTCTCGGGCACCATATGGTCCTTCTCCTGTGAGTCTAGATTTTCGAAGCCGACGCGAAACTGATAGTTAATTGTAACGTTAAGGGCCTCCTAATGACGATGGAGCACTCAAATTGCGTCGCGATTCAATACATCGTCCTCCAGCGGACTGGTCTCCAAGGGGATATTGCTGCTTCGTGCACCTTATGATTCGTCTCCAGTGAGTGTAGATTTTTTAATCCGACGAAAAACTGATAGTTAATTGTATCAATCAGGGCCTCCTAGTTTCGATGGAAAACTCAAACTGTGGCGCGATCCAATACATCGTCCTCCAGGCGACTTGTCTCCAAGGGTCTATTGCTGCCTCAGGCGCCTTATGGTCGTTACCCTGTGAGTCTAGATTTTAGAATCCGACGCAAAACAGGTAGTTAATTGTAACGTTCATGGCCTTCTTATGACGATGGAGCACTAAAATTGCGTCGAGATTCAATACGTGGGCCTCGAGCCGACTTGTCTCAAAGTGTCTAATGCTTCCTCGGGCACCTTATGGTCGTTCTCCTGTGAGTCTAGATTTTCGAATCCGACGCAAAACAGATAGTTAATTGTAACGTTCAGGGCCTCCTAATGATGAAGGAACACTCAAATTGCGTCGAGATTCACTACATCGTCCTCCAGCCAACTTGTCTCCAAGGGGATATCGCAGCCTCGGGCACCACATGGTCCGTCTCCGGTGATTCTACGTTTTCGAATCCGACGCAAAACAGAAAGTTAATTGTAATGTTCAGGGCCTCCTAATGACGATGGAACACTCAAATTGCGTCGAGATTTAATCCGTCGGCCTCCAGCCGACTTGTCTACAACGGGATATTGCAGCCTCAGGCTCCATGTGGTCCATGTATTGTGAGTCTAGATTTTCGAATCCGACGCGAAAATGATAGTTAATTGTAACGTTCAGGGCCTCCTAATGACGATGGGGCACTCAAATGGCGTCGCGATTCAATACATCGTCCTCCAGCGGACTGGTCTCCAAGGGGATATTGCTGTCTCGGGCACCTTATGGACCGTCGTTAGTGAGCGTTCATTTTCGAATCCGACGAAAAACTGATAGTTAATTGTAACATTCTGGGCCTCCTAATGACGATGGATCACTCAAATTGCGTCGAGAGTCAATACATCGTCCTCCAGCCGACTTGTCTACAAGGGAATATTGCTGCTTCGGGCTCCATGTGGTCCGTCTCCTGTGAGTCTAGATTTTCGAATCCGACGCAAAACACATAGTTAATTGTAACGTTCAGATCCTCCTAATGACGATGGGGCACTCAAATGGCGTCGCGATTCAATACATCGTCCTCCAGCCGACTTGTATCCAGGGGGTTTTGATGTCTCGGGCACCATATGATCCATCTCCTGTGAGTAGATTTTCGAATCCGACGTTAAAATGATAGTTAATTGTAAAGTTCAGGGCCTCCTAATGACGAAGGAACACTCAAATTGCGTCGAGAGTCAATACATCGGCCAACAGCTGACTTGTCTCCAAGAGGATATTGCTGCCTCGGGCTCCATGTGGTCCGTCTCCTGTGAGTCTAGATTTTCGAATCCGACGCGAAACTGATAGTTAATTGAAACTATCAGGGCCTCCTAATGACGATGGAACACTCAGATTGCGTCGAGTTTCAATACATCGTCATTCAGCCGATTTGTCTCCAAGGGTCTATTGCTGACTTGGGTACCTTATGGTCGTACCCCTGTGAGTCTAGATTTTAGAATCCGACGCAAAACTGATAGTTAATTGTAATGTTCAGGGCCTCCTAATGACGATGGAACACTCAAATTGCGTCGAGATTTAATCCGTCGGCCTCCAGCCAACTTGTCTACAAGGGGATATTGCAGCCTCAGGCTCCATGTGGTCCATGTATTATGAGTCTAGATTTTCGAATCCGACGCGAAAATGATAGCTAATTGCAGCGGTCAGCGCCTCATAATAACGATGGAACACTCAAATTGCGTCGAGATTCAATACATCGTCAATCAGCCGACTTGTCTCCAAGGGTCTATTCCTGCCTCGTGCAGCTTATGGTCGTTCTCCTGTGAGTCTAGATTTTCGAATTCGACGCAAAACAGATAGTTAATTGTAGCTTCAGGGCCTCCTAATGACGATGGAACACTCAAATTGCGTCGAGATTCAATATATCGGTCTCCAGCCGACTTGTCTCTAGGGTCTATTGCTGCCTCGGGCACCTTATGGTCGTTCTCCTGTGAGTCTAGATTTTCGAATCCGACGCAAAACTGATAGTTAATTGCAACGTTCAGCGCCTCCTAATGACGATGGAATACTCAAATTGCGTCGAGATTCAATACATCATCCTCCAGCCGACTTGTGTCCAAGGGAATATTGCTGTCTCGGGCACCATATGGTCCTTCTCCTGTGAGTCTAGATTTTCGAAGCCGACGCGAAACTGATAGTTAATTGTAACGTTAAGGGCCTCCTAATGACGATGGAGCACTCAAATTGCGTCGCGATTCAATACATCGTCCTCCAGCGGACTGGTCTCCAAGGGGATATTGCTGCTTCGGGCACCTTATGATTCGTCTCCAGTGAGTGTAGATTTTTTAATCCGACGAAAAACTGATAGTTAATTGTATCAATCAGGGCCTCCTAGTTTCGATGGAAAACTCAAACTGTGGCGCGATCCAATACATCGTCCTCCAGCCGACTTGTCTCCAAGGGTCTATTGCTGTCTCAGGCGCCTTATGGTCGTTACCCTGTGAGTCTAGATTTTAGAATCCGACGCAAAACAGATAGTTAATTGTAACGTTCATGGCCTTCTTATGACGATGGAGCACTAAAATTGCGTCGAGATTCAATACGTGGGCCTCGAGCCGACTTGTCTCAAAGTGTCTAATGCTTCCTCGGGCACCTTATGGTCGTTCTCCTGTGAGTCTAGATTTTCGAATCCGACGCAAAACAGATAGTTAATTGTAACGTTCAGGGCCTCCTAATGATGAAGGAACACTCAAATTGCGTGGAGATTCACTACATCGTCCTCCAGCCAACTTGTCTCCAAGGGGATATCGCAGCCTCGGGCACCACATGGTCCGTCTCCGGTGATTCTACGTTTTCGAATCCGACGCAAAACAGAAAGTTAATTGTAATGTTCAGGGCCTCCTAATGACGATGGAACACACAAATTGCGTCGAGATTTAATCCGTCGGCCTCCAGCCGACTTGTCTACAACGGGATATTGCAGCCTCAGGCTCCATGTGGTCCATGTATTGTGAGTCTAGATTTTCGAATCCGACGCGAAAATGATAGTTAATTGTAACGTTCAGGGCCTCCTAATGACGATGGAGCACTCAAATTGCGCCGCGATTCAATACATCGTCCTCCAGCGGACTGGTCTCCAAGAGGATATTGCTGCTTCGGGCACCTTATGATTCGTCTCCAGTGAGTGTAGATTTTCCAATCCGACGAAAAACTTATAGTTAATTGTAACTATCAGGGCATCCTAGTTAGGATGGAAAACTCAAACTGTGGCGCGATCCAATACATCGTTCTCCAGCCGACTTGTCCCCAAGGGTCTATTGCTGCCTCAGGCGCCTTATGGTCGTTCTCCTGTGAGTCTAGATTTTATAATCCGACGCAAATCAGATAGTTAATTGTAACGTTCAGGACCTCCTAATGACGAAGGAACACTCAAATTGCGTCGAGATTCAGTGCATCGTCCTCCAGCCAACTTGTCTCCAAGGGGATATCGCAGCCTCGGGCACCACATGGTCCGTCTCCGGTGGTTCTACGTTTTCGAATCCGACGCAAAACAGAAAGTTAATTGTAACGTTCAGGGCCTCCTAATGGCGATGGAGCACTCAAATTGCGTCGTGATTCAATACATCGTCCTCCAGCCGACTTGTCTACAAGGGAATATTGCTGCTTCGGGCTCCATGTGGTCCGTCTCCTGTGAGACTAGATTTTCGAATCCGACGCAAAACACATAGTTAATTGTAACGTTCAGATCCTCCTAATGACGATGGGGCACTCAAATGGCGTCGCGATTCAATACATCGTCCTCCAGCCGACTTGTATCCAGGGGGTTTTGATGTCTCGGGCACCATATGATCCTTCTCCTGTGAGTAGATTTTCGAATCCGACGCGAAACTGATAGTTAATTGAAACTATCAGGGCCTCCTAATGACGATGGAACACTCAGATTGCGTCGAGATTCAATACATCGTCATTCAGCCGATTTGTCTCCAAGGGTCTATTGCTGACTTGGGTACCTTATGGTCGTACCCCTGTGAGTCTAGATTTTAGAATCCGACGCAAAACTGATAGTTAATTGTAATGTTCAGGGCCTCCTAATGACGATGGAACACTCAAATTGCGTCGAGATTTAATCCGTCGGCCTCCAGCCAACTTGTCTACAAGGGGATATTGCAGCCTCAGGCTCCATGTGGTCCATGTATTGTGAGTCTAGATTTTCGAATCCGACGCGAAAATGATAGCTAATTGCAGCGGTCAGCGCCTCATAATAACGATGGAACACTCAAATTGCGTCGAGATTCAATACATCGTCAATCAGCCGACTTGTCTCCAAGGGTCTATTCCTGCCTCGTGCAGCTTATGGTCGTTCTCCTGTGAGTCTAGATTTTCGAATTCGACGCAAAACAGATAGTTAATTGTAGCTTCAGGGCCTCCTAATGACGATGGAACACTCAAATTGCGTCGAGATTCAATATATCGGTCTCCAGCCGACTTGTCTCTAGGGTCTATTGCTGCCTCGGGCACCTTATTGTCGTTCTCCTGTGAGTCTAGATTTTCGAATCCGACGCAAAACTGATAGTTAATTGCAACGTTCAGCGCCTCCTAATGACGATGGAATACTCAAATTGCGTCGAGATTCAATACATCATCCTCCAGCCGACTTGTGTCCAAGGGAATATTGCTGTCTCGGGCACCATATGGTCCTTCTCCTGTGAGTCTAGATTTTCGAAGCCGACGCGAAACTGATAGTTAATTGTAACGTTAAGGGCCTCCTAATGACGATGGATTACTCAAATTGCGTCGCGATTCAATACATCGTCCTCCAGCGGACTGGTCTCCAAGGGGATATTGCTGCTTCGGGCACCTTATGATTCGTCTCCAGTGAGTGTAGATTTTTTAATCCGACGAAAAACTGATAGTTAATTGTATCAATCAGGGCCTCCTAGTTTCGATGGAAAACTCAAACTGTGGCGCGATCCAATACATCGTCCTCCAGCCGACTTGTCTCCAAGGGTCTATTGCTGTCTCAGGCGCCTTATGGTCGTTACCCTGTGAGTCTAGATTTTAGAATCCGACGCAAAACAGATAGTTAATTGTAACGTTCATGGCCTTCTTATGACGATGGAGCACTAAAATTGCGTCGAGATTCAATACGTGGGCCTCGAGCCGACTTGTCTCAAAGTGTCTAATGCTTCCTCGGGCACCTTATGGTCGTTCTCCTGTGAGTCAAGATTTTCGAATCCGACGCAAAACAGATAGTTAATTGTAACGTTCAGGGCCTCCTAATGATGAAGGAACGCTCAAATTGCGTCGAGATTCACTACATCGTCCTCGAGCCAACTTGTCTCCAAGGGGATATCGCAGCCTCGGGCACCACATGGTCCGTCTCCGGTGATTCTACGTTTTCGAATCCGACGCAAAACAGAAAGTTAATTGTAATGTTCAGGGCCTCCTAATGACGATGGAACACTCAAATTGCGTCGAGATTTAATCCGTCGGCCTCCAGCCGACTTGTCTACAACGGGATATTGCAGCCTCAGGCTCCATGTGGTCCATGTATTGTGAGTCTAGATTTTCGAATCCGACGCGAAAATGATAGTTAATTGTAACGTTCAGGGCCTCCTAATGACGATGGAGCACTCAAATTCCGCCGCGATTCATTACATCGTCCTCCAGCGGACTGGTCTCCAAGGGGATATTGCTGCTTCGGGCACCTTATGATTCGTCTCCAGTGAGTGTAGATTTTCCAATCCGACGAAAAACTTATAGTTAATTGTAACAATCAGGGCCTCCTAGTTAGGATGGAAAACTCAAACTGTGGCGCGATCCAATACATCGTTCTCCAGCCGACTTGTCCCCAAGGGTCTCTTGCTGCCTCAGGCGCCTAATGGTCGTTCTCCTGTGAGTCTAGATTTTCGAATCCGACGCAAATCAGATAGTTAATTGTAACGTTCAGGACCTCCTAATGACGAAGGAACACTCAAATTGCGTCGAGATTCAGTGCATCGTCCTCCAGCCAACTTGTCTCCAAGGGGATATCGCAGCCTCGGGCACCACATGGTCCGTCTCCGGTGGTTCTACGTTTTCGAATCCGACGCAAAACAGAAAGTTAATTGTAACGTTCAGGGCCTCCTAATGGCGATGGAGCACTCAAATTGCGTCGCGATTCAATACATCGTCCTCCAGCGGACTGGTATCCAAGGAGATATAGCCTCGGAAACCTTATGGTCCGTCTCCAGTGAGTCTAGATTTTCGAATCCGATGTGAAACTGATAGTTAATTGTAACATTCAGGGCCTCCTAATGGCGATGGAACACTCAAATTGCGTCGCGATCTAATACCCCCTCCTCCAGCCGATTTGTCTCCAAGGTTCTGTTGCTGCCTCGGGCACCTTATGGTCGTTCTCCTGTGAGTCTAGATTTTCTAATCCGACGCAAAATTGATTCTTAAGTGTAACGGTCAGGGCCTCCTAATGACGATGGAACACTCAAATTGCGTCGAGATTCAATACATCGTTCTCCAGCCGACTTGTATCCAGGGGGTTTTGATGTCTCGGGCACCATATGATCCTTCTCCTGTGAGTAGATTTTCGCATCCGACGTTAAAATGATTGTTAATAGTAAAGTTCAGGGCCTCCTAATGACGAAGGAACACTCAAATTGCGTCGAGATTCAATACATCGGCCTCCAGCTGACTTGTCTCCAAGGGGATATTGCTGCCTCGGGCTGATGTGGTCCGTCTCATGTGAGTCTAGATTTTCGAATCCGACGCGAAACTGATAGTTAATTGAAACTATCAGGGCCTCCTAATGACGATGGAACACTCAAATTGCGTCGAGATTTAATCCGTCGACCTCCAGCCGACTTGTCTACAAGGGGATATTGCTGCCTCAGGCTCCATGTGGTCCATGTCCTGTGAGTCTAGATTTTCGAATCCGACGCGAAAATGATAGTTAATTGTAACGCTCAGGGCCTCCTAATGACGACGGAACACTCAAATTGCGTCGAGATTGAACACATCGGCTTCCAGCCGACTTGTCTCAGAGGGTCTATTGCTGCCTCGGGCACCTTATGGTCGTTCTCCTGTGAGTCTAGATTTTCGAATCCGACGCAAAAATAATAGTTAATTGTAACGTTCAGCGCCTCCTAATGACGATGGATCACTCAAATTGCGTCGGGGGTCAATACATCGTCCTCCAGCCGACTTGTCTACAAGGGAATATTGCTGCTTTGGGCTCCATGTGGTCCGTCTCCTGTGAGTCTAGATTTTCGAATCCGACGCAAAACTCATAGTTAATTGTAACGTTCAGGGCCTCCTAATGACGATGGGGCACTCAAATGGCGTCGCGATTCCATACATCGTCCTCCAGCGGACTGGTCTCCAAGGGGATATTGCTGTCTCGGGCACCTTTAGGACCGTCTCTCGTGACCGTTCATTTTCGAATCCGACGAAAAACTGATAGTTAATTGTAACATTCTGGGCCTCCTAATGACGATGGAACACTCAAATTGCGTCGAGAGTCAATACATCGTCCTCCAGCCGACTTGTCTACAAGGGGATATTGCTGCCACTTGCTCAATGTGGTCCGTGTCCTGTGAGTCTAGATTTTCGAATCCGACGCGAAACGGATAGTTAATTGTAACGCTCAGGACCTCCTAATGACGACGGAACACTCAAATTGCGTTGAGATTGAATACATCGGCTTCCAGCCGACTTGTCTCAGAGGGTCTATTGCTGCCTCGGGCACCTTATGGTCGTTCTCCTGTGAGTCTAGATTTTCGAATCCGACGCAAAAATAATAGTTAATTGTAACGTTCAGCGCCTCCTAATGACGATGGATCACTCAAATTGTGTCGAGAGTCAATACATCGTCCTCCAGCCGACTTGTCTACAAGGGAATATTGCTGCTTCGGGCTCCATGTGGTCTGTCTCCTGTGAGTCTAGAGTTTCGAATCCGACGCAAAACTCATAGTTAATTGTAACGTTCAGGGCCTCCTAATGACGATGGGGCACTCAAATTGCGTCGCGATTCAGTACATCGTCCTCCAGCGGACTGGTCTCCAAGGGGATATTGCTGCTTCGGGCACCTTATGATTCGTCTCCAGTGAGTGTGGATTTTACAATCCGACGAAAAACTGATAGTTAATTGTATCAATCAGGGCCTCCTAGTTACGATGGAAAACTCAAACTGTGGCGCTATCCAATACATCGTCCTCCAGCCAACTTGTCTCCAAGGGTCTATTGCTGCCTCAGGCGCCTTATGGTCGTTACCCTGTGAGTCTAGATTTTAGAATCCGACGCAAAACAGATAGTTAGTTGTAACGTTCATGGCCTTCTTATGACGATGGAGCACTAAAATTGCGTCGAGATTCAATACGTGGGCCTCGAGCCGACTTGTCTCCAAGGGTCTAATGCTTCCTCGGGCACCTTATGGTCTTTCTCCTGTGAGTCTAGATTTTCGAATCCGACGCAATACAGATAGTTAATTGTAACGTTCAGGGCCTCCTAATGACGAAGGAACACTCAAATTGCGTCGAGATTCACTACATCGTCCTCCAGCCAACTTGTTTCCAAGGGGATATCGCAGCCTCGGGCACCACATGGTCCGTCTCCGGTGATTCTACGTTTTCGAATCCGACGCAAAACAGAAAGTTAATTGTAACATTCAGGGCCTCCTAATGACGATGGAGCACTCAAATTGCGTCGCGATTCAATACATCGTCCTCCAGCGGACTGGTATCCAAGGGGATATAGCCTCGGACACCTTATGGTCCGTCTCCAGTGAGTCTAGATTTTCGAATCCCAAGAAAAACTGATAGTTAATTGTAACATTCAGGGCCTCCTAATGGCGATGGAACACTCAAATTGCGTCGCGATCCAATACCCCGTCCTCCAGCCGATTTGTCTCCAAAGTTCTATTGCTGCCTCGGGCACCTTATGGTCGTTCTCCTGTGAGTCTAGATTTTCTAATCCGACGCAAAATTGATTCTTAATTGTAACGTTCAGGGCCTCCTAATGACGATGGAACACTCAAATTGCGTCGAGATTCCGTACATCGTCCTCCAGCCGACTTATATCCAGGGGGTTTTGATGTCTCGGGCACCATATGATCCTTCTCCTGTGAGTAGATTTTCGAATCCGACGTTAAAATGATAGTTAATTGTAAAGTTCAGGGCCTCCTAATGACGAAGGAACACTCAAATTGCGTCGAGAGTCAATACATCGGCCAACAGCTGACTTGTCTCCAAGAGGATATTGCTGCCTCGGGCTCTATGTGGTCCGTCTCCTGTGAGTCTAGATTTTCGAATCCGACGCGAAACTGATAGTTAATTGAAACTATCAGGGCCTCCTAATGACGATGGAACACTCAAATTGCGTCGAGATTCAATACATCGGCATTCAGCCGATTTGTCTCCAAGGGTCTATTGCTGACTTAGGTACCTTATGGTCGTAATCCTGTGAGTCTAGATTTTAGAATCCGACGCAAAACTGATAGTTAATTGTAATGTTCAGGGCCTCCTAATGACGATGGAACACTCAAATTGCGTCGAGATTTAATCCGTCGGCCTCCAGCCGACTTGTCTACTAGGGGATATTGCAGCCTCAGGCTCCATGTGGTCCATGTATTGTGAGTCTAGATTTTCGAATCCGACGCGAAAATGATAGCTAATTGCAACGGTCAGCGCCTCATAATAGCGATGGAACACTCAAATTGCGTCGAGATTCAATACATCGTCAATCAGCCGACTTGTCTCCAAGGGTCTATTCCTGCCTCGTGCAGCTTATGGTCGTTCTCCTGTGAGTATAGATTTTCGAATTCGACGCAAAACAGATAGTTAATTGTAGCTTCAGGGCCTCCTAATGACGATGGAACACTCAAAGTGCGTCGAGATTCAATACTTCTGCTTCCAGCCGACTTGTCTCCAAGGGGACATTGCTGCTTCGGGCACCATATGGTCCGTCTCCGGTGAGTCTAGATTTTCGATTCCGATGCGAAGCTGATAGTTACTTGTAACGTGCAGGGCCTCCTAATGACGATGGAAGACTCAAATTGCGTCGAGATTCAATACATCGGCCTCCAGCCGACTTGTCTTCAAATGTCTATTGCTGCCTCGGGCACCTTGTGGTCGTTCTCCTGTGATTCTAGATTTTCGAATCCGTATTCGAAAATCTAGACTCACATTAGACGGACAATATGGTGCCCGAGGGAGCAATACCCCTTGGAGACAAGTCTGCTGGAGGACGATGTATTGAACCTCGACGCAGTTTTAGTGCCCCTTCGTCATTAGGAGGCCCAGAATGTTACAATTAACTATCAGTTTTTCGTCGGATTCGAAAATGAACACTCACTAGAGACGGTCCATAAGGTGCCCGAGACAGCAATATCCCCTTGGAGACCAGTCCGCTGGAGGACGATGTATTGAATCGCGACGCCATTTGAGTGCCCCATCGTCATTAATAGGCCCTGAACGTTACAATTAACTATGACTTTTGCGTCGGATTCGAGTATTTAGACTCACAGGAGACGGACCACATGGAGCCCGAAGCAGCAATATTCCCTTGTAGACAAGTCCGCTGGAGGACGATGTATTGAATCGCGACGCCATTTGAGTGCCCCATCGTCATTAGGAGGCCCTGAACGTTACAATTAACTATGAGTTTTGCGTCTGATTCGAAAATGTAGAATCACCGGAGACGGACCATGTTGTGCCCGAGGCAGCGATATCCCCTTGGAGACAAGTCGGCTGGAGGACGATGTATTGAATCTCCCCGCTATTTCAGTGTTCCATCGTCATTAGGAGCTCTGACCTTTACAATTAACTATCAGTTATGCGTCGGATTCGAAAATCTAGACTCACAGGAGAACGACCACAAGGTGCCCGAGGCAGCAATAGACATTTGAAGACAAGTCAGCTGGAGGCCGATGTATTGAATCTCGTCGCAATTTGAGTGTTCCATCGTCATTAGGAGGCCCTGAACGTTACAAGTAACTATCAGCTTCGCATCGGAATCGAAAATCTAGACTCAACGGAGATGGACCATATGGTGCCCGAGGCAGCAATGTCCCCTTGGAGACAAGTCGGCTGGAAGCAGAAGTATTGAATCTCGACGCAATTTGAGTGTTCCATCGTCATTAGGAGGACCTGAAGCTACAATTAACTATCTGTTTTGCGTCGAATTCGAAAACGTAGAACCACCGGAGACGGACCATGTGGTGCCCGAGGCTGCGATATCCCCTTGGAGACAAGTTGGCTGGAGGACGATGTAGTGAATCTCGACGCAATTTGAGTGTTCCTTCGTCATTAGGAGGTCCTGAACGTTGCCATTAACTATCAGTTTTACGTCGGATTCGAAAATCTAGACTCACATTAGACGGACCATATGGTGCCCGAGGGAGCAATACCCCTTGGAGACAAGTCGGCTGGAGGACGATGTATTGAACCTCGACGCAATTTGAGTGCCCCATCGTCATTAGGAGGCCCAGAATGTTACAATTAACTATCAGTTTTTCGTCGGATTCGAAAATGAACACTCACTAGAGACGGTCCATAAGGTGCCCGAGACAGCAATATCCCCTTGGAGACCAGTCCGCTGGAGGTCGATGTATTGAATCGCGACGCCATTTGAGTGCCCCATCGTCATTAGGAGGCCCTGAAAGTTACAATTAACTATGACTTTTGCGTCGGATTCGAGAATCTAAACTCACAGGACAACGACCACAAGGTGCGCGACGCAGCAATTGAAAGTTGGAGACAAGTCGGCTGAAGGACGAAGTATTGAATCTCGACGCAATTTGAGTGTTCCATCGCCATTAGGAGGCCCTGAACGTTACAATTAACTATCAGTTTCGCATCGGAATCGAAAATTTAGACTCACAGTAGACGGACCGTATGGTGCCCGAGGCAGCAATGTCCCCTTGGAAACAAGTCGGCTGGAAGCCGAAGTATTGAATCACGACGCAATTTGAGTGTTCCATCGTCATTAGGAGGCCCTGAACGTTACAATTAACTATGAGTTTTGCGTCGGATTCGAAAATGTAGAATCACCGGAGACGGACCATGTGGTGCCCGAGGCAGCGATATCCCCTTCAAGACAAGTCGGCTGGAGGACGATGTATTGAATCTCCACGCTATTTGAGTGTTCCATCGTCATTAGGAGCTCCTGACCTTTACAATTAACTATCAGTTATGCGTCGGATTCGAAAATCTAGAGTCACAGGAGAACGACCACAAGGTGCCCGAGGCAGCAATAGACATTTGAAGACAAGTCGGCTGGAGGCCGATGTATTGATCTCGACGCAATTTGAGTGTTCCATCGTCATTAGGAGGCCCTGAACGTTACAAGTAACTATCAGCTTCGCATCGGAATCGAAAATCTATACTCACCGGAGACGGACCATATGGTGCCCGAGGCAGCAATGTCCCCTTGGAGACAAGTCGGCTGGAAGCAGAAGTATTGAATCTCGACGCAATTTGAGTGTTCCATCGTCATTAGGAGGCCCTGAAGCTACAATTAACTATCTGTTTTGCGTCGAATTCGAAAATCTAGACTCACAGGAGAACGACCATAAGGTACCCAAGTCAGCAATAGACCCTTGGAGACAAATCGGCTGAATGCCGATGTATTGAATCTCGACGCAATTTGAGTGTTCCTTCGTCATTAGGAGGCCCTGAACTTTACAATTAACTATCATTTTAACGTCGGATTTGAAAATCTACACATGGGAGAAGGATCATAAGGCGCCTGAGGCAGCAATAGACCCTTGGAGACAAGTTGGCTGGAGGACGATGTATTGGATCGCGCCACAGTTTGAGTTTTCCATCGTAACTAGGAGGCCCTGATTGATACAATTGCGTCGGATTAGAAAATCTAGACTCACAGGAGAACGACCATAAGGTGCCCGAGGCAGCAATAGAACCTTGGGGACAAATCGGCTGGAGGACGGGGTATTGGATCGCGACGCAATTTGAGTGTTCCATCGCCATTAGGAGGTCCTGAATGTTACAATTAACTATCAGTTTTTCGTCGGATTCGAAAATCTAGACTCACTGGAGACGGACCATAAGGTGTCCGAGGCTATATCCCCTTGGATACCAGTCCGCTGGAGAACGATGAATTGAATCGCGACGCAATTTGAGTGCTCCATCGTCATTAGGAGGCCCTGAATGTTACAATTAACTTTCTGTTTTGCGTCGGATTCGAAAACGTAGAATCACCGGAGACGGACCATGTGGTGCCCGAGGCTGCGATATCCCTTTGGAGACAAGTTGGCTGGAGGACGATGTAGTGAATCTCGACGCAATTTGAGTGTCCCTTCGTCATTAGGAGGCCCTGAACGTTACAATTAACTATCAGTTTCGCATCGGAACCGAAAATTTAGACTCACAGGAGACGGACCGTATGGTGCCCGAGGCAGCAATGTCCCCTTGGAAACAAGTCGGCTGGAAGCCGAAGTATTGAATCTCGACGCAATTTGAGTGTTCCATCGTCATTAGGAGGCCCTGAACGTTACAATTAACTATGAGTTTTGCGTCGGATTCGAAAATGTAGAATCACCGGAGACGGACCATGTGGTGCCCGAGGCAGCGATATCCCCTTGGAGACAAGTCGGCTGGAGGACGATGTATTGAATCTCCACGCTATTTGAGTGTTCCATCGTCATTAGGAGCTCCTGACCTTTACAATTAACTGTCAGTTATGCGTCGGATTCGAAAATCTAGAATCACAGGAGAACGACCACAAGGTGCCCGAGGCAGCAATAGACATTTGAAGACAAGTCGGCTGGAGGCCGATGTATTGAGTCTCGACGCAATTTGAGTCTTCCATCGTCATTAGGAGGCCCTGCACGTTACAAGTAACTATCAGCTTCGCATCGGAATCGAAAATCTAGACTCACCGGAGACGGACCATATGGTGCCCGAAGCAGCAATGTCCCCTTGGAGACAAGTCGGCTGGAAGCAGAAGTATTGAATCTCGACGCACTTTGAGTGTTCCATCGTCATTAGGAGGCCCTGAAGCTACAATTAACTATCTGTTTTGCGTCGAATTCGAAAATCTATACTCACAGGAGAACGACCATAAGCTGCACGAGGCAGGAATAGACCCTTGGAGACAAGTCGGCTGATTGACGATGTATTGAATCTCGACGCAATTTGAGTGTTCCATCGCTATTATGAGGCGCTGACCGTTGCAATTAGCTATCATTTTCGCGTCGGATTCGAAAATCTAGACTCACAATACATGGACCACATGGAGCCTGAGGCTGCAATATCCCCTAGTAGACAAGTCGGCTGGAGGCCGACGGATTAAATCTCGACGCAATTTGAGTGTTCCATCGTCATTAGGAGGCCCTGAACATTACAATTAACTATCAGTTTTGCGTCGGATTCTAAAATCTAGACTCACAGGGGTACGACCATAAGGTACCTAAGTCAGCAATAGACCCTTGGAGACAAATCGGCTGAATGCCGATGTATTGAATCTCGACGCAATTTGAGTGTTCCATCGTCATTAGGAGGCCCTGATAGTTTCAATTAACTATCAGTTTCGCGTCGGATTCGAAAATCTAGACTCACAGGAGACGGACCACATAGAGCCCGAGGCAGCAATATCCTCTTGGAGACAAGTCAGCTGTTGGCCGATGTATTGACTCTCGACGCAATTTGAGTGTTCCTTCGTCATTAGGAGGCCCTGAACTTTACAATTAACTATCATTTTAACGTCGGATTCGAAAATCTACTCACAGGAGAAGGATCATATGGTGCCCGAGACATCAAAACCCCCTGGATATAAGTCGGCTGGAGGACGATGTACGGAATCTCGACGCAATTTGAGTGTTCCATCGTCATTAGGAGGCCCTGAACGTTACAATTAAGAATCAATTTTGCGTCGGATTAGAAAATCTAGACTCACAGGAGAACGACCATAAGGTGCCCGAGGCAGCAATAGAACTTTGGAGACAAATCGGCTGGAGGACGGGGTATTGGATCGCGACGCAATTTGAGTGTTCCATCGCCATTAGGAGGCCCTGAATGTTACAATTAACTATCAGTTTTTCTTCGGATTCGAAAATCTAGACTCACTGGAGACGGACCATAAGGTGTCCGAGGCTATATCCCCTTGGATACCAGTCCGCTGGAGGACGATGTATTGAATCGCGACGCAATTTGAGTGCTCCATCGTCATTAGGAGGCCCTGAATGTTACAATTAACTTTCTGTTTTGCGTCGGATTCGAAAACGTAGAATCACCGGAGACGGACCATGTGGTGCCCGAGGCTGCGATATCCCCTTGGAAACAAGTTGGCTGGAGGACGATGTAGTGAATCTCGACGCAATTTGAGTGTTCCTTCGTCATTAGGAGGCCCTGAACGTTACAATTAACTATCTGTATTGCGTCGGATTCGAAAATCTAGACTCACAGGAGAAAGACCATAAGGTGCCCGAGGAAGCATTAGACCCTTGGAGACAAGTCGGCTCGAGGCCCACGTATTGAATCTCGACGCAATTTTAGTGCTCCATCGTCATAAGAAGGCCATGAACGTTACAATTAACTATCTGTTTTGCGTCGGATTCTAAAATCTAGACTCACAGGGTAACGACCATAAGGCGCCTGAGGCAGCAATAGACCCTTGGAGACAAGTTGGCTGGAGGACGATGTATTGGATCGCGCCACAGTTTGAGTTTTCCATCGTAACTAGGAGGCCCTGATTGATACAATTGCGTCGGATTAGAAAATCTAGACTCACAGGAGAACGACCATAAGGTGCCCGAGGCAGCAATAGAACCTTGGGGACAAATCGGCTGGAGGACGGGGTATTGGATCGCGACGCAATTTGAGTGTTCCATCGCCATTAGGAGGTCCTGAATGTTACAATTAACTATCAGTTTTTCGTCGGATTCGAAAATCTAGACTCACTGGAGACGGACCATAAGGTGTCCGAGGCTATATCCCCTTGGATACCAGTCCGCTGGAGAACGATGAATTGAATCGCGACGCAATTTGAGTGCTCCATCGTCATTAGGAGGCCCTGAATGTTACAATTAACTTTCTGTTTTGCGTCGGATTCGAAAACGTAGAATCACCGGAGACGGACCATGTGGTGCCCGAGGCTGCGATATCCCTTTGGAGACAAGTTGGCTGGAGGACGATGTAGTGAATCTCGACGCAATTTGAGTGTCCCTTCGTCATTAGGAGGCCCTGAACGTTACAATTAACTATCAGTTTCGCATCGGAACCGAAAATTTAGACTCACAGGAGACGGACCGTATGGTGCCCGAGGCAGCAATGTCCCCTTGGAAACAAGTCGGCTGGAAGCCGAAGTATTGAATCTCGACGCAATTTGAGTGTTCCATCGTCATTAGGAGGCCCTGAACGATGCGAAGCTGATAGTTACTTGTAACGTTCAGGGCCTCCTAATGACGATGGAACACTCAAATTGCGACGAGATTCAATACATCGGCCTCCAGCTGACTTGTCTTCAAATGTCTATTGCTGCCTCGGGCACCTTGTGGTCGTTCTCCTGTGAGTCTAGATTTTCGAATCCGACGCATAACTGATAGTTAATTGTAAAGGTCAGGAGCTCCTAATGACGATGGAACACTGAAATAGCGGGGAGATTCAATACATCGTCCTCCAGCCGACTTGTCTCCAAGGGGATATCGCTGCCTCGGGCACAACATGGTCCGTCTCCGGTGATTCTACATTTTCGAATCAGACGCAAAGCTCATAGTTAATTGTAACGTTCAGGGCCTCCTAATGACGAGGGAACACTCAAATTGCGTCGCGATTCAATACTTCGGCTTCCAGCCGACTTGTTTCCAAGGGGACATTGCTGCCTCGGGCACCATACGGTCCGTCTCCTGTGAGTCTAAAATTTCGATTCCGATGCGAAACTGATAGTTAATTGTAACGTTCAGGGCCTCCTAATGACGTTGGAACACTCAAATTGCGTCGAGATTCAATACTTCGTCCTCCAGCCGTCTTGTCTACAAGGGAATATTGCTGCTTCGGGCTCCATGTGGTCCGTCTCCTGTGAGTCTAAATTCTCGAATCCGACGCAAAAGTCATAGTTAATTGTAACGTTCAGGGCCTCCTAATGACGATGGGGCACTCAAATGGCGTCGCGATTCAATACATCGTCCTCCAGCGGACTTGTCTACAAGGGAATATTGCTGCTTCGGGCTCCATGTGGTCCGTCTCCTGTGAGTCTAAATACTCGAATCCGACGCAAAAGTCATAGTTAATTGTAACGTTCAGGGCCTATTAATGACGATGGGGCACTCAAATGGCGTCGCGATTCAATACATCGTCCTCCAGCGGACTGGTCTCCAAGGGGATATTGCTGTCTCGGGCACCTTATGGACCGTCTCTAGTGAGTGTTCATTTTCGAATCCGACGAAAAACTGATAGTTAATTGTAACATTCTGGGCCTCCTAATGACGAAGGGGCACTAAAACTGCGTCGAGGTTCAATACATCGTCCTCCAGCAGACTTGTCTCCAAGGGGTATTGCTCCCTCGGGCACCATATTGTCCGTCTAATGTGAGTCTAGATTTTCGAATACGACGCAAAAATGATAGTTAATTGTAACGAACAGCGCCTCCTAATGACGATGGAACACTCAAATTCCGTCGAGAGTCAATACATCGTCCTCCAGCCGACTTGTCTACAAGGGGATATTGCTGCCACGGGCTCAATGTGGTCCGTGTCCTGTGAGTCTAGATTTTCGAATCCGACGCGAAACCGATAGTTAATTGTAACGCTCAGGACCTCCTAATGACGACGGAACACTCAAATTGCGTCGAGATTCAATATATCGGTCTCCAGCCGACTTGTCTCTAGTGTCTATTGCTGCCTCGGGCACCTTATGGTCGTTCTCCTGTGAGTCTAGATTTTCGAATCCGACGTAAAACTGATAGTTAATTGCAACGTTCAGCGCCTCGTAATGACGATGGAACACTCAAATTGCGTCGAGACTCAATACATCATCCTCCAGCCGACTTGTCTCCAAGGGCCTATTGCTGCCTCAGGCGCCTTATGGTCGTTCACCTGTGAGTCTAGATTTTCGAATCCGACGCAAAACAGGTAGTTAATTGTAACGTTCAGGACCTCCTAATGACGAAGGAACACTCAAATTGCGTCGAGATTCACTACATCGTCCTCCAGCCAACTTGTCTCCAAGGGGATATCGCAGCCTCGGGCACCACATGGTCCGTCTCCGGTGATTCTACGTTTTCGAATCCGACGCAAAACAGAAAGTTAATTGTAACGTTCAGGGCCTCCTAACGACGATGGAGCACTCAAATAGCGTCGCGATTCAATACATCATCCTCCAGCGGACTGGTATCTAAGGGGATATAGCCTCGGACACCTTATGGTCCGTCTCCAGTGAGTCTAGATTTTCGAATCCGACGAAAAACTGATAGTTAATTGTAACATTCAGGGCCTCCTAATGGCGATGGAACACTCAAATTGCGTCGCGAGTCAATACCCCGTCCTCCAGCCGATTTGTCTCCAAGGTTCTATTGCTGCCTCGGGCACCTTATGGTCGTTCTCCTGTGAGTCTAGATTTTCTAATCCGACGAAAAAATGGATTCTTAATTGTAACGGTCAGGGCCTCCTAATCACGATGGAACACTCAAATTGCGTCGAGATTCAATACATCGTCCTCCAGCCAACTTGTATCCAGGGGGATTTGATGTCTCGGGCACCATATGATCCTTCTCCTGTGAGTACATTTTCGAATCCGACGTTAAAATGATAGTTAATTGTAAAGTTCAGGGCCTCCTAATGACGAAGGAACACTCAAATTGCGTCGAGATTCAATACATCGGCCTCCAGCTGACTTGTCTCCAAGGGGATATTGCTGCCTCGGGCTCCATGTGGTCCGTCTCCTGTGAGTCTAGATTTTCGAATCCGACGCGAAACTGATAGTTAATTGTAACGTTCAGGACCTCCTAATGACGATGGAACACTCAAATTGCGTCGAGATTCAATACATCAGCCTCGAGCAGACTTATCTCCTAGTGTCTATTGCTGCCTCGTTCACCTTATGGTCGTTCTCCTGTGAGTCGAGATTTTCGAATCCGACGCAAAACAGATGGTTAATTGTAACATTCAGGGCCTCCTAATGACGAAGGAACATTCAAATTGCGTCGAGATTTACTACAACGTCCTCCAGCCAACTTGTCTCCAAGGCGATATCGCTGCCTCGGGCACCGCATGGTCCGTCTCCGGTGATTCCACGTTGTCGAATCCGATGCAAAACTGATGGTTAAAAGTAACGTTCAGGGCCTCCTAATAAAGATGGAACACTCAAATTGCGTCGCGGATCAATACATCGTCCTCCAGCGGACTGGTCTCCAAGGGGATATTGCTGCCTCGTGCACCTTATGGTCCGTCTCCAGTGAGTCTAGAATTTCGAATCCGACGAAAAACTGATAGTTAATTGTAACATTCAGGGTCTCCTATAGACGATGGAACATTCAAATTGCGTCATGATCCAATACATCGTCCTCCAGCCGACTTGTCTCCAAGGGGATATTACTGTCTCGGGCACCATATGATCCTTCTCCTGTGAGTCTAGATTTTCGAATCCGACGCGAAACTGATAATTAATTGTAACGTTCAGGGCCTCCTAATGAAGATGGAACACTCAAATTGCGTCGAGATTCTAAGATTCTATACATCGGCCTCCAGCCGACTTGTCTCCAATATGAAATTCTTCCTCGGGCACCTTATGGTCCGTCTCCTGTGAGTCTAGATTTTCGAATCCGACGCAAAAATGATAGTTAATTGTAACGTTCAGCGCCTCCTAATGACGATGGAGCACACAAATAGCGTCGAGACTCAATACATCGACCTCCAGCCGACTTGTTTCCAAGGGAATTACGCTGCCTCGGGCACCACATGGGCCGTCTCCGGTGATTCTACGCTTTCGAATCCGACTCAAAACTGCTAGTTAATTGTAACGTTCAGGGCCTCCTATGACGATGGAGCACTCAAATTGCGTCGCGATTCAATACATCGGCTTCCAGCCGACTTGTATCCAAGGGGATATTGCTGTCTCGTGCACCATATGATCCTTCTCCTGTGACTAGATTTTCGAATCCGACGCTAAAATGATAGTTAATTGTAACGTTCTGCGCCTCCTAATGACGATGGAACACTCAAATTGCGTCGAGAGGCAGTACATCGTCCTCCAGCCGACTTGTCTCCATGGGGATATTGCTGCCTCGGGTTCCTTATGGTCGCTCTCCTGTGAGTCTAGATTTTTGAATCCGACGCGAAACTGATTGTTAATTGATACGTTCAGGGCTTCCTAATGACGATGGAACACTCAAATTTCGTCGAGATTCAATACATCGTCCTTCAGCCGACTTGTCTCCAAGAGTCTATTGCTGCCTCGGGCACCTTATGGTCGTTCCCCTGTGAGTCTAGATTTTAGAATCCGACGCAAAACTGATAGTTAATTGCAATGTTCAGGGACTCCTAATGACGACGGAACACTCAAATTGCGTCGAGATTCAATACATCGGCTTCCAGCCGACTTGTCTCCAAGGGTCTATTGCTGCCTCGGGCACCTTATGGTTGTTCTCCTGTGAGACTAGATTTTCGAATCCGACGCAAAACAGATAGTTAATTGTAACGTTCAGGGCCTCCTAGTGACGAAGGAACACTCAAATTGCGTCGAGATTCACTACATCGTCCTCCAGCCGACTTGTCTCCAAGGGGATATCGCTGCCTCGGGCACCACATGGTCCGTCTCCGGTGATTGTACGATTTCGAATCAGAATCAAAACTGATAGTTAATTGTAACGTTCAGGGCCTCGTAATGGCGATAGAGCACTCAAATTGCGTCACGATTCAATACATCGTCCTCCAGCGGACTGGTCTCCAAGGGGATATTGCTGCCTCGGGCACCTTATGGTTGTTCTCCTGTGAGAGTAGATTTTCGAATCCGACGAAAAACTGATAGTTAATTGTAACGTTCAGGGCCACCTAATGACGATGGAACACTCAAATTGCGTCGAGATTCAATACATCGGCCTCCAGCCGACTTGTCTCCAAGGGGATATTGCTGTCTCGGGCACCATATGAACCTTCTTCTGTGAGTCTAGATTTCCGAATCCGACGCGAAACTGATAGTTAATTATAACGTTCAGAGCCTCCTAATGACGATGGAACACTCAAATTGCGTCGAGATTCAATACATCGTCCTTCAGCCGACTTGTCTCCAGGGGTCTATTGCTGCCACGGGCACCTTATGGTCGTTCTCCTGTGAGTCTAGATTTTCGAATTTGGCGCAAAACTGATAGTTAATTGTAACGTTCAGGGCCGCCTAATGACGATGGAACACTCATATTGCGTCGAGATTCAATACATCGTCCTTCAGCCGACTTGTTTCCAAGGGTCTATTGCTGCCTCGGGCACCATATGATCCTTCTCCAGTGACTAGATTTTCGAGTCCGACGCTAAAATGATAGTTAATTGTAACGTTCAGCGCCTCCTAATGACGGTGGAACACTCAAATTGCGTCACGATTCAATACATCGCCCTCCAGCGGACTGGTCTCCAAGGGGATATTGCTGCCTCGGGCACCTTATGGTTGTTCTCCTGTGAGAGTAGATTTTCGAATCCGACGAAAAACTGATAGTTAATTGTAACATTCAGGGCCTCCTAATGACGATGGAATACTCAAATTGCGTCGAGATTCAATACATCGTCCTCCAGACGACTTCTCTTCATGAGGATATGGTCGTTCTCCTGTGAGTCTAGATTTTCGAATCCGACGCGAACCTGATTGTTAATTGTAACGTTCAGGGCTTCCTAATGACGATGGAACACTGAAATTGCGACGAGATTCAATACCACGTCATTTAGCCGATTTGTCTCCAAGGGTCAATTGCTGCCTCGGGCACCTTATGGTCGTTCCCCTGTGAGTCTAAATTTTCGAATCCGACGCGAAAATGACAGTTAATTGTAACGCTCAGGGCCTCTTAATGACGACGGAATACTCAAATTGCGTCGAGATTTAATACATCGGCTTCCAGCCGACTTGTCTCAGAGGGTCTATTGCTGCCTCGGGCACCTTATTGTCGTTCTACTGTGGGTCTAGATTTTCGAATCCGACGCATAACTGATAGCTAATTGCAACGGTCAGCGCCTCATAATAACGATGTAACACTCAAATTGCGTCAAGATTCAATACATCGTCATTCAGCCGACTTGTCTCCAAGGGTCTCCTGCTGCCTCGTGCAGCTTATGGTCGTTCTCCTGTGAGTCTAGATTTTCGAATCCGACGCAAAACAGATTGTTAATTGTAACGTTCAGGGCCTCCTAATGACGATGGAACACTCAAATTGCGTCGAGATTCAATACTTCTGCTTCCAGCCGACTTGTCTCCAAGGGGACATTGCTGCCTCGGGCACCATATGGTCCGTCCCGGTGAGTCTAGATTTTCGATTCCGATGCGAAGCTGAAGGTTACTTGTAACCTTCAGGGCCTCCTAATGACGATGGAACACTCAAATTGCGTCGAGATTCAATACATCGGCCTGCAGCCGACTTGTCATCAAATGTCTATTGCTGCCTCGGGCACCTTGTGGTCGTTCTCCTGTGAGTCTAGATTTTCGAATTCGACGCATAACTGATAGTTAATTGTAAAGGTCAGGAGCTCCTAATGACGATGGAACACTCAAATAGCGTGGAGATTCAATACATCGTCCTCCAGCCGACTTGTCTCCAAGGGGATATCGCTACCTCGGGCACCACATGGTCCGTCTCCGGTGATTCTACATTCTCGAATCCGACGCAAATCTCATAGTTAATTGTAACGTTCAGGGCCTCCTAATGACGATGGAACACTCAAATTGCGTCGAGATTCAATACTTCGGCCTCCAGCCGACTTGTTTCCAAGGGGACATTGCTGCCTCGAGCACCATACGGTCCGTCTCCTGTGAGTCTAAATTTTCGATTCTGATGCGAAACTGATAGTTAATTGTAACGTTCAGGACCTCCTAATGACGATGGAACACTCAAATTGCGTCGAGATTCAATACTTCGTCCTTCAGCCGACTTGTCTCCAACTTTCTATTGCTGCGTCGGGCACCTTATGGTCGTTCTCCTGTGAGTCTAGATTTTCGAATCCGATGCAAAAATAATAGTTAATTGTAACGTTCAGCGCCTCCTAATGACGATGGATCACTCAAATTGCGTCGAGAGTCAATACATCGTCCTCCAGCCGACTTGTCTACAAGGGAATATTGCTGCCTCGGGCTCCATGTGGTCCGTCTCCTGTGAGTCTAGATTTTCGAATCCGACACGAAACTCATAGTTAATTGTAACGTTCAGGGCCTCCTAATGACGATGGGGCACTCAAATGGCGTCGCGATTCAATACATCGTCCTCCAGCGGACTGGTCTCCAAGGGGATATTGCTGTCTCGGGCACCCTATGGACCGTCTCTAGTGAGTGTTCATTTTCGAATCCGACGAAAAACTGATAGTTAATTGTAACATTCTGGGCCTCCTAATGACGATGGGGCACCCAAATTGCGTCGAGGTTCAATACATTGTCCTCCAGCCGACTTGTCTCCAAGGGGTATTGCTGCCTCGGGCACCATATGATCCGTCTCCTGTGAGTCTAGATTTTCGAATCCGACGCATAACTGATAGTTAATTGCAACGTCCAGCGCCACCTAATGACGATGGAACACTCAAATTGCATAGAGATTCAATACATCGGCCTCCAGCCGACTTGTCTCAAAATTTCTATTGCTGCCTCGGGCACCTTGTGGTCGTTCTCCTGTGAGTCTAGATTTTTCGAATCCGACGCGGAACTGATTGTTAGTTGTAACGTTCAGGGCTTCCTAATGACGATGGAACACAGAAATTGCGACGAGATTCAATACCTCGTCATTCAGCCGATCTGTCTCTAAGGCTGCCTCGGGCACCTTATGGTCGTTCTCCTGTGAGTCTACATTTTCGAAACCGACGCATATCTGATAGTTTATTGCAAACTTCAGCGCCTCCTAATGACGATGGAGCACTCAAATTGCGTCGAGAATCAATACATCGGCCTCCAGCCGACTTGTCTCCAAATGTCTATTGATACCTCGGGCACCTTGTGGTCGTTCTCCTGTGAGTCTAGATTTTCGAATCCGACGCAAAACAGATAGTTAATTGTAACGTTCAGGGCCTCCTAGTGACGAAGGAACACTCAAATTGCGTCGAGAATCACTACATCGTCCTCCAGCCGACTTGTCTCCAAGGGGATATCGCTGCCTCGGGCACCACATGGTCCGTCTCCGGTGATTGTACGATTTCGAATCAGAATCAAAACTGATAGTTAATTGTAACGTTCAGGGCCTCCTAATGGCGATAGAGCACTCAAATTGCGTCACGATTCAATCCATCGTCCTCCAGCGGACTGGTCTCCAAGGGGATATTGCTGCCTCGGGCACCTTTTGGTCGTTCTCCTGTGAGTCTAGATTTTCGAATTTGGCTCAAAACTGATAGTTAATTGTAACGTTCAGGGCCGCCTAATGACGATGGAACACTCAAATTGCGTCGAGATTCAATACATCGTCCTTCAGCCGATATCTCTTCATGAGGATATGGTCGTTCTCCTGTGAGTCTAGATTTTTCGAATCCGACGCGAACCTGATTGTTAATTGTAACGTTCAGGGCTTCCTAATGACGATGGAACACTGAAATTGCGACGAGATTCAATACCACGTCATTCAGCCGATTTGTCTCCAAGGGTCAATTGCTGCCTCGGGCACCTTATGGTCGTTCCCCTGTGAGTCTAAATTTTCGAATCCGACGCGAAAATGACAGTTAATTGTAACGCTCAGGGCCTCCTAATGACGACGGAACACTCAAATTGCGTCGAGATTGAATACATCGGCTTCCAGCCGACTTGTCTCAGAGGGTCTATTGCTGCCTCGGGCACCTTATGGTCGTTCTCCTGTGAGTCTAGATTTTCGAATCCGATGCAAAAATAATAGTTAATTGTAACGTTCAGCGCCTCCTAATGACGATGGATCACTCAAATTGCGTCGAGAGTCAATACATCGTCCTCCAGCCGACTTGTCTACAAGGGAATATTGCTGCCTCGGGCTCCATGTGGTCCGTCTCCTGTGAGTCTAGATTTTTGAATCCGACACGAAACTCATAGTTAATTGTAACGTTCAGGGCCTCCTAATGACGATGGGGCACCCAAATGGCGTCGCGATTCAATACATCGTCCTCCAGCGGACTGGTCTCCAAGGGGATATTGCTGTCTCGGGCACCCTATGGACCGTCTCTAGTGAGTGTTCATTTTCGAATCCGACGAAAAACTGATAGTTAATTGTAACATTCTGGGCCTCCTACTGACGATGGGGCACTCAAATTGCGTCGAAGTTCAATACATTGTCCTCCAGCCGACTTGTCTCCAAGGGGTATTGCTGCCTCGGGCACCATATGATCCGTCTCCTGTGAGTCTAGATTTTCGAATCCGACGCGAAACTGATAGTTAATTGTAACGCTCAGGGCCTCCTAATGACGACGGAACACTCAAATTGCGGCGAGATTCAATATATCGGTCTCCAGCCGACTTGTCTCTGAGGGTCTATTGCTGCCTCGTTCACCTTATGGTCGTTCTCCTGTGAGTCTAGATTTTCGAATCCGACGCATAACTGATAGTTAATTGCAACGTTCAGCGCCTCCTAATGACGATGGAACACTCAAATTGCGTCGAGATTCAATACATCGTCCTCCACCCGAATTGCCTCCAAATGTCTATTGCTACCTCGGGCACCTTGTGGTCGTTCTCCTGTGAGTCTAGATTTTCGAATCCGACGCAAAACTGATAGTTAATTGTAACGTTCAGGGCCTCCTAATGACGATGGAACACCCAAATTGCGTCGAGATTCAATACAGTGTCCTTCAGCCGACTTGACTCCAAGAGTCTGTTGCTGTTTCGGATACCTTATGGTAGTTCTCCTGTGAGTCTAGATTTTCGAATCCGACGCATAACTGATAGTTAATTGCAACGTCCAGCGCCACCTAATGACGATGGAACACTCAAATTGCGTAGAGATTCAATACATCGGCCTCCAGCCGACTTGTCTCAAAATTTCTATTGCTGCCTCGGGCACCTTGTGGTCGTTCTCCTGTGAGTCTAGATTTTTCGAATCCGACGCGGAACTGATTGTTAGTTGTAACGTTCAGGGCTTCCTAATGACGATGGAACACAGAAATTGCGACGAGATTCAATACCTCGTCATTCAGCCGATCTGTCTCTAAGGCTGCCTCGGGCACCTTATGGTCGTTCTCCTGTGAGTCTACATTTTCGAAACCGACGCATATCTGATAGTTTATTGCAAACTTCAGCGCCTCCTAATGACGATGGAGCACTCAAATTGCGTCGAGAATCAATACATCGGCCTCCAGCCGACTTGTCTCCAAATGTCTATTGATACCTCGGGCACCTTGTGGTCGTTCTCCTGTGAGTCTAGATTTTCGAATCCGACGCAAAACAGATTGTTAATTGTAACGTTCAGGGCCTCCTAATGACGATGGAACACTCAAATTGCGTCGAGATTCAATACTTCTGCTTCCAGCCGACTTGTCTCCAAGGGGTCATTGCTGCCTCATGCACCATATGGTCCGTCCCGGTGAGTCTAGATTTTCGATTCCGATGCGAAGCTGAAGGTTACTTGTAACGTTCAGGGCCTCCTAATGACGATGGAACACTCAAATTGCGTCGAGATTCAATACTTCGGCTTCCAGCCGACTTGTTTCCAAGGGGACATTGCTGCCTCGGGCACCATACGGTCCGTCTCCTGTGAGTCTAAATTTTCGATTCCGATGCGAAACTGATAGTTAATTGTAACGTTCAGGACATCCTAATGACGATGGAACACTCAAATTGCGTCGAGATTCAATACTTCGTCCTTCAGCCGACTTGTCTCCAACTTTCTATTGCTGCGTCGGGCACCTTATGGTCGTCCTCCTGTGAGTCTAGATTTTCGAATCCGACGCAAAACAGATTGTTAATTGTAACGTTCAGCGCCTCCTAATGACGATGGATCACTCAAATTGCGTCGAGAGTCAATACATCGTCCTTCAGCCGACTTGTTTCCAAGGGTCTATTGCTGCCTGGGGCACCATATGATCCTCCTCCAGTGACTAGATTTTCGAGTCCGACGCTAAAATGATAGTTAATTGTAACGTTCAGCGCCTCCTAATGACGGTGGAACACTCAAATTGCGTCGAGATTCAATACATCAGCCTCCCGCCGACTTGTCTCCAAGGGTCTATTGCTGCCTCGGGGACTTTTTGATCGTTCCCCTGTGAGTCTAGAATTTCGAACCCGACGCAAAACTGATACTTAATTGTAACATTCAGGGCCTCCTAATGACGATGGAATACTCAAATTGCGACGAGATTCAATACATCGTCCTCCAGTAGACTTCTCTTCATGAGGATATGGTCGTTCTAATGTGAGTCTAGATTTTCGAATCCGACGCGAACCTGATTGTTAATTGTAACGTTCAGGGCTTCCTAATGACGATGGAACACAGAAATTGCGACGAGATTCAATACCACGTCATTCAGCCGATTTGTCTCCAAGGGTCAATTGCTGCCTCGGGCACCTTATGGTCGTTCCCCTGTGAGTCTAAATTTTCGAATCCGACGCGAAAATGACAGTTAATTGTAACGCTCAGGGCCTCCTAATGACGATGGAACACTCAAATAGCGTGGAGATTCAATACATCGTCCTCCAGCCGACTTGTCTCCAAGGGGATATCGCTACCTCGGGCACCACATGGTCCGTCTCCGGTGATTCTACATTTTCGAATCCGACGTAAAACTCATAGTTAATTGTAACGTTCAGGGCCTCCTAATGACGATGGAACACTCAAATTGCGTCGAGATTCAATTCTTCGGCTTCCAGCCGACTTGTTTCCAAGGGGACATTGCTGTCTCGGGCACCATACGGTCCGTCTCCTGTGAGTCTAAATTTTCGATTCTGATGCGAAACTGATAGTTAATTGTAACGTTCAGGACCTCCTAATGACGATGGAACACTCAAATTGCGTCGAGATTCAATACTTCGTCCTTCAGCCGACTTGTCTCCAACTTTCTATTGCTGCGTCCGGCACCTTATGGTCGTTCTCCTGTGAGTCTAGATTTTCGAATCCGATGCAAAAATAATAGTTAATTGTAACGTTCAGCGCCTCCTAATGACGATGGATCACTCAAATTGCGTCGAGAGTCAATACATCGTCCTCCAGCCGACTTGTCTACAAAGGAATATTGCACCCTCGGGCTCCATGTGGTCCGTCTCCTGTAAGTCTAGATTTTCGAATCCGACACGAAACTCATAGTTAATTGTAACGTTCAGGGTCTCCTAATGACGATGGGGCACTCAAATGGCGTCGCGATTCAATACATCGTCCTCCAGCGGACTGGTCTCCAAGGGGATATTGCTGTCTCGGGCACCTTATGGACCGTCTCTAGTGAGTGTTCATTTTCGAATCCGACGAAAAACTGATAGTTAATTGTAACATTCTGGGCCTCCTAATGACGATGGGGCACTCAAATTGCGTCGGGGTTCAATACATTGTCCTCCAGCCGACTTGCCTCCAAGGGGTATTGCTGCCTCGGGCACCATATGGTCCGTCTCCTGTGAGTCTAGATTTTCGAATCCGACGCATATTTGATAGTTAATTGCAACGTTCAGCGCCTCCTAATGACAATGGAACACTCAAATTGCGTCGAGATTCAATACATCGTCCTCTGCCCGAATTGTCTCCAAATGTCTATTGCTACCTCGGGCACCTTATGGTCGTTCTCCTGTGAGTCTAGATTTTCGAATCCGATGCAAAAATAATAGTTAATTGTAACGTTCAGCGCCTCCTAATGACGATGGATCACTCAAATTGCGTCGAGAGTCAATACATCGTCCTCCAGCCGACTTGTCTACAAGGGAATATTGCTGCCTCGGGCTCCATGTGGTCCGTCTCCTGTGAGTCTAGATTTTCGAATCCGACACGAAACTCATAGTTAATTGTAACGTTCAGGGCCTCCTAATGACGATGGATCACTCAAATTGCGTCGAGAGTCAATACATCGTCCTCCAGCCGACTTGTCTACAAGGGAATATTGCTGCCTCGGGCTCCATGTGGTCCGTCTCCTGTGAGCCTAGATTTTCGAATCCGACACGAAACTCATAGTTAATTGTAACGTTCAGGGCCTCCTAATGACGATGGGGCACTCAAATGGCGTCGCGATTCAATACATCGTCCTCCAGCGGACTGGTCTCCAAGGGGATATTGCTGTCTCGGGCACCCTATGGACCGTCTCTAGTGAGTGTTCATTTTCGAATCCGACGAAAAACTGATAGTTAATTGTAACATTCTGGGCCTCCTAATGACGATGGGGCACTCAAATTGCGTCGAGGTTCAATACATTGTCCTCCAGCCGACTTGTCTCCAAGGGGTATTGCTGCCTCGGGCACCATATGATCCGTCTCCTGTGAGTCTAGATTTTCGAATCCGACGCGAAACTGATAGTTAATTGTAACGCTCAGGGCCTCCTAATGACGACGGAACACTCAAATTGCGGCGAGATTCAATATATCGGTCTCCAGCCGACTTGTCTCTGAGGGTCTATTGCTGCCTCGTTCACCTTATGGTCGTTCTCCTGTGAGTCTAGATTTTCGAATCCGACGCATATTTGATAGTTAATTGCAACGTTCAGCGCCTCCTAATGACAATGGAACACTCAAATTGCGTCGAGATTCAATACATCGTCCTCTGCCCGAATTGTCTCCAAATGTCTATTGCTACCTCGGGCACCTTATGGTCGTTCTCCTGTGAGTCTAGATTTTCGAATCCGATGCAAAAATAATAGTTAATTGTAACGTTCAGCGATTCCTAATGACGATGGATCACTCAAATTGCGTCGAGAGTCAATACATCGTCCTCCAGCCGACTTGTCTACAAGGGAATATTGCTGCCTCGGGCTCCATGTGGTCCGTCTCCTGTGAGTCTAGATTTTCGAATCCGACACGAAACTCATAGTTAATTGTAACGTTCAGGGCCGCCTAATGACGATGGATCACTCAAATTGCGTCGAGAGTCAATACATCGTCCTCCAGCCGACTTGTCTACAAGGGAATATTGCTGCCTCGGGCTCCATGTGGTCCGTCTCCTGTGAGTCTAGATTTTCGAATCCGACACGAAACTCATAGTTAATTGTAACGTTCAGGGCCTCCTAATGACGATGGGGCACTCAAATGGCGTCGCGATTCAATACATCGTCCTCCAGCGGACTGGTCTCCAAGGGGATATTGCTGTCTCGGGCACCCTATGGACCGTCTCTAGTGAGTGTTCATTTTCGAATCCGACGAAAAACTGATAGTTAATTGTAACATTCTGGGCCTCCTAATGACGATGGGGCACTCAAATTGCGTCGAGGTTCAATACATTGTCCTCCAGCCGACTTGTCTCCAAGGGGTATTGCTGCCTCGGGCACCATATGATCCGTCTCCTGTGAGTCTAGATTTTCGAATCCGACGCGAAACTGATAGTTAATTGTAACGCTCAGGGCCTCCTAATGACGACGGAACACTCAAATTGCGTCGAGATTCAATACATCGTCCTTCAGCCGATTTCTCTTCATGAGGATATGGTCGTTCTCCTGTGAGTCTAGATTTTTCGAATCCGACGCGAACCTGATTGTTAATTGTAACGTTCAGGGCTTCCTAATGACGATGGAACACTGAAATTGCGACGAGATTCAATACCACGTCATTCAGCCGATTTGTCTCCAAGGGTCAATTGCTGCCTCGGGCACCTTATGGTCGTTCCCCTGTGAGTCTAAATTTTCGAATCCGACGCAAAACAGATTGTTAATTGTAACGTTCAGGGCGTCCTAATGACGATGGAACACTCAAATTGCGTCGAGATTCAATACTTCTGCTTCCAGCCGACTTGTCTCCAAGGGGTCATTGCTGCCTCATGCACCATATGGTCCGTCCCGGTGAGTCTAGATTTTCGATTCCGATGCGAAGCTGAAGGTTACTTGTAACGTTCAGGGCCTCCTAATGACGATGGAACACTCAAATTGCGTCGAGATTGAATACATCGGCTTCCAGCCGACTTGTCTCAGAGGGTCTATTGCTGCCTCGGGCACCTTATGGTCGTTCTCCTGTGAGTCTAGATTTTCGAATCCGACGCATAACTGATAGCTAATTGCAACGGTCAGCGCCTCATAATAACGATGAAACACTCAAATTGCGTCGAGATTCAATACATCGTCATTCAGCCGACTTGTCTCCAAGGGTCTCCTGCTGCCTCGTGCAGCTTATGGTCGTTCTCCTGTGAGTCTAGATTTTCGAATCCGACGCAAAACAGATTGTTAATTGTAACGTTCAGGGCCTCCTAATGACGATGGAACACTCAAATTGCGTCGAGATTCAATACTTCTGCTTCCAGCCGACTTGTCTCCAAGGGGTCATTGCTGCCTCATGCACCATATGGTCCGTCCCGGTGAGTCTAGATTTTCGATTCCGATGCGAAGCTGAAGGTTACTTGTAACGTTCAGGGCCTCCTAATGACGATGGAACACTCAAATTGCGTCGAGATTCAATACTTCGGCTTCCAGCCGACTTGTTTCCAAGGGGACATTGCTGCCTCGGGCACCATACGGTCCGTCTCCTGTGAGTCTAAATTTTCGATTCCGATGCGAAACTGATAGTTAATTGTAACGTTCAGGACCTCCTAATGACGATGGAACACTCAAATTGCGTCGAGATTCAATACTTCGTCCTTCAGCCGACTTGTCTCCAACTTTCTATTGCTGCGTCGGGCACCTTATGGTCGTCCTCCTGTGAGTCTAGATTTTCGAATCCGATGCAAAAATAATAGTTAATTGTAACGTTCAGCGCCTCCTAATGACGATGGATCACTCAAATTGCGTCGAGAGTCAATACATCGTCCTTCAGCCGACTTGTTTCCAAGGGTCTATTGCTGCCTCGGGCACCATATGATCCTCCTCCAGTGACTAGATTTTCGAGTCCGACGCTAAAATGATAGTTAATTGTAACGTTCAGCGCCTCCTAATGACGGTGGAACACTCAAATTGCGTCGAGATTCAATACATCAGCCTCCCGTCGACTTGTCTCCAAGGGTCTATTGCTGCCTCGGGGACTTTATGATCGTTCCCTTGTGAGTCTAGAATTTCGAACCCGACGCAAAACTGATACTTAATTGTAACATTCAGGGCCTCCTAATGACGATGGAATACTCAAATTGCGTCGAGATTCAATACATCGTCCTCCAGTAGACTTCTCTTCATGAGGATATGGTCGTTCTAATGTGAGTCTAGATTTTCGAATCCGACGCGAACCTGATTGTTAATTGTAACGTTCAGGGCTTCCTAATGACGATGGAACACTGAAATTGCGACGAGATTCAATACCACGTCATTCAGCCGATTTGTCTCCAAGGGTCAATTGCTGCCTCGGGCACCTTATGGTCGTTCCCCTGTGAGTCTAAATTTTCGAATCCGACGCGAAAATGACAGTTAATTGTAACGCTCAGGGCCTCCTAATGACGACGGAACACTCAAATTGCGTCGAGATTTAATACATCGGCTTCCAGCCGACTTGTTTCAGAGGGTCTATTGCTGCCTCGGGCACCTTATGGTCGTTCTCCTGTGGGTCTAGATTTTCGAATCCGACGCATAACTGATAGCTAATTGCAACGGTCAGCGCCTCATAATAACGATGTAACACTCAAATTGCGTCAAGATTCAATACATCGTCATTCAGCCGACTTGTCTCCAAGGGTCTCCTGCTGCCTCGTGCAGCTTATGGTCGTTCTCCTGTGAGTCTAGATTTTCGAATCCGACGCAAAACAGATTGTTAATTGTAACGTTCAGGGCCTCCTAATGACGATGGAACACTCAAATTGCGTCGAGATTCAATACTTCTGCTTCCAGCCGACTTGTCTCCAAGGGGACATTGCTGCCTCGGGCACCATATGGTCCGTCCCGGTGAGTCTAGATTTTCGATTCCGATGCGAAGCTGAAGGTTACTTGTAACCTTCAGGGCCTCCTAATGACGATGGAACACTCAAATTGCGTCGAGATTCAATACATCGGCCTGCAGCCGACTTGTCATCAAATGTCTATTGCTGCCTCGGGCACCTTGTGGTCGTTCTCCTGTGAGTCTAGATTTTCGAATTCGACGCATAACTGATAGTTAATTGTAAAGGTCAGGAGCTCCTAATGACGATGGAACACTCAAATAGCGTGGAGATTCAATACATCGTCCTCCAGCCGACTTGTCTCCAAGGGGATATCGCTACCTCGGGCACCACATGGTCCGTCTCCGGTGATTCTACATTCTCGAATCCGACGCAAATCTCATAGTTAATTGTAACGTTCAGGGCCTCCTAATGACGATGGAACACTCAAATTGCGTCGAGATTCAATACTTCGGCCTCCAGCCGACTTGTTTCCAAGGGGACATTGCTGCCTCGGGCACCATACGGTCCGTCTCCTGTGAGTCTAAATTTTCGATTCTGATGCGAAACTGATAGTTAATTGTAACGTTCAGGACCTCCTAATGACGATGGAACACTCAAATTGCGTCGAGATTCAATACTTCGTCCTTCAGCCGACTTGTCTCCAACTTTCTATTGCTGCGTCGGGCACCTTATGGTCGTTCTCCTGTGAGTCTAGATTTTCGAATCCGATGCAAAAATAACAGTTAATTGTAACGTTCAGCGCCTCCTAATGACGATGGATCAC
This sequence comes from Schistocerca serialis cubense, assembly GCF_023864345.2. NCBI lineage: Eukaryota > Metazoa > Arthropoda > Insecta > Orthoptera > Acrididae > Schistocerca > Schistocerca serialis. The sequence goes on from NC_064642.1 coordinate 845,264,137, forward strand.
TCAAATTGCGTCGAGAGTCAATACATCGTCCTCCAGCCGACTTGTCTACAAGGGAATATTGCTGCCTCGGGCTCCATGTGGTCCGTCTCCTGTGAGTCTAGATTTTCGAATCCGACACGAAACTCATAGTTAATTGTAACGTTCAGGGCCTCCTAATGACGATGGGGCACTCAAATGGCGTCGCGATTCAATACATCGTCCTCCAGCGGACTGGTCTCCAAGGGGATATTGCTGTCTCGGGCACCCTATGGACCGTCTCTAGTGAGTGTTCATTTTCGAATCCGACGAAAAACTGATAGTTAATTGTAACATTCTGGGCCTCCTAATGACGATGGGGCACCCAAATTGCGTCGAGGTTCAATACATTGTCCTCCAGCCGACTTGTCTCCAAGGGGTATTGCTGCCTCGGGCACCATATGATCCGTCTCCTGTGAGTCTAGATTTTCGAATCCGACGCATAACTGATAGTTAATTGCAACGTCCAGCGCCACCTAATGACGATGGAACACTCAAATTGCATAGAGATTCAATACATCGGCCTCCAGCCGACTTGTCTCAAAATTTCTATTGCTGCCTCGGGCACCTTGTGGTCGTTCTCCTGTGAGTCTAGATTTTTCGAATCCGACGCGGAACTGATTGTTAGTTGTAACGTTCAGGGCTTCCTAATGACGATGGAACACAGAAATTGCGACGAGATTCAATACCTCGTCATTCAGCCGATCTGTCTCTAAGGCTGCCTCGGGCACCTTATGGTCGTTCTCCTGTGAGTCTACATTTTCGAAACCGACGCATATCTGATAGTTTATTGCAAACTTCAGCGCCTCCTAATGACGATGGAGCACTCAAATTGCGTCGAGAATCAATAAATCGGCCTCCAGCCGACTTGTCTCCAAATGTCTATTGATACCTCGGGCACCTTGTGGTCGTTCTCCTGTGAGTCTAGATTTTCGAATCCGACGCAAAACAGATAGTTAATTGTAACGTTCAGGGCCTCCTAGTGACGAAGGAACACTCAAATTGCGTCGAGAATCACTACATCGTCCTCCAGCCGACTTGTCTCCAAGGGGATATCGCTGCCTCGGGCACCACATGGTCCGTCTGCGGTGATTGTACGATTTCGAATCAGAATCAAAACTGATAGTTAATTGTAACGTTCAGGGCCTCCTAATGGCGATAGAGCACTCAAATTGCGTCACGATTCAATCCATCGTCCTCCAGCGGACTGGTCTCCAAGGGGATATTGCTGCCTCGGGCACCTTATGGTCGTTCTCCTGTGAGTCTAGATTTTCGAATTTGGCGCAAAACTGATAGTTAATTGTAACGTTCAGGGCCGCCTAATGACGATGGAACACTCAAATTGCGTCGAGATTCAATACATCGTCCTTCAGCCGATATCTCTTCATGAGGATATGGTCGTTCTCCTGTGAGTCTAGATATTTCGAATCCGACGCGAACCTGATTGTTAATTGTAACGTTCAGGGCTTCCTAATGACGATGGAACACTGAAATTGCGACGAGATTCAATACCACGTCATTCAGCCGATTTGTCTCCAAGGGTCAATTGCTGCCTCGGGCACCTTATGGTCGTTCCCCTGTGAGTCTAAATTTTCGAATCCGACGCGAAAATGACAGTTAATTGTAACGCTCAGGGCCTCCTAATGACGACGGAACACTCAAATTGCGTCGAGATTGAATACATCGGCTTCCAGCCGACTTGTCTCAGAGGGTCTATTGCTGCCTCGGGCACCTTATGGTCGTTCTCCTGTGAGTCTAGATTTTCGAATCCGATGCAAAAATAATAGTTAATTGTAACGTTCAGCGCCTCCTAATGACGATGGATCACTCAAATTGCGTCGAGAGTCAATACATCGTCCTCCAGCCGACTTGTCTACAAGGGAATATTGCTGCCTCGGGCTCCATGTGGTCCGTCTCCTGTGAGTCTAGATTTTCGAATCCGACACGAAACTCATAGTTAATTGTAACGTTCAGGGCCTCCTAATGACGATGGGGCACTCAAATGGCGTCGCGATTCAATACATCGTCCTCCAGCGGACTGGTCTCCAAGGGGATATTGCTGTCTCGGGCACCCTATGGACCGTCTCTAGTGAGTGTTCATTTTCGAATCCGACGAAAAACTGATAGTTAATTGTAACATTCTGGGCCTCCTACTGACGATGGGGCACTCAAATTGCGTCGAAGTTCAATACATTGTCCTCCAGCCGACTTGTCTCCAAGGGGTATTGCTGCCTCGGGCACCATATGATCCGTCTCCTGTGAGTCTAGATTTTCGAATCCGACGCGAAACTGATAGTTAATTGTAACGCTCAGGGCCTCCTAATGACGACGGAACACTCAAATTGCGGCGAGATTCAATATATCGGTCTCCAGCCGACTTGTCTCTGAGGGTCTATTGCTGCCTCGTTCACCTTATGGTCGTTCTCCTGTGAGTCTAGATTTTCGAATCCGACGCATAACTGATAGTTAATTGCAACGTTCAGCGCCTCCTAATGACGATGGAACACTCAAATTGCGTCGAGATTCAATACATCGTCCTCCACCCGAATTGCCTCCAAATGTCTATTGCTACCTCGGGCACCTTGTGGTCGTTCTCCTGTGAGTCTAGATTTTCGAATCCGACGCAAAACTGATAGTTAATTGTAACGTTCAGGGCCTCCTAATGACGATGGAACACCCAAATTGCGTCGAGATTCAATACAGTGTCCTTCAGCCGACTTGACTCCAAGAGTCTGTTGCTGTTTCGGATACCTTATGGTAGTTCTCCTGTGAGTCTAGATTTTCGAATCCGACGCATAACTGATAGTTAATTGCAACGTCCAGCGCCACCTAATGACGATGGAACACTCAAATTGCGTAGAGATTCAATACATCGGCCTCCAGCCGACTTGTCTCAAAATTTCTATTGCTGCCTCGGGCACCTTGTGGTCGTTCTCCTGTGAGTCTAGATTTTTCGAATCCGACGCGGAACTGATTGTTAGTTGTAACGTTCAGGGCTTCCTAATGACGATGGAACACAGAAATTGCGACGAGATTCAATACCTCGTCATTCAGCCGATCTGTCTCTAAGGCTGCCTCGGGCACCTTATGGTCGTTCTCCTGTGAGTCTACATTTTCGAAACCGACGCATATCTGATAGTTTATTGCAAACTTCAGCGCCTCCTAATGACGATGGAGCACTCAAATTGCGTCGAGAATCAATACATCGGCCTCCAGCCGACTTGTCTCCAAATGTCTATTGATACCTCGGGCACCTTGTGGTCGTTCTCCTGTGAGTCTAGATTTTCGAATCCGACGCAAAACAGATAGTTAATTGTAACGTTCAGGGCCTCCTAGTGACGAAGGAACACTCAAATTGCGTCGAGAATCACTACATCGTCCTCCAGCCGACTTGTCTCCAAGGGGATATCGCTGCCTCGGGCACCACATGGTCCGTCTCCGGTGATTGTACGATTTCGAATAAGAATCAAAACTGATAGTTAATTGTAACGTTCAGGGCCTCCTAATGGCGATAGAGCACTCAAATTGCGTCACGATTCAATCCATCGTCCTCCAGCGGACTGGTCTCCAAGGGGATATTGCTGCCTCGGGCACCTTATGGTCGTTCTCCTGTGAGTCTAGATTTTCGAATTTGGCGCAAAACTGATAGTTAATTGTAACGTTCAGGGCCGCCTAATGACGATGGAACACTCAAATTGCGTCGAGATTCAATACATCGTCCTTCAGCCGACTGGTTTCCAAGGGTCTATTGCTGCCTCGGGCACCATATGATCCTTCTCCAGTGACTAGATTTTCGAGTCCGACGCTAAAATGATAGTTAATTGTAACGTTCAGCGCCTCCTAATGACGGTGGAACACTCAAATTGAGTCGAGATTCAATACATCGGCCTCCCGCCGACTTGTCTCCAAGGGTCTATTCCTGCCTCTGGGACTTTATGATCGTTCTCCTGTGAGTCTAGATTTTCGAACCCGACGCAAAACTGATAGTTAATTGTAACATTCAGGGCCTCCTAATGACGATGGAATACTCAAATGGCGTCGAGATTCAATACATCGTCCTCCAGATGACTTCTCTTCATGAGGATATGGTCGTTCTCCTGTGAGTCTAGATTTTCGAATCCGACGCGAACCTGATTGTTAATTGTAACGTTCAGGGCTTCCTAATGACGATGGAACACTGAAATATCGACGAGATTCAATACCACGTCATTCAGCCGATTTGTCTCCAAGGGTCAATTGCTGCCTCGGGCACCTTATGGTCGTTCCCCTGTGAGTCTAAATTTTCGAATCCGACGCGAAAATGACAGTTAATTGTAACGCTCAGGGCCTCCTAATGACGACGGAACACTCAAATTGCGTCGAGATTCAATACTTCGGCTTCCAGCCGACTTGTCTCAGAGGGTCTATTGCTGCCTCGGGCACCTTATGGTCGTTCTCCTGTGAGTCTAGATTTTCGAATCCGACGCATAACTGATAGCTAATTGCAACGGTCAGCGCCTCATAATAACGATGAAACACTCAAATTGCGTCGAGATTCAATACATCGTCATTCAGCCGACTTGTCTCCAAGGGTCTCCTGCTGCCTCGTGCAGCTTATGGTCGTTCTCCTGTGAGTCTAGATTTTCGAATCCGACGCAAAACAGATTGTTAATTGTAACGTTCAGGGCCTCCTAATGACGATGGAACACTCAAATTGCGTCGAGATTCAATACTTCTGCTTCCAGCCGACTTGTCTCCAAGGGGTCATTGCTGCCTCATGCACCATATGGTCCGTCCCGGTGAGTCTAGATTTTCGATTCCGATGCGAAGCTGAAGGTTACTTGTAACGTTCAGGGCCTCCTAATGACGATGGAACACTCAAATTGCGTCGAGATTCAATACTTCGGCTTCCAGCCGACTTGTTTCCAAGGAGACATTGCTGCCTCGGGCACCATACGGTCCGTCTCCTGTGAGTCTAAATTTTCGCTTCCGATGCGAAACTGATAGTTAATTGTAACGTTCAGGACCTCCTAATGACGATGGAACACTCAAATTGCGTCGAGATTCAATACTTCGTCCTTCAGCCGACTTGTCTCCAACTTTCTATTGCTGCGTCGGGCACCTTATGGTCGTCCTCCTGTGAGTCTAGATTTTCGAATCCGATGCAAAAATAATAGTTAATTGTAACGTTCAGCGCCTCCTAATGACGATGGATCACTCAAATTGCGTCGAGAGTCAATACATCGTCCTCCAGCCGACTTGTCTACAAGTGAATATTGCTGCCTCGGGCTCCATGTGGTCCGTCTCCAGTGAGTCTAGATTTTCGAATCCGACGCGAAACTGATAGTTAATTGTAACGCTCAGGACCTCCTAATGACGACGGAACACTCAAATTGCGTCGAGATTCAATATATCGGTCTCCAGCCGACTTGTCTCTGAGGGTCCATTGCTGCCTCGTTCACCTTATGGTCGTTCTCCTGTGAGTCTAGATTTTCGAATCCGACGCATAACTGATAGTTAATTGCAACGTTTAGCGCCTCCTAATGACGATGGAACACTCAAATTGCGTCGAGATTCAATACATCGTCCTCCACCCGAATTGTCTACAAATGTCTATTGCTACCTCGGGCACCTTGTGGTCGTTCTCCTGTGAGTCTAGATTTTCGAATGCGACGCAAAACTGATAGTTAATTGTAACGTTCAGGGCCTCCTAATGACGATGGAACACCCAAATTGCGTCGAGATTCAATACAGTGTCCTTCAGCCGACTTGACTCCAAGAGTCTGTCGCTTCCTCGGATACCGTATGGTGGTTCTCCTGTGAGTCTAGATTTTCGAATCCGACGCATAACTGATAGTTAATTGCAACGTTCAGCGCCACCTAATGACGATGGAACACTCAAATTGCGTAGAGATTCAATACATCGGCCTCCAGCCGACTTGTCTCAAAATTTCTATTGCTGCCTCGGGCACTTTGTGGTCGTTCTCCTGTGAGTCTAGATTTTTCGAATCCGACGCGAAACTGATTGTTAATTGTAACGTTCAGGGCTTCCTAATGACGATGGAACACAGAAATTGCGACGAGATTCAATACCTCGTCATTCAGCCGATCTGTCTCTAAGGCTGCCTCGGGCACCTTATGGTCGTTCTCCTGTGAGTCTACATTTTCGATTCTTACGCATATCTGATAGTTTATTGCAAACTTCAGCGCCTCCTAATGACGATGGAGCACTCAAATTGCGTCGAGATTCAATACATCGGCCTCCAGCCGTCTCCAAATGTCTATTGATACCTCGGGCACCTTGTCATCGTTCTCCTGTGAGTCTAGATTTTCGAATCCGAAGCAAAACTATAGTTAATTGTAACGTTCAGGGCCGCCTAATGACGATGGAATACTCAAAATGCGTCGAGATTCAATACATCGGCTTCGAGCCGACTTGTCTCCAAGGGGACATTGCTGCCTCGGGCACCATATGGTCCGTCTCCTGTGAGTCTAGATTTTCGATTCCGATGCGAAACTGATAGTTAATTGTAACGTTCAGGGCCTCCTTATGACGATGGAACACTCAAATTGCGTCGAGATTCAACACAGCGTTCTTCAGCCGACTTGATCCCAATAGTCTATTGCTGGCTCGGACACCTTATTGTCGTTCTCCTGTGAGTCTAGATTTTCGAATCCGACGCAAAACTGATAGTTAATTGTAACGCTCAGGGCCTCCTAATGACGATGGAACACTCAAATTGCGTCGAGATTCAATACATCGTCCTTAAGCCGACTTCTCTCCATGGGGATACTGCTGCCTCGGGCATCTATGGTCGTTCTTCTGTGAGTCGAGATTTTCGAATCCGACGCGAAACTCATAGTTAACTGTAACGTTCAGGGCCTCCTAATGACGATGGGACACTCAAATTGCGACGAGATTCACTTCATCGGCCCACCAGCCGACTTGACTCCAACGGTCTATCGCTGCCTCGGGCACCTTATGATCGTTCTCCTGTGAGTCTAGATTTTCGAACCCGACGCAAAACTGATAGTTAATTGTAACGTTCAGGGCCTCCTAACGACGATGGAATACTCAAATTGCGTCGAGATTCACTACATCGTCCTCCAGCCGACTTGTCCCCAAGGGGATATCGCTGCCTCGGGCACCACTTGGTCTGTCTCCGGTGATTCTACGTTTTCGATTCCGACGCAAAATTGATAGTTAATTGTAACGTTCAGGGTCCCCTAATGACGATGGAACACTCAAATTGCATCGAGATTCAATACATCGTCCTCCAGCCGACTTGTCTCCAAGGGTCTATTGCTTCCTCGGGCACCTTATGGTTGTTCTCCTGTGAGTCAAGATTTTCGAATCCGACGCAAAAATGATAGTTAATTGTAACGTTCAGCGCGTCCTAATGACGATGGAACACTCAAATTGCGTCGAGATTCAATACATCGGCCTCCACCGGAATTGTCTCCAAATGTCTATTGCTACCTCGGGCACCTTGTGGTCGGTCTCCAGTGATTCTAGATTTTCGAATCCGACGCAAAACTGATAGTTACTTGTAACGTTCAGGGCCTCATAATGACGATGGAACACTCAAAACGCGTCGAGATTCAATACAGTGTCCTTCGGCCGACTTGACTCCAAGAGTCTATTGCTGCCTCGGACACCTTATGGTCGTTCTCCTGTGAGTCTAGATTTTCGAATCCGATGCGAAACTGATAGTTAATTGTGACGTTCAGGGCCTCCTAATGACGATGGAACACTCAAATTGCGTCGAGATTCAATACATCGGCCACCAGCCGACTTGTCTCCAAGGGTCTACTGCTCCCTCGGGCACCTTATTCGCGTCCTCCTGTGAGTCTAGATTTTCGAAACCGACGCATAACTGATAGCTAATTGTAACGTTCAGGGCCTCCTAATGACGAAGGAACACTCAAATTGCGTCGAGATTCACTACATCGTCCTCCAGCCGACTTGTCCCCAAGGGGATATCCCTACCTCGGGCACCACTTGGTCTGTCTCCGGTGATTCTACGTTTTCGATTCCGACGCAAAATTGATAGTTAATTGTAACGTTCAGGGCCCCCTAATGACGATGGAGCACTCAAATTGCGTCGCGGTTCAATACATCCTCCTCCAGCCGACTTGTCTCCAAGGGGTACTGCTGCCCGGGCACCATATGGTCCGTCTCCTGTGAGACTAGATTTTCGAATTCGACACAAAAATCATAGTTAATCGTAACGTTCAGCGCCTCCTAATGACGATGGAGCACTCAAATTGCGGCGCGATTCAATGCATCGTCCTCCAGCCGACTAGTCTCCAAATGTCTATTGCTACCTCGGGCACCTTGTGGTCGTTCTCCTGTGAGTCTAGATTTTCGAATCCGACGCATAACTGATAGTTAATTGTAAAGTTCAGGGCCTCCTAATGTCGATGGAGCACTCAAATTGCATCGAGATTCAATACATCGTCCTCCAGCCGACTTGTCTCCAAGGGTCTAATGCTTCCTCGGGCTCCTTATGGTTGTTCTCCTGTGAGTCTACATTTTCGAATCCGACGCAACAATGATACTTAATTGTAACGTTCAGCGCGTCCTAATGACGATGGAACACTCAAATTGCGTCGAGATTCAATACATCGGCCTCCACCGGAATTGTCTCCAAATGTCTATTGCTACCTCGGGCCCCTTGTGGTCGGTCTCCAGTGATTCTAGATTTTCGAATCCGACGCAAAACTGATAGTTAATTGTAACGTTCAGGGCCTCATAATGACGATGGAACACTCAAATTGCGTCGAGATTCAATACAGTGTCCTTCAGCCGACTTGACTCCAAGAGTCTATTGCTGCCTCGGACACCTTATGGTCGTTCTCCTGTGAGTCTAGATTTTTCGATTCCGACGCATAACTAATAGTTAATTGCAACGTTCAGCGCCTCCTAATGATGATGGAACACTCAAATTGCGTTGAGAATCAATTCATCGTCCTCCAGCCGACTTCTCTCCATGGGGATATTCATGCCTCGGGCACCTTATGGACGATGGAACACTCAAATTGCGTCGATATTCAATACCTCGTCATTCAGCCGATTTGTCTCCAAGGGTCTATTGCTGCCTTGGGCACCTTATGGTCATTCCCCTGTGATTCTAGATTTTACAATTCAACGCAAAACTGATAGTTAATTGTAATGTTCGGGGCCTCCTAATGACGATGGAACACTCAAGTTGCGTCGAGATTCAATACATCGGCCTCCAGTCGACTTGTCTCCAAGGGGACATTGCTGCCTCGGGCACCTTATTCGCGTCCTCCTGTGAGTCTGGATTGTCGAATCCGACGCGAGACTTATAGTTCATTGTAACGTTCAGGGCCACCTAATGACGATGAAACACTCAAATTGCGTCGAGATTCAATACATCGGCCTCCAGCCGACGTGTCTCCATGGGAACATTGCTGCCTCGGACACCTTATGGTCGTTCTCCGGTGATTTTACAATTTCTAATCCGACGCAAAACTGATAGTTAATTGTAACGTTCAGGGCCTCCTAATGACGAAGGAACACTCAAATTGCATCGAGATTCACTACATCGTCCTCCAGCCGACTTGTCTCCAAGGGGATATCGTTGCCTCGGGCACCACTTGGTCTGTCTCCGGTGATTCTACGATTTCGAATCCGACGCAAAACTGATAGTTAATTGTAACGTTCAGGGCCTCCTAATGACGATGGAGCACTCAAATTGCGTCGCGACTCAATACACCGTCCTCCAGCGGACTGTTCACCAAGGGGATATTGCTGCCTCGGGCACCTTATGGTCCGTCTCCATTGAGTCCAGATTTTCGAATCCGTCGAAAAACTGATAGTTAATTATAACATTCAGGGCCTCCTAATGACGGTGGAACACTCAAATTTTGTCGTGATCCAATATATCGTCCTCCAGCCGACTTGTCTCCAAGGGTATACTGCTGCCTCGGGCACCTTATGATCGTTTTCCTGTGAGTCTAGATTTTCGAACCCGACGCAAAAATGATAGTGAATTGTAACGTTCAGCGCCATCTAATGGCGATAGAACATTCAAAATGCGTCGAGGTTCAATACATCGTCCTTCAGCCGACTTGTCTCCAAGGGGTACTGCTGCCCGGGCACAATATGGTCCGTGTCCTGTGAGTCTAGATTTTTGAATCCGACGCGAAACTGAAAGTTAATTGTAACGCTCAGGGGCTCCTAATGACGATGGAACACTCAAATTGCGTCGAGATTCAATACATCGTCCTCCAGCCGATTTCTCTCCATGGGGATATTTCTGCCTCGGGCATCTTATGGTCGTTCTCCTGTGAGTCTAGATTTTCGAATCCGACGCAAAACTGATAGTTAATTGTAATGTTGAGGGACTCCTAATGACGATGGAACACTCAAATTGCGTCGAGATTCAATACATGGTCCTCCAGCCGACTTGTCTCCAAGGGTCTATCGCTGCCTCGGGCACCTTATGGTCGTTCCCCTGTGAGTCTAAATTTTAGAATCCGACGCAAAACTGATAGTTAATTGAAATGTTCAACGCCTCCTAATGACGATGGAACACTCAAATTGCGTCGAGATTCAATACATGGTCCTCCAGCCGACTTGTCTCCAAGGGGTACTGCTGCCCGGGCACCATATGGTCCGTCTCCTGTGAGACTAGATTTTCGAATTCGACGCAAAAAATGATAGTTAATTGTAACGTTCAGCGCCTCCTAATAACGATGGAGCACTCAAATTGCGGCGCGATTCAATACATCCTCCTCCAGCGGAATGGTCTCCAAGGGGATATTTCTGCCTCGGGCACCTTATGATCCGTCTCCAGTGAGTCGAGATTTTCGAATCCGACGAAAAACTGAGAGTAAATTGTAACATTCAGGGCCTCCAAATGACGATGGAAAACTCAAATTGAGTCGCAATCCAATACATCGTCTCCAGCCGACTTGTCTCCAAGAGTCTATTGCTGCCTCGGGCACCTTATGGTCGTTCCCCTGTGGGTCTAGATTTTAGAATCCGACGCAAAACTGATAGTTAATTGTAATGTTGAGGGACTCCTAATGACGATGGAACACTCAAATTGCGTCGAGATTCAACACGTCGGCTTCCAGCCGACTTGTATCCAAGGGGATATTGCTGTCTCGTGCACCATATGATCCTTCTCCTGTGACTAGATTTTCGAATCCGACGCTAAAATGATAGTTAATTGTAACGTTCTGCGCCTCCTAATGACGATGGAACACTCAAATTGCGTCGAGAGGCAATACATCGTCCTCCAGCCGTCTTGTCTCCATGGGGATATTGCTGCCTCGGGTTCCTTATGGTCGCTCTCCTCTGAGTCTAGATTTTTGAATCCGACGCGAAACTGATTGTTAATTGATACATTCAGGGCTTCCTAATGACGATGGAACACTCAAATTGCGTCCAGATTCAATACATCGTCCTTCAGCCGACTTGTCTCCAAGAGTCTATTGCTGCCTCGGGCACCTTATGGTCGTTCCCCTGTGAGTCAGGATTTTAGAATCCGACGCAAAACTGATAGTTAATTGTAACGTTCAGGGCCTCCTAGTGACGAAGGAACACTCAAATTGCATCGAGATTCACTACATCGTCCTCCAGCCGACTTGTCTCCAAGGGGATATCGCTGCCTCGGGCACCACATGGCCCGTCTCCGGTGATTCTACGATTTCGAATCCGAGGCAAAACTGATAGTTAATTGTAACGTTCAGGGCCTCCTAATGGCGATAGAGCACTAAAATTGCGTCACGATTCAATACATCCTCCTCCAGCGGACTGGTCTCCAAGGGGATATTGCTGCCTCGGGCACCTTATGGTTGTTCTCCTGTGAGACTAGATTTTCGAATCCGACGAAAAACTGATAGTTAATTGTATCGTTCAGGGCCACCTAATGACGATGGAACACTCAAATTACGTCGAGATTCAATACATCGGCCTCCAGCCGACTTGTCTCCAAGGGGATATTGCTGTCTCGGGCACCATATGAACGTTCTTCTGTGAGTCTAGATTTTCGAATCCGACGCGTAACTGATAGTTAATTATAACGTTCAGAGCCTCCTAATGACGATGGAACACTCAAATTGCGTCGAGATTCAATACATTGTCCTTCAGCCGACTTGTCTCCAGGGGTCTATTGCCGCCTCGGGGACCTTATGATCGTTCTCCTGTGAGTCTAGATTTTCGAACCCGACGCAAAACTGATAGTTAATTGTAACATTCAGGGCCTCCTAATGACGATGGAATACTCAAATTGCGTCGAGATTCAATACATCGTCCTCCAGCCGACTTCTCTTCATGAGGATATGGTCGTTCTCCTGCGAGGCTAGATTTTCGAATCCGACGCGAACCTGATTGTTAATTGTATCGTTCAGGGCTTCCTAATGACGATGGAACACTCAAATTGCGACGAGATTCAATACATCGGCCTCCAGCCGACTTGTCTTCAAATGTCTATTGCTGCTTAGGGCACCTTGTGGTCGTTCTAATGTGAGTCTAGATTTTCGAATCCGACGCATAACTGATTGTTAATTGCAACGTTCAGCGCCTCCTAATGACGATGGAACTCTCAAATTGCGTCGAGAGTTAATACATCGTCCTCCAGCTGACTTGTCTACAAGGGGATATTGCTGCCTCAGGCTCCATGTGGTCCATGTCCTGTGAGTCTAGATTTTCGAATCCGACGCGAAAATGATAGTTCATTGTAACGCTCAGGGCCTCCTAATGACAACGGAACACTCAAATTGCGTCGAGATTGAATACATCGGCTTCCAGCCGACTTGTCTCAGAGGGTCTATTGCGGCCACGGGCACCTTATGGTCGTTCTCCTGTGAGTCTAGATTTTCGAATCCGACGCATAACTGATAGCTCATTGCAACGGTCAGCGCCTCATAATAACGATGAAACACTCAAATTGCGTCGAGATTCAATACATCGTCATTCAGCCGACTTGTCTCCAAGGGTCTCCTGCTGCCTCGTGCAGCTTATGGTCGTTCTCCTGTGAGTCTAGATTTTCGAATCCGACGCAAAACAGATTGTTAATTGTAACTTCAGGGCCTCCTAATGACGACGGAACACTCAAATTGCGTCGAGATTCAATACTTCTGCTTCCAGCCGACCTGTCTCCAAGGGGACATTGCTGCCTCGGGCACCATATGGTCCGTCTCCGGTGAGTCTAGATTTTCGATTCCAATGCGAAGCTGAAGGTTACTTGTAACGTTCAGGGCCTCCTAATGACGATGGAACACTCAAATTGCGTCGAGATTCAATACATCGGCCTCCAGCCGACTTGTCTTCAAATGTCTATTGCTGCCTCGGGCACCTTGTGGTCGTTCTCCTGTGAGTCTAGACTTTCGAATCCGACGCATAACTGATAGTTAATTGTAAAGGTCAGGAGCTCCTAATGACGATGGAACACTCAAATAGCGTGGAGATTCAATACATCGTCCTCCAGCCAACATGTCTCCAAGGGGATATCGCTGCCTCGGGCACCACATGGTCCGACTCCGGTGATTCTGCAGTTTCGAATCCGACGCAAAACTCATAGTTAATTGTAACGTTCAGGGCCTCCTAATGACGGTGGAACACTCAAATTGCGTCGAGATTCAATACTTCGGCTTCCAGGTGACTTGTTTCCAAGGGGACATTGCTGCCTCGGGCACCATACGGTCCGTCTCCTGTGAGTCTAAATTTTCGATTCCGATGCGAAACTGATAGTTAATTGTAACGTTCAGGGCCTCCTAATGACGATGGGGCACTCAAATGGCGTCGCGATTCAATACATCGTCCTCCAGCGGACAGGTCTCCAAGTGGATACTGCTGTCTCGGGCACCTTATGGACCGTCTCTAGTGAGTGTTCATTTTCGAATCCGACGAAAAACTGATAGTTAATTGTAACATTCTGGGCCTCCTAATGACGATGGGGCACTCAAATTGCGTCGAGGTTCAATACATTGTCCTCCAGCCGACTTGTCTCCAAGGGGTATTGCTGCCTCGGGCACCATATGGTCCGTCTCCTCTGAGTCTAGATTTTCGAATCCGACTCGAAACTGATAGTTAATTGTAACGCTCAGGGCCTCCTAATGACGACGGAACACTCAGATTGCGTCGAGATTCAATATATCGGTCTCCAGCCGACTTGTCTCTGAGGGTCTATTGCTGCCTCGGGCACCTTATGGTCGTTCTCCTGTGAGTCTAGATTTTCGAATCCGACGAAAAACTGATAGTTAATTGTAACGTTCAGGGCCTCCTAATGACGATGGAACACCCAAATTGCGTCGAGATTCAATACAGTGTCCTTCAGCCGACTTGACTCCAAGAGTCTGTTGCTGCCTCGGATACCTTATGGTCGTTCTCCTGTGAGTCTAGATTTTTCGAATCCGACGCGAATCTGATTGTTAATTGTAACGTTCAGGGCTTCCTAATGACGATGGAACACAGAAATTGCGACGAGACTCAATACCTCGTCATTCAGCCGATCTGTCTCCAAGGCTGCCTCGGGCACCTTATGGTCGTTCCCCTGTGAGTCTAGATTTTCGAATCCGACGCGAAACCGATTGTTAATTGTAACGTTCAGGGGTTCCTAATGACGATGGAACACTCAAATTGCGTCGAGATTCAATACATCGTCATTTAGCCGACTTATCTCCAAGGGTCTATTGCTGCCTCGAGCAGTTATGGTCGTTCTCCTGTGAGTCTACATTTTCGAATCCGACGCAAAATTGATAGTTAATTGTAACTTCAGGGCCTCCTAATGACAATGGAACACTCAAATTGCGTCGAGATTCAATACTTCTGCTTCCACCCGACTTGTCTCCAAGGGGACATTGCTGCCTCGGGCACCACATGGTCCGTATCCGGTGATTCTACATTTTCGAATCCGACGCAAAACTCATAGTTAATTGTAACGTTCAGGGCCTCCTAATGACGATGGAACACTCATATTGCGTCGAGATTCAATACCTCGTCATTCAGCCGACTTCTCTCCATGGGGATATTACTGCCTCGGGAACCTTATGGCCGTTCTCCTGTGAGTCTAGATTTTCGAATCCGACGCGAAACTGATTGTTAATAGTAACGTTCAGGGCTTCCTAATGACGATGGAACACTGAAATTGCGTCGAGATTCAATACCTCGTCATTCAGCCGATTTGTCTCCAAGGGTCTATTGCTGCCTCGGACACCTTATGATCGTTCCCCTGTGAGTCTAGATTTTCAAATCCGACGCGAAACTGATTGTTAATTGTAACTTTCTGGGCTTCCTAATGACGATGGAACACTCAAATTGCGTCGAGATTCAATACATCGTCATTCAGCCGACTTGTCTCCAAGGGTCTATTGCTGCCTCGGGCAGCTTATTGTTGTTCTTCTGTGAGTCTAGGTTTTCGAATCCGACGCAAAATAGATTGTTAATTGTAACGTTGAGGGCCTCCTAATGACGATGGAATACTCAAATTGCGTCGAGATTCAATACATCGGCCTCGAGCCGACTTGCCTCCAAGGGGACATTGCTGCCTCGGACACCATATGGTCCGTCTCCTGTGAGTCTAGATTTTCGATTCCGATGCGAAACTGATAGTTAATTGTAACGTTCAGGGCATCCTAATGACGATGGAACACTGAAATTGCGTCGAGATTCAATACCTCGTCATTCAGCCGATTTGTCTCCAAGGGTCTATTGCCGACTCGGGCACCTTATGGTCGTTCTCCTGTGAGTCTAGATTTTCGAATCCGACGCATAACTGATAGTTAATTGCAACGTTCAGCGCCTCCTAATGACGATGGAACACTCAAATTGCGTCGAGAATCAACACATCGTCATTCAGCCGACTTGTCTCCAAGGGTCTCCTGCTGCCTCGTGCAGCTTATGGTCGTTCTCCTGTGAGTCTAAATTTTCGAATCCGACGCAAAACAGATTGTTAATTGTAACTTCAGGGCCTCCTAATGACGATGGAACACTCAAATTGCGTCGAGATTCAATACTTCTGCTTCCAGCCGACCTGTCTCCAAGGGGACATTGCTGCCTCGGACACCATATGGTCCGTCTCCGGTGAGTCTAGATTTTCGATTCCGATGCGAAGCTGAAGGTTACTTGTAACGTTCAGGGCCTCCTAATGACGATGGAACACTCAAATTGCGTCGAGATTCAATACATGGTCCTCCAGCCGATTTCTCTCCATGGGGATATTTCTGCCTCGGGCATCTTATGGTCGTTCTCCTGTGAGTCTAGATTTTCGAATCCGACGCAAAACTGATAGTTAATTGTAATGTTGAGGGACTCCTAATGACGATGGAACACTCAAATTGCGTCGAGAGGCAATACATCGTCCTCCAGCCGTCTTGTCTCCATGGGGATATTGCTGCCTCGGGTTCCTTATGGTCGCTCTCCTCTGAGTCTAGATTTTTGAATCCGACGCGAAACTGATTGTTAATTGAAACATTCAGGGCTTCCTAATGACGATGGAACACTCAAATTGCGTCCAGATTCAATACATCGTCCTTCAGCCGACTTGTCTCCAAGAGTCTATTGCTGCCTCGGGCACCTTATGGTCGTTCCCCTGTGAGTCAGGATTTTAGAATCCGACGCAAAACTGATAGTTAATTGTAACGTTCAGGGCCTCCTAGTGACGAAGGAACACTCGAATTGCATCGAGATTCACTACATCGTCCTCCAGCCGACTTGTCTCCAAGGGGATATCGCTGCCTCGGGCACCACATGGCCCGTCTCCGGTGATTCTACGATTTCGAATCCGTGGCAAAACTGATAGTTAATTGTAACGTTCAGGGCCTCCTAATGGCGATAGAGCACTCAAATTGCGTCACGATTCAATACATCCTCCTCCAGCGGACTGGTCTCCAAGGGGATATTGCTGCCTCGGGCACCTTATGGTTGTTCTCCTGTGAGACTAGATTTTCGAATCCGACGAATAACTGATAGTTAATTGTATCGTTCAGGTCCACCTAATGACGATGGAACACTCAAATTACGTCGAGATTCAATACATCGGCCTCCAGCCGACTTGTCTCCAAGGGGATATTGCTGTCTCGGGCACCATATGAACGTTCTTCTGTGTGTCTAGATTTTCGAATCCGACGCGAAACTGATAGTTAATTATAACGTTCAGAGCCTCCTAATGACGATGGAATACTCAAATTGCGTCGAGATTCAATACATCGTCCTCCAGCCGACTTCTCTTCATGAGGATATGGTCGTTCTCCTGTGAGTCTAGATTTTCGAATCCGACGCGAACCTGATTGTTAATTGTATCGTTCAGGGCTTCCTAATGACGATGGAACACTCAAATTGCGACGAGATTCAATACATCGGCCTCCAGCCGACTTGTCTTCAAATGTCTATTGCTGCTTAGGGCACCTTGTGGTCGTTCTAATGTGAGTCTAGATTTTCGAATCCGACGCATAACTGATAGTTAATTGCAACGTTCAGCGCCTCCTAATGACGATGGAACTCTCAAATTGCGTCGAGAGTTAATACATCGTCCTCCAGCTGACTTGTCTACAAGGGGATATTGCTGCCTCAGGCTCCATGTGGTCCATGTCCTGTGAGTCTAGATTTTCGAATCCGACGCGAAAATGATAGTTCATTGTAACGCTCAGGGCCTCCTAATGACAACGGAACACTCAAATTGCGTCGAGATTGAATACATCGGCTTCCAGCCGACTTGTCTCAGAGGGTCTATTGCTGCCTCGAGCAGCTTATGGTCGTTCTCCTGTGAGTCTAGATTTTCGAATCCGACGCAAAACAGATTGTTAATTGTAACTTCAGGGCCTCCTAATGACGATGGAACACTCAAATTGCGTCGAGATTCAATACTTCTGCTTCCAGCCGACCTGTCTCCAAGGGGACATTGCTGCCTCGGGCACCATATGGTCCGTCTCCGGTGAGTCTAGATTTTCGATTCCGATGCGAAGCTGAAGGTTACTTGTAACGTTCAGGGCCTCCTAATGACGATGGAACACTCAAATTGCGTCGAGATTCAATACATCGGCCTCCAGCCGACTTGTCTTCAATTGTCTATTGCTGCCTCGGGCACCTTGTGGTCGTTCTCCAGTGAATCTAGACTTTCGAATCCGACGCATAACTGATAGTTAATTGTAAAGGTCAGGAGCTCCTAATGACGATGGAACACTCAAATAGCGTGGAGATTCAATACATCGTCCTCCAGCCAACATGTCTCCAAGGGGATATCGCTGCCTCGGGCACCACATGGTCCGACTCCGGTGATTCTACAGTTTCGAATCCGACGCAAAACTCGTAGTTAATTGTAACGTTCAGGGCCTCCTAATGACGATGGAACACTCAAATTGCGTCGAGATTCAATACTTCGGCTTCCAGGTGACTTGTTTCCAATGGGACATTGCTGCCTCGGGCACCATACGGTCCGTCTCCTGTGAGTCTAAATTTTCGATTCCGATGCGAAACTGATAGTTAATTGTAACGTTCAGGGCCTCCTAATGACGATGGGGCACTCAAATGGCGTCGCGATTCAATACATCGTCCTCCAGCGGACAGGTCTCCAAGTGGATATTGCTGTCTCGGGCACCTTATGGACCGTCTCTAGTGAGTGTTCATTTTCGAATCCGACGAAAAACTGATAGTTAATTGTAACATTCTGGGCCTCCTAATGACGATGGGGCACTCAAATTGCGTCGAGGTTCAATACATTGTCCTCCAGCCGACTTGTCTCCAAGGGGTATTGCTGCCTCGGGCACCATATGGTCCGTCTCCTCTGAGTCTAGATTTTCGAATCCGACGCGAAACTGATAGTTAATTGTAACGCTCAGGGCCTCCTAATGACGACGTAACACTCAGATTGCGTCGAGATTCAATATATCGGTCTCCAGCCGACTTGTCTCTGAGGGTCTATTGCTGCCTCGGGCACCTTATGGTCGTTCTCCTGTGAGTCTAGATTTTCGAATCCGACGAAAAACTGATAGTTAATTGTAACGTTCAGGGCCTCCTAATGACGATGGAACACCCAAATTGCGTCGAGATTCAATACAGTGTCCTTCAGCCGACTTGACTCCAAGAGTCTGTTGCTGCCTCGGATACCTTATGGTCGTTCTCCTGTGAGTCTAGATTTTTCGAATCCGACGCGAATCTGATTGTTAATTGTAACGTTCAGGGCTTCCTAATGACGATGGAACACAGAAATTGCGACGAGACTCAATACCTCGTCATTCAGCCGATCTGTCTCCAAGGCTGCCTCGGGCACCTTATGGTCGTTCCCCTGTGAGTCTAGATTTTCGAATCCGACGCGAAACCGATTGTTAATTGTAACGTTCAGGGCTTCCTAATGACGATGGAACACTCAAATTGCGTCGAGATTCAATACATCGTCATTCAGCCGACTTATCTCCAAGGGTCTATTGCTGCCTCGAGCAGTTATGGTCGTTCTCCTGTGAGTCTACATTTTCGAATCCGACGCAAAATTGATAGTTAATTGTAACTTCAGGGCCTCCTAATGACAATGGAACACTCAAATTGCGTCGAGATTCAATACTTCTGCTTCCACCCGACTTGTCTCCAAGGGGACATTGCTGCCTCGGGCACCACATGGTCCGTATCCGGTGATTCTACATTATCGAATCCGACGCAAAACTCATAGTTAATTGTAACGTTCAGGGCCTCCTAATGACGATGGAACACTCATATTGCGTCGAGATTCAATACCTCGTCATTCAGCCGACTTCTCTCCATGGGGATATTACTGCCTCGGGAACCTTATGGCCGTTCTCCTGTGAGTCTAGATTTTCGAATCCGACGCGAAACTGATTGTTAATAGTAACGTTCAGGGCTTCCTAATGACGATGAAATACTGAAATTGCGTCGAGATTCAATACCCCGTCATTCAGCCGATTTGTCTCCAAGGGTCTATTGCTGCCTCGGACACCTTATGATCGTTCCCCTGTGAGTCTAGATTTTCAAATCCGACGCGAAACTGATTGTTAATTGTAACTTTCTGGGCTTCCTAATGACGATGGAACACTCAAATTGCGTCGAGATTCAATACATCGTCATTCAGCCGACTTGTCTCCAAGGGTCTATTGCTGCCTCGGGCAGCTTATTTTCGTTCTTCTGTGAGTCTAGGTTTTCGAATCCGACGCAAAATAGATTGTTAATTGTAACGTTGAGGGCCTCCTAATGACGATGGAATACTCAAATTGCGTCGAGATTCAATACATCGGCCTCGAGCCGACTTGCCTCCAAGGGGACATTGCTGCCTCGGACACCATATGGTCCGTCTCCTATGAGTCTAGATTTTCGATTCCGATGCGAAACTGATAGTTAGTTGTAACGTTCAGGGCATCCTAATGACGATGGAACACTGAAATTGCGTCGAGATTCAATACCTCGTCATTCAGCCGATTTGTCTCCAAGGGTCTATTGCCGACTCGGGCACCTTATGGTCGTTCTCCTGTGAGTCTAGATTTTCGAATCCGACGCATAACTGATAGTTAATTGCAACGTTCAGCGCCTCCTAATGACGATGGAACACTCAAATTGCGTCGAGAATCAACACATCGTCATTCAGCCGACTTGTCTCCAAGGGTCTCCTGCTGCCTCGTGCAGCTTATGGTCGTTCTCCTGTGAGTCTAGATTTTCGAATCCGACGCAAAACAGATTGTTAATTGTAACTTCAGGGCCTCCTAATGACGATGGAACACTCAAATTGCGTCGAGATTCAATACTTCTGCTTCCAGCCGACCTGTCTCCAAGGGGACATTGCTGCCTCGGGCACCATATGGTCCGTCTCCGGTGAGTCTAGATTTTCGATTCCGATGCGAAGCTGAAGGTTACTTGTAACGTTCAGGGCCTCCTAATGACGATGGAACACTCAAATTGCGTCGAGATTCAATACATCGGCCTCCAGCCGACATGTCTTCAAATGTCTATTGCTGCCTCGGGCACCTTGTGGTCGTTCTCCTGTGAGTCTAGATTTTCGAATCCGACGCATAACTGATAGTAAATTGTAAAGGTCAGGAGCTCCTAATGACGATGGAACACTCAAATAGCGTGGGGATTCAATACATCGTCCTCCAGCCAACTTGTCTCCTCGGGGATATCGCTGCCTCGGGCACCACATGGTCCGTCTCCTGTGAGTCTAAATTTTCGATTCCGATGCGAAACTGATAGTTAATTGTAACGTTCAGGGCCTCCTAATGACGATGGGGCACTCAAATGGCGTCGCGATTCAATACATCGTCCTCCAGCGGACTGGTCTCCAAGTGGATATTGCTGTCTCGGGCACCTTATGGACCGTCTCTAGTGAGTGTTCATTTTCGAATCCGACGAAAAACTGATAGTTAATTGTAACATTCTGGGCCTCCTAATGACGATGGGGCACTCAAATTGCGTCGAGGTTCAATACATTGTCCTCCAGCCGACTTGTCTCCAAGGGGTATTGCTGCCTCGAGCACCATATGGTCCGTCTCCTCTGAGTCTAGATTTTCGAATCCGACGCGAAACTGATAGATAATTGTAACGCTCAAGACCTCCTAATGACGACGGAACACTCAAATTGCGTCGAGATTCAATATATCGGTCTCCAGCCGACTTGTCTCTGAGGGTCTATTGCTGCCTCGGGCACCTTATGGTCGTTCTAATGTGAGTCTAGATTTTCGAATCCGACGCAAAACTGATAGTTAATTGGAACGTTCAGGGCCTCCTAATGACGATGGAACACCCAAATTGCGTCGAGATTCAATACAGTGTCCTTCAGCCGACTTGACTCCAAGAGTCTGTTGCTGCCTCGGATACCTTATGGTCGTTCTCCTGTGAGTCTAGATTTTTCGAATCCGACGCGAATCTGATTGTTAACTGTAACGTTCAGGGCTCCCTAATGACGATGGAACACAGAAATTGCGACCAGATTCAATACCTCGTCATTCAGCCGATCTGTCTCCAAGGCTGCCTCGGGCACCTTATGGTCGTTCCCCTGTGAGTCTAGATTTTCAAATATGACGCGAAACCGATTGTTAATTGTAACGTTCAGGGCTTCCTAATGACGATCGAACACTCAAATTGCGTCGAGATTCAATACATCGTCATTCAGCCGACTTATCTCCAAGGGTCTATTGCTGCCTCGAGCAGTTATGGTCGTTCTCCTGTGAGTCTACATTTTCGAATCCGACGCATAATTAATGGTTAATTGTAACTTCTGGGCCTCCTAATGACAATGGAACACTCAAATTGCGTCGAGATTCAATACTTCTGCTTCCACCCGACTTGTCTCCAAGGGGACATTGCTGCCTCGGGCACCACATGGTCCGTATCCGGTGATTCTACATTTTCGAATCCGACGCAAAACTCATAGTTAATTGTAACGTTCAGGGCCTCCTAATGACGATGGAACACTCAAATTGCGTCGAGATTCAATACCTCGTCATTCAGCCGACTTCTCTCCATGGGGATATTACTGCCTCGGGAACCTTATGGCCGTTCTCCTGTGAGTCTAGATTTTCGAATCCAACGCGAAACTGATTGTTAATAGTAACGTTCAGGGCTTCCTAATGACGATGGAACACTGAAATTGCGTCGAGATTCAATGCCTCGTCATTCAGCCGATTTGTCTCCAAGGGTCTATTGCTACCTCGGACACCTTATGATCGTTCCCCTGTGAGTCTAGATCTTCAAATCCGACGCGAAACTGATTGTTAATTGTAACTTTCTGGGCTTCCTAATGACGATGGAACACTCAAATTGCGTCGAGATTCAATACATCGTCATTCAGCCGACTTGTCTCCAAGGGTCTATTGCTGCCTCGGGCAGCTTATTGTCGTTCTTCTGTGAGTCTAGATTTTCGAATCCGACGCAAAATAGATAGTTAATTGTAACGTTGAGGGCCTCCTAATGACGATGGAATACTCAAATTGCGTCGAGATTCAATACATCGGCCTCGAGCCGACTTGCCTCCAAGGGGACATTGCTGCCTCGGACACCATATGGTCCGTCTCCTGTGAGTCTAGATTTTCGATTCCGATGCGAAACTGATAGTTAATTGTAACGTTCAGGGCTTCCTAATGACGATGGAACACTGAAATCGCGTCGAGATTCAATACCTCGTCATTCAGCCGATTTGTCTCCAAGGGTCTATTGCTGCCTCGGGCACCTTATGGTCGTTCTCCTGTGAGTCTAGATTTTCGAATCCGACGCAGAACTGATAGTTAATTGCAACGTTCAGCGCCTCCTAATGACGATGGAAAACTCAAATTGCGTCGAGAATCTACACATCGGCCTCCACCCGAATTGTCTCCAAATGTCTATTGGTACCTCGGGCACCTTGTGGGCGTTCTCCTGTGAGTCTAGATTTTCGAATCCGACGCAAAACTGATAGTTAATTGCAACGTTCAGGGCCTCCTAATGACGATGGAACACCCAAATTGCGTCGAGATTCAATACAGTGTCCTTCAGCCGACTTGACTCCAAGAGTCTGTTGCTGCCTCGGATACCTTATGGTCGTTCTCCTGTGAGTCTAGATTTTCGAATCCGACGCATAACAGATAGTTAATTGCAACGTTCAGGGCCTCCTAATGACGATGGAACACTCAAATTGCGTAGAGATTCAATACATCGGCCTCCAGCCGACTTGTCTCAAAATTTCTATTGCTGCCTCGGGCACCTTGTGGTCGTTCTCCTGTGAGTCTAGATTTTTCGAATCCGACGCGAAACTGATTGTTAATTGTAACGTTCAGGGCTTCCTAATGACGATGGAACACTCAAATTGCGTCGAGATTCAATACATCGGCCTCGAGCCGACTTGCCTCCAAGGGGACATTGCTGCCTCGGACACCATATGGTCCGTCTCCTGTGAGTCTAGATTTTCGATTCCGATGCGAAACTGATAGTTAATTGTAATGTTCAGGGCCACCTTATGACGATGGAACACTGAAATTGCGTCGAGATTCAATACAGCGTTCTTCAGCCGACTTGATCCCAATTGTCTATTGCTGGCTCGGACACCTTATTGTCGTTCTCCTGTGGGTATAGATTTTCGAATCCGACGCAAAACTGATAGTTAATTGTAAAGTTGAGGGCCTCCTAATGTCGATGGAACACTCAAATTGCATCGAGATTCAATACATCGTCCTCCAGCCGACTTGTCTCCAAGGGTCTATTGCTTCCTCGGGCACCTTATGGTTGTTCTCCTGTGAGTCTAGATTTTCGAATCCGACGCAAAAATGATAGTTAATTGTAACGTTCAGCGCGCCCTAATGACGATGGAACACTCAAATTGCGTCGAGATTCAATACATCGGCCTCCACCGGAATTGTCTCCAAATGTCTATTGCTACCTCGGGCACCTTGTGGTCGGTCTCCAGTGATTCTAGATTTTCGAATCCGACGCAAAACTGATAGTTAATTGTAACGTTCAGGGCCTCATAATGGCGATGGAAGACTCAAATTGCGTCGAGATTCAATAGAGTGTCCTTCAGCCGACTTGACTCCAAGAGTCTATTGCTGCCTCGGACACCTTATGGTCGTTTTCCTGTGAGTCTAGATTTTTCGAATCCGACGCGAATCTGATTGTTAATTGTAACGTTCAGGGCTTCCTAATGACGATGGAACACAGAAATTGCGACGAGACTCAATACCTCGTCATTCAGCCGATCTGTCTCCAAGGCTGACTCGGGCACCTTATGGTCGTTCCCCTGTGAGTCTAGATTTTCGAATCCGACGCGAAACCGATTGTTAATTGTAACGTTCAGGGCTTCCTAATGACGATGGAACACTCAAATTGCGTCGAGATTCAATACATCGTCATTCAGCCGACTTATCTCCAAGGGTCTATTGCTGCCTCGAGCAGTTATGGTCGTTCTCCTGTGAGTCTACATTTTCGAATCCGACGCAAAATTGATAGTTAATTGTAACTTCAGGGCCTCCTAATGACAATGGAACACTCAAATTGCGTCGAGATTCAATACTTCTGCTTCCACCCGAATTGTCTCCAAGGGGACATTGCTGCCTCGGGCACCACATGGTCCGTATCCGGTGATTCTACATTATCGAATCCGACGCAAAACTCATAGTTAATTGTAACGTTCAGGGCCTCCTAATGACGATGGAACACTCATATTGCGTCGAGATTCAATACCTCGTCATTCAGCCGACTTCTCTCCATGGGGATATTACTGCCTCGGGAACCTTATGGCCGTTCTCCTGTGAGTCTAGATTTTCGAATCCGACGCGAAACTGATTGTTAATAGTAACGTTCAGGGCTTCCTAATGACGATGGAATACTGAAATTGCGTCGAGATTCAATACCCCGTCATTCAGCCGATTTGTCTCCAAGGGTCTATTGCTGCCTCGGACACCTTATGATCGTTCCCCTGTGAGTCTAGATTTTCAAATCCGACGCGAAACTGATTGTTAATTGTAACTTTCTGGGCTTCCTAATGACGATGGAACACTCAAATTGCGTCGAGATTCAATACATCGTCATTCAGCCGACTAGTCTCCAAGGGTCTATTGCTGCCTCGGGCAGCTTATTGTCGTTCTTCTGTGAGTCTAGGTTTTCGAATCCGACGCAAAATAGATTGTTAATTGTAACGTTGAGGGCCTCCTAATGACGATGGAATACTCAAATTGCGTCGAGATTCAATACATCGGCCTCGAGCCGACTTGCCTCCAAGGGGACATTGCTGCCTCGGACACCATATGGTCCGTCTCCTATGAGTCTAGATTTTCGATTCCGATGCGAAACTGATAGTTAGTTGTAACGTTCAGGGCATCCTAATGACGATGGAACACTGAAATTGCGTCGAGATTCAATACCTCGTCATTCAGCCGATTTGTCTCCAAGGGTCTATTGCCGACTCGGGCACCTTATGGTCGTTCTCCTGTGAGTCTAGATTTTCGAATCCGACGCATAACTGATAGTTAATTGCAACGTTCAGCGCCTCCTAATGACGATGGAACACTCAAATTGCGTCGAGAATCAACACATCGTCATTCAGCCGACTTGTCTCCAAGGGTCTCCTGCTGCCTCGTGCAGCTTATGGTCGTTCTCCTGTGAGTCTAGATTTTCGAATCCGACGCAAAACAGATTGTTAATTGTAACTTCAGGGCCTCCTAATGACGATGGAACACTCAAATTGCGTCGAGATTCAATACTTCTGCTTCCAGCCGACCTGTCTCCAAGGGGACATTGCTGCCTCGGGCACCATATGGTCCGTCTCCGGTGAGTCTAGATTTTCGATTCCGATGCGAAGCTGAAGGTTACTTGTAACGTTCAGGGCCTCCTAATGACGATGGAACACTCAAATTGCGTCGAGATTCAATACATCGGCCTCCAGCCGACATGTCTTCAAATGTCTATTGCTGCCTCGGGCACCTTGTGGTCGTTCTCCTGTGAGTCTAGATTTTCGAATCCGACGCATAACTGATAGTTAATTGTAAAGGTCAGGAGCTCCTAATGACGATGGAACACTCAAATAGCGTGGAGATTCAATACATCGTCCTCCAGCCAACTTGTCTCCTCGGGGATATCGCTGCCTCGGGCACCACATGGTCCGTCTCCTGTGAGTCTAAATTTTCGATTCCGATGCGAAACTGATAGTTAATTGTAACGTTCAGGGCCTCCTAATGACGATGGGGCACTCAAATGGCGTCGCGATTCAATACATCGTCCTCCAGCGGACTGGTCTCCAAGTGGATATTGCTGTCTCGGGCACCTTATGGACCGTCTCTAGTGAGTGTTCATTTTCGAATCCGACGAAAAACTGATAGTTAATTGTAACATTCTGGGCCTCCTAATGACGATGGGGCACTCAAATTGCGTCGAGGTTCAATACATTGTCCTCCAGCCGACTTGTCTCCAAGGGGTATTGCTGCCTCGAGCACCATATGGTCCGTCTCCTCTGAGTCTAGATTTTCGAATCCGACGCGAAACTGATAGTTAATTGTAACGCTCAAGACCTCCTAATGACGACGGAACACTCAAATTGCGTCGAGATTCAAT
Organism: Schistocerca serialis cubense; assembly: GCF_023864345.2. NCBI lineage: Eukaryota > Metazoa > Arthropoda > Insecta > Orthoptera > Acrididae > Schistocerca > Schistocerca serialis. Next base: position 845,291,120 of record NC_064642.1, read on the forward strand.
ATATCGGTCTCCAGCCGACTTGTCTCTGAGGGTCTATTGCTGCCTCGGGCACCTTATGGTCGTTCTAATGTGAGTCTAGATTTTCGAATCCGACGCAAAACTGATAGTTAATTGTAACGTTCAGGGCCTCCTAATGACGATGGAACACCCAAATTGCGTCGAGATTCAATACAGTGTCCTTCAGCCGACTTGACTCCAAGAGTCTGTTGCTGCCTCGGATACCTTATGGTCGTTCTCCTGTGAGTCTAGATTTTTGGAATCCGACGCGAATCTGATTGTTAACTGTAACGTTCAGGGCTTCCTAATGACGATGGAACACAGAAATTGCGACCAGATTCAATACCTCGTCATTCAGCCGATCTGGCTCCAAGGCTGCCTCGGGCACCTTATGGTCGTTCCCCTGTGAGTCTAGATTTTCAAATCCGACGCGAAACCGATTGTTAATTGTAACGTTCAGGGCTTCCTAATGACGATCGAACACTCAAATTGCGTCGAGATTCAATACATCGTCATTCAGCCGACTTATCTCCAAGGGCCTATTGCTGCCTCGAGCAGTTATGGTCGTTCTCCTGTGAGTCTACATTTTCGAATCCGACGCATAATTAATGGTTAATTGTAACTTCAGGGCCTCCTAATGACAATGGAACACTCAAATTGCGTCGAGATTCAATACTTCTGCTTCCACCCGACTTGTCTCCAAGGGGACATTGCTGCCTCGGGCACCACATGGTCCGTATCCGGTGATTCTACATTTTCGAATCCGACGCAAAACTCATAGTTAATTGTAACGTTCAGGGCCTCCTAATGACGATGGAACACTCAAATTGCGTCGAGATTCAATACCTCGTCATTCAGCCGACTTCTCTCCATGGGGATATTACTGCCTCGGGAACCTTATGGCCGTTCTCCTGTGAGTCTAGATTTTCGAATCCGACGCGAAACTGATTGTTAATAGTAACGTTCAGGGCTCCCTAATGACGATGGAACACTGAAATTGCGTCGAGATTCAATGCCTCGTCATTCAGCCGATTTGTCTCCAAGGGTCTATTGCTACCTCGGACACCTTATGATCGTTCCCCTGTGAGTCTAGATCTTCAAATCCGACGCGAAACTGATTGTTAATTGTAACTTTCTGGGCTTCCTAATGACGATGGAACACTCAAATTGCGTCGAGATTCAATACATCGTCATTCAGCCGACTTGTCTCCAAGGGTCTATTGCTGCCTCGGGCAGCTTATTGTCGTTCTTCTGTGAGTCTAGATTTTCGAATCCGACGCAAAATAGATAGTTAATTGTAACGTTGAGGGCCTCCTAATGACGATGGAATACTCAAATTGCGTCGAGATTCAATACATCGGCCTCGAGCCGACTTGCCTCCAAGGGGACATTGCTGCCTCGGACACCATATGGTCCGTCTCCTGTGAGTCTAGATTTTCGATTCCGATGCGAAACTGATAGTTAATTGTAACGTTCAGGGCTTCCTAATGACGATGGAACACTGAAATCGCGTCGAGATTCAATACCTCGTCATTCAGCCGATTTGTCTCCAAGGGTCTATTGCTGCCTCGGGCACCTTATGGTCGTTCTCCTGTGAGTCTAGATTTTCGAATCCGACGCAGAACTGATAGTTAATTGCAACGTTCAGCGCCTCCTAATGACGATGGAAAACTCAAATTGCGTCGAGAATCAACACATCGGCCTCCACCCGAATTGTCTCCAAATGTCTATTGGTACCTCGGGCACCTTGTGGGCGTTCTCCTGTGAGTCTAGATTTTCGAATCCGACGCAAAACTGATAGTTAATTGCAACGTTCAGGGCCTCCTAATGACGATGGAACACCCAAATTGCGTCGAGATTCAATACAGTGTCCTTCAGCCGACTTGACTCCAAGAGTCTGTTGCTGCCTCGGATACCTTAAGGTCGTTCTCCTGTGAGTCTAGATTTTCGAATCCGACGCATAACAGATAGTTAATTGCAACGTTCAGGGCCTCCTAATGACGATGGAACACTCAAATTGCGTAGAGATTCAATACATCGGCCTCCAGCCGACTTGTCTCAAAATTTCTATTGCTGCCTCGGGCACCTTGTGGTCGTTCTCCTGTGAGTCTAGATTTTTCGAATCCGACGCGAAACTGATTGTTAATTGTAACGTTCAGGGCTTCCTAATGACGATGGAACACTCAAATTGCGTCGAGATTCAATACATCGGCCTCGAGCCGACTTGCCTCCAAGGGGACATTGCTGCCTCGGACACCATATGGTCCGTCTCCTGTGAGTCTAGATTTTCGATTCCGATGCGAAACTGATAGTTAATTGTAATGTTCAGGGCCACCTTATGACGATGGAACACTGAAATTGCGTCGAGATTCAATACAGCGTTCTTCAGCCGACTTGATCCCAATTGTCTATTGCTGGCTCGGACACCTTATTGTCGTTCTCCTGTGGGTATAGATTTTCGAATCCGACGCAAAACTGATAGTTAATTGTAAAGTTCAGGGCCTCCTAATGTCGATGGAACACTCAAATTGCATCGAGATTCAATACATCGTCCTCCAGCCGACTTGTCTCCAAGGGTCTATTGCTTCCTCGGGCACCTTATGGTTGTTCTCCTGTGAGTCTAGATTTTCGAATCCGACGCAAAAATGATAGTTAATTGTAACGTTCAGCGCGTCCTAATGACGATGGAACACTCAAATTGCGTCGAGATTCAATACATCGGCCTCCACCGGAATTGTTTCCAAATGTCTATTGCTACCTCGGGCACCTTGTGGTCGGTCTCCAGTGATTCTAGATTTTCGAATCCGACGCAAAACTGATAGTTAATTGTAACGTTCAGGGCCTCATAATGGCGATGGAAGACTCAAATTGCGTCGAGATTCAATAGAGTGTCCTTCAGCCGACTTGACTCCAAGAGTCTATTGCTGCCTCGGACACCTTATGGTCGTTTTCCTGTGAGTCTAGATTTTCGAATCCGACGCGAAACTGATAGTTAATTGTGACGTTCAGGGCCTCCTAATGACGATGGAACACTCAAATTGCGTCGAGATTCAATACATCGGCCACCAGCCGACTTGTCTCCAAGGGTCTATTGCTGCCTCGGGCACCTTATTCGCGTCCTCCTGTGAGTCTAGATTTTCGAATCCAACGCATAACTGATAGTTAATTGTAACGTTCAGGGCCTCCTAATGAAGAAGGAACACTCAAATTGCGTCGAGATTCACTACATCGTCCTCCAGCCGACTTGTCCCCAAGGGGATATCGCTACCTCGGGCAGCACTTGGTCTATCTCCGGTGATTCTACGTTTTCGATTCCGACGCAAAATTGATAGTTAATTGTAACGTTCAGCGCGTCCTAATGACGATGGAACACTCAAATTGCGTCGAGATTCAATACATCGGCCTCCACCGGAATTGTCTCCAAATGTCTATTGCTACCTCGGGCCCTTGTGGTCGGTCTCCAGTGATTCTAGATTTTCGAATCCGACGCAAAACTGATAGTTAATTGTAACGTTCAGGGCCTCATAATGACGATGGAAAACTCAAATTGCGTCGAGATTCAATACAGTGTCCTTCAGCCGACTTGACTCCAAGAGTCTATTGCTGCCTCGGACACCTTATGGTCGTTCTCCTGTGAGTCTAGATTTTCGAATCCGACGCATAACTGATAGTTAATTGTGACGTTCAGGGCCTCCTAATGACGATGGAACACTCAAATTGCGTCGAGATTCAATACATCGGCCACCAGCCGACTTGTCTCCAAGGGTCTATTGCTGCCACGGGCACCTTATTCGCGTCCTCCTGTGAGTCTAGATTTTCGAATCCGACGCATAACTGATAGTTAATTGCAACGTTCAGCGCCTCCTAATGATGATGGAACACTCAAATTGCGTAGAGATTCGATTCATCGGCCTCCAGCCGACTTGCTCCAAATTTCTATTGCTGCCTCGGGCACCTTGAGGTCGTTCTCCTGTGAGTCTAGATTTTTCGATTCCGACGCATAACTAATAGTTAATTGTAAAGTTCAGGACCTCCTAATGACGATGGAACACTCAAATTGCGTTGAGAATCAATTCATCGTCCTCCAGCCGACTTCTCTCCATGAGGATATTCATACTTCGGGCACCTTATGGATGATAGAACACTCAAATTGCGTCGAGATTCAATACCTCGTCATTCAGCCGATTTGTCTCCAAGGGTCTATTGCTGCCTTGGGCACCTTATGGTCATTCCCCTGTGAGTCTAGATTTTAGAATTCAACGCAAAACAGATAGTTAATTGTAATGTTCAGGGCCTCCTAATGACGATGGAACACTCAAATTGCGTCGAGATTCAATACATCGTCCTCCAGCCGACTTGTCTCCAAGGGGATATCGTTGCCTCGGGCACCACTTGGTCTGTCTCCGGTGATTCTACGATTTCGAATCCGACGCAAAACTGATAGTTAATTGTAACGTTCAGGGCCTCCTAATGACGATGGATCACGCAAATTGCATCGCGACTCAATACATCGTCCTCCAGCGGACTGTTCTCCAAGGGGATATTGCTGCCTCGGGCACCTTATGGTCCGTCTCCAGTGAGTCTAGATTTTCGAATCCGTCGAAAAACTGATAGTTAATTATAACATTCAGGGCCTCCTAATGACGGTGGAACACTCAAATTTTGTCGTGATCCAATATATCGTCCTCCAGCCGACTTGTCTCAAAGGGTCTATTGCTGCCTCGGGCACCTTATGATCGTTCTCCTGTAAGTCTAGATTTTCGAACCCGACGCAAAAATGATAGTGAATCGTAACGTTCAGCGCCTCCTAATGACGATAGAACACTCAAAATGCGTCGAGGTTCAATACATCGTCCTTCAGCCGACTTGTCTCCAAGGGGTACTGCTGCCCAGGCACCATATGGTCCGTGTCCTGTGAGTCTAGATTTTCGAATCCGACGCGAAACTGATAGTTAATTGTAACGCTCAGGGCCTCCTAATGACGATGGAACACTCAAATTGCGTCGAGATTCAATACATCGTCCTCCAGCCGACTTCTCTCCATGGGGATATTGCTGCCTCGGGCATCTTATGGTCGTTCTCCTGTGAGTCTAGATTTTCGAATCCGACGCGAAACTTATAGTTAACTGTAACGTTCAGGGCCTCCTAATGACGATGGGACACTCAAAGTGCGACGAGATTCACTTCATCGGCCCACCAGCCGACTTGTCTCCAACGGGATATTGCTGTCTCGGGCACCATATGATCCTTTTCCTGTGAGTAGATTTTCGAATCCGACGCTAAAATGATAGTTAATTGTAACGTTCAAAGCTTCCTAATGACGATGGAACACTCAAATTGCGTCGAAATTCAATACCTCGTCATTCAGCCGATTTGTCTCCAAGGGTCTATTGCTGCCTCGGGCACCATATGGCCCGTCTCCTGTGAGACTAGATTTTCGAATTCGACGCAAAAATGATAGTTAATTGTAACGTTCAGCGCCTCCTAATGACGATGGAGCACTCATTTGCGTCGAGATTCAATATATCGGCCTCCACCCGAATTGTCTCCAAATGTCTATTGCTACCTCGGGCACCTTGTGGTCGGTCTCCTGTGATTCTAGATTTTCGAATCCGACGCAAAACTGATAGTTAATTGTAACTTTCAGGGCCTCATAATGACGATGGAACACTCAAATTGCGTCGAGATTCAATACAGTGTCCTTCAGCCGACTTGACTCCAAGAGTCTATTTCTGCCTCGGACACCTTATGGTCGTTCTCCTGTGAGTCTAGATTATCGAATCCGACGCATAACTGATAGTTAATTGTGACGTTCAGTGCCTCCTAATGACGATGGATCACTCAAATTGCTTCGAGATTCAATACATCGTCCTCCAGCCGACTTGTCTCCAAGGGTCTATTGCTTCCTCGGGCACCTTATGGTTGTTCTCCTGTGAGTCTAGATTTTTGAAACCGACGCAAAAATGATAGTTAAAAGTAACGTTCAGGGCCACCTAATGACGATGGAACACTCAAATTGCGTCGAGATTCAATACATCGACCTCCAGCCGACTTCTCACCATGGGGATATTGCTGCCTCGGGCATCTTATGGTCGTTCTCCTGTGAGTCTAGATTTTCGAATCCGACGCGAAATTTATAGTTAACTGTAACGTTCAGGGCCTCCTAATGACGATGGGACACTCAAATTGCGTAGAGATTCAATTCATCGGCCTCCAGCCGACTTGTCTCCAAATTTCTATTGCTGCCTCGGGCACCTTGTGGTCGTACTCCTGTGAGTCTAGATTTTTCGAATCCGACGCATAACTAATAGTTAATTGTAAAGTTCCGGACCTCTCAATGACGATGGAACACTCAAATTGCGTTGAGATTCAATGCATCGTCCTCCAGACGACTTCTTTCCATTGGGATATTCATGCCTCAGGCACCTTATGGACGATGGAACACACAAATTGCGTCGAGATTCAATACCTCGTCATTCAGCCGATTTGTCTCCATGGGTCTATTGCTGCCTTGGGCACCTTATGGTAGTTCCCCTGTGAGTCTAGATTTTAGAATTCAACGCAAAACTGATAGTTAATTGTAATGTTCAGGGCCTCCTAATGCCGATGGAACACTCAAATTGCGTCGAGATTCAGTACATCGGCCTCCAGTCGACTTGTCTCCAAGGGGACATTGCAGCATCGGGCACCTAATGGTCGTTCTCCTGCGAGTCTAGATTGTCGAATCCGACGCGAAACTTATAGTTAATTGTAACGTTCAGGGCCTCCTAATGACGATGGAACACTCAAATTGCGTCGAGATTCAATTCATCGGCCACCAGGCGACTTGTCTCCAAGGGTCTATCGCCGCCTCGGGCACCTTATGATCGTTCTCCTGTGAGTCTAGATTTTCGAACCCGACGCAAAACTGATAGTTAATTGTAACGTTCAGCGCCGCCTAATGACGATGGAACACTCAAATTGCGTAGAGATTCAATACATCGGCCTCCAGAAGACTTGTCTCCAAATTTCTATTGCTGCCTCGGGCACCTTGGGGTCGTTCTCCTGTGAGTCTAGATTTTCGAATCCGACGCATAACTGATAGTTAATTGCAACGTTCAGCTCCTCCTAATGACGATGGACCACTCTAGTTGCGTCGAGATTCAATACATGGGTCTGCAGCCGCTTTGTCTCCGGTTGTCTATTGCTGCCTCGGGCATCTTATGGTCGTTCTCCTGTGAGTCTAGATTTTCGAAGCCGACGCATGACTGATAGTTAATTGCAACGTTCAGCGCCCTCTAATGACGATGGAACGCTCAAATTGCGTCGAGATTCAATACATCTCTCCTTCAGTCGACTTGTCTCCAATAATCCATTGCTGCCTCGGGCACCTTATGGTCGTTCTCCTGTGAGTCTAGATTTTCGAATCCGACGCAAAACAGATAGTTAATTGTATCGTTCATGACCTCCAAATGACGATGGAACACTCAAATTGCGTCGAGATTCAATACATCGGCCTCGAGCCGACTTGTCTGCTAGGGTCTATTGCTGCTTCGGGCACCTTTTGGTCCGTCTCCAAGGAGTCTAGATTTTCGAATCCGACGAAAAACTGATAGTTATTTGTAACATTCGGGGCCTCCTAATGACGATGGAACACTCAAATTTTGTCGTGATCCAATATATCGTCCTCCAGCCGACTTGTTTCCAAGGGTCTATTGCTGCCTCGGGCACCTTATGATCGTACTCCTGTGAGTCTAGATTTTCGAAAACGACGCAAAATCGATAGTGAATTGTAACGTTCAGCGCCTCTTAATGGTGACAGAACATTCAAAATGCGTCGAGATTCAATACATCGTCCTCCAGCCGACTTGTCTCCAAAGGTATATTCTGCCTCGGGCACCAAATGGTCCGTCTCCTGTGAGTCTAGATTTTTGAATGCGACGCGAAACTGATAGTTAATTGTAGCGTTCAGGGCCTCCTAATGACGATAGAACACTCAAATTGCGTCGAGATTCAATACGTCGTCCTCCAGCCGACTTGTATCCAAGGGGATATTGTTGTTTCGGGCACCAAATGATCCATCTCCTGTGAGTAGATTTTCGAATCCGACGCTAAAATGATAGTTAATTGTAACGTTCAGCGCCTCCTAATGACGATGGAACACTCAAATTGCGTCGACATTCAATACATCGGCCTCCAGCCGACTTGTCTCCAAGGGGACCTAGCTGCCTCGGGCACCATATGGTCCGTCTCCTGTGAGTCTAGATTTTCTTTTCCGACGCGAAACTGATAGTTAATTGTAACGTTCAGGGCCTCCTAATGACGATGGAACACTCAAATTGCATCGAGGATCAATACATCGTCCTCCAGCCGACTTGTCTCCAAGGGGTATTACTGCCTCGGGCACCATATGGTCCATCTCATGTGAGGCTAGATTTTCGAATCCGACGAAAAGTGATAGTTAATTCTAACGTTCAGAACCTCCTAATGATGATAGAACACTCAAATTGCGTCGAGAGTCAATAATACATCCTCCTCCGCCGACTTGTCTACAAGCGGATATTGCTACCTCGGGCTCCATGTGGTCCGTTTCCTGTGAGTCTCGATTTTGGAATCCGACGCGAAACTGATAGTTAATTGTATCGTTCTGGGCCTCCTAATGACGATGGAACACTCAAATTGCGTCGAGATTCAATACATCGGTCTGCAGCCGACTTGTCTCCAATTGTCTATTGCTGCCTTGGGCATCATATGGTCGTTCTCCTGCGAGTCTAGATTTTCGAATCCGACGCATGACTGATAGTTAATAGCAACGTTCAGCGCCCCCTAATGACGATGGAACACTCAAATTGCGTCGAGATTCAATACATCGGCCTCCAGCCGACTTGTCTCCAAGAGTCTATTTTTGCCTCGGGCACCTTATGTTCGTTCTCCTGTGAGTCAAGATTCTCGAATCCGACGCAAAACTTATAGTTAATTGTAATGTTCAGGGCCTCCTAATGACGATGGAACACTCAAATTGCGTCGAGATTCAATCCATCGGCCTCCAGCCGACTTGTCTCCAAGGGGATATTGCTGCCTCGGGCACCATATGGTCCGTCTCCTGTGAGTCTAGATTTTCGAATCCGACGCGAAACTGATAGCTAATTGTAACGTTCAGGGCCTCCTAATGACGAAGTATCACTCAAATTGCGTCGAGATTCAATACATCGTCCTACAGCCGACTTGTCTCCAATAGTCCATTGCTGCCTCGGGCACCTTATGGTTGTACTCCTGTGAGTTTAGATTTTCGAATCCGACGCAAAACTTATAGTTAATTGTAATGTTCAGGGCCTCCTAATGACGATGGAACACTCATATTGCGTCGAGATTTCCATCCATCGGCCTCCAGCCGACTTGTCTCCAAGGGGATATTGCTGCCTCGGGCACCATATGGTCCGTCTCCAGTGAGTCTAGATTTTCGAATCCGACGAAAAACTGATAGTTAATTGTAACATTCAGGGCCTCCTAATGACGATGGAACACTCAAATTTTGTCGTGATCCAATATATCGTCCTCCAGCCGACTTGTCTCCAAGGGTCTATTGCAGCCTCGGTCACCTTATGATCGTTCTCCGGTGGGTCTAGATTTACGAACCCGACGAAAAAATGATAGTGAATTGTAACGTTCAGCGCCTCCTAATGGCGATCGAAAACTCAAAATGCGTCGAGATTCAATACATCGTCCTCCAGCCGACTTGTCTCCAAAGGTATATTCTGAGTCGGGCACCAAATGGTCCGTCTCCTTTGAGTCTAGATTATTGAATCCGACGCGAAACTGATAGTTTATTGTAGCGTTCAGGGCCTCCTAATGACGATGGAACACTCAAATTGCGACGAGATTCAATACATCGTCCTTCAGCCGACTTGTCCCCAAGGGTCTATTGCTGCCTCGGGCACCTTATGGTCGTTCTCCTGTGAATCTAGATTTTTGAATCCGACGCAAAACTGATAGTTAATTGTAGCGTTCAGGGCCTCCTATTGACGATAGATTACTCCAATTGCGTCGAGATTCAATACATCGTCCTCCAGCCGACTTGTATCCAAGGGTATATTGTTGTCTCAGGCACCATATGATCCTTCTCCTGTGAGTAGATTTTCGAATCCGACGCTAAAATGATAGTTAATTGTAACGTTCAGCGCCTCCTAATGACGATGGAACACTCAAATTGCGTCGAAATTCAATACAGTGTCCTTCAGCCGACTTGACTCCGAGAGTCTATTGCTGCCTCGGACACCTTATGGTCGTGCTCCTGTGAGTCTAGATTTTCGAATCCGACGCATGACTGATAGTTAATTGCAACGATCAGCGCCCCCTAATGATGATGGAACACTCAAATTGCGTCGAGATTCAATACATCGGTCTGCAGCCGACTTGTCTCCAATTGTCTATTGCATGCTCGGGCATCATATGGTCGTTCTCCTGCGAGTCTAGGATTTCGAATCCGACGCATGACTGATAGTTAATTGCAACGTTCAGCGCCCCCTAATGACGATGGAACACTCAAAATGCGTCGAGATTCAATACATCGGCCTCCAGCCGACTTGTCTACAAAAGAGTCTATTTTTGCCTCGGGCACCTTATGTTCGTTCTCCTGTGAGTCTAGATTTTCGAATCCGACGCAAAACTTATAGTTAATTGTAATGTTGAGGGCCTCCTAATGACGATGGAACACTCAAATTGCGTCGAGATTCAATCCATCGGCCTCCAGCCGACTTGTCTCCAAGGGGATATTGCTGCCTCGGGCACCATATGGTCCGTCTCCTGTGAGTCTAGATTTTCGAATCCGACGCGAAACTCATAGCTAATTGTAACGTTCAGGGCCTCCTAATGACGATGTATCACTCAAATTGCGTCGAGATTCAATACATCGTCCTTAAGCCGACTTGTCTCCAAGAGTCCATTGCTGCCTCGGGCACCTTATGGTCGTACTCCTGTGAGTTTAGATTTTCGAATCCGACGCAAAACTTATAGTTAATTGTAATGTTCAGGGCCTCCTAATGACGATGGAACACTCAAATTGCGTCGAGATTCAATCCATCGGCCTCCAGCCGACTTGTCTCCAAGGGGATATTGCTGCCTCGGGCACCATATGGTCCGTCTCCAGTGAGTCTAGATTTTCGAATCTGACGAAAAACTGATAGTTAATTGTAACATTCAGGGCCTCCTAATGACGATGGAACACTCAAATTGCGTCGAGATTCAATACAGTGTCCTTCAGCCGACTTGACTCCGAGAGTCTATTGCTGCCTCGGACACCTTATGGTCGTTCTCCTGTGAGTCTAGATTTTCGAATCCGACGCATAACTGATAGTTAATTGTGACGGTCAGGGCCTCCTAATGACGATGGAACACTCAAATTGCGTCGAGATTCAATACATCGGCCACCAGCAGACTTAACTCCAAGGGTCTATTGCTGCCTCGGGCACCTTATGGGCGTTCTACTGTGAGTCTATATTTTCGAATCCGACGCATAACTGATAGTTAATTGCAACGTTCAGCGCTTCCTAATGCCGATGGAACACTCAAATTGCGTAGAGATTCAATACATCGGCCCCCAGAAGACTTGTCTCCAAATTTCTATTGTTGCCTCGGGCACCTTGTGGTCGTTCTCCTGTGAGTCTAGATTTTTCGAATCCGACGCATAACTAATAGTTAATTGTAAAGTTCAGGACCTCCTAATGACGATGGAACACTCAAATTGCGTTGTGATTCCATACATCGTCCTCCAGCCGACTTCTCTCCATGGGGATATTCATGCCTCGGGCACCTTATGGTCGTTCTCCTGTGAGTCTAGATTTTCGAATCCGACGCAAAACAGATAGTTAATTGTATCGTTCAGGACTTCCTAATGACGATAGAACACTCAAATTGCGTCGAGTTTCAATACATCGGCCTCGAGCCGACTTGTCTCCTAGGGTCTATTGCTGCCTCGGGCACCTCATTGTCCGTCTCCAGTGAGTCTAGATTTTCGAATCCGACGAAAAAGTGATAGTTAATTGTACCATTCAGGGCCTCCTAATGACGATGGAACACTCAAATTTTGTCGTGATCCAATATATCGTCCTCCAGCCGACTTGTCTCCAAGGGTCTATTGCTGCCTCGGGCACCTTATGATCGTTCTCCTGTGAGTCTAGATTTTCTAACCCGACGCAAAAATGATAGTGAATTGTAACGTTCAGCGCCTCCTAATGGCGATAGAACACTCAAAATGCGTCGAGATTCAATACATCGTCCTCCAGCCGACTTGTCTCCAAAGGTATATTCTGCCTCGCGCACCAAATGGTCCGTCTCCTGTGAGTCTAGATTTTTGAATCCGACGCGAAACTGATAGTTAATTGTAGCGTTTAGGGCCTCCTAATGACGATGGAACACTCAAATTGCGATGAGACTCAATACAACGTCCTTTAGCCGACTTGTCCCCAAGGGTCTATTGCTGCCTCGGGCAAATTATGGTCGTTCTCCTGTGAATCTAGATTTTCGAATCCGACGCAAAACTGATAGTTAATTGTAGCGTTCAGGGCCTCCTAATGACGATAGAACACTCAAATTGCGTCGAGATTCAATACATCGTCCTCAAGCCGACTTGTCTCCAAGGGGACCTAGCTGCCTCGAGCACCATATAGTCCGTCTCCTGTGAGTCTAGATTTCTTTTCCGACGCGAAACTGATAGTTAATTGTAACGTTCAGGGCCTCCTGATGACGATGGAACACTCAAATTGCATCGAGGATCAATACATCGTCCTCCAGCCGACTTGTCTCCAAGGGGTATTACTGCCTCGGGCACCATATGGTCCAGCTCATGTGAGGCTAGATTTTCGAATCCGACGCAAAAATGATAGTTAATTCTAACGTTCAGTTCCTCCTAATGATGATGGAACACTCAAATTGCGTCGAGAGTCAATAATACATCCTCCTCCGCCGACTTGTCTACAAGCGGATATTGCTACCTCGGGCTCCATGTGGTCCGTTTCCTGTGAGTCTCGATTTTGGAATCCGACGCGAAACTGATAGTTAATTGTAACGTTTTGGGCCTCCTAATGACGATGGAACACTCAAATTGCGTCGAGATTCAATACATCGGTCTGCAGCCGACTTGTCTCCAATTGTCTATTGCTGCCTCGGGCATCATATGGTCGTTCTCCTGCGAGTCTAGATTTTCGAATCCGACGCATGACTGATAGTTAATTGCAACGTTCAGCGCCCCCTAATGACGATGGAACACTCAAATTGCGTCGAGATTCAATACATCGGCCTGCAGCCGACTTGTCTCCAAATGTCTATTGCTGCCTCGGGCACCTTTTCTTCGTTCTCCAGTGAGTCTAGATTTTCGAATCCGACGCATAACTGATTGTTAATTGTAACGCTCAGCCCCTCCTAATGACGATGGAACACTCAAATTGCGTCGAGATTCAATACATCGTCCTTCAGCCGTCTTGTCTCCAAGAGTCTATTTTTGCCTCGGGCACCTTATGTTCGTTCTCCTGTGAGTCTAGATTTTCGAATCCGACGCATAACTGATAGTTAATTGTGACGGTCAGGGCCTCCTAATGACGATGGAACACTCAAATTGCGTCGAGAATCAATACATCGGCCACCAGCAGACTTAACTCCAAGGGTCTATTGCTGCCTCGGGCACCTTATGGGCGTTCTCCTGTGAGTCTATATTTTCGAATCCGACGCATAACTGATAGTTAATTGCAACGTTCAGCGCCTCCTAATGCCGATGGAACACTCAAATTGCGTAGAGATTCAATACATCGGCCTCCAGAAGACTTGTCTCCAAATTTCTATTGCTGCCTCGGGCACCTTGTGGTCGTTCTCCTGTGAGTCTAGATTTTTCGAATCCGACGCATAACTAATAGTTAATTGTAAAGTTCAGGACCTCCTAATGACGATGGAACACTCAAATTGCGTTGAGATTCAATGCATCGTCCTCCAGCCGACTTCTCTCCATGGGGATATTCATGCCTCGGGCACCTTATTTTCGTTCTCCTGTGAGTCTAGATTTTTGAATCCGACGTGAAACTGATTGTTAATTGTAAAGTTCAGGACTTCCTAATGACGATAGAACACTCAAATTGCGTCAAGATTCAATACCTCGTCATTCAGCCGATTTGTCTCCAAGGGCCTATTGCTGCCTCGGGCACCTTATGGTCGTTCCCCTGTGAGTCTAGATTTTCGAATCCGACGCATAACTGATAGTTAATTGTGACGGTCAGGGCCTCCTAATGACGATGGAACACTCAAATTGCGTCGAGAATCAATACATCGGCCACCAGCAGACTTAACTCCAAGGGTCTATTGCTGCCTCGGGCACCTTATGGGCGTTCTCCTGTGAGTCTATATTTTCGAATCCGACGCATAACTGATAGTTAATTGCAACGTTCAGCGCCTCCTAATGCCGATGGAACACTCAAATTGCGTAGAGATTCAATACATCGGCCTCCAGAAGACTTGTCTCCAAGGGGATATTGCTGCCTCGGGCACCAAATGGTCCGTCTCCAGTGAGTCTGGATTTTCGAATCCGACGAAAAGCTGATAGTTAATTGTAACATTCAGGGCCTCCTAATGACGAAGGAACACTCAAATTTTGTCGTGATCCAATATATCGTCCTCCAGCCGACTTGTCTCCAAGGGTCTATTGCTGCCTCGGGCACCTTATGATCGTTCTCCTGTGAGTCTAGATTTTCGAACCCGACGAAAAAATGATAGTGAATTGTAACGTTCAGCGCCTCCTAATGGCGATAGAAATCTCAAAATGCATCGGGATTCAATACATCGTCCTCCAGCCGACTTGTATCCAAGGGGATATTGTTGTCTCGGGCACCAAATGGTCCGTCTCCTGTGAGTCTAGATTTTTGAATCCGACGCGAAACTGATAGTTAATTGTAACGTTCAGCGCCTCCTAATGACGATGGAACACTCAAATTGCGTCGAGATTCAATACAGTGTCCTTCAGCCGACTTGACTCCGAGAGTCTATTGCTGCCTCGGACACCTTATGGTCGTTCTCCTGTGAGTCTAGATTTTCGAATCCGACGCATAACTGATAGTTAATTGTGACGGTCAGGGCCTCCTAATGACGATGGAACACTCAAATTGCGTCGAGAATCAATACATTGACCACCAGCAGACTTAACTCCAAGGGTCTATTGCTGCTTCGGGCACCTTATGGGCGTTCTCCTGTGAGTCTATATTTTCGAATCCGACGCATAACTGATAGTTAATTGCAACGTTCAGCGCCTCCTAATGCCGATGGAACACTCAAATTGCGTAGAGATTCAATACATCGGCCTCCAGAAGACTTGTCTCCAAATTTCTATTGCTGCCTCGGGCACCTTGTGGTCGTTCTCCTGTGAGTCTAGATTTTTCGAATCCGACGCATAACTAATAGTTAATTGTAAAGTTCAGGACCTCCTAATGACGATGGAACACTCAAATTGCGTTGAGATTCAATGCATCGTCCTCCAGCCGACTTCTCTCCATGGGGATATTCATGCCTCGGGCACCTTATTTTCGTTCTCCTGTGAGTCTAGATTTTCGAATCTGACGTGAAACTGATTGTTAATTGTAAAGTTCAGGACTTCCTAATGACGATAGAACACTCAAATTGCGTCAAGATTCAATACCTCGTCATTCAGCCGATTTGTCTCCAAGGGCCTATTGCTGCCTCGGGCACCTTATGGTCGTTCCCCTGTGAGTCTAGATTTTAGAATCCAACGCAAAGCTGATAGTTAATTGTAATGTTCAGGGCCTCCTAATGACGATGGAACACTTAAATTGCGTCGAGATTCAATACATCGGCCTCCAAACGACTTGTCTCCAAGGGGACATTGCTGCCTCGGGCACCATATGGTCCGTCTCCTGTGAGTCTAGATTTTCGTTTCCGACGCGAAACTGATAGTTAATTGTAACGTTCAGGGCCTCCTAATGACGATGGAACACTCAAATTGCATCGAGACTCAATACATCGTCCCCCAGCCGACTTGTCTCCAAGGGGTATTACTGCCTCGGGCACCATATGGTCCATCTCATGTGAGTCTAGATTTTCGAATCCGACGCAAAAATGATAGTTAATTCTAACGTTCAGTTTCTCCTAATGACGATGGAACACTTAAATTGCGTAGAGATTCAATACATCGGCCTCCAGAAGTCTTGTCTTTAAACTTCTATTGCTGCGTCGGGCACCTTTTGTTCGTTCTCCAGTGAGTCTAGATTTTCGAATCCGACGCATAACTGATTGTTAATTGTAACGCTCAGCGCCTCCTAATGACGATGGAACACTCAAATTGCGTCGAGATTCAATACATCGTCCTCCAGCCGACTGTTTCCAAGGAGATATTGCCGCCCCGGGCACCATATTCTCCGTCTCCTGTGACTCTAGATTTTCGAATCCGACGCGAAACTGATAGTTAATTGTAACGTTCAGTGCCTCCTAATGACGATGGGACACTCATATTGCGTCGATATTTAATACATCGTCCTTCAGCAGACTTGTCTCCAAGAGCCTATTGCTGCCTCGGGCACCTTATGGTCGTTCTCCTGTGAGTCTAGACTTTCGAATCCGACGCAAAACAGATAGTTAATTGTATCGTTCAAGACCTCCAAATGACGATGGAACACTCAAATTGCGTCGAGATTCAATACATCGGCCTCGAACCGACTTGTCTCCTAGGGTCTATTCCTGCCTCGGGCACCTTATTGTCCGTCTCCAGTGAGTCTAGATTTTCGAATCCGACGAAAAAGTGATAGTTAATTATACCATTCAGGGCCTCCTAATGACGATGGAACACTCAAATTTTGTCGTGATCCAATATATCGTCCTCCAGCCAACTTGTCTCCAAGGGTCTATTGCTGCCTAGGGCTCCATATGGTCGCTCTCCTGTGAGTCTAGATTTTCGAATCCGACGCGAAACTGATTGTTAATTGTAACGTTCAGGGCTTCCTAATGACGATGCAACATTCAAATTGCCTCGAGATTCAATTCGTCGTCCTTCAGCCGACTTGTCTCCAAGGGTCTATTGCTGCCTCGGGCACCTTTTGTTCGTTCTCCAGTGAGTCTAGATTTTCGAATCCGACGCATAACTGGTTGTTAATTGTAACGCTCACCGCCTCCTAATGACGATGGAACACTCAAATTGCGTCGAGATTCAATACATCGTCCTCCAGCCGACTTGTCTCCAAGGGGATATTGCTGCCCCGGGCACCATATTCTCCGTCTCCTGTGACTCTAGATTTTCGAATCCGACGAGAAACTGATAGTTAATTGTAACGTTCAGGGCCTCCTAATGACGATGGAACACTCAAATTGCGTCGAGATTCAATACATCGTCCTCCAGCCGACTTGTCTCCAAACGGATATTGCTGCCTAGGGCTCCATATGGTCGCTCTCCTGTGAGTCTAGATTTTCGAATCCGACGCGAAACTGATTGTTAATTGTAACGTTCAGGGCTTCCTAATGACGATGCAACACTCAAATTGCCTCGAGATTCAATTCATCGTCCTTCAGCCGACTTGTCTCCAAGGGTCTATTGCTGCCTCGGGCACCTTATGATCGTTCTCCTGTGCGTCTAGATTTTCTAATCCGACGCAAAACTGATTGTTAATTGTAACGTTCAGGGCCTCCTAATGACGATGGAACACTCAAATTGCATCGAGATTCAGTACATCGTCCTCCAGCCGACTTGTATCCAAGGGGATATTGTTGTCTCGGGCACCATATGATCCTTCTCCTGTGAGTAGATTTTCGAATCCGACGCAAAAATGATAATTAATTGTAACGTTCAGGGCCTCCTAATGACGATGGAACACTCAAATTGCGTCGAGATTCAATACATGGGCCTCGAGCCGACTTGTCTCCAAGGGTCTATTGCTGCCTCGGGCACCTTCTGGTCGTTCTCCTGTGAGTGTAGATTTTCGAATGCGACGCAAAACAGATAGTTAATTGTAACGTTCATGGCCTCCAAATGACGAAGGAACACTCAAATTGCGTCGAGATTCGCTACATCGTCCTCCAGCCGACTTGTCTCCAAGGGGATTTGCTGCCTCGGGCAGCACTTGGTCCGTCTCCGGTGATTCTAAGTTTCCGAATCCGACGCAAAAATGATAGTTAATTGTAATGTTCAGGGCCTCCTAATGACGATGGAGCATTCAAATTGCGTCGCGATTCAATACATCGTCCTCCAGCGGACTGGTCTCCAAGGGAATATTGCTGCCTCGGGCACCTTATGGTCCGTCTCCAGTGAGTCCAGATTTTTGAATCCGACGCGAAACTGATAGTTAATTGTAGCGTTCAGGGCGTCCTAATGACGATGGAACACTCAATTTGCGTCGAGATTCAATACATCGTCTTCCAGCCGAATTGTCTCCAAGGTGACCTAGCTGCCTCGGGCACCATATAGTCCGTGTCCTGTGAGTCTAGATTTATTTTCCGACGCGAAACTGATAGTTAATTGTAACGTTCAGGGCCTCCTAATGTCGAGGGAACACTCAAATTGCATCGAGGATCATTACATCGTCCTCCAGCCGACTTGTCTCCAAGGGGTATTACTGCCTCGGGCACCATATGGTCCAGCTCATGTGAGGCTAGATTTTCGAATCCGACGCAAAAATGATAGTTAATTCTAACGTTCAGTTCCTCCTAATGATGATGGAACACTCAAATTGCGTCGAGAGTCAATAATACATCCTCCTCCGCCGACTTGTCTACAAGCGGATATTGCTACCTCGGGCTCCATGTGGTCCGTTTCCTGTGAGTCTCGATTTTGGAATCCGACGCGAAACTGATAGTTAATTGTAACGTTCTGGGCCTCCTAATGACGATGGAACACTCAAATTGCGTCGAGATTCAATACATCGGTCTGCTGCCGACTTGTCTCCAATTGTCTATTGCTGCCTCGGGCATCATATGGTCGTTCTCCTGCGAGTCTAGATTTTCGAATCCGACGCATGACTGATAGTTAATTGCAACGTTCAGCGCCCCCTAATGACGATGGAACACTCAAATTGCGTCGAGATTCAATACATCGGCCTCCAGCCGACTTGTCTCCAAATGTCTATTGCTGCCTCGGGCACCTTTTGTTCGTTCTCCAGTGAGTCTAGGTTTTCGAATCCGACGCATAACTGATTGTTAATTGTAACGCTCAGCGCCTCCTAATGACGATGGAACACTCAAATTGCGTCGAGATTCAATATATCGTCCTTCAGCCGTCTTGTGTCCAAGAGTCTATTTTTGCCTCGGGCACCTTATGTTCGTTCTCCTGTGAGTCTAGATTTTCGAATCCGACGCAAAACTTATAGTTAATTGTAATGTTCAGGGCCTCCTAATGACGATGGAACACTCAAATTGCGTCGAGATTCAATCCATCGGCCTCCAGCCGACTTGTCTCCAAGGGGATATTGCTGCCTCGGGCACCATTTGGTCCGTCTCCTGTGAGTCTAGATTTTCGAATCCGACGCGAAACTGATAGCTAATTGTAACGTTCAGGGCCTCCTAATGACGATGGATCACTCAAATATCGTCGAGATTCAATACATCGTCCTTCAGCCGACTTGTCTCCAATAGTCCATTGCTGCCTCGGGCTCCTTATGGTCGTACTCCTGTGAGTTTAGATTTTCGAATCCGACGCAAAACGTATAGTTAATTGTAATGTTCAGGGCCTCCTAATGACGATGGAACACGCAAATTGCGTCGAGATTCAATCCATCGGCCTCCAGCCGACTTGTCTCCAAGGGGATATTGCTGCCTCGGGCACCAAATGGTCCGTCTCCAGTGAGTCTAGATTTTCGAATCCGACGAAAAACTGATAGTTAATTGTAACATTCAGGGCCTCCTAATGACGAAGGAACACTCAAATTTTGTCGTGATCCAATATATCGTCCTCCAGCCGACTTGTCTCCAAGGGTCTATTGCTGCCTCGGGCACCTTATGATCGTTCTCCTGTGAGTCTAGATTTTCGAACCCGACGCAAAAATGATAGTGAATTGGAACGTTCAGCGCCTCCTAATGGCGATAGAAATCTCAAAATGCGTCGGGATTCAATACATCGTCCTCCAGCCGACTTGTCTCCAAAGGTATATTCTGAGTCGGGCACCAAATGGTACGTCTCCTGTGAGTCTAGATTTTTGAATCCGACGCGAAACTGATAGTTTATTGTAGCGTTCAGGGCCTCCTAGTGACGATGGAACACTCAAATTGCGACGAGATTCAATACATCGTCCTTCAGCTGACTTGTCTCCAATAGTCCATTGCTGCCTCGGGCACCTTATGGTCGTTCTCCTGTGAATCTAGATTGTCGAATCCGACGCAAAACTGATAGTTAATTGTAGCGTTCAGGGCTTCCTAATGACGATAGAACACTCAAATTGCGTCGCGATTCAATACATCATCCTCCAGCCGACTTGTATCCAAGGGGATATTGTTGTCTCGGGCACCATATGATCCTTCTCCTGTGAGTATATTTTCGAATCCGACGCTAAAATGATAGTTAATTGTAACGTTCAGCGCCTCCTAATGACGATGGAACACTCAAATTGCGTCGAGATTCAATACAGTGTCCTTCAGCCGACTTGACTCCGAGAGTCTATTGCTGCCTCGGACACCTTATGGTCGTTCTCCTGTTAGTCTAGATTTTCGAATCCGACGCATAACTGATAGTTAATTGTGACGGTCAGGGCCTCCTAATGACGATGGAACACTCAAATTGCGTCGAGATTCAATACATCGGCCTCCAGAAGACTTGTCTCCAAATTTCGATTGCTGCCTCGGGCACCTTGTGGTCGTTCTCCTGTGAGTCTAGATTTTTCGAATCCGACGCATAACTAATAGTTAATTGTAAAGTTCAGGACCTCCTAATGACGATGGAACACTCAAATTGCGTTGAGATTCAATACATCGTCCTCCAGCCGACTTCTCTCCATGGGGATATTCATGCCTCGGGCACCTTATGTTCGTTCTCCTGTGAGTCTAGATTTTCGAATCCGACGTGAAACTGATTGTTAATTGTAAAGTTCAGGACGTCCTAATGACGATAGAACACTCAAATTGCGTCAAGATTCAATACCTCGTCATTCAGCCGATTTGTCTCCAAGGGCCTATTGCTGCCTCGGGCACCTTATGGTCGTTCCCCTGTGAGTCTAGATTTTAGAATCCAACGCAAAACTGATAGTTAATTGTAATGTTCAGGGCCTCCTAATGACGATGGAACACTTAAATTGCGTCGAGATTCAATACATCGTCCTCCAGCCGACTGTCTCCAAGGAGATATTGCCGCCCCGGGCACCATATTCTCCGTCTCCTGTGACTCTAGATTTTCGAATCCGACGCGAAACTGATAGTTAATTGTAACGTTCAGGGCCTCCTAATGACGATGGAACACTCAAATTGCGTCGATATTTAATACATCGTCCTTCAGCCGACTTGTCTCCAAAAGACTATTGCTGCCTCGGGCACCTTATGGTCGCTCTCCTGTGAGTCTAGATTTTCGAATCCGACGCGAAACTGATTGTTAATTGTAACGTTCAGGGCTTCCTAATGACGATGCAACACTCAAATTGCCTCGAGATTCAATTCATCGTCCTTCAGCCGACTTGTCTCCAAGGGTCTATTGCTGCCTCGGGCACCTTATGATCGTTCTCCTGTGAGTCTAGATTTTCTAATCCGACGCAAAACTGATTGTTAATTGTAACGTTCAGGGCCTCCTAATGACGATGGAACACTCAAATTGCATCGAGATTCAGTACATCGTCCTCCAGCCGACTTGTATCCGAGGGGATATTGTTGTCTCGGGCACCATATGATCCTTCTCCTGTAAGTAGATTTTCGAATCCGACGCAAAAATGATAATTAATTGTAACGTTCAGGGCCTCCTAATGACGATGGAACACTCAAATTGCGTTGAGATTCAATACATCGTCCTCCAGCCGACTTGTCTCCAAGGGGATTTTGCTGCCTCGGGCAGCACTTGGTCCGACTCCGGTGATTCTACGTTTTCGAATCCGACGCAAAACTGATAGTTAATTGTAATGTTCAGGGCCTCCTAATGACGATGGAGCATTCAAATTGCGTCGCGATTCAATACATCGTCCTCCAGCGGACTGGTCTCCAAGGGGATATTGCTGCCTCGGGCACCTTATGGTCAGTCTCCAGTGAGTCCAGATTTTTGAATCCGACGCGAAACTGATAGTTAATTGTAGCGTTCAGGGCGTCCTAATGACGATGGAACACTCAAATTGCGTCGAGATTCTATACATCGTCCTCCAGCCGACTTATCTCTAAGGGGATATCGCTGCCTCGGGCACCACATGGTCCGTCTCCGGTTATCCCACGTTTTCGAATTCGACGCAAAACTGATAGTTAATTGTAACGTTCAGGGCCTCCTAATGACGATGTAGCGTCGCGATTCAAAACATCGTCCTCCAGCGGACTGGTGTCCAAGAGGATATTTTTGACTCGGGCACCTTATGGTCCGTCTCCAGTGAGTCGAGATTTTCGAATCCGACGAAAAACTGATAGTTAATTGTAACATTCAGGGCCTCCTAATGACGATGGAACACTCAAATTGCGTCGAGATTCAATACATCGTCCTCCAGCGGACTGGTCTCCAAGGGGATATTGCTGCCTCGGGCACCTTATGGTCCGTCTCCAGTGAGTCCAGATTTTTGAATCCGACGCGAAACTGATAGTTAATTGTAGCGTTCAGGGCGTCCTAATGACGATGGAACACTCAAATTGCGTCGAGATTCTATACATCGTCCTCCAGCCGACTTATCTCTAAGGGGATATCGCTGCCTCGGGCACCACTTGGTCCGTCCCCGGTGATCCAACGTTTTCGAATTCGACGCATAACTGATAGTTAATTGTAACGTTCAGAGCCTTCTAATGACGATGTAGCGTCGCGATTCAAAACATCGTCCTCCAGCGGACTGGTCTCCAAGAGGATATTTCTGACTCGGGCACCTTATGGTCGTTCTCCTGTGAGTCTAGATTTTCGAATCCGACGCAAAAACAGATAGTTAATTGTAACGTTCATGGACTCCTAATGACGAAGGAACACTCAAATTGCGTAGAGATTCAATACATAGTCCTCCAGGCGATATGTCTCCATGGGGATATTGCTGCCTCGGGCTCCTTATGGTCGCACTCCTGTGAGTCTAGATTTTAGAATCCGACGCGAAACTGATTGTTAATTGTAACGTTCAGGGTTTCCTAATGACGATGGATCACTCAAATTGCGTCGAGAATCAATACATCGGCCTCCAGCCGACTTATCTCCAAGGGGATATTGCTGCCTCGGGCACCATATGGTCCGTCTCCTGTGAGTCTAGATTTTCGAATCCGACGCAAAAATGATAGTTAATTGTAACGATCAGCGCCTCCTAATGACGATGGAACACTCAAATTGCGTCGAGAGTAGATACAACGACCTCCAGCCGACTTGTCAACAAGGGGATATTGCTGCCTCGGGCTCCATGTGGTCCGTCTCCTGTGAGTCTAGATTTTCGAATCCGACGCGAAACTGATAGTTAATTATAACGTTCAGGGCCTCCTAATGACGATGGAACACTCAAATTGCGTCGAGATTCAATACATCGTCATTCAGCCGACTTGTCTCCAAGAGTCTATTGCTGCCTCGGGCACATTATGTTCGTTCTCCTGTGAGTCTAGATTTTCGAATCCGACGCAAAACAGGTAGTTAATTGTAACGTTCAGGGCGTCCTAATGACGATGGAACACTCAAATTGCGTCGAGATTCACTACATCGTCCTCCAGCCGACTTGTCTCCAAGGGAATATCGCTGCCTCGGGCACCACATGGTCCGTCTCCATGATTCTACGTTTTCGAATTCGACGCAAAACTGATAGTTAATTGTAACGTTCAGGGCCTCCTAATGACGATGGAGCGTCGCAATTCAAAACATTGTCCTCCGGCGGACTGGTCTCCAAGAGGGTATTTCTGAATCGGGCACCTTATGGTCCGTCTCCAGTGAGTCGAGATTTTCGAATCCGACGAAAAACTGATAGTTAATTGTAACAGTCAGGGCCTCCTAATGACGATGGAACACTCAAATTGCGTCGAGATTCAATACATCGGCATTCAGCCGATTTGTCTCCAAGGGTCTATTGCTGCCTTGGGCACCTTGTGGTCGAACCCCTGTGAGTCTAGATTTTAGAATCCGACGCAAAACTGATAGTTAATTGTAATGTTCAGGGCCTCCTAATGACGATGGAACACTCATATTTTGTCGTGATTCAATATATCGCCCTGCAGCCGACTTGTCTCCAAGGGTCTATTGCTGCCTCGGGCACCTTATGATCGTTCTCCTGTGAGTCTAGATTTTCGAACCCGACGCAAAAATGATAGTGAATTGTAACGTTCAACGCCTCCTAATGACGATGGAACACTCAAATTGCGTCGAGATTCAATACAGTGTCCTTCAGCTGACTTGACTCCGAGAGTCTATTGCTGCCTCGGACACCTTATCGTCGTTCTCCTGTGAGTCTAGATTTTCGAATCCGACGCATAACTGATAGTTAATTGTGACGGTTAGGGCCTCCTAATGACGATGGAACACTCAAATTGCGTCGAGATTCAATACATCGGCCACCAGCAGACTTGACTCCAAGGGTCTATTGCTGCCTCGGGCACCTTATGGGCGTTCTCCTGTGAGTCTATATTTTCGAATCCGACGCATAACTGATAGTTAATTGCAACGTTCAGCCCCTCCTAATGCCGATGGAACACTCAAATTGCGTGGAGATTCAATACATCGGCCTCCAGAAGACTTGTCTCCAAATTTCTATTGCTGCCTCGGGCACCTTGTGGTCGTTCTTCTGTGAGTCTAGATTTTTCGAATCCGACGCATAACTAATAGTTAATTGTAAAGTTCAGGACCTCCTAATGACGATGGAACACTCAAATTGCGTTGAGATTCAATACATCGTCCTCTAGCCGACTTCTCTCCTTGGGGATATTCATGCCTCGGGCACCTTATGGTCGTTCTCCTGTGAGTCTAGATTTTCGAATCCGACGTGAAACTGATTGTTAATTGTAAAGTTCAGGACTTCCTAATGACGATAGACCACTCAAATTGCGTCAAGATTCAATACCTCGTCATTCAGCCGATTTGTCTCCAAGGGCCTATTGCTGCCTCGGGCACCTTATGGTCGTTCCCCTGCGAGTCTAGATTCTAGAATCCAACGCAAAACTGATAGTTAATTGTAATGTTCAGGGTCTCCTAATGACGATGGAACACTTAAATTGCGTCGAGATTCAATACATCGGCCTCCAGCCGACTTGTCTCCAAGGGGACATTGCTGCCTCGGGCACCATATGGTCCGTCTCCTGTGAGTCTAGATTTTCGTTTCCGACGCGAATCTGATAGTTAATTGTAACGTTCAGGACCTCCAAATGACGATGGATGACTCAAATTGCGTCGAGAGTCAATACATCGGCCTCGAGCCGATTTGTCTCCTGGGCTCTATTGCTGCCTCGGGCACCTTATTGTCCGTCTTCAGTGAGTCTAGATTTTCGAATCCGACGAAAAAGTGATAGTTAATTGTACCATTCAGGGCCTCCTAATGACGATGGAACACTCACATTTTGTCGTGATCCAATATATCGCCCTCCAGCCGACTTGTCTCCAAGGGTCTATTGCTGCCTCGGGCACCTTATGATCGTTCTCCTGTGAGTCTAGACTCTCGAACCCGACGCAAAAATGATAGTGAATTGTAAGGTTCAGCGCCTCCTAATGGCGATAGAACACTCAAAATTCGTCGAGATTCAATACATCGTCCTTCAGCCGACTTGACTCCTAGAGTCTATTGCTGCCTCGGACACCTTATGGTCGTTCTCCTGTGAGTCTAGATTT
The DNA here is from genome assembly GCF_023864345.2 of Schistocerca serialis cubense. Taxonomy (NCBI): domain Eukaryota; kingdom Metazoa; phylum Arthropoda; class Insecta; order Orthoptera; family Acrididae; genus Schistocerca; species Schistocerca serialis. Next base: position 845,317,005 of record NC_064642.1, read on the forward strand.
TCGAATCCGACGCATAACTGATGGTTAATTGTGACGTTCAGGGCCACCTAATGACGATGGACCACTCAAATTGCGTCGAGATTCAATACATCGGCCACCAGCCGACTTGTCTCGAAGGGTCTATTGCTGCCTGGGGCACCTTATGGGCGTTCTCCTGTGAGTCTAGATTTTCCAATCCGACGCATAACTGATAGTTAATTGCAACGTACAGCGCCTCCTAATGACGATGGAACACTCAAATTGCATAGAGATTCAATACATCGGCCTCCAGAAGACTTGTCTCCAAATTTCTATTGCTGGCTCGGGCACCTTGTGGTCGTTTTCCTGAGAGTCTAGATTTTTCGAATCCCACGCATAACTAATAGTTAATTATAAAGTTGAGGACCTCCTAATGACGATGGAACACTGAAATTGCGTTGAGATTCAATACATAGTCCTCCAGCCGACTTCTCTCCATGGGGATATTGCCGCCTCGGGCACCATATGGTCCGTCTCCTGAGAGTCTAGATTTTCGAATCCGACGCAAAAATGATAGCTAATTGTAACGTTCAGGGCCTCCTAATGACGATGGATCACTCCAATTGCGTCGAGATTCAATACATCGTCCTTCAGCCGACTTGTCTCCAAGAGTCCATTAGTGCCTCGGGCACCTTATGGTCGTTATCCTGTGAATCTAGATTTTCGAATCCGACGCAAAAATGATAGCTAATTGTAAAGTTCAGGGCTTCCTAATGACGATGGAACACTCAAATTGCGTCGAGATTCAATACCTCGTCATTCAGCCGATTTGTCTCCAAGGGTCTATTGCTGCCTTGGGCACCTTGTGGTCGAACCCCTGTGAGTCTAGATTTTAGAATCCGACGCAAAACTGATAGTTAATTGTAATGTTCAGGGCCTCCTAATGACGATGGAACACTCAAATTGCGTCGAGATTCAATCCATCGGCCTCCAGCCGACTTCTCTCCAAGGGGATATTGCCGCCTCGGGCACCATATGGTCCGTCTCCTGAGAGTCTAGATTTTCGAATCCGACGCAAAAATGATAGCTAATTGTAACGTTCAGGGCCTCCTAATGACGATGGATCACTCCAATTGCGTCGAGATTCAATACATCGTCCTTCAGCCGACTTGTCTCCAAGAGTCCATTAGTGCCTCGGGCACCTTATGGTCGTTATCCTGTGAATCTAGATTTTCGAATCCGACGCAAAACAGATAGTTACTTGTAACGTTCAGGACCTCCCAATGACGATGGAACACTCAAATTGCATCGAGATTGAATACATCGTCCTCCAGCCGACTTGTATCCAAGGGGATATTGTTGTCTCGGGCACCATATGATCCTTCTCCTGTGAGTAGGTTTTCGAATCTGACGCAAAAATGATAATTAATTGTAACGTTCAGGGCCTCCTAATGACGATGGAACACTCAAATTGCGTCGAGATTCAATACATGGGCCTCGAGCCGACTTGTCTCCAAGGGTCTATTGCTGCCTCGGGCACCTTATGGTCGTTCTCCTGTGAGTCTAGATTTTCGAATCCGACGCAAAACAGATAGTTAATTGTAACGTTCATGGCCTCCTAATGACGAAGGAACACTCAAATTGCGTCGAGATTCACTACATCGTCCTCCAGCCGACTTGTCTCCAAGGGGATTTCGCTGCCTCGGGCAGCACTTGGTCCGTCTCCGGTGATTCTACGTTTTCGAATCCAACGCAAAACTGATAGTTAATTGTAACGTTCAGGGCCTCCTAGTGACGATGGATCATTCAAATTGCGTCGCGATTCAATACATCGTCCTCCAGCGGACTGGTCTCCAAGGGGATATTGCTGCCTTGGGCACCTTATGGTCCGTCTCCAGTGAGTCTAGATTTTTGAATCCGACGCGAAACTGATAGTTAATTGTAGCGTTCAGGGCGTCCTAATGACGATGGAACACTCAAACTGCGTCGAGATTCTATACATCGTCCTTCAGCCGACTTGTCTCCAAGAGTCTATTGGTGCCTCGGGCACCTTATGTTCGAACTCCTGTGAGTCTAGATATTCGAATTCGACGCAAAACAGATAGTTAATTGTAACGTTCATGGCCTCCTAATGACGAAGGAACACTCAAATTTTGTCGAGATTCACTACATCGTCCTCCAGCCGACTTATCTCTAAGGGGATATCGCTGCTCGGGCACCACATGGTATGTCTCCGGTGATCCAACGTTTTCGAATTCGACGCAAAACTGATAGTTAATTGTAACGTTCAGGGCCTCCTAATGACGATGTAGCGTAGCGATTCAAAACATCGTCCTCAAGCGGACTGGTCTCCAAGGGGATATTTCTGACTCGGGCACCTTATGATTCGTCTCCAGTAAGTCTAGATTTTTCAATCCGACGAAAAACTGATAGTTAATTGTAACAATCAGTGCCTCCTAGTTCCGATGGAACACTTAAATTGTGTCGCGATCCAATACATCGTCCTCCAGCCGACTTGTCTCCAAGGGTCTATTGCTGCCTCGGGCACCATATGGTCGTTCCCCTGTGAGTCTAGATTTTAGAATCGACGCAAAACAGATAGTTAATTGTAACGTTCAGGGCCTCCTAAGACGATGGAACACTCAAATTGCGTCGAGATTCAATACATAGTCCTCCAGGCGATTTGTCTCCATGGGGATATTGCTGCCTCGGGCTCCTTATGGTCGCTCTCCTGTGGGTCTAGATTTTCGAATCCGACGCAAAACAGATAGTTAATTGTAACGTTCATGGACTCCTAATGACGAAGGAACACACAAATTGCGTCGAGATTCACTACATTGTCCTCCAGCCGACTTGTCTCCAAGGGGATATCGCTGCCTAATGCACCACATGCTCCGTTTCCGGTGATTCTACGTTTTCGAATTCGACGCAAAACTGATAGTTATTTGTAACGTTCAGGGCCTCCTAATGACGATGGAGCGTCGCGATTCAAAACATTGTCCTCCGGCGGACTGGTCTCCAAGAGGATATTTCTGACTCTGGCACCTTGTGGTCCGTCTCCAGTGAGTCGAGATTTTCGAATCCGACGAAAAACTGATAGTTAATTGTAACAGTCAGGGCCTCCTAATGACGATGGAACACTCAAATTGCGTCGAGATTCAATACATCGGCATTCAGCCGATTTGTCTCCAAGGGTCTATTGCTGCCTTGGGCACCTTGTGGTCGAACCCCTGTGAGTCTAGATTTTAGAATCCGACGCAAAACTGATAGTTAATTGTAACATTCAGGGCCTCCTAATGACGATGGAACACTCAAATTTTGTCGTGATTCAATATATCGTCCTCCAGCCGACTTGTCTCCAAGGGTCTATTGCTGCCTCGGGCACCTTATGATCGTTCTCCTGTGAGTCTAGATTTTCGAACCCGACGCAAAAATGATAGTGACTTGTAACGTTCAGCGCCTCCTAATGACGATAGAACACTCAAATTGCGTCGAGGTTCAATACACCGTCCTCCAGCCGACTTTTATCCAGGGGGATATTGATGTCTGGGGCACCATATGTACCTTCTCCTGTAAGTAGATTCTCGGATCCGACGCTAAATTGATAATTAATTGTAACGTTCAGCGCCTCCTAATGACGATGGTGCACTCAAATTGCGTCGCGATTTAATACATCGTCCTTTAGCGGACTGGTCTCCAAGGGGATATTGCTGCTTCGGACACCTTATGATTCGTCTCCAGTGAGTCTAGATTTTCGAAACCCGACGAAAAACTGATAGTTAATTGTAGCAATCAGGGCCTCCTAGTTAAGATGGAACACTCAGATTGTGTCGCGATCCAATGCATCGTCCTAGTGCCGACTTGTCTCCAAGGGTCTATTGCTGCCTCGGGCACCTTATGGTCGTTCTCCTGTGAGTCTAGATTTTAGAATCCGACGCAAAACAGATAGTTAATTGTAACGTTCAGGGCCTCCTAATGACGAAGGAACACTCAAATTGCGTCGCGATTCAATACATCGTCCTCCAGCGGACTGGTTTCCAAGGGGATATAGCCTCGGGCACCTTATGGTCCGTCTCCAGTGAGTCCAGATTTTTGAATCCGACGCGAAACTGATAGTTAATTGTAGCGTTCAGGGCGTCCTAATGACGATGGAACACTCAAATTGCGTCGAGTTTCACTACATCGTCCTCCAGCCAACTTGTCTCCAAGAGGATATCGAACCCTCGGGCACCACTTGGTCCGTCTCCGGTGATTCTACGTTTTCGAATCCGACGAAAAACAGAAAGTTAATTGTAACGTTCAGGGCCTCCTAATGACGATGGAGCACTCAAATTGCGTCGCGATTCAATACATCGTCCTCCAGCGGACTGGTCTCCAAGGGGATATAGCCTCGGGCACCTTACGGTCCGTCTCCAGTGAGTCCAGATTTTTGAATCCGACGCGAAACTGATAGTTAATTGTAGCGTTCAGGGCGTCCTAATGACGATGGAACACTCAAATTGCGTCGAGATTCTATACATCGTCCTCCAGCCGACTTATCTCTAAGGGGATATCGCTGCCTCGGGCACCACATGGTCCGTCTCCGGTGATCCAACGTTTTCGAATTCGACGCAAAACTGATAGTTAATTGTAACGTTCAGGGCCTCCTAATGACGATGTAGCGTCGCGATTCAAAACATCGTCCTCCAGCGGACTGGTCTCCAAGAGGATATTTCTGACTCGGGCACCTTATGGTCCGTCTCCAGTGAGTCGAGATTTTCGAATCCGACGAAAAACTGATAGTTAATTGTAACATTCAGGGCCTCCTAATGACGATGGAACACTCAAATTGCGTCGAGATTCAATACATCGTCATTCAGCCGACTTGTCTCCAAGAGTCTATTGCTGCCTCGGGTACATTATGTTCGTTCTCCTGTGAGTCTAGATTTTCGAATCCGACGCAGAACAGGTAGTTAATTGTAACGTTCATGGACTCCTAATGACGAAGGAACACTCAAATTGCGTCGAGATTCAATACATAGTCCTCCAGGCGATTTGTCTCCATGGGGATATTGCTGCCTCGGGCACCATATGGTCCGTCTCCTGTGAGTCTAGATTTTCGAATCCGACGCAAAAATGATAGTTAATTGTAACGATCAGCGCCTCCTAATGACGATGGAACACTCAAATTGCGTCGAGAGTAGATACAACGACCTCCAGCCGACTTGTCAACAAGGGGATATTGCTGCCTCGGGCTCCATGTGGTCCGTCTCCTGTGGGTCTAGATTTTCGAATCCGACGCGAAACTGATAGTTAATTATAACGTTCAGGGCCTCCTAATGACGATGGAACACTCAAATAGCGTCGAGATTCAATACATCGTCATTCAGCCGACTTGTCTCCAAGAGTCTATTGCTGCCTCGGGCACATTATGTTCGTTCTCCTGTGAGTCTAGATTTTCGAATCCGACGCAAAACAGGTAGTTAATTGTAACGTTCGGGGCCTCCTAATGACGATGGAACACTCAAATTGCGTCGAGATTCAATACATGGGCCTCAAGCCGACTTGTCTCCAAGGGTCTATTTCTGCCTCGGGCACCTTATGGTCGTTCTCCTGTGAGTCTAGACTTTCGAATCCGACGCCAAACAGATAGTTAATTGTAACGTTCATGGACTCCTAATGACGAAGGAACACTCAAATTGCGTCGAGATTCACTACATCGTCCTCCAGCTGACTTGTCTCCAAGGGAATATCGCTGCCTCGGGCACCACATGGTCCGTCTCCAGTGATTCTACGTTTTCGAATTCGACGCAAAACTGATAGTTAATTGTAACGTCCAGGGCCTCCTAATGACGATGGAACACTCAAATTGCGTCGAGATTCAACACATCGGCATTCAGCCGATTTGTCTCCAAGGGTCTATTGCTGCCTTGGGCACCTTGTGGTCGAACCCCTGTGAGTCTAGATTTTAGAATCCGACGCAAAACTGATAGTTAATTGTAATGTTCAGGGCCTCCTAATGGCGATGGAACACTCAAATTGCGTCGAGATTCAATCCATCGGCCTCCAGCCGACTTCTCTCCAAGGGGATATTGCCGCCTCGGGCACCATATGGTCCGTCTCCTGAGAGTCTAGATTTTCGAATCCGACGCAAAAATGATAGTTAATTGCAACGTTCAGCGCCTCCTAATGACGATGAAACACTCAAATTGCGTCGAGAGTCAATACATCTACCTCTAGCCGACTTCTCTACAAGGGGATACTGCTGCCTCGGGCTCCATGTGGTCCGTCTGCTGTGAGTCTAGATTTTCGAATCCGACGCCAAACTGATAGCTAATTGTAACGTTCAGGGCCTCCTAATGACGATGGATCACTCCAATTGCGTCGAGATTCAATACATCGTCCTTCAGCCGACTTGTCTCCTAGAGTCCGTTAGTGCCTCGGGCTCCTTATGGTCGTTCTCCTGTGAATCTAGATTTTCGAATCCGACGCAAAACAGATAGTTACTTGTAACGTTCAGGACCTCCTAATGACGATGGAACACTCAAATTGCGTCGAGATTCAATACATCGGCCTCGAGCCGACTTGTCTCCTAGGGTCTATTGCTGCCTCGGGCACCTTATGGTCCGTCTCCAGTGAGTCTAGAATTTCGAATCCGACGAAAAACTGATAGTTAATTGTAACAATCAGGGCCTCCTAGTTAAGATGGATCACTCAGATTGTGTCGCGATCCAATGCATCGTCCTAGAGCCGACTTGTCACCAAGGGTCTATTGCTGCCTCGGGCACCTTATGGTTTTTCCCCTGTGAATCTAGAGTTTAGAATCCGACGCAAAACAGATAGTTAATTGTAACGTTCAACGCCTCCTAATGACGATGGAACACTCAAATTGCGTCGAGATTTAATACAGTGTCCTTCAGGAGACTTGACTCCGAGAGTCTATTGCTGCCTCGGACACCTTATGGTCGTTCTCCTGTGAGTCTAGATTTTCGAATCCGACGCATAACTGATAGTTAATTGCAACGTTCAGCCCCTCCTAATGCCGATGGAACACTCAAATTGCGTAGAGATTCAATACATCGGCCTCCAGAAGTTTTGTCTCCAAATTTCTATTGCTGCCTCGGGCACCTTGGGGTCGTTCTCCTGTGAGTCTAGATTTTTCGAATCCGACGCATAACTAATAGTTAATTGTAAAGTTCAGGACCTCCTAATGACGATGGAACACTCAAATTGCGTTGAGATTCAATACATCGTCCTCTAGCCGACTTCTCTCCTTGGGGATATTCATGCCTCAGGCACCTTATGGTCGTTCTCCTGTGAGTCTAGATTTTCGAATCCGACGTGAAACTGATTGTTAATTGTAAAGTTCAGGGATTCCTAATGACGATAGACCACTCAAATTGCGTAAAGATTCAATACCTCGTCATTCAGCAGATTTGCCTCCAAGGGCCTATTGCTGCCTCGGGCACCTTATGGTCGTTCCCCTGTGAGTCTAGATTCTAGAATCCAACGCAAAACTGATAGTTAATTGTAATGTTCAGGGCCTCCTAATGACGATGGAACACTCACATTTTGTCGTGATCCAATATATCGCCCTCCAGCCGACTTGTCTCCAAGGGTCTATTGCTGCCTCGGGCACCTTATGATCGTTCTCCTGTGAGTCTAGATTCTCGAACCCGACGCAAAGATGATAGTGAATTGTAAGGTTCAGCGCCTCCTAATGGCGATAGAACACTCAAAATGCGTCGAGATTCAATACATCGTCCTCCAGAAGGCTTGTCTCCAAACGTATATTCTGCCTCGGGCACCAAATGGTCCGTCTCCTGTGAGTCTAAATTTTTGAATCCGACGAGAAACTGATAGTTAATTGTAGCGTTCAGGGCCTCCTAATGACGATGGAACACTCAAATTGCGACGAGATTCTATACATCGTCCTTCAGCCGACTTGACTCCTAGAGTCTATTGCTGCCTCGGACACCTTATGGTCGTTCTCCTGTGAGTCTAGATTTTCGAATCCGACGCATAACTGATGGTTAATTGTGACGTTCAGGGCCACCTAATGACGATGGACCACTCAAATTGCGTCGAGATTCAATACATCGGCCATCAGCCGACTTGTCTCGTAGGGTCTATTGCTGCCTGGGGCACCTTATGGGCGTTCTCCTGTGAGTCTAGATTTTCCAATCCGACGCATAACTGATAGTTAATTACAACGTTCAGCGCCTCCTAATGACGATGGAACACTCAAATTGCATAGAGATTCAATACATCGGCCTCCAGAAGACTTGTCTCCAAATTTCTATTGCTGCCTCGGGCACCTTGTGGTCGTTCTCCTGTGAGTCTAGATTTTTCGAATCCGACGCATAACTAATAGTTAATTGTAAAGTTCAGGACCTCCTAATGACGATGGAACACTCAAATTGCGTTGAGATTCAATACATCGTCCTCCAGCCGACTTCTCTCCATGGGGATATTCATGCCTCAGGCACCTTATGGTCGTTCTCCTGTGAGTCTAGATTTTCGAATCCGACGCATAACTGATAGTTAATTACAACGTTCAGCGCCTCCTAATGACGATGGAACACTCAAATTGCATAGAGATTCAATACATCGGCCACCAGCCGACTTGTCTCGTAGGGTGTATTGCTGCCTGGGGCACCTTATGGGCGTTCTCCTGTGAGTCTAGATTTTCCAATCCGACGCATAACTGATAGTTAATTACAACGTTCAGCGCCTCCTAATGACGATGGAACACTCAAATTGCATAGAGATTCAATACATCGGCCTCCAGAAGACTTGTCTCCAAATTTCTATTGCTGCCTCGGGCACCTTGTGGTCGTTCTCCTGTGAGTCTAGATTTTTCGAATCCGACGCATAACTGATTGTTAATTGTAAAGTTCAGGGCTTCCTAATGACGATGGAACACTCAAATTGCGTCGAGATTCAATACATCGTCATTCAGCCGATTTGTCTCCAAGGGCCTGTTGCTGCCTCGGGCACCTGATGGTCGTTCCCCTGTGAGTCTAGATTTTCGAATCCGACGCAAAAATGATAGTTAATTCTAACGTTCAGTTCCTCCTAATGATGATGGAACACTCAAATTGCGTCGAGAATCAATAATACATCCTCCTCCGCCGACTTGTCTACAAGCGGATATTGCTACCTCGGGCGCCATGTGGTCCGTTTCCTGTGAGTCTCGATTTTGGAATCCGACGCGAAACTGATAGTTAATTGTAACGTTCTGGGCCGCCTAATGACGATGGAACACTCAAATTTCGTCGAGATTCAATACATCGGTCTGCAGCCGACTTGTCTCCAATTGTCTATTGCTGCCTCGGGCATCTTATGGTCGTTCTCCTGTGAGTCTAGATTTTCGAATTCGACGCATGACTGATAGTTAATTGCAACGTTCAGCGCCCCCTAATGACGATGGAACACTCAAATTGCGTCGAGATTCAATACATCGGCCTCCAGCCGACCTGTCTCCAAATGTCTATTGCTGCCTCGGGTACCTTTTGTTCGTTCTCCAGTGAGTCTAGATTTTCGAATCCGACGCATAACTGGTTGTTAATTGTAACGCTCACCGCCTCCTAATGACGATGGAACACTCAAATTGCGTCGAGATTCAATACATCGTCCTCCAGCCGACTTGTCTTCAAGGGGATATTGCTGCCCCGGGCACCATATTCTCCGTCTCCTGTGACTCTAGATTTTCCAATCCGACGCGAAACTGATAGTTAATTGTAACGTTCAGGGCCTCCTAATGACGATGGAACACTCAAATTGCGTCGAGATTCAATACATCGTCCTCCAGCCGACTTGTCTCCAAGCGGATATTGCTGCCTCGGGCTCCTTATGGTCGCTCTCCTGTGAGTCTAGATTTTCGAATCCGACGCGAAACTGATTGTTAATAGTAACGTTCAGGGCTTCCTAATGACGATGCAACACTCAAATTGCGTCGAGATTCAATTCATCGTCCTTCAGCCGACTTGTCTCCAAGGGTCTATTGCTGCCTCGGGCACCTTATGGTCGTTCTTCTGTGAGTCTAGATTTTCGAATCCGACGCCAAACAGATAGTTAATTGTAACGTTCAGGGCCTCCTAATGACGATGTAGCGTAGCGATTCAAAACATCGTCCTCCAGCGGACTGGTCTCCAAGGGGATATTTCTGACTCGGGCACCTTATGATTCGTCTCCAGTAAGTCTAGATTTTTCAATCCGACGAAAAACTGATAGTTAATTGTAACAATCAGGGCCTCCTAGTTACGATGGAACACTTAAATTGTGTCGCGATCCAATACATCGTCCTCCAGCCGACTTGTCTCCAAGGGTCTATTGCTGCCTCGGGCACCATATGGTCGTTCCCCTGTGAGTCTAGATTTTAGAATCGACGCAAAACAGTTAATTGTAACGTTCAGGGCCTCCTAAGACGATGGAACACTCAAATTGCGTCGAGATTCAATACATAGTCCTCCAGGCGATTTGTCTCCATGGAGATATTGCTGCCTCGGGCTCCTTATGGTCGCTCTCCTGTGAGTCTAGATTTTAGAATCCGACGCGAAACTGATTGTTAATTGTAGCGTTCAGGGTTTCCTAATGACGATGGATCACTCAAATTGCGTCGAGAATCAATACATCGGCCTCCAGCCGACTTATCTCCAAGGGGATATTGCTGCCTCGGGCACCATATGGTCCGTCTCCTGTGAGTCTAAATTTTCGAATCCGACGCAAAAATGATAGTTAATTGTAACGATCAGCGCCTCCTAATGACGATGGAACACTCAAATTGCGTCGAGAGTAGATACAACGACCTCCAGCCGACTTGTCAACAAGGGGATATTGCTGCCTCGGGCTCCATGTGGTCCGTCTCCTGTGAGTCTAGAATTTCGAATCCGATGCGAAACTGATAGTTAATTGTAACGTTCAGGGCCTCCTAATGACGATGGAACACTCAAATTGCGTCTAGATTCAATACATCGTCATTCAGCCGACTTGTCTCCAAGAGTCTATTGCTGCCTCGGGCACATTATGTTCGTTCTCCTGTGAGTCTAGATCTTCGAATCCGACGCAAAACAGTTAGTTAGTTGTAACGTTCAGGTCCTCCTAATGACGATGGAACACTGAAATTGCGTCGAGATTCAATACATGGGCCTCAAGCCGACTTGTCTCCAAGGGTCTATTGCTGCCTCGGGCACCTTATGGTCGGTCCCCTGTGAGTCTAGATTTTCGAATCCGACGCAAAACAGATAGTTAATTGTAACGTTCATGGACTCCTAATGACGAAGGAACACTCAAATTGCGTCGAGATTCACTACATCGTCCTCCAGCCGACTTGTCTCCAAGGGGATATCGCTGCCTCGGGCACCACATGGTCCGTCTCCGGTGATTCTACGTTTTCGAATTCGAGGCAAAACTGATAGTTAATTGTAACGTTCAGGGCCTCCTCATGACGATGGAGCGTCGCGATTCAAAACATTGTCCTCCGGCGGACTGGTCTCCAAAAGGTTATTTCTGACTCGGGCACCTTATGGTCCGTCTCCAGTGAGTCTAGATTTTAGAATCCGACGCAAAACAGATAGTTAATTGTAACGTTCAGGGCCTCCTAATGACGAAGGAACACTCAAATTGCGTCGAGTTTCACTACATCGTCATCCAGGCAACTTGTCTCCAAGAGGATATCGCAGTCTCGGGCACCACTTGGTCCGTCTCCGGTGATTCTACGTTTTCGAATCCGACGAAAAACAGAAAGTTAATTATAACGTTCAGGGCCTCCTAATGACGATGGAGCACTCAAATTGCGTCGCGATTCAATACATCGTCCTCCAGCGGACTGGTTTCCAAGGGGATATTGCTGCTTCGGACACCTTATGATTCGTCTCCAGTGAGTCTAGTTTTTCGAATCCGACGAAAAACTGATAGTTAATTGTAGCAATCAGGGCCTCCTAGTTAAGATGGAACACTCAGATTGTGTCGCGATCCAATGCATCGTCCTAGTGCCGACTTGTCTCCAAGGGTCTATTGCTGCCTCGGGCACCTTATGGTCGTTCTCCTGTGAGTCTAGATTTTAGAATCCGACGCAAAACAGATAGTTAATTGTAACGTTCAGGGCCTCCTAATGACGAAGGAACACTCAAATTGCGTCGAGTTTCACTACATCGTCCTCCAGGAAACTTGTCTCCAAGAGGATATCGCAGCCTCGGGCACCACTTGGTCCGTCTCCGGTGATTCTACGTTTTCGAATCCGACGAAAAACAGAAAGTTAATTGTAACGTTCAGGGCCTCCTAATGACGATGGAGCACTCAAATTGCGTCGCGATTCAATACATCGTCCTCCAGCGGACTGGTTTCCAAGGGGATATAGAATCGGGCACCTTATGGTCCGTCTCCAGTGAGTCCAGATTTTTGAATCCGACGCGAAACTGATAGTTAATTGTAGCTTTCAGGGCGTCCTAATGACGATGGAACACTCAAATTGCGTCGAGATTCTATACATTGTCCTCCAGCCGACTTATCTCTAAGGGGATATCGCTGCCTCGGGCACCACATGGTCCGTCTCCGGTGATCCAACGTTTTCGAATTCGACGCAAAACTGATAGTTAATTGTAACGTTCAGGGCCTCCTAATGACGATGTAGCGTCGCGATTCAAAACATCGTCCTCCTGCGGACTGGTCTCCGAAAGGATATTTCTGACTCGGGCACCTTATGGTCCGCCTCCACTGAGTCTAGATTTTCGAATCCGACGAAAAACTGATAGTTAATTGTAACATTCAGGGCCTCCTAATGACGATGGAACACTCAAATTGCGTCGAGATTCAATACATCGTCATTCAGCCGACTTGTCTCCAAGAGTCTATTGCTGCCTCGGGCACATTATGTTCGTTCTCCTGTGAGTCTATATTTTCGAATCCGACGCAAAACAGGTAGTTAATTGTAACGTTCAGGGCCTCCTAATGACGATGGAACACTCAAATTGCGTCGAGATTCAATACATGGGCCTCAAGCCGACTTGTCTCCAAGGGTCTATTTCTGCCTCGGGCACCTTATGGTCGTTCTCCTGTGAGTCTAGATTTTCGAATCCGACGCAAAACAGATAGCTAATTGAAACGTTCATGGACTCCTAATGACGAAGGAACACTCAAATTGTGTCGAGATTCACTACATCGTCCTCCAGCCGACTTGTCTCCAAGGGAATATCGCTGCCTCGGGCACCACATGGTCCGTCTCCAGTGATTCTACGTTTTCGAATTCGACGCAAAACTGATAGTTTATTGTAACGTTCAGGGCCTCCTAATGACGATGGAGCGTCGCGATTCAAAACATTGTCCTCCGGCGGACTGGTCTCCAAGAGGGTACTTCTGACTCGGGCACCTTATGGTCCGTCTCCAGTGAGTCGAGATTTTCGAATCCGACGAAAAACTGATAGTTAATTGTAACAGTCAGGGCCTCCTAATGACGATGGAACACTCATATTGCGTCGAGATTCAATACATCGGCATTCAGCCGATTTGTCTCCAAGGGTCTATTGCTGCCTTAGGCACCTTGTGGTCGAACCCCTGTGAGTGTAGATTTTAGAATCCGACGCAAAACTGATAGTTAATTGTAATGTTCAGGGCCTCCTAATGACGATGGAACACTCAAATTGCGTCGAGATTCAATCCATCGGCCTCCAGCCGACTTCTCTCCAAGGGGATATTGCCGCCTCGGGCACCATATGGTCCGTCTCCTGAGAGTCTAGATTTTCGAATCCGACATAAAAATGATAGTTAATTGCAACGTTCAGCGCCTCCTAATGACGATGAAACACTCAAATTGCGTCAAGAGTCAATACATCTACCTCCAGCCGACTTCTCTACAAAGGGATATTGCTGCCTCGGGCTCCATGTGGTCCGTCTCCTGTGAGTCTAGATTTTCGAATCCGACGCGAAACTGATAGCTAATTGTAACGTTCAGGGCCTCCTAATGACGATGGATCACTCCAATTGCGTCGAGATTCAATACATCGTCCTTCAGCCGACTTGTCTCCAAGAGTCCATTAGTGCCTCGGGCACCTTATGGTCGTTCTCCTGTGAATCTAGATTTTCGAATCCGACGCAAAACAGATAGTTACTTGTAACGTTCAGGACCTCCTAATGACGATAAAACACTCAAATTGCGTCGAGATTCAATACATCGGCCTCGAGCCGACTTGTCTCCTAAGGTCTATTGCTGCCTCGGGCACCTTATGGTCCGTCTCCAGTGACTCTAGAATTTCGAATCCGACGAAAAACTGATAGTTAAGATGGAACACTCAGATTGTGTCGCGATCCAATGCATCGTCCTAGAGCCGACTTGTCACCAAGGGTCGTTTGCTGCCTCGGGCACCTTTTGGTTTTTCCCCTGTGAATCTAGATTTTAGAATCCGACGCAAAACAGATAGTTAATTGTAACGTTCAACGCCTCCTAATGACGATGGAACACTCAAATTGCGTCGAGATTCAATACAGTGTCCTTCAGCCGACTTGACTCCGAGAGTCTATTGCTGCCTCGGACACCTTATGGTCGTTCTCCTGTGAGTCTAGATTTTCGAATCCGACGCATAACTGATAGTTAATTGCAACGTTCAGCCCCTCCTAATGCCGATGGAACACTCAAATTGCGTAGAGATTCAATACATCGGCCTCCAGAAGACTTGTCTCCAAATTTCTATTGCTGCCTCGGGCACGTTGTGGTCGTTCTCCTGTGAGTCTAGATTTTCGAATCCGACGTGAAACTGATCATTAATTGTAAAGTTCAGGACTTCCTAATGACGATAGACCACTCAAATTGCGTCAAGACTCAATACCTCGTCATTCAGCCGATTTGTCTCCAAGGGCCTATTGCTGCCTCGGGCACCCTATGGTCGTTCCCCTGTGAGTCTAGATTCTAGAATCCAACGCAAAACTGATAGTTAATTGTAATGTTCAGGGCCTCCTAATGATGGAACACTCACATTCTGTCGTGATCCAATATATCGCCCTCCATCCGACTTGTCTCCAAGGGTCTATTGCTGCCTCGGGCACCTTATGGTCGTTCTCCTGTGAGTCTAGATTCTCGAACCCGACGCAAAAATGATAGTGAATTGTACGGTTCAGCGCCTCCTAATGGCGATAGAACACTCAAAATGTGTCGAGATTCAATACATCGTCCTCCAGCCGACTTGTCTCCAAACGTATATTCTGCCTCGGGCACCAAATGGTCCGTCTCCTGTGAGTCTAGATTTTTGAATCCGACGAGAAACTGATAGTTAATTGTAGCGTTCAGGGCCTCCTAATGACGATGGGACACTCAAATTGCGACGAGATTCAATACATCGTCCTTCAGCCCACTTGACTCCTAGAGTCTATTGCTGCCACGGACACCTTATGGTCGTTCTCCTGTGAGTCTAGATTTTCGAATCCGACGCATAACTGATGGTTAATTGTGACGTTCAGGGCCACCTAATGACGATGGACCACTCAAATTGCGTCGAGATTCAATACATCGGCCACCAGCCGACTTGTCTCGTAGGGTCTATTGCTGCCTGGGGCACATTATGGGCGTCCTAATGCGAGTCTACTTTTTCCAATCCGACGCATAACTGATAGTTAATTACAACGTTCAGCGCCTCCTAATGACGATGGAACACTCAAATTGCATAAGGATTCAATACATCGGCCTCCAGAAGACTTGTCTCCAAATTTCTATTGCTGCCTCGGGCACCTTGTGGTCGTTCTTCTGTGAGTCTAGATTTTCGAATCCGACGCGAAACTGATAGTTAATTGTATCGTTCTGGGCCGCCTAATGACGATGGAACACTCAAATTTCGTCGAGATTCAATACATCGGTCTGCAGCCGACTTGTCTCCAATTGTCTATTGCTGCCTCGGGCATCTTATGGTCGTTCTCCAGTGAGTCTAGATTTTCGAATTCGACGCATGACTGATAGTTAATTGCAACGTTCAGCGCCCCCTAATGACGATGGAACACTCAAATTGCGTCGAGATTCAATACATCGGCCTCCAGCCGACTTGTCTCCAAATGTCTATTGTTGCCTCGGGCACCTTTTGTTCGTTCTCCAGTGAGTCAAGATTTTCGAATCCGACGCATAACTGGTTGTTAATTGTAACGCTCACCGCCTCCTAATGACGATGGAACACTCAAATTGCGTCGAGATTCAATACATCGTCCTCCAGCCGACTTGTCTCCAAGCGGATATTGCTGCCTCGGGCTCCTTATGGTCGCTCTCCTATGAGTCTAGATTTCCGAATCCGACGCGAAACTGATTGTTAATTGTAACGTTCAGGGCTTCCTAATGACGATGCAATACTCAAATTGCGTCGAGATTCAATTCATCGTCCTTCAGCCGACTTGTCTCCAAGGGTCTAATGCTGCCTCGGGCACCTTATGATCGTTCTCCTGTGAGTCTAGAATTTCTAATCCGGCGCAAGACTGATTGTTAATTGTAACGTTCGGGGCCTCCAAATGACGATGGAACACTCAAATTGCATCGAGATTGAATACATCGTCCTCCAGCCGACTTGTATCCAAGCTGATATTGTTGTCTCGGGCACCATATGATCCTTCTCCTGTGAGTAGGTTAGCGAATCCGACGCAAAAATGATAATTAATTGTAACGTTCAGGGCCTCCTAATGACGATGGAACACTCAAATTGCGTTGAGATTCAATACATGGGCCTCGAGCCGACTTGTCTCTAAGGGTCTATTGCTGCCTCGGGCACCTTATGGTCGTTCTCCTGTGAGTCTAGATTTTCGAATCCGACGCAAAACAGACAGTTAATTGTAACGTTCATGGCCTCCTAATGACGAAGGAACACTCAAATTGCGTCGAGATTCACTACATCGTCCTCCAGCCGACTTGTCTCCAAGGGGATTTCGCTGCCTCGGGCAGCACTTGGTCCGTCTCCGGTGATCCTACGTTTTCGAATCCGACGCAAAACTGATAGTTAATTGTAACGTTCAGGGCCTCCTAGTGACGATGGAGCATTCAAATTGCGTCGCGATTCAATACATCGTCCTCCAGCGGACTGGTCTCCAAGGGGATATTGCTGCCACGGGCACCTTATGGTCCGTCTCCAATGAGTCTAGATTTTTGAATCCGACGCGAAACTGATAGTTAATTGTAGCGTTCAGGGCGTCCTAATGACGATGGAACACTCAAATTGCGTCGAGATTCTATACATCGTCCTTCAGCCGACTTGTCTCCAAGAGTCTATTGCTGCCTCGGGCACCTTATGTTCGAACTCCAGTGAGTCTAGATTTTCGAATTCGACGCAAAACAGATAGTTAATTGTAACGTTCATGGCCTCCTAATGGCGAAGGAACACTCAAATTGGGTCGAGATTCACTACATCGTCCTCCAGCCGACTCATCTCTAAGGGGATATCGCCGCCTCGGGCACCACATGGTATGTCTCCGGTGATCCAACGTTTTCGAATTCGACGCAAAACTGATAGTTAATTGTAACGTTCAGGGCCTCCTAATGACGATGTAGCGTAGCGATTCAAAACATCGTCCTCCAGCGGACTGGTTTCCAAGGGGATATTTCTGACTCGGGCACCTTATGATTCGTCTTCAGTAAGTCTAGATTTTTCAATCCGACGAAAAACTGATAGTTAATTGTAACAATCAGGGCCTCCTAGTTACGATGGAACACTTAAATTGTATCGCGATCCAATACATCGTCCTCCAGCCGACTTGTCTCCAAGGGTCTATTGCTGCCTCGGGCACCATATGGTCCGTCTCCTGTGAGTCTAAATTTTCGAATCCGACGCAAAAATGATAGTTAATTGTAACTATCAGCGCCTCCTAATGACGATGGAACACTCAAATTGCGTCGAGAGTAGATACAACGACCTCCAGCCGACTTGTCAACAAGGGGATATTGCTGCCTCGGGCTCCATGTGGTCCGTCTCCTGTGAGTCTAGAATTTCGAATCCGACGCGAAACTGATAGTTAATTGTAACGTTCAGGGCCTCCTAATGACGATGGAGCACTCAAATTGCGTCGCGATTCAATACATCGTCCTCCAGCGGACTGGTCTCCAAGGGGATATAGCCTCGGGCACCTTATGGTCCGTCTCCAGTGAGTCTAGATTTTCGAATCCGACGAAAAACTGATAGTTAATTGTAACGTTCAGCGCCTCCTAATGACGATGGAACACTCAAATTGCGTCGCGATTCAAAACATCGTCCTCCAGCGGACTGGTCTCCAAAGGGATATTTCTGCCTCGGGCACCTTATGGTCCGTCTCAATTGAGTCGAGATTTTCGAATCCGACGAAAACTGATAGTTAATTGTAACATTCAGGGCCTCCGAATGAGGATGGAACACTCAAATTGCGTCGCGATCCAATACATCGTCCTCCAGCCGACTTGTCTCCATGGGGATATTGCTGCCTCGAGCTCCTTATGGTCGTTCTCCTGCGAATCTAGATTTTCGAATCCGACGCAAAACTGATAGTTAATTGTAGCGTTCAGGGCCTCCTAATGACGATAGAACACTCAAATTGCGTCGAGATTCAATACATCGTCCTCCAGCCGACTTGTATCCAAGGGGATATTGTTGTCACGGGCACCATATGATCCTTCTCCTGTGAGTAGATTTTCGAATCCGACGCTAAAATGATAGTTAATTGTAACGTTTAGCGCCTCCTAATGACGATGGAACACTCAAATTGCATCGAGATTCAATACAGTGTACTTCAGCCGACTTGACTCCTAGACTCTATTGCTGCCTCGGACACCTTATGGTCGTTCTCCTTTGAGTCTAGATTTTCGAATCCGACGCATAACTGATGGTTAATTGTGACGTTCAGGGCCACCTAATGACGATGGACCACTCAAATTGCGTCGAGATTCAATACATCGGCCACCAGCCGACTTGTCTCGAAGGGTCTATTGCTGCCTGGGGCACCTTATGGGCGTTCCCCTGTGAGTCTAGATTTCCGAATCCGACGCATAACTGATAGTTAATTGCAACGTTCAGCGCCTCCTAATAACGATGGAACACTCAAATTGCATAGAGATTCAATATATCGGCCTCCAGAAGACTTGTCTCCAAATTTCTATTGCTGCCTCGGGCACCTTGTGGTCGTTCTCCTGTGAGTCTAGATTTTTCGAATCTGACGCATAACTAATAGTTAATTGTAAAGTTCAGGACCTCCTAATGACGATGGAACACTCAAATTGCGTTGAGATTCAATACATCGTCCTCCAGCCGACTTCTCTCCATGGGGATATTCATGCCTCGGGCACCTTATGGTCGTTCTCCTGTGAGTCTAGATTTTCGAATCCGACGCGAAACTGATTGTTAATTGTAAAGTTCAGGGCTTCCTAATGACGATGGAACACTCAAATTGCGTCGAGATTCAATACCTCGTCATTCAGCCGATTTGTCTCCAAGGGTCTATTGTTGCCTCGGGCACCTTATGGTCGTTCTCCTGTGACTCTAGATTTTCGAATCCGACCCAAAACATATAGTTAATTGTAACGTTCGTGGCCTCCTAATGACGAAGGAACACTCAAATTGGGTCGAGATTCACTACATCGTCCTCCAGCCGACTTATCTCTAAGGGGATATCGCTGCCTCGGGCACCACATGGTATGTCTTCGGTGATCCAACGTTTTCGAATTCGACGCAAAACTGATAGTTAATTGTAACGTTCAGGGCCTCCTAATGACGATGTAGCGTAGCGATTCAAAACATCGTCCTCCAGCGGACTGGTCTCCAAGGGGATATTTCTGACTCGGGCACCTTATGATTCGTCTCCAGTGAGTCTAGATTTTTGAATCCGACGAAAAACTGATAGTTAATTGTAACAATCAGGGCCTCCTAGTTACGATGGAACACTTAAATTGTGTCGCGATCCAACACATCGTCCTCCAGCCGACTTGTCTCCAAGGGTCTATTGCTGCCTCGGTTACCATATGGTCGTTCCCCTGTGAGTCTAGATTTTAGAATCGACGCAAAACAGATAGTTAATTGTAACGTTCAGGGCCTCCTAAGTCGATGGAACACTCAAATTGCGTCGAGATTCAATACATAGTCCTCCAGGCGATTTGTCTCCATGGGGATATTGCTGCCTCGGGCTCCTTATGGTCGCTCTCCTGTGAGTCTAGATTTTAGAATCCGACGCGAAACTGATTGTTAATTGTAGCGTTCAGGGTTCCCTAATGACAATGGATCACTCAAATTGCGTCGAGAATCAATACATCGGCCGCCAGCCGACTTATCTCCAAGGGGATATTGCTGCCTCGGGCACCATATGGTCCGTCTCCTGTGAGTCTAAATTTTCGAATCCGGCGCAAAAATGATAGTTAATTGTAACGATCAGCGCTTCCTAATGACGATGGAACACTCAAATTGCGTCGAGAGTAGATACAACGACCTCCAGCCGACTTGTCAACAAGGGGATATTGCTGCCTCGGGCTCCATGTGGTCCGTCTCCTGTGAGTCTAGAATTTCGAATCCGACGCGAAACTGATAGTTAATTGTAACGTTCAGGGCCTCCTAATGACGATGGAACACTCAAATTGCGTCGAGATTCAATACATCGTCATTCAGCCGACTTGTCTCCAAGGGTCTATTGCTGCCTCGGGCACATTATGTTCGTCTTCCTGTGAGTCTAGATTTTCGAATCCGACGCAAAACAGATAGTTAGTTGTAACGTTCAGGTCCCCCTAATGACGATGGAACACTCAAATTGCGTCGAGATTCAATACATGGGCCTCAAGCCGACTTGTCTCCAAGGGTCTATTGCTGCCTCGGGCACCTTATGGTCGTGCTCCTGTGAGTCTAGATCTTCGAATCCGACGCAAAACAGATAGTTAATTGTAACGTTCATGGACACCTAATGACGAAGGAACACTCAAATTGCGTCGAGATTCACTACATCGTCCTCCAGCCAACTTGTCTCCAAGGGGATATCGCTGCCTCGGGCACCACATGGTCCGTCTCCGGTGATTCTAAGTTTTCGAATTCCACGCAAAACTGATAGTTAATTGTAACGTTCAGGGCCTCCTAATGACGATGGAGCGTCGCGATTCAAAACATTGTCCTCCGGCGGACTGGTCTCCAAGAGGATATTTCAGACTCGGGCACCTTATGGTCCGTCTCCAGTGAGTCGAGATTTTCGAATCCGACGAAAAACTGATAGTTAATTGTAACAGTCAGGGCCTCCTAATAACGATGGAACACTCAAATTGCGTCGAGATTCAGTACATCGGCATTCAGCCGATTTGTTTCCAAGGGTCTATTGCTGCCTTGGGCACCTTGTGGTCAAACCCCTGTGAGTCTAGATTTTAGAATCCGACGCAAAACTGATAGTTAATTGTAATGTTCAGGGCCTCCTAATGACGATGGAACACTCAAATTGCGTCGAGATTCAATCCATCGGCCTCCAGCCGACTTCTCTCCAAGGGGATATTGCCGCCTCGGGCACCATATGGTCCGTCTCCTGAGAGTCTAGATTTTCGAATCCGACGCAAAAATGATAGTTAATTGCAACGTTCAGCGCCTCCTAATGACGATGAAACACTCAAATTGCGTCGAGAGTCAATACATCTACCTCCAGGGGACTTCTCTACAAGGGGATATTGCTGCCTCGGGCTCCATGTGTTCCGTCTCCTGTGAGTCTAGATTTTAGAATCCGACGCATAACAGATAGTTAATTGTAACGATCAGGGCCTCCTAATGACGAAGGAACACTCAAATTGCGTCGAGTTTCACTACATCGTCCTCCAGCCAACTTGTCTCCAAGAGGATATCGCAGCCTCGGGCACCACTTGGTCCGTCTCCGGTGATTCTACGTTTTCGAATCCGACGAAAAACAGAAAGTTAATTGTAACGTTCAGGGCCTCCTAATGACGATGGAGCAAACAAATTGCGTCGCGATTCAATACATCGTCCTCCAGCGGACTGGTCTCCAAGGGGATATAGCCTCGGGCACCTTATGGTCCGTCTCCAGTGAGTCTAGATTTTCGAATCCGACGAAAAACTGATAGTTAATTGTAACGTTCAGCGCCTCCTAATGACGATAGAACACTCAAATTGCGTCGCGATTCAAAACATCGTCCTCCAGCGGACTGGTCTCCAAAGGGATATTTCTGCCTCGGGCAACCTTATGGTCCGTCTCAATTGAGTCGAGATTTTCGAATCCGACGAAAACTGATAGTTAATTGTAACATTCAGGGCCTCCGAATGACGATGGAACACTCAAATTGCGTCGCGATCCAATACATCGTCCTCCAGCCGACTTGTCTCCATGGGGATATTGCTGCCTCGAGCTCCTTATGGTCGCTCTCCTGTGAGTCTAAATTTTCGAATCCGACGCGAAACTGATTTTTAATTGTAACGTTCAGCGCCTCCTAATGACGATGAAACACTCAAATTGCGTCGTGGGTCAATTCATCGACCTCCAGCCGACATCTCTACAAGGGGATATTGCTGCCTGGGGCTCCATGTGGTCTGTCTCCTGTGAGTCTAGATTTTCGAATCCGACGCGAAACTGATAGCTAATTGTAACGTTCAGGGCCTCCTAATGACGATGGAACACTCAAATTGCGTCGAGATTCAGTACATCGTCCTCCAGCCGACTTGTCTCCAAGCGGATATTGCTGCCTCGGGCTCCTTATGGTCGCTCTCCTGTGAGTCTAGATTTTCAAATCCGACGCGAAACTGATTGTTAATTGTAACATTCAGGGCCTCCTAATGACGATGGAACACTCAAATTCCGTCGCGATTCAATACATCGTCCACTAGCGGACTGGTCTCCAAGGGGATATTGCTGCTTCGGGCACCTTATGATTCGTCTCCAGTGAGTCTAGATTTTTGAATCCGACGAAAAACTGATAGTTAATTATAACAATCAGGGCCTCCTAGTTACGATGGAACACTCAAATTGTGTCGCGATCCAATACATCGTATTCCAGCCGACTGGTCTCCAAGGGTCTATTGCTGCCTCGGGCACCTTATGGTCGTTCCCCTGTGAGTCTAGATTTTAGAATCGACGCAAAACAGATAGTTAATTGTAACGTTCAGGGCGTCCTAATGACGATGGAACACTCAAATTGCGTCGAGATTCAATACATGGGCCTCGAGCCGACTTGTCTCCAAGCGTCAATAGCTGCCTCGGGTACCTTATGGTCGTCCTATTGTGAGTCTAGATTTTCGAATCCGACGCAAAACACATAGTTAATTGTAACGTTCAGCGCCTCCTAATGACGATGGAACACTCAAATTGCGTCGCGATCCAATACCTCGTCCTCCAGCCAACTTGTCTCCAGGAGGATATCGCAGCCTCGGGCACCACTTGGTCCGTCTCCGGTGATTCTACGTTTTCGAATCCGACGCCAAACAGAAAGTGTTCCATCGTCATTAGGAAGCCCTGAACGTAACAATTAACAATCAGTTTCGCGTCGGGTTCGAAAATCTAGACTCACAGGAGAGCGACCATAAAGAATCCGAGGCAGCAATAGACCCTTGGAGACAAGTCGGCTGAAGGACAATGTATTGAATCTCGCCGCAATTTGATTGTTCCATCGTCATTAGGAGGCTCTGAACGTTACAATTAACTATCAGTTTCGCGTCGGATTCGAAAATCTAGACTCACAGGAGAACGACCATAAGGTGCCCGAGGCAGCAATAGACCCTTGGAGACCAGTCCGCTGGAGGACGATGTATTGAATCTCGACGCAATTTGAGTGTTCCATCGTCATTAGGAGGCCCTGAACGTTACAATTAACTATGAGTTTCGCGTCGGATTCGAAAATGTAGAATCACCGGAGACGGACCATGTGGTGCCCGAGGCAGCGATATCCCCTTGGAGACAAGTCGGCTGGAGGACGAAGTATTGAATTTCCACGCAATTTGAGTGTTCCATCGTCATTAGGAGCACGTGAACTTTACAATTAACTATCAGTTAAGCGTCGGATTCGAAAATCTAGACTCGCAGGAGAACGACCACAAGGTGCCCGAGGCAGCAATGGACATTTGAAGACAAGTCGGATGGAAGCAGAGGTATTGAATCACGACGCAATTTGAGTGTTCCATTGTCATTAGGAGGCCCTGAACGTTACAAATAACTATCAGTTTTGCGTCGGATTCGAAAATCTAGACTCACAGGAGAGCGACCATAAGGAGCTCGAGGCAGCAATATCCCCATGGAGACAAGTCGGCTGGAGGACGACGTATTGGATCGCGACGCAAATTGAGTGTTCCATCGTCATTCGGAGGCCCCAAATGTTACAATTAACTATCAGTTTTTCGTCGGATTCGAAAATCTAGACTCACTGGAGACGGACCATAAGGTGCCCGAGGCAGCAATATCCCCTTGGAGGCCAGTCCGCTGGAGGACGATGTATTGAATCGCGACGCAATTTGAGTGCTCCATCGTCATTAGGAGGTCCTGAACGTTTCAATTTACTATCAGTTTTGCCTCGGATACGAAAACGTAGAAACACCGGAGACGGACCATGTGGTGCCCGAGGCAGCGATATCCCCTTAGAGACAAGTCGGCTGGAGGACGTTGTAGTTAATCTCGACGCTATTTGAGTGTTCCATCGTCATTAGGAGGACCTGAACGTTACAATTAACTATCAGTTTCGCGTCGGATTCGAAAATCCAGACTCTCAGGAGACGGACCACATTTTGCCCGAGGCAGCAATATCCCCTTGTAGACAGGTCGGCTGGAGGTCGATGTATTGTCTCTCGACGCAATTTGAGTGTTCCATCGTCATTAGGAGGCGCTGTACGTTACAATTAACTATCATTTTTGCGTCGGAT
This sequence comes from Schistocerca serialis cubense, assembly GCF_023864345.2. Classification (NCBI taxonomy): domain Eukaryota; kingdom Metazoa; phylum Arthropoda; class Insecta; order Orthoptera; family Acrididae; genus Schistocerca; species Schistocerca serialis. The sequence goes on from NC_064642.1 coordinate 845,341,739, forward strand.
TCGAAAATCTAGACTCACAGGAGACGGACCATAAGGTGCCCGAGGCAGCAATATCCCCTTGGAGACAAGCCGGCTGAAGAACGATGTATTGAACCGCGACGCAATTTGAGTGTTCCATCGTCATTAGGAGTCCCTGAACGTTACAACTAACTTTCAGTTTTGCGTCGGATTCGAAATCGTAGAATCACCGGAGACGGAGGCAGCGATATCCCTTTCGAGACAAATCGGCTGGTGCACGTTGTAGATAATCTCGACGCAATTTGGGTGTTCCATCGACAATAGGCGGCCCTGAACGTTACAATTAACTATTAGTTTCGCGTCGGATTCGAAAATCTAGACTCACAGGAGACGGACCACATGGAGCCCGAGGTAGCAATATCCCCTTGTAGACATGTCGGCTGGAGGTCGATGGATTGACTCTCGACGCAATTTCAGTGTTCCATCGTCATTACGAGGCGCTGAACGTTACAATTAACTATCTGTTTTGCGTCGGATTCGAAAATCTAGACTCGCAGGAGAACGACCATAAGGTGCCCGAGGCAGCAATGGACTCTTGGAGACAAGTCGGCTCGAGGCTAATGTATCGAATCTCGACGCAATTTGAGTGTATTAATCGTCATTAGGAGGTCCTGAACGTTACAATTAACTATCTGTTTTTGCGTCGGATTCGAAAATCTAGACTCACAGGAGACAGACCACATGGAGCCCGAGGCAGCAATATCCCCTTGTAGAGATGTCGGCTGGAGGTCGATGTATTGACCCTCGACGCAATTTGAGTGTTTCATCGTCATTAGGAAGTGCTGAACGTTACATTTAATTATCATTTTTGCGTCGGATTCGAAAATCTAGACTCACAGGAGACGGACCATATGGTGCTCGAGGCAGCAATAGACCCTTGGAGACAGTGAGTCTAGTATTTCGCACCCGACGCAAAACTGATAGTTAATTGTAACGTTCAGGGCCACCTAATGACGATGGAATACTCAAATTTCGTCGAGATACAATACATCGGCCTCCAGCCGGCTTGTCTCCAAGAGGATATTGCTGTCTCGGGCACCATATGAACCTTCCCCTGTGAGTCTAGATTTTCGAATCCGACGCGAAAGTGATCGTTAATTGTAACGTTCGGAGCCTCCTAATGACGATGGAACACTCAAAATTGCGTCGAGATTCAATACATCGTCCTTCAGCCGACTTGTCTCCAGGCGTCTATTGCTGCCTCGGGCACCTTATGGTCGTTCTCCTGTGAGTCAAGATTTTCTAATCCGACGCAAAACTGATTGTTAATTGTAACGTTCAGGGCCTCCTAATGATGATGGAACACTCACATTGCGTCGAGATTGAATACATCGTCCTCCAGCCGACTTGTATCCAAGGGGATATTGCTGTCTCGGGCACCATATGATCCTTCTCCTGTGAGTAGATTTTCGAATCCGACGCTAAAATGATAGTTAATTGTAACGTTCAGTGCCTCCTAATGACGATGGAACACTCAAATTGCGTCGAGATTCAATACATCGCCCTCAAGCCGACTTCTCTCCAAGGGTCTATTGCTGCGACGGGCACCTTATGATCGTTCTCCTGTGAGTCTAGATTTTCGAATCCGACACATAAGTGATAGTTAATTGCAACTTTCAGCGCCTCCTAATTACGATGGAACACTCAAATTGCGACGAGATTCAATACATCGGCCTCCAGCCGACTTGCTTTCAAAAGTCTATTGCTGCCTTGGGCACCTTGTGGTCGTTCTCCTGTGAGTCTAGATTTTCGAATCCGACGCGGAACTGATAGTTAATTCTAACGTTCAGAGCCTCCTAATGACGATGGAACACTCAAATTGCGTCGAGATTCAATACATCGGCCTCCAGCCGACTTGTCTTCAAATGTCCATTGCTGCCTGTGGCACCTTGTGGTCGTTCTCCTGTGAGTCTAGATTTTCGAATCCGACGATTAACTGATAGTTAATTGTAAATTTCAGGTGCTCCTAATGACGATGGAACACTCAAATTGCGTGGAGATTCAATACTTCGTCCTCCAGCCGACTTGTCTCCAAGGGGATATCGCTGCCTCGGGCACCATATGGTCCGTCTCCGGTGATTCTACATTTTCGAATCTGACGCAAAACTCTTAGTTAATTGTAACGTTCAGGGCCTCCTAATGACGATGGAACACTCAAATTGCGTCGATATTCAATACATCGTCCTCCAGCGGACTGATCTCCAAGGGTCTATTGCTGCCTCGGGCACCTTATGGTCGTTCTCCTGTGAGTCTAGATTTTCGAATCCGACACATAACTGATACTTAATTGCAAGTTCAGGACCTCCTAATGACGATGGAACACTCAAATTGCGACGAGATTCAATACATCGGCCTCCAGCCAACTTGTCTTCAAAAGTCTATTGCTGCCTTGGGCACCTTGTGGTCGTTCTCCTGTGAGTCTAGATTTTCGAATCCGACGCGAAACTGATAGTTAATCGTAACGTTCAGAGCCTCCTAATGACGATGGAGCACTCAATTTGCGTCGAGATTCAATACATTGTCCTTCAGCCGACTTGACTCCAAGGGTCTATTGCTGCCTCGGGTTCTTTATGTTCGCTCTCCTGTGAGTCTCGATTTTCGAATCCGTCGCGAAACTCATTGTCAGTTGTTACGTTCAGGGCTTCCTAATGACGATGGAACACTCAAATTACGTCGAGATTCAATACATCGTCCCTCAGCCGACTTGTCTCTAAGAGTCTATTGCTGCCTCGGGCACCTTATGGTCGTTCCCCTGTGGGTCTAGATTTTTGAATCCGACGAAAAACTGATAGTTAATTGTAATGTTCAGGGCCTACTAATGACGATGGAACACTCAAATTCCGTCGAGATTCAATACATCGGCCTCCAGCCGACTTGTCTCCAAGGGTCTATTGCTGCCTCGGGCACTTTATGGTCGTTCTCCAGTGAGTCTAGATTTTCGATTCCGACGTGAAACTGATTGTTAATTGTAACGTTCAGGGCCACCTAATGACGATGGAACACTCAAATTGCGTCGAGATTGAATACATCGTCCTCCAGCCGACTTGTATCCAAGGGGATATTGCTGTCTCGGGCACCATATGATAATTCTCCTGTGACTAGATTTTGGAATCCGACGCTAAAATGATAGTTAATTGTAACGTTCAGCGCCTCTTAATGACGATGGAACACTCAAATTGCGGCGAGAGACAATACATCGACCTCAAGCCGACTTGTCTTCAAGGGGATATTGCTGCCTCGGGCACCACATGGTCCATCTCTGGTGATTCTACATTTTCGAATCCGACGAAAAACTGAAGGTTAATTGTAACGTTCAACGCCTCCTAATGACGATGGAACACTCAAATTGCGTCGAGAGTCAATACACCGTCCTCCAGCAGACTTGTCTACAAGGGGATATTGCTGCCTCGGGCTCCATGTGGTCCGTCTCCTGTGAGTCTAGATTTTCGAATCCGACGCGAAACTGATAGTTAATTGTATCGCTCATGGCCTCCTAATGACGGTGGAACACTCAAATTGCGTCAAAATTCAATACATTGTCCTCCAGCCGACTTGTCTCCAAGGGGATATTGCTGTCTCGGGCAGCATATGAACCTTCTCCTGTGAGTCTAGATTTTCGAATCCGACGCAAAAATGATAGTTAATTGTAACATTCAGCGCCTCCTATTGACGATGGAACACTCAAATTGCGTCGAGAGACGGTACATCGACCTCCAGCCGACTTGTCTACAAGGGGATATTGCTGCCTCGGGCTAAATGTGGTCCGTCTCCTGTGAGTCTAGATTTTCGAATCCGACGCGAAACTGATAGTTAATTGTAAGGTTCAGGGCCTCCTAATGACGATGGAACACTCTAATTGCGTCGAGATTAACTACAACGTCCTTCAGCCGACTTGTCTCTAAGGGAATAGCGCTGCCTCGGGCACCACATAATCCTACTCCGGTGATTCTACGTTTTCGTATCCGAGGCAAAACAGATAGTTAATTGTAACGTTCAGGGCCTCCTAATGACGATGGAGCACTCAAATTGCGTCGCGATTCAATACATCGTCCTCCAGCGGACTGGTCTCCAAGAGATATTGCTGTCTCGATCACCATATGATCCTTCTCCTGTGACTAGATTTTCGAATCCGACGCTAAAATGATAGTTAATTGTAACGTTCAGCGCCTCCTAATGACGACTGTACACTCAAATTGCGTCGTGATTCAATACATCGGCCTCCAGCCGACTTGTCTCCAAGGGTGTATTGCTGCGTCAGGCACCTTATGGTCGTTCTCCTGTGAGTCTAGATTTTTGAAACCAACGCCAAACTGATAGTTAATTGTAACTTTCAGGGCCCCCTAATGTCGATGGAATACTCAAATTGCGTTGAGATTCAATACATCGTCCTCCAGCCGACTTCTCTCCATGGGGATATTGCTGCCTCGGGCACCTTATGGTCGTTCTCCTGTCAGTCCAGATTTTCGAATCCGACGCAAAACTGATAGTTATTTGTAACGTTCAGGGCCTCCTAATGACGATGGAACACTCAAATTGCGTCGTGATTCAATACTTCTGCTTCCAGCCGACTTGTCTCCAAGGGGACATTGCTGCCTCTTGCAGCATATGGTCCGTCTCCGCTGAGTCTAGATTTTCGAATCCGATGCGAAACTGAGAGTTAATTGTAACGTTCGGGGCCTCCTAATGACGATGGAACACTAAAACTGCTTTGAGATTCAATACATCGTCCTTCAGTCGACTTGTCTCCAACTTGCTATTGCTGCCTCGGCCACCTTATGGTCGTTCTTGTGTGAGTCTAGATTTTCGAAACCGACGAAAATATAATAGTTAATTGTAACGTTCAGCGCCTCCGAATGACGATGGAACACCCAAATTGCGTCGAGAGTCAATACATCGTCCTCCAGCCGACTTGTCTACAGGGGAATATTGCTTCCTCGGGCTCCATGTGGTCCGTCTCCTGTGAGTCTAGATTATCGAATCCTACGCGAAACTGATAGTTAATTGTAACGTTTGGAGCCTCCTAATGACGAAGGAACACTCAAATTGCGTCGAGATTCAATACATCGTCCTTCAGCCGACTTGTCTCCAGGGGTCTATTGCTGCCTCGGGCACCTTATGGTCGTTCTCCTGTGAGTCTAGATTTTCTATTCCGACGCTTAACTGATAGTTAATTGTAAAGTTCAGGTGCTCCTAATGACGATGGAACACTCAAATTGCGTGGAGATTCAATACTTCGTCCTCCAGCCGACTTGTCTCCAAGGGGATATCGCTGCCTCGGGCACCATATGGTCCGTCTCCGGTGATTCTACATTTTCGAATCCGACGCAAAACTCTTAGTTAATTGTAACGTTCAGGGCCTCCTAATGACGATGGAACACTCAAATTGCGTCGAGATTCAATACATCGTCCTCCAGCGGACTGGTCTCCAAGGGTCTATTGCTGCCTCGGGCACCTTATGGTCGTTCTCCTGTGAGTCTAGATTTTCCAATCCGACACATAACTGATACTTAATTGCAAGTTCAGGACCTCCTAATGACGATGGAACACTCAAATTGCGACGAGATTCAATACATCGGCCTCCAGCCAACTTGTCTTCAAAAGTCTATTGCTGCCTTGGGCACCTTGTGGTCGTTCTCCTGTGAGTCTAGATTTTCGAATCCGACGCGAAACTGATAGTTAATCGTAACGTTCAGAGCCTCCTAATGACGATGGAGCACTCAAATTGCGTCGAGATTCAATACATTGTCCTTCAGCCGACTTGACTCCAAGGGTCTATTGCTGCCTCGGGTTCTTTATGTTCGCTCTCCTGTGAGTCTAGATTTTCGAATCCGACGCGAAACTCATTGTCAGTTGTTACGTTCAGGGCTTCCTAATGACGATGGAACACTCAAATTACGTCGAGATTCAATACATCGTCCTTCAGCCGACTTGTCTCTAAGAGTCTATTGCTGCCTCGGGCACCTTATGGTCGTTCCCCTGTGGGTCTAGATTTTTGAATCCGACGAAAAACTGATAGTTAATTGTAATGTTCAGGGCCTACTAATGACGATGGATCACTCAAATTCCGTCGAGATTCAATACATCGGCCTCCAGCCGACTTGTCTCCAAGGGTCTATTGCTGCCTTGGGCACCTTATGGTCGTTCTCCAGTGAGTCTAGATTTTCGATTCCGACGTGAAACTGATTGTTAATTGTAACGTTCAGGGCCACCTAATGACGATGGAACACTCTAATTGCGTCGAGATTGAATACATCGTCCTCCAGCCGACTTGTATCCAAGGGGATATTGCTGTCTCGGGCACCATATGATAATTCTCCTGTGACTAGACTTTGGAATCCGACGCTAAAATGATAGTTAATTGTAACGTTCAGCGCCTCCTAATGACGATGGAACACTCAAATTGCGGCGAGAGACAATACATCGACCTCAAGCCGACTTGTCTACAAGGGGATATTGCTGCCTCGGGCACCACATGGTCCATCTCTGGTGATTCTACATTTTCGAATCCGACGAAAAACTGAAGGTTAATTGTAACGTTCAACGCCTCCTAATGACGATGGAACACTGAAATTGCGTCGAGAGTCAATACACCGTCCTCCAGCAGACTTGTCTACAAGGGGATATTGCTGCCTCGGGCTCCATGTGGTACGTCTCCTGTGAGTCTAGATTTTCGAATCCGCCGCGAAACTGATAGTTAATTGTAACGCTCATGGCCTCCTAATGACGGTGGAACACTCAAATTGCGTCAAAATTCAATACATTGTCCTCCAGCCGACTTGTCTCCAAGGGGATATTGCTGTCTCGGGCAGCATATGAACCTTCTCCTGTGAGTCTAGATTTTCGAATCCGACGCAAAAATGATAGTTAATTGTAACGTTCAGCGCCTCCTATTGACGATGGAACACTCAAATTGCGTCGAGAGACAATACATCGACCTCCAGCCGACTTGTCTACAAGGGGATATTGCTGCCTCGGGCTAAATGTGGTCCGTCTCCTGTGAGTCTAGATTTTCGAATCCGACGCGAAACTGATAGTTAATTGTAAGGTTCAGGGCCTCCTAATGACGATGGAACACTCAAATTGCGTCGAGATTAACTACAACGTCCTTCAGCCGACTTGTCTCTAAGGGAATATCGCTGCCTCGGGCACCACATGGTCCTACTCCGGTGATTCTACGTTTTCGTATCCGAGGCAAAACTGATAGTTAATTGTAACGTTCAGGGCCTCCTAATGACGATGGAGCACTCAAATTGCGTCGCGATTCAATACATCGTCCTCCAGCGGACTGGTCTCCAAGAGATATTGCTGTCTCGGGCACCATATGATCCTTCTCCTGTGACTAGATTTTCGAATCCGACGCTAAAATGATAGTTAATTGTAACGTTCAGCGCCTCCTAATGACGATTGTACACTCTAATTGCGTCGTGATTCAATACATCGGCCTCCAGCCGACTTGTCTCCAAGGGTCTATTGCTGCGTCAGGCACCTTATGGTCTTTCTCCTGTGAGTCTAGATTTTCGAATCCGACGTGAAACTGATTGTTAATTGTAACGTTAACGGCTTCCTAATGACGATGGAACACTGAAATTGCGTCGAGATTCAATACCTCTTCATTCAGCCGATTTGTCTCCAAGGGTCTATTACTGCCTCGGGCACCTTATGGTCGTTCCCCTGTGAGTCTAGATTTTTGAATCCGACGCGAAACTGATTGTCAATTTTATCGTTCAGGGCTTCCTAATGACGATGGAACACTCAAATTTCTTCGAGATTCAATACATCGTCATTCAGCCGACTTGTCTCTAAGGGTCCATTGCTGCCTCGGGCAGCTTATGGTCGTTCTCGTGTGAGTCTAGATTTTCGAATCCGACGCAAAACTGATAGTTATTTGTAACGTTCAGGGCCTCCTAATGACGATGGAACACTCAAATTGCGTCGTGATTCAACACTTCTGCTTCCAGCCGACTTGTCTCCAAGGGCACATTGCTGCCTCTTGCACCATATGGTCCGTCTCCGCTGAGTCTAGGTTTTCGATTCCGACGCGAAACTGATAGTTAATTGTAACGTTCAGGGCCTCCTAATGATGATGGAACACTCAAATTGCGTCGAGATTCAATACATCGGCCTCCAGCCGACTTGCCTTCAAATGTCTATTGCTGCCTCGGGCACCTTGTGGTCGTTCTCCTGTGAGTCTAGATTTTCGAATCCGACGCTTAACTGATAGTTAATTGTATTGTTCAGGTGCTCCTAATGACGATGGAACACTCAAATTGCGTGGAGATTCAATACATCGTCCTCCAGCCGACTTGTCTCCAAGGGGATATCGCTGCCTCGGGCACCACATGGTCCGTCTCCGGTGATTCTACATTTTCGAATCCGACGCAAAACCCATAGTTAATTGTAACGTTCAGGGCCTCCTAACGACGATGGGGCACTCAAATGGCGTCGCGATTCAATACATCGTCCTCCAGCGGACTGGTATCCAAGAGGATATTGCTGCCTCGGGCACCTTATGGTCCGTCTCTAGTGAGTCTACATTTTCGAATCCGACGAAAAACTGATAGTTAATTGTAACGTTCAACGCCTCCTAATGACGATGGAACACTCAAATTGCGTCGAGTGTTAATACATCGTCCTCCATCCGACCTGTCTCCAAGGAGATATTGCTGTCTCGGGCACCATATGAACCTTCTCGTGTGAGTCTAGATTATAGTATCTGACGCAAAAATGATAGTAAATTGCAACGTTCAGCGCCTCCTAATGACGATGGAACACTCAAATTGCGACGAGAATCAATACATCGATCTCCAGCCGACTTGTCTTCAAATGTCTATTGCTGCCTCGGGCACCTTGTGGTCGTTCTCCTGTGAGTCTAGATTTTCGAATCCGACGCTTAACTGATAGTTAATTGTATTGTTCAGGTGCTCCTAATAACGATGAAACACTCAAATTGCGTCGTGATTCAACACTTCTGCATCCAGCCGACTTGTCTCCAAGGGCACATTGCTGCCTCTTGCACCATATGGTCCGTCTCCGCTGAGTCTAGGTTTTCGATTCCGACGCGAAACTGATAGTTAATTGTAACGTTCAGGGCATCCTAATGACGATGGAACACTCAAATTGCGTCGAGATTCAATACATCGGCCTCCAGCCGACTTGCCTTCAAATGTCTATTGCTGCCTCGGGCACCTTGTGGTCGTTCTCCTGTGAGTCTAGATTTTCGAATCCGACGCTTAACTGATAGTTAATTGTATTGTTCAGGTGCTCCTAATGACGATGAAACACTCAAATTGCGTCGTGATTCAACACTTCTGCTTCCAGCCGACTTGTCTCCAAGGGCACATTGCTGCCTCTTGCACCATATGGTCCGTTTCCGCTGAGTCTAGGTTTTCGATTCCGACGCGAAACTGATAGTTAATTGTAACGTTCTGGGCCTCCTAATGACGATGGAACACTCAAATTGCGTCGAGATTCAATACATCGGTCTGCAGCCGACTTGTCTCCAATTGTCTATTGCTGCCTTGGGCACCTTTTGGTCGTTCTCCTGTGAGTCTAGATTTTCGAATCCGACGCATAACTAATTGTAAAGTTCAGGGCCTCCTAATGACGGTGGAACAATCAAATTGCGTCGAGATTCAATACATCGTCCTGCAGCCGACTTGTCTCCAAGCCTGTATTGCATCCTCGGGCACCTTTTGTTCGTTCTCCAGTGAGTCTAGATTTTCGAATCCGACGCATAACTGATAGTTAATTGTAACGCTCAGCGCTTCCTATTGACGATGGAACACTCAAATTGCGTCGAGATTCAATACATCGTCATTCAGCCGACTTGTCTCCAAGTGTCTATTGCTGCCTCGCGCATGTTATGGTCGCTCTCCTGTGAGTCTAGATTTTCGAATCCGACCCAAAACTGATAGTTAATTGTAACGTTCAGGGCCTCCTAATGACGATGGAACGCTCAAATTGCGTCGAGATTCAATACTTCTGCTTCCAGCCGACTTGTCTCCAAGGGGACATTGCTGCCTCGGGCACCATGTGGTCCGTCTCCGGTGAATCTAGATTTTCGATTCCGATGCGAAACTGATAGTTAATTGTAACGTTCAGGGTCTCCTAATGACGATGGGACACTCAAATGGCGTCGAGATTCAATAAATCGGCCTCCAGCCGACTTGTCTTCAAATGTCTATTGCTGCCTCGGGCCCCTTGTGGTCGTTCTCCTGTGAGTCTAGATTTTCGAATCCGACGCATAACTGATAGTTAATTGTAAAGTTCAGGAGCTCCTAATGACGATGGAACACTCAAATCGCGTGGAGATTTAATACATCTTCCTCCAGCCGACTTGTCTCCAAGGGGATATCGCTGCCTCGGGCACCACATGGTCCGTCTCCGGTTATAAAATAAATAAAATAAATAAAAATAAATATATTGTTATTTTAAATATGTTAATTTTTCTATCTGTATGATGGTGATTGTGATTGCAATTGTAATTAATATTTTTGCTTATCTGGAACGTGGACGTTTAATTATTCGATATCAGACGCTTGACAATGGCTTTTTCGTAAAGGCAATGTTACTCGTAGTTGACCGTGAAATAAAACTGAATAATCGGACTTCGTAATTAAATCGTTTCCAAAGACTGCTGCGGTAGGTGCGGACTCATAATCTAAATCTCAATATTACAATAATTTGCCAGCCATGCCAATACGTCGTACAGAGGTGATTGTCTACTAAACATAAAAAAGTTACACAGTTAGTTAAATCAGATATATTCAATGATTAAGCCTACAGTTCATAATCCTACTTACTTTTATAAATATAAATTCTTTACAGAATCGAGTGCCTAGTGTGGTTGCAACTCGCAGTATTCTTCTATAACATGAAATATGGCGGTGTGCCAGACAATAAAATAAAATACGTGCTTCTCGCACCACTTCAACCAGAGCTCACCCTTTCTTAATCCAACATAAGAGTAACGTAATTGTGCTTTTGTATTATCAGCGACACAGCGCTGCAGTTGTGTGCGATAGGCTTTATTTATTTGTCACTGATCATTTATTTAATTAGTACTTCGAGTTTCCGCGGAGACTCACGATCGGCATGCAAATGTGCCTTTATATTGCCCTAAAGGCACAAGAAAATCTAAATTATCTACAACTATTTACATGACTTACATTACACATTATACATATTATATACAAAATTTGAATGACGCGGGTGCGCCGTAAAAGTTCTTATGTTGGCAGATAGAGTGCGCGCATGCGCAGAAGCGTCTGTGTAACTTCGGGACTGCCGTTATATCGTACAGTTAGATCACGCGGCACAGTATTGCAGTTCATATTGTTCGTGTGCGCGCGTTTTTCAGTCGCTGCACAAAGAAAATATTCAACCAAGATTACATATGAAGAATACATTCTATGACAGGTAACTTAATTTTAAATTTACAATATTTGTTATAACACAATACAACTTAGATTGTTGAATGTTCTTAGTTACATAGTATTGTTTTGAAATACTTCAAAGAAAAATGTCCGTATTTTTCAGGTGCGTTGACCTATACACATCGTGTCGTTATTACAGTTCATATTCATCCGCTGCACAATAATTTTTTACAGGTTAGTATCGTCGTGGTAAAGTTTTTTGATCACAGTAACATCGTTGTATAACAACGTGATTAATACATAAGCGTGTCCATTTCTCATTTCCATTATAGTCGTAGTGATGCAGTTGGTTGTGACTAAAAGCATTGCTTATTACAGATCAGACGTGACCCGTCGAGTAATTGGTCCACGTGCAGTTCGTTTTTTACATTCCGTGGAAGCTTGGCTGCAGAACCTCGGACGGCACATAGCTGGCGTCGATCCTTGGACAGTCCAGGTAAGAGTGTCCGTCACATTTCGAGAACATTTCATTCCCTGAAGTTCCAACCAAAATTCTTCCACCCGTCGTGTTGTTTTCTGGACAGGCACTTTGTGTCCATTTAATCCAGTTAACATCTTGAAGTCGGGTACTGTAGTAATGTCACTAGACGATGCACGAATTATGCACTTCACATTTTCAGTTTTTTGCTGAATATAGCTCACCTAAATGTTCGTAGTTATTAATCAAGGAAATCGTTCATCGCGTTTACGTAGATACGCTGCATAATGAATGGCATTAACAGTTTCTTTCACATAGGTTTCCGCGTAGTTGCAGAGTTAGTAATGTTCGTTAATGTCCGTGAACAGTGGTTCACTATGCAATGTCTTTTTGGCACTCGTTTTGTTCAAATTTTTACATAGTAACAGTTGCACTATACATCAGTTAAAAAAATAAGTAATTATACATACACACGTCACATATTTTCTTAGCATAAACATAATATAGTTGCACATAAACATGTTTACATCATCATTACATAGCTATAGGTTATTACATTGTGTCACGTTTGATTACATGAATTGTCGATATTTACGTCCTCTTTATCGGTTTTGCTGGGATTTTATCGATGTTTTTTGTGATGTCATCTGAAATTAAGATAGGTTAGACACAACATTCATTACATCAGTAGGCAAGACCAGGCGTTTTCACTACTCAATAAATATTCAAAATAGTAAGAGAGAGAAAATGTTCGATTCCTCGCGTTTTGTGCGTGTGTGTAGAGTGTCTGTGTGGCCTTGACTACTGATAGATGCTTTTCGTGTTGAGAGATGTGCGTCTAATCTATTTCTCAAAGTAAAAGATCGCTTCACAGCTGACGTCTGTCAGTTCGTCAGGTGTCACACCAAGTCAGTGGTACCTTCAGTAACAAATGTTCCGTGAAAAATTAATATGTCATCCACTGCTACGTAGTCATAAATTTTACTTTAATATTCCGTCTTTCAGGTGGAGGCGCGCGCTGAAAGAAGAGTTCTTCTGTCTTCAACTGCGTCACTGGAACCGCTGAAATGAAAATTTCTATACTACTTTTTATCTGTGTTGTAACAACAGAGTTTTTCGAGTTGCTTAGCAATATTTTGATGGGTATGACTTTGACATTATTCAGCATGAAATGCTCTAAGATCTCGGTGTGCGTATAGCCCAATAAATTTGTTAGTTCTAGGATGTTGTAACAGATACGCACCAGGATGCGGTATGTTAACAATTATATAAGGTCCTTCATATAGCAGACGCCACTTAGCGTTGCGTCGTTTGAGTGCTACAGAGTTATGATGAGTACGAAGTAGTACAAGCATTCCTACCTCGAATTTTTGTTTTCTTTTTATTATGTTTCTGTGATGTTTGTTTCGTATTTGTCGTGTGCGGAATGTGTGTATCATACTCGAATGTATATTGGTTTCTGAACTGTACATTTTGACTGATATTTTCGTTACATTCAGACTGTAGTTGATCGGTGAATTGTCTCATGGGTGCAGTGACGGATTGTACTGCGTCACTGATCAGCTGTTTGTTATTAGTAATGTATTGCGCTACGGAGTCGTGCACAATTGTTGGTAAATTTTCACGTAAGCATCTATCAAAACGTTTGTCTTTGTTCTCAACCCAATCATGAAATTCTTTATTAATATTTTGAAAATGAGCTGTGGCATCTGATTGTAAGATGTCAGTCAGGTGTTGTTCAACATTGTCAAATTTATTCTGTACGTCAGTAATTCGTTTTTCAAGGCTGTCATGTACTGAAGGATATGTTTGAATTTGTTCAGTAAGAACTTCACATGTGACATTAAGGTTTTTTACTTGTGTCTGTAAAAGTGCTACGTCAGTTGTAGTCTTTTCTTGTCTCGTATTGAGCTGGGAAAATTTAGTACTGAGTTCGGTCATCTGTTTGGTCAGTGTGGCGTCTATAAGTTCCACACCTTTACACAAAGTGTCATTACCTATCTTGATTGCTATGAGATCAGATTTGATTTCGTCATTTTGTGTTTTTAACTGTTCATTTTGTGTCTCTAATTGTGCCTATAAGGTTGCCATGTTTTCGGTGTTCTGTTTCCTTATGGTTGCCATATTTTCTGCGTTTTGTTTCATTAGCATTTGTAACATGTCGGCAATGTTTACCGTTTGCAAGATCTCTGCCCCCGCCGCGTCATTAGACGTGACGTCATGCATTAACATGGGCTCTGATTGAGATTATGAAATTTTTGTAGTGGACGGCCTATCGTCAAAATTTTCGTCAACACTTGCGTCAATGTTTGATGAATCGTCACTACCGGTTGCTGTCGTAAAGTCATTTTCTAACACTTGTCTCACGTCCGAGTCGGATTGCGTCTGAATAGTGCGTCCTTGCTGTTCCATTTTTGCGTATTGTTTTCTAGTTATTACCATGCCACACGTGATATATGTTTCAAGAAAATTTTTGACACTGATTTTAAAATAAAATGTAGTTGAGCATGAATCGCTCGTAGCAACAATGGCTGTCTGTTAATTCAAAAATATAAACTGAATTGGAGATTATTGGTAACGGCTGTTGGCCATGTTACATGATATCGTACACAAGTCGGCCATATTGTACACTCGTGTATTGGTATTGTTGCATACGTTATTGTTCAGGGAAAAGTACAGAGAATGAAATTTATCACTGAAACTGTTATGCAGAAAAGAAACACTACAGAATTTACTGAAAAGCTAATACACTGAATTATACGTCTGGTCAAGCCTGCTAATGCAAAGATGCTGCGTCTTACCTTATTTTGCTGTAAGTTTCATGGCGTCTTCCCGCAAAATTTCAGAATTGGAAAATATCTTCAGATTTTGTTATCTCTCATACATTGAGGTCCAGGTCCAGAAAGTTGATTTTTTACATGAAACAAAGAGAACAATGTAACAAATGACAAAATAACAAGTCCTGTCGCGGTCGCCAATATAAAATAAATAAAAAAAATAAAAAAATATTTATTGTTATTTTAAATATGTTAACTATTCTATCTGTATGATGGTGATTGTGATTGCAATTGTAATTAATATTTTTGCTTATCTGGAACGTGGACGTTTAATTATTCGATATCAGACGCTTGACAATGGCTTTTTCGTAAAGGCAATGTTACTCGTAGTTGACCGTGAAATAAAACTGAATAATCGGACTTCGTAATTAAATCGTTTCCAAAGACTGCTGCGGTAGGTGCGGACTCATAATCTAAATCTCAATATTACAATAATTTGCCAGCCATGCCAATACGTCGTACAGAGGTGATTGTCTACTAAACATAAAAAAGTTACACAGTTAGTTAAATCAGATATATTTAATGATTAAGCCTACAGTTCATAATCCTACTTACTTTTATAAATATAAATTCTTTACAGAATCGAGTGCCTAGTGTGGTTGCAACTCGCAGTATTCTTCTATAACATGAAATATGGCGGTGTGCCAGACAATAAAATAAAATACGTGCTTCTCGCACCACTTCAACCAGAGCTCACCCTTTCTTAATCCAACATAAGAGTAACGTAATTGTGCTTTTGTTTTATCAGCGACACAGCTCTGCAGTTGTGTGCCATAGGCTTTATTTATTTATCACTGATCATTTATTTAATTAGTATTTCGCGTTTCCGCGGAAACTCACGCTCGGCATGCAAATGTGCCTTTATACGGTGATTCTACATTTTCGAATCCGCCGCAAAACTGATAGTAAATTGTAACGTTCAGGGCCTCCTAATGACGATGGAACACTCAAATTGCGTCGAGATTCAATACCTCGTTTTCCAGTCGACTTGTTTCCATGGGGACATTGCAGCCTCGGGCACCATATGGTCCGTCTCCTGTGAGTCTAGATTTTCGATTCCGATGCGAAACTGATAGTTAATTGTAACGTTCAGGGCCTCCTAATGACGATGGAACACTCAAACTGCGTTGAGATTCAATACATCGTCCTTCAGCCGACTTGTCTCCAACTTTCTATTGCTGCCTCGGGCACCTTATAGTCGTTCTCCTGTGAGTCAAGATTTTCGAATCCGACGCAAAAATAATAGTTAATTGTAACGTTCAGCGATTCCTAATGACGATGGAACACTCAAATTGCGTCGAGAGTCAATACATCGTCCTCCAGACGACTTGTCTACAAGGGAATACTGCTGCCTCGGGCTAAATGTGGTCCGCCTCCTGTGAGTCTAGATTTTCGAATCCGACGCATATCTGATAGTTAATTGCAAAGTTCAGCGCCTCCTAATGACGAAGGAGCACTCAAATTGCGTCGAGATTCAATACATCGGCCTCCAGCCGACTTGTCTCCAAATGTCTATTGCTACCTCGGGCACCTTATGGTCGTTCTCCTGTGAGTCTAGATTTTCGAATCCGACGCAAAAATGATGGTTAATTGTAACGCTCAGCGCCTCCTAATGACGATGGAACACTCAAATTGCGTCGAGAGTCAATACATCGTCCTCCAGCCGACTTGTCTGCAAGGGGATATTGATGCCTCGGGCACATTATAGTCGTTCTCCTGTGAGTCTAGATTTTCGAATCCGACGCGAAATTGATTGTTAATTGTAACGTTCAGAGCCTCCTAATGATGATGGAACACCCAAATTGCGTCGAGATTCAATACATCGGCCTCCAGCCGACTTGTCCCCAAGGGGACATTCCTGCCTCGGGCACCATATGGTCCGTGTCCTGTGAGTCTAGATTTTCATTGCCGACGCTAAACTGATAGTTAATTGTAACGTTCTGGGCCTCCTAATGACGATCGAGCGCTCAAATTGCGTCGAGATTCACTACATCGGTCTGCAGCCGACTAGTCTCCAATTGTCTATTGCTGCCTCGGGCACATTATGGTCGTTCTCCTGTGAGTCTAGATTTTCGTATCCGACGCATAACTAATTGTAAAGTTCAGGGCCTCCTAATGACGATGGAACAATCAAATTGCGTCGAGATTCAATACATCGTCCTGCAGCCGACTTGTCTCCAAGGCTCTATTGCATACTCGGGCACCTTTTGTTCGTTCTCCAGTGAGTCTAGATTTTCGAATCCGACGCAAAACTGATAGTTGATTGTAACGTTCAGGGCCTCCTAATGACGATGGAACACTCAAATTGCGTCGAGATTCAATACTTCTGCTTCCAGCCGACGGGTCTCCAAGGGGACATTGCTGCCTCGGGCACCATATGTTCCGTCTCCTGTGAATCTAGATTTTCGATTCCGATGCGAAACTGATATTTAAATGTAAAGTTCAGGAGCTCCTAATAACGATGGAACAGTCAAATTGCGTGGAGATTCAATACATCGTCCCCCAGCCGACTTGTCTCCAAGGGGATTTCGCTGCCTCGGGCACCACATGGTCCGTCTCCGGTGATTCTACATTATCGAATCCGACGCAAAACTGATAGTAAATTGTAACGTTCAGGGCCTCCTAATGAGGATGGAACACTCAAATTGCGTCGAGATTCAATACTTCGGTTTCCAGCCGACTTGTTTCCAAGGGACATTGCTGCCTCGGGCACCATATGGTCCGTCTCCTGAGAGTCTAGATTTTCGATTCTGATGCGAAACTGATAGTTAATTGTAACGTTCAGGGCCTCCTAACGACGATGGGGCACTCAAATGGCGTCGCGATTCAATACATCGTCCTCCAGCGGACTGGTCTCCACGGGGATATTGCTGCCTCGGGCACCTTATGGTCCGTCTCTAGTGAGTCTACATTTTCGAATCCGACGAAAAACTGATAGTTAATTGTAACATTTAGGGCCTCCTAATGACGATGGGGCACTCAAATTGCGTCGAGGTTTAATACATCGTCCTCCAGCCGACTTGTCTCCAAGGGGATATTGCTGCCTCGCGCACCTTATGGTCGTGCTCCTGTGAGTCTAGATTTTCGAATCCGACGCGAAACTGATAGTTAATTGTAACGCTCAGAGCCTCCTAATGGCGACGGAACACTCAAATTGCGTCGAGATTCAATATATCGGTCTCCAGCCGACTTGTCTCAGAGGGTCAATTGCTGCCTCATGCACCTTACGGGCGTTCTCCTGTGAGTCTAGATTTTTCGATTCCGACGCATAACTAATAGTTAATAGTAAAGTTAAGGACCTCCTAATGACGATGGAACACTCAAATTGCGTTGAGATTCAATACATCGTCCTCCAGCCGACTTGTCTCCAAGGGTATATCGCTGCCTCGGGCACCACATGGTCCGTCTCCGGTGATTCTACGAAAAACTGATAGTTAATTGTAACATTTAGGGCCTCCTAATGACGATGGGGCACTCAAATTGCGTCGAGGTTCAATACATCGTCCTCCAGCCGACTTGTCTCCAAGGGGATATTGCTGCCTCGCGCACCTTATGGTCGTGCTCCAGTGAGTCTAGATTTTCGAATCCGCCGCAAAACTGATAGTTAATTGTATCGTTCAGGGCCGCCTAAAGACGATGGAATACTCAATTTGCGTTGAGATTCAATTAATCGTTCTCCAGCCGACTTCTCTCCGTGGGGATATTCATGCCTTGGGCACCTTATGGTCGTTGTCCTGTGAGTCTAGATTTTCGAATCCGACGCGAAACTGATTGTTAATTGTAACGTTCAGGGCTTTCTAATGACGATGGAACACTCAAATACATCGGCCTCCAGCCGACTTGTCTCCAATTGTCTATTGCTGCCTCGGGCACCTTATGGTCGTTCTCCTGTGAGTATAGATTTGCGAAACCAACGCATAACTGATAGTTAATTGCAGCGTTCAGGGCCTGCTAATGACGATGGAACACTCAAATTTCGTCGAGAGTCAATTCATCGACATCCAGCCGACTTTTCTCGAAGGGGTATTGCTGCCTCGGGCACCTTGTGGTCGTTCTCCTGTGAGTCTAGATTTTTGAATCCGGCGCATAACTGATAGTTAATCGTAAAGTTCAGTACGTCCTAATGACGATGGAACACTCAAATTGCGTCGAGATTCAATACATCGTTCACCAGCCGAGATGTCTCCAAGGGGATATTGCTGCCTCGGGAACCATATGATCCGTCTCCTGTGAGTCTAGATATTCGAATCCGACGCGAAACTGATAGTTAACTGTAACGTTCAGGGCCTCCTAATGACGATGGAACACTCAAATTGCGTCGAGATTCAATACAACGTCCACCACCCGAGTTGTCTCAAAGGGGATGTTGCTGCCTCGGGAACCATATGATCCGTCTCCTGTGAGTCTAGATATTCGAATCCGACGCGAAACTGATAGTTAATTGTAACGTTCAGGGCCTCCTAATGACGATGGAACACTCAAATTGCGTCGAGAGTCAACACATTGTCCTCCAACCGACTTTTCTACAAGGGAATATTGTTCCTTCGGGCTCCATGTGGTCCGTCTCCTGTGAGTCTAGATTTTCGAATCCGACGCGAAACTGATAGTTAACTGTAACGTTCAGGGCCTCCTAATGACGATGGAACATTCAAATTGCGTCGAGATTCAATACATCGGCCACCAGCCGACTTGTCTCCAAGGGTCTATCGCTGCCTCGGGCACCTTATGATCGTTCTCCTGTGAGTCTAGATTTTCGAACCCGACGCAAAACTGATAGTTATTTGTGACGTTCGGGGCCTCCTAATTACGATGGAATACTCAAATTGCGTCGAGATTTTATTCATCGTCCTCCAGCCGACTTCTCTCCATGGGGATATTACTGCCTCGGGCACCTTATGGTCGTTCCCCTGTAAGTCTAGATTTTAGAATCCGACGCAAATCTCATAGTTAATTGTAATGTTCAGGGCCTCCTTTTGACGATGGAACACTCAAATTGCGTCGAGATTCAAATCATCGGCCTCCAGCCGACTTGTCTCCAATTGTCTATTGCTGCCTCGGGCACCTTATGGTCGTTCTCCTGTGAGTATAGATTTTCGAAACCAACGCATAACTGATAGTTAATTGCAGCGTTCAGGGCCTGCTAATGACGATGGAACACTCAAATTTCGTCGAGAGTCAATTCATCGACATCCAGCCGACTTGTCTCCAAGGGGTATTGCTGCCTCGGCACCTTATGGTCCGTCTCCTGTGATTCTAGATTTTCGAATCCGACGCAAAAATGATAGTTAATTGTAACGTTCAGGGCCTCCTAATGATGATGGAACACTCAAATTGCGTCGAGATTCAATACATCGGACTCCAGCCGACTTGTCTCAGAGGGTCTATTGCTGCCTCGGGCACCTTATGCTCGTTCTCCTGTGAATCTAGATTTTCGAATCCGACCCACAACTGATAGTTAAATCTAACGCTCAGCGCCTCCTAATGACGATGGAACTCTCAGATTGCGTCGAGATTAAATACATTGTCCTCCAGCCGACTTGTCTCCAAGGGTCTATTGCTACCTCGGGCACCTCATGGTCGTTCTCCTGTGAGACTAGACTTTCGAATCCGACGCATAACTGATAGTTAATTGTAATGCTCAGCGCCTCCTAATGACGATGGAACACTCAAATTGCGTCGAGATTCAATACATCGTCCACCAGCCGACTTGTCTCCAAGGGGATATTGATGCCTCGGGCACCATATGATCCATCTCCTGTGAGTCTATATTTTCGAATCCGACACGAAACTGATAGTTAATTGTAACGTTCAGGGCCTTCTAATGACTATGTAACACTCAAATTGCGTCGAAATTCAATACATCGTCCTTCAGCCGACTTGACTCCAAAAGTCTATTGCTGCATCGGACACCTTATGGTCGTTCTCCTGTGAGTCTAGATTTTCGAATCCGACGCAAAACTGATAGTTAATTGTAGCGTTCAGGGCCTCCTAATGACGATGGAACACTAAAATTGCGTCGAGATTCAATACATCGTCCTTCAGACGACTTGACTCCAAGAGTCTATTGCTGCCTCGGACACATTGTGGTCGTTCTCCGGTGATTCTACATTTTCTAATCCGACGCAAAACTGATAGTTAATTGTAACGATCAGGGCCTCGTAATGACGATGGGGCACTCAAATTGCGTCGCGATTCAATACATCGCCCTCCAGCGGACTGGTATCCAAGGGGATATTGCTGCCTCGTACACCTTATGGACCGACTCAAGTGAGTCTAGATTTTCGAATCCGACGCATAACTGATAGTTAATTGCAACGTTCAACGCCTCCTAATGACGATGGAACACACAAATTGAGTCGAGATTCAATTCATCGGCCTCCAGCTGACTTGTCTTCAAATGTCTATTGCTGCCTAGGGCACCTTGTAGACGTTCTCCTGTGAGTCTAGATTTTCGAATCCAACTCATAACTGAAAGTTAATTTTAAAGTTCAGGAACTCCTAATGACGATGGAATACTCAAATTGCGTCGAGATTCAATACATCGGCCTCGAGCCGACTTGCATCCAAGGGGACATTGCTGCCTCGGGCACCATACGGTCCGTCTCCTGTGAGTCTAGATTTTCGATTCCGATGCGAAACTGATAGTTAATTGTATTGTTCAGGGCCTCCTAATGACTATGGAACACTCAAATTGCGTCGAGGTTCAATACATCGTCCTCCAGCCGACTTGTCTCCAAGGGGTATTGCTGCCTCGGTCACCATATGGTCCGTCTCCTGTGAGTCTAGTTTTTCGAATCCGACGCAAAAATTATAGTTATTTGTAACGTTCAGGGCCTCGTAATGACGATGGGGCACTCCAATTGCGACGCGATTTATTACATCGTCCTCCAGCGGACTGGTCTCCAAGGGGATATTGCTGCCTCGTACACCTCATGAACCGTCTCCAGTGAGTCTAGATTTTGGAATCCGACGAATAACTGATAGTTAATTGCAACGTTCAGCGCCTCCTAATGACGACGGAACACTCAATTTGCGTCGCGATTCAATACAATGGCCTCCACCCGACTTGTCTTCAAATGTCTATTGCTGCCTCGGGCACCTTATGGTTGTTCTGCTGTGTGACTAGATTTTCGAATCCGACGCAAAAACGATAGTAAATTGTAACGTTCAGGGCCTCCTAATGACGATGGAACACTCAAATTGCGTCGACATTCAATACCTCGTCATTCAGTCGATTTGTCTCCAAAGGTCTATTGCTGCCTCGGGCACCATATGGTCGTTCCCCTGTGAGTCTAGATTTTAGAATCCGACGCAAATCTGATCGTTAATTGTAACTTTCAGGGCCTACTAATGACGATGGAACAGTCAAATTGCGTCGAGATTCAATACATCGTCCTTCAGACGACTTAACTCCAAAAGTCTATTGCTGCCTCACACGCATTATGGTCGTTCTCCGGTGATTCTACATTTTCTAAACCGACGCTAAACTGATAGTTAATTGTAACGTTCAGATCCTCGTAATGACGATGGTTCACTCAAATTGCGTCGCGATTCAATACATCGTCCTCCAGCGGACTGGTCTCCAAGGGGATATTGCTGCCTCGTACACCTTATGAACCGTCCCCAGTGAGTCTAGATTTTCGAATCCGACGCATAACTGATTGTTAATTGCAACGTTCAGCGCCTCCTAATGACGATGGAACACTCAAATTGCGTCGAGATTCAACACATCGGCCTCCAGCCGACTTGTCTTCAAATGTCTATTGCTGCCTAGGGCACCATGTGGTCGTTCTCCTGTGAGTCTAGATTTTCTAATCCGACGCAAAAATGATTGTTAATTGTAACGTTCAGCGCCTCCTAATGACGATGGAACACTCAAATTGCGTCGAGATTCAATACATCGTCCTCCAGCCGACTTGTCTCCAAGGGTCTATTGCTACCTCGGACACCTTATGGTCGTTCTCCTGTGAGTCTAGATGTTCTAATCCGACGCAAAAATGATAGTTAATTGTAACGTTCAGCGCCTCCTAATGACGATGGAACACTCAAATTGCGTCGAGATTCAATACATCGTCCTCCAGCTGACTTGTCTCCAATTGTCTATTGTTGCCTCGGGCACCTTATGGTCGTTCTCCTGTGAGTCTCGATTTTCGAATGTGACGCAAAAATGATATTTAATTGCAACGTTCAGGGCCTGTTATTGACGATGGAACACTCAAATTGCGTCGAGGTTGAATACATCGTCCTCTAGCCGAATTGTCTCCGAGGGGTATTGCTGCCTCGGGCACCATGAGGTCCGTTTCCTGTGAGTCTAGATTTTCGAATCCGACGCAAAAACGATAGTTAATTGTAACGTTCAGCGCCTCCTAATGACGATTTAACACTCAAATTGCGTCGAGAGTCAATACATCGTCCTCCAGACAACTTGTCTACAAGGGAATATTGCTGCCTCGGGCTACATGTGGTCCTTCTCCTGTGAGTCTATATTTTCGAATCCGACGCGATACTGATAGTTAATTGCAACGTTCAGGGCCTTCTAATGACGATGGAACACTCAAATTGCGGCGAGATTCAATACATCGGTCTCCAGCCGACTTGTCTCCAAATGTCTACTGCTGCCTCGCGCACCATGTGGTCGTTCTCCTGTGAGTCTAGATTTTCCAATCCGACGCAAAAACGATAGTTAATTGTAACGTTCAGGGCCTCCGAATGACGATGGAACACTCAAATTGCGTCGAGATTCAATACATCGGCCTGCAGCCGACTTGTCTCCAAGGGTCTATTGCTGCCTCGGGCACCTTATGGTCGTTCTCCTGTGAGTCTAGATTTTCGAATCCGATGCATAACTGATTGTTAATTGTAACGGTCAGGGCCTCCTAATGACGATGGAACACTCAAATTGCGTCGAGGTTCAATACATCATCCTCCAGCCAACTTGTCTCCAAGTGGTATTGCTACCTCGGGTACCGTATGGTCGGTCTCCTGTGAGTCTAGATTTTAGAATCCGACGCAAAAATGATATTTAATTGTAACGTTCAGCCCCTCCTAATGACGATGGAACATTAAAATTGCGTCGAGAGTCAATACATCGTCCTCCATCCGACTTGTCTATAATGGGATATTGCTGCCTCGGGCTCCATGTGGTCCGTCTCCTGTGAGTCTAGATTTTCGAATCCGACGCGAAACTGATAGTTAATTGCATCGTTCAGGGCCTCCTAATGACGATGGAACACTCAAATTGCGTCGAGATTCAATACATCGGCCTCCAGCCGACTTGTCTCCAAGGGTCTATTGCTGCATCGGGCACGTTATGGTCGTTCTCCTGTGAGTTTAGGTTTTTGAATCCGACGCATAACTGATAGTTAATTGTAAAGCTCAGGGCTTCCTAATGACGATGGAACACTCAAATTGCGTCGAGATTCAATACAACGTCCTTCAGCCGACTTGTCTCCAAGAGTCTATTGCTGCCTCGGACACCTTATGGTTCATATCCTGTGAGTCTAGATTTTCGAATCCGAAGCAAAACTGATAGTTAATTGTAACGTTCAGCGCCTCCTAATGACGATGGAACACTCAAATTGCGTCGAGAGTCAATACATCGTCCTCCAGCCGACTTGTCTCCAAGGGGTATTGCTGCCTCGGGCACCATATGGTCCGTCTCAAAAATGACAGTTATTTGCAACGTTCAGCGCTCCCTAATGACAATGGAACAATCAAATTGGGTCGAGATTCAATACATCGTCCTTCAGCCGACTTGTCCCCAAGAGTCTATTGCTGCCTCGGACACCTTATGCTCGATCTCCTGTGAGTCTAGATTTTCGAATCCGAAGCAAAACTGATAGTCAGTTGTAACGTTCGGGGCCTCCTAATGACGATGGAATACACAAATTGCGTCGAGATTCAATACATCGTCCTTCAGCCGACTTGTCTCCAAGGTTCTATTGCTGCCTCGGGCACCTTATGGTCGTTCTCCTGTGAGTCTCGATTTTCGAATCCGACGCATAACTGATAGTAAATCGCACCGTTCAGGGAATCTTAATGACGATGGAACACTCAAATTGCGTCAAGGTTGTATACATCGTTCTCCAGCCGGATTGTCTCCAAGGGGATATAGCTGCCTCGTTCACCAAATGGTCCGTCTCCGGTGATTCTACATTTTCGTATCCGACGCAAAACTGATAGTTAATTGTAACGTTCAGGGCCTCCTAATGACGATGGGGCACTCAAATTGCGTCGCGATTCAATACATGGTCCTCTAGCGGACTGGACTCCAAGGGGATATTGTTGCCTCGTTCACCACATGGTCCGTCTCCGGTGATTCTACATTTTCGTATCCGACGCAAAACTGATAGTTAATTGTAACGTTCAGGGACTCTTAATGACGATGGGGCACTCAAATTGCGTCGCGATTCAATACATCGTCCTCCAGCGGACTGGTCTCCAAGGGGATATTGTTGCATCGGACACCTTATGGTCAGTCTCCAGTGGGTCTAGATTTTCGAATCCGACGAGAAACTGGTAGTTAATTGTAACGTTCAGGGCCTCCTAATGACGATGGAACACTCAAATTGCGTCGAGATTCAATACATCGGCCTCCAGCAGACTTGTTTCCGAGGGCCTATTGCTGCCTCGGGCACCTTATGGTCGTTCTCCTGTGAGTCTAGATTTTCGAATCCAATGCATAACTGATTGTTAATTGCAACGGTCAGGGCCTCCTAATGACGATGGAACACTCAAATTGCGTCGAGGTTCAATACATCGTCCTCCAGCCGACTTGTCTACAATGGGATATTGCTGCCTCGGGCACCATGTGGTCCGTCTCCTGTGAGTCTAGATTTTCGAATCCGACGCGAAACTGATAGTTAATTGTATCGTTAAGGCCTCCTAATGACAATGGAACACTCAAATTGCGTCGAGATTCAATACATCGGCCTCCAGCCGACTTGTCTCCAGGGGTCTATTGCTGCCTCGGGCATCTTGTGGTCGTTCTCCTGTGAGTCTAGATTTTCGAATGCGACGAATAACTGATAGTTAATTGTAAAGTTCAGGGCTTCCTAATGACGATGGAACACTCAAATTGCGTCGAGATTCAATACATCGTCATCCAGCCGACTTCTCTCCATGGGGATATTGCTGAATCGGGCACTTTATGGTCGTTCTCCTGTGAGTCTAGATATTCGAATCCGACGCGAAACTGATTGTTAATTGTAAAGTTCAGGGCTTCCTAATGACGATGAAACACTCAAATTGCGTCGAGATTCAATACATCGGCCTCCAGCGGACTGGTCTCCAAGGGGATATTGTTGCCTCGGACACCTTATGGGCTGTCTCCAGTGAGTCCAGATTTTCGAATCCGACGAAAAACCGTTAGTTAATTGTAACATTCAGGGCCTGCTAATGACGATGGAACACTCAAATTGCGTCGCGATCCAATACATCGTCCTCCAGCCGACTTGTCTCCAAGGGTCTGTTGCTGCCTCGTTCTCCTTATGATCGATCTCCAGTGAGTCTAGATTTTCGAACCCGACGCAAAACTGATAGTTAATTGTACCGTTCAGGGCCTCCTAATGACGATGGAATACTCAAATTGAGTCGAGATTCAATACATTGTCATCCAGCCGATATCTCTCCATGGGGATAATGCTGCTTCGTGCACTTTATGGTCGTTCTCCTGTGATTCTAGATATTCGAAACCGACAGGAAACTGATTGTTAATTGTAAAGTTCAGGGCTTCCTAATGACGATGGAACACTCAAATTGCGTCGAGATTCAATACATCGGCCTCCAGCCGACTTGTCTCCAAGGGTATATTGCTGCCTCGGGCACTTTATGGTCGTTCTCCTGTGAGTCTAGATTTTCGAAGCCGACGAATAACTGATAGTTAATTGCAACGTTTAGCGCCCCCTAATGACGATGGCACATTCAAATTGCGTAGAGATTCAATTCATCGTCCCCCAGCCTACATGTCTCCAAGGGGATATCGCTGCCTCGTTCACCACATCGTCCGTCTCCGGTGATTCTACATTTTCGTATCCGACGCAAAACTTATGATCAATTGTAACGTTCAGGGCCTCCTAATGACGATGGGGCACTCAAATTGCGTCGCGATCCAATACATCGTCCTCCAGCGGACTGGTCTCCAAGGGGATATTGTTGACTCGGACACCTTATGGTCAGTCCACAGTGAATCTAGATTTTCGAAGCCGACGAAAAACTCATAGTTAATTGTAACATTCAGGGCCTCCTAATGACGATGGAACACTCAAATTGCTTCGCGATCCAATACATCGTCCTCCAGCCGACTTGTCTCCAAGGGTCTATTGCTGCCTCGGGCACCTTATGATCGATCTGCAGTGAGTCTAGATTTTCGAGCCCGACGCAAAAGTGATAGTTAATTGTACCGTTCAGGGCCTCCTAATGACGATGGAATACTCAAATTGCGTCGAGATTCAATACATCGTCATCCAGCCGACTTCTCTCCATGGGGATAATGCTGCCTTGGGCATTTTATGGTCGTTCTCCTTTGAGTCTAGATATTCGAATCCGACGCGTAACTGATTGTTAATTGTAACGTTCAGGGCTTCGTAATGACGATGGAACACTCAAATTGCGTCGAGATTCAATACATCGTCCTTCAGCCGACTTGTCTCCAAGGGTCTAATGCTGCCTCGGGCACCTTATGGCCGTTCCACTGTGAGTCTAGATTTTAGAATCCGACGCAAAACTGATAGTTAATTGTAATGTTCAGGGCCTCCTAATGACGATGGAACACACAAATTGCGTCGAGATTCGATACATCGTCCTTCAGCCGACTTGTCTCCAAGGTTCTATTGCTGCCTCGGGCACCTTATGGTCGTTCTCCTGTGAGTCTCGATTTTCGAATCCGACGCAAAACTGATAGTTAATTGCGATGTTCAGGTCCTCTTAATGACGATGGAACACTCAAATTGCGTCGAGGTTGAATACATCCTTCTCCAGCCGAATTGTCTCCGAGGGGTATTGCTGCCTCGGGCACCATATGGTCCGATTCCTGTGAGTCTAGATTTTTTTAACCCGACGCAATAATGACAGTTAATTGTAAATTTCAGCGCCTCCTAACGACGACGGAACACTCAAATTGCGTCGAGATTCAATACATCGGCCTCCAGCCGACTTGCCTCCAAGGGGTATTGCTGCCTCGGGCACCATAAGGTCCGTCTCAAAAATGATAGTTATTTGCAACGTTCAGCGTCTCCTAATGACGATGGAACACTCAAATTGCGTCGAGATTTAATACATCGTCCTCCAGCCGGCTTGTCTCCAAGGGGATATCGCTGCCTCGTTCACCACTTCGTCCGTCTCCGGTGATTCTACATTTTCGTATCCGACGCAAAACTTATAGTTAATTGTAACGTTCAGGGCCTCCTAATGACGATGGGGCACTCAAATTATGTCGCGATCCAATACATCGTCCTCCAGCGGACTGGTCTCCAAGGGGATATTGTTGCCTCGGACACATTATGGTCAGTCCCCAGAGAGTCTAGATTTTCGAAGCCGACAAAAAACTCATAGTTAATTGTAACATTCAGGGCCTCCTAATGACGATGGAACACTCAAATTGCGTCGCGATCCAATACATCGTCCTCCAGCCGACTTGTCTCCAAGGGTCTATTGCTGCCTCGGGCAACTTATGATCGATCTGCAGTGAGTCTAGATTTTCGAACCCGACGCAAAACTGATAGTTAATTGTACCGTTCAGGGCCTCCTAATGACGATGGAATACTCAAATTGCGTCGAGATTCAATACATCGTCATCCAGCCGACTTCTCTCCATGGGGATAATGCTGCCTCGGGCATTTTATGGTCGTTCTTCTGTGAGTCTAGATATTCGAATCCGACGCGAAACTGATTGTTAATTGTAACGTTCAGGGCTTCGTAATGACGATGGGACACTCAAATTGCGCCGAGATTCAATACATCGTCCTTCAGCCGACTTGCCTCCAAGGGTCTAATGCTGCCTCGGGCACCTTATGGTCGTTCCACTGTGAGTCTAGATTTTAGAATCCGTCGCAAAAATGATAGTTATTTGTAACGTTCAGCCCCTCCTAATGACGATGGGACACTAAAATTGCGTCGAGAGTCAATACATCGTCCTCCAGCCGACTTGTCTACAATGGGATATTGCTGCCTCGGGCTCCATGTGGTCCGTCTCCTGTGATTCTAGATTTTCGAATCCGACGCGAAACTGATAGTTAATTGTAACGTTCAGGGCCTGCGAATGACGATGGAACACTCAAATTGCGTCGAGATCCAATACTTCGGCCTCCAGCCGACTTGTCTCCAAGGGTCTATTGCTGCCTCGGGCAAATTATGGTCTTTCTCCTGTGAGTCTAGATTTTCGAATCCGACGCATAACTGATAGTTAATTGCAAAGTTCAGGGCATCCTAATGACGATGGAACACTCAAATTGCGTCGAGATTCAATACATCGTCCTCCAGCCGGCATGTCTCCAAGGGGATATCGCTGTCTCGTTCACCACATGGTCCGTCTCCGGTGATTCTACATTTTCGTATCCGACGCAAAACTGATAGTTAATTGTAAAGTTCAGGGCCTCCTGATGACGATGGGGCCCTCTAATTGCGTTGAGAGTCAATACATCGTCCTCGAGACGACTTGTCTACAAGGGGATATTGCTGGCTCGGGCATCTTATAATCGATCTCCAGTGAGTCTAGATTTTCGAACCCGACGCAAAAATGATAGTAAATTCTAGCGTTCAGGGCCTCCTAATGACGATGGAACACTCAAATTGCGTCGAGATTCGATACATCGTCATTCAGCCGATTTGTCTCCAAGGGGTATTGCTGCCTCCGGCACCATATGGTCCGTCTCAAAAATGATAGTTATTTGCAACGTTCAGCGCCTCCTAATGACGATGGAACACTCAAATTGCGTCGAGATTCAATACATCGGCCTCCAGCCGACTTGTCTCCAAGGTTCTATTGCTGCCTCGGGCACCTTATGGTCGTTCTCCTTTGAGTCTCGATTTTCGAATCCGACGAAAAACTGATAGTTAATTGCAACGTTCAGGGCCTCTTAATGATGATGGAACACTCAAATTGCGTCGAGGTTGTATGCATCGTTCTCCAGCCGAATTGTCTCCGAGGGGTATTGGTGCCTCGGGCACCATATGGTCCGCCTCCTGTGAGTCTAGATTTTCGAATTCGACGCAAAAATGATAGTTAATTATAAATTTCAGCGCCTCCTAATGACGATGGAACACTGAAATTGCGTCGAGATTCAATACATCGTCCTTCAGCCGACTTGTCTCCAAGGTTCTATTGCTGTCTCGGGCACCTTATGGTAGTTCTCCTGTGATTCTCGATTTTCGAATCCGACGCAAAACTGATAGTTAATTGCAACGTTCAGGGCCTCCTAATGACGATGGAACACTCAAATAGCGTCGAGAATCAATACACCGTACTCCAGCCGAATTGTCTACAAGGGATATTGCAGCCTCGGGTTCAATGTGGTCCGTCTCCTGTGAGTCTAGATTTTCGAATCCGACGCGAAACTGATAGCTAATTGCAAATTTAAGGGCCTCCTAATGACGATGGAACACTCAAATTGCGTCAAGATTCAATACATCGTCTTCAGTCGACTTGTCTCCAAGGTTCGATTGCCGTATCGGGCACCTTATGGTCGTTCTCATGTGAGTCTCGATTTTCGAATCCGACGCAAAACTGATAGTTAATTGTAACGTTCAGGGCCTCCTAATGACGATGGAATACTCAAATTGCGTCGAGATTCAATACATTGTCATCCAGCTGACTTTTCTCCATGGGGATAATGCTGCCTCGGGCACTTTATGGTCGTTGTCCTGTGACTCTAGATATTCGAATCCGACGCGAAACTGATTGTTAATTGTAAAGTTCAGGGCTTCCTAATGACGATGGAACACTCAAATTGCGTCGAGATTCAATACATCGGCCTCCAGCCGACTTGTCTCCAAGGGTATATTGCTGCCTCGGGCACTTTATGGTCGTTCTCCTGTGAGTATAGATTTTCGAAGCCGACGCATAACTGATAGTTAATTGCAACGTTCAGCGCCCCCTAACGACGATGGAACATTCAAATTGCGTAGAGATTCAATTCATCGTCCCCCAGCCGGCTTGTCTCCAAGGGGATATCGCTGCCTCGTTCACCACATCGTCCGTCTCCGGTGATTCTACATTTTCGTATCCGACGCAAAACTTATGGTTAATTGTAACGTTCAGGGCCTCCTAATGACGATGGGGCACTCAAATTGCGTCGCGATCCAATACATCGTCCTCCAGCGGACTGGTCTCCAAAGGGATATTGTTGACTCGGACACCTTATGGTCAGTCCACAGT
The DNA here is from genome assembly GCF_023864345.2 of Schistocerca serialis cubense. Taxonomy (NCBI): domain Eukaryota; kingdom Metazoa; phylum Arthropoda; class Insecta; order Orthoptera; family Acrididae; genus Schistocerca; species Schistocerca serialis. The sequence goes on from NC_064642.1 coordinate 845,372,819, forward strand.
GAGTCTAGATTTTCGAAGCCGACGAAAAACTCATAGTTAAATGTAACATTCAGGGCCTCCTAATGACGATGGAACACTCAAATTGCTTAGCGATCCAATACATCGTCCTCCAGCCGACTTGTCTCCAAGGGTCTATTGCTGCCTCGGGCACCATCAGTGAGTCTAGATTTTCGAACCCGACGCAAAAGTGATAGTTAATTGTAACGTTCAGGGCCTCCTAATGACGATGGAACACTCAAATTGCTTCGCGATCCAATACATCGTCATCGAGCCGACTTCTCTCCATGGGGATAATGCTGCCTCGGGCATTTTATGGTCGTTCTTCTTTGAGTCTAGATATTCGAATTCGACGCGAAACTGATTGTTAATTGTAATGTTCAGGGCCTCCTAATGACGATGGAACACTCAAATTGCGTCGAGATTCAATACATCGTCCTTCAGCCGACTTCCCTCCAAGGGTCTAATGCTGCCTCGGGCACCTTATGGTCGTTCCACTGTGAGTCTAGATTTTAGAATCCGTCGCAAAAATGATAGTTATTTGTAACGTTCAGCCCCTCCTAATGACGATGGAACACTAAAATTGCGTCGAGAGTCAATACATCGTCCTCCAGCCGACTTGTCTACAATGGGATATTGCTGCTTCGGGCTCCATGTGGTCCGTCTCCTGTGAGTCTAGATTTTCGAATCCGACGCGAAACTGATAGTTAATTGTAACGTTCAGGGCCTCCGAATGACGATGGAACACTCAAATTGCGTCGAGATTCAATACATCGGCCTCCAGCCGAATTGTCTCCAGGGGTCTATTTCTGCCTCGGGCACCTTATGGTCTTTCTCCTGTGAGTCTAGATTTTCGAATCCGACGCATAACTGATAGTTAATTGCAAAGTTCAGGGCATCCTAATGACGATGAAACACTCAAATTGCGTCGAGGTTGAATACATCGTCCTCCAGCCGAATTGTCTCAAAGGAGTATTGCTGCCTCGGGCACCATATGGTCCGTCTCCTGTGATTCTAGATTTTCGAATCCGACGCAAAAATGATAGTTAATTGTAACGTTCAGCGCCTCCTAATGACGATCGTACACTCAAATTGCGACGAGAGTCAATACATCGTCCTCCAGACGACTTGTCGTCAAGGGGATATTGCTGCCTCGGCCTCCATTTGGTCCTTCTCCTGTGAGTCTAGATTTTCGAATCCGACGAGACACTGATAGTTAATTGTAACGTTCAGGGCCTCCTAATGACGATGGAACACTCAAATTGCGTCGAGATTCAATACATCGGCCTCCAGCAGACTTGTCTCCAAGGCCCTCTTGCTGCCTCGGGCACCTTATGGTCGTTCTCCTGTGAGTCTAGATTTTCGAATCCGACGCATAACTGATAGTTAATTGTAAAGTTGAGGGCTTCCTAATGACGATGGAACACTCAAATTGCGTCGAGATTCAATACATCGTCCTCCAGCCGGCTTGTCTCCAAGGGTCTATTGCTGCCTCGGGCACCTTATGATCGTTCTCCTGTGAGTCTAGATTTTCGAATCCGACGCATAACTGATAGTTAATTGTAAAGTTCATGGCTTCCTAATGACGATGGAACACTCAAATTGCGTCGAGATTCAATACATCGTCATCCAGCCGTCTCTCTCCATGGGGATAATGCTGCTTCGGGCACTTTATGGTCGTTCTCCTGTGAGTCTAGATATTCGAATCCGACGCGAAACTGATTGTTAATTGTAAAGTTCAGGGCTTCCTAATGACGATGGAACACTCAAATTGCGTCGAGATTCAATACAGCGGCCTCCAGCCGACTTGTCTCCAAGGGTATATTGCTGCCTCGGGTACTTTATGGTCGTCCTCGTGTGAGTCTAGATTTTTCGAATCTGCCGCATAACTGATAGTTAATTGCAACGTTCAGCGCCCCCTAATGACGATGGAACAATCATATTGGGTCGAAATTCAACACATCGTCCATCAGCCGACTTGTCTCCAAGAGTGTATTGCTGCCTCGGACACCTTATGGTTCATATCCTGTGAGTCTAGATTTTCGAATCCGAAGCAAAACTGATAGTTAAATGTAACGTTCAGCCCCTCCTAATGGCAATGGAACACAAAAGTTGCGTCGAGAGTCAATACATCGTCCTCCAGCCGACTTGTCTCCAAGTGTCTATTGCTGCCTCGGGCACCTTATGGTCGTTCACCTGTGAGTCTAGATTTTCGAATCCGATGCATACCTGATAGTTAAGTGTAAAGTTCAGGGCTTCCTAATGACGATGGAACACTCAAATTGCGTCGAGATTCAATACATCGTCCTCCAGCCGGCTTGTCTCCAAGGGGATATAGCTGCCTCGTTCACCACATGGTCCGTCTCCGGTGATTCTACATTTTCGTATCCGACGCAAAACTGATAGTTTATTGTAACGTTCAGGGCCTCCTAATGACGATGGGGCACTCAAATTGCGTCGCGATTCAATACATCGTCCTCCAGCGGACTGGTCTCCAAGGGGATATTGTTGCCTCGGGCACTTTATGGTCGTTCTCCAGTGAGTCTTGATATTCGAATCCGACGCGTAACTGATTGTTAATTGTAACGTTCAGGGCTTCGTAATGACGATGGAACACTCAAATTGCGTCGAGATTCAATACATCGTCCTTCAGCCGACTTGTCTCCAAGGTTCTATTGCTGCCTCGGGCACCTTATGGTCGTTCTCCTGTGAGTCTCGATTTTCGAATCCGACGCCAAACTGATAGTTAATTGCAACGTTCAGCGCCCCCTAATAACGATGGAACAATCAAATTGGGTCGAGATTCAATACATCGTCCTTCAGCCGACTTGTCTCCAAGAGTCTATTGCTGCCTCGAACACCTTATGGTCGTTCTCCTGTGAGTCTAGATTTTCGAATCCGAAGCAAAACTGATAGTTAATTGTAACGGTCTGGGCCTCCTGATGACGATGGAACACACAAATTGCGTCGAGATTCAATACATCGTCCTTCAGCCGACTTGTCTCCAAGGTTCTATTGCTGACTCGGGCACCTTATGGTCGTTCTCCTGTGAGTCTCGATTTTCGAATCCGACGCAAAACTGATAGTTAATTGCGACGTTCAGGTCCTCTTAATGACGATGGAACACTCAAATTGCGTCGAGGTTGAATACATCCTTCTCCAGCCGAATTGTCTCCGAGGGGTATTGCTGCCTCGGGCACCATATGGTCCGCCTCCTGTGAGTCTAGATTTTTTTAACCCGACGCAATAATGACATTTAATTGTAAATTTCAGCGCCTCCTAACGACGACGGAATACTCAAATTGCGCCGAGATTCAATACATCGGCCTTCAGCCGACTTGTCTCCAAGGGGATATCGCTGCCTCGTTCACCACGTGGTCCGTCTCCGGTGATTCTACATTTTCGTATCCGACGCAAAACTGATAGTTAATTGTAACGTTCAGGGCCTCCTAATGACGATTGGGCACTCAAATTGCGTCGCGATTCAATACATCGTCCTCCAGCGGACTGGTCTCAAAGGGGATATTGTTGACTCGGACACTTTATGGTCAGTCTCCAGTGAGTCTAGATTTTCGAATCCGACGAAAAACTCATAGTTAATTGTAACATTCAGGGCCTCCTAATGACGATGGAACACTCAAATTGCGTCGCGATCCATTACATCGTCCTCCAGCCGACTTGTCTCCAAGGGTCTATTGCTGCCTCGGGCACCTTATGATCGATCTCCAGTGAGTCTAGATTTTCGAACCCGACGCAAAACTAATAGTTAATTGTAAAGTTCAGGGCCTCCTAACGACGATGGAATACTCAAATTGCGTAGAGATTCAATACATCGTCATCCAGCCGACTTCTCTCCATGGATATAATGCTGCCTCGGGCATTTTATGGTCGTTCTCCTGTGAGTCTAGATATTCGAATCCGACGCGGAACTGATTGTTAATTGTAAAGTTCAGGGCTTCGTAATGACGATGAAACACTCAAATTGCGTCGAGATTCAATACATCGTCATTCAGCCGATTTGTCTCCAAGGGTCAAATGCTGCCTCGGGCACCTTATGGTCGTTCCACTGTGAGTCTAGATTTTAGAATCCGACGCAAAACTGATAGTTAATTGTAATGTTCAGGGCCTCCTAATGACGATGGAACACTCAAATTGCGTCGAGATTCAATACATCGGCCTCCAGCCGACTTGTCTCCAAGGGGTAATGCTGCATCGGGCACCATATGGTCCGTCTCAAAAATGATAGTTAATTGCAACGTTCAGCGTCTCCTAATGACGATGGAACACTCAAATTGCGTTGAGATTCAATACATCGGCCTCCAGCCGACTTGTCTCCAAGGGTATATTGCTGCCTCGTTCACTTTATGGTCGTTCTCCTGTGAGTCTAGATTTTCGAATCCGAAGCAAAACTGATAGTTAATTGTAACGTTCGGGGCCTCGTAATGACGATGGAGCACTCAAATTGCGTCGAGATTCAATACATCGTCCTTAAGCTACTAGTCTCCAAGGTTCTATTGCTGCCTCGGGCACCTTATGGTCGTTCTCTTGTGAGTCTCGACTTTCGAATACGACGCAAAACTGATAGTTAATTGCAACGTTCGGGGCCTCCTAATGACGATGGAACACTCAAATTGCGTCGAGAATCAATACATCGTACTCCAGCCGAATTGTCTACAAGGGGATATTGCTGCCTCGGGCTCCATGTGGTCCGTCTCCTGTGAGTCTAGATTTTCGAATCCACCGCGAAAGTGATAGTTAATTGCAGCTTTCAGGACCTCCTAATGACGATGGAACACTCAAATTGCGTCGAGATTTAATACATCGTCCTTCAGCCGACTTGTCTCCAAGGTTCTCTTGCCGCCTCGGGCACCTGATGGTCGTTCTCTTGTGAGTCTCGATTTTCGAATCCGACGCAAAACTGATTGTTAATTGCAACGTTCAGGGCCTCCTAATGTCGATGGAACACTCAAATTGCGTCGAGAGTCAATACATCGTCCTCCAGCCGACTTGTCTCCAAGGGGTATTGCTTCCTCGGGCTCCATGTGGTCCGTCTCCTGTGAGCCTAGATTTTCGAATCCGGCGCGAAACTGATAGTTAATTGTAACGTTCAGGGCCTCCTAATGACGATGGAACACTCATATTGCGTCGCGATCCAATACATCGTCCTCCAGCCGACTTCTCTCCATGGGGATATTGCTGCCTCGGGCACCTTATGGTCGTTCTCCTATGAGTTTAGATTTTCGAATCCGACGCGAAACTGATTGTTAATTGTAACGTTCAGGGCTTCCTAATGACGATGGAACACTCAAATTGCGTCGAGATTTAATACATCGGCCTCCAGCCGACTTGTCTCCAAAGGTCTATTGCTGCCTCGGGTACGTTGTGGTCGTTCTCCTATGAGTCTAGATTTTAGAATCCGACGCATAACTGATAGTTAATTGCAACGTTCAGGGCCTCCTAATAACGATGGAACACCCAAATTGCGTCGAGAGTCAATACATCGTCCTCCAGACGACATGTCTACAACGGGAAATGGCTGCTTCGGCCTCCATGTGGTCCGTCTCCTGTGAGTCTAGATTTTCGAATCAGACGCGAAACTGATAGCTAATTGTAACGTTCAGGGCCTTCTAATGACGATGGAATACTCAAATTGGGTCGAGATTCAATATATCGTCCTCCAGCCGACTTCTCTCCATGGAGATAAAATCTGCCTCGGGCTTTTTATGGGCGTTCTCCTGTGAGTCTAGATATTCGCTCCGACGCTAAACTGATTGTTAATTGTAAGGTTCAGGGCTTCCTAATGACGATGGAACACTCAAATTGAGTCGAGATTCAATACATCGTCATTCAGCCGATTTGTCTCCAAGGGTCTATTGCTGCCTCGGGCACCTTATGGTCGTTCCACTGTGAGTCTAGATTTTAGAATCCGACGCAAAACTGATAGTTAATTGTAATGTTCAGGGCCTCCTAATGACGATGGAACACTCAAATTGCGTCGAGATTCAATACATCGGCCTCCAGCCGACTTATCTCCAAGGGGTATTGCTGCCCTTGGTGCCATATAGTCCGTCTCAAAAATGATAGTTAATTGCAACGTTCAGCGCCTCCTAATGACGATGGAACACTCAAATTGCATGGAGATTCAATACATCGGCCTCCAGCCGACTTGTCTCCAATGGTATATTGCTGCCTCGGGCACTTTATGGTCGTTCTCCTGTGAGTCTAGATTTTCGAATCAGACGCAAAAATGATAGTTAATTGTAAATTTCAGCGCCTACTCATGACGATGGAACACTCAAATATCGTCGAGATTCAATACATCGGCCTCGAGCCGACTTGTCTCCAAGGTTCTATTGCGGCCTCGGGCACATTATGGTCGTTCTCCTGCTATTCTCGATTTTCGAATTCGACGCAGAACTGATAGTTAATTGTAACGTTCAGGGCCGCCTAATGACGATGGAACATTCAAATTGCGTCGAGAATCAATACATCGTCTTGCAGCCGACTTGTCTCCATGTTCTATTGCTGCCTCGTGCACCTTATGGTCGTTCTCTTGTGAGTCTCGATTTTCGAATCCGACGCGAAAATGATAGTTAATTGTAACGTCCAGGGCTTCCTAATGACGATGGAACACTCAAATTACGTCGAGATTCAATTCATCGTCATTCAGCCGACCTGTCTCAAAGGTTCTATTGCTGCCTCGGGCACCTTATGGTCGTTCTCCTGTGAGTCTCGATTTTCGAATCCGACGCAAAACTGATAGTTGATTGCAACGTTCAGGGCCTCTTAATGACGATGGAACACTCAAATTGCGTCGAGGTTGAAACATCGTTCTCCAGCCGAATTGTCTCCGACGGGTATTGCTGCCTCGGGCACCATATGGTCCGCCTCCTGTGAGCCTAGATTTTGAATCCGACGCAAAAATGATAGTTAATTGTAAATTTCAGCGCCTCCTAATGACGATGGAACACTCAAATATCGTCGAGATTCAATACATCGGCCTCGGGCCGACTTGTCTCCAAGGTTCTATTGCGGCCTCGGGCACATTATGGTCGTTCTCCTGTGATTCTCGATTTTCGAATTCGACGCAAAACTGATAGTTAATTGCAACGTTCAGGGCCTCCTAATGACGATGGAATACTCAAATTGCGTCGAGATTCAATATATCGTCCTCCAGCCGACATCTCTCCATGGGGATAATGCTGCCTCGGGTACCTTATGGTCGTTCACCTGTGAGTCTAAATTTTCGAATCCGACGCAAAACTGATAGTTAATTGGTATGTTCAGGGCCTCCTAATGACGATGGAACACTCAAATTGCGTCGAGATTCAATACATCGGCTTCAAGCCGACTTATCTCCAAGGGGTATTGCTGTCTCGGGTACCATATGGTCCGTCTCAAAAATGATAGTTAATTGCAACGTTCAGCGCCTCCTAATGACGACGGAACACACAAATTGCGTCGAGATTCAATACATCGGCCTCCAGCCGACTTGTCTCAAGCGGATATTGCTGCCTCGGGCACCATGTGGTCCGTCTCCTGTGAGTCTAGATTTTCGAATCCGACGCGAAACTGATAGTTAATTGCAACGTTCAGGGCCTCCTAATAACGATGGAACACTCAAATTGCGTCGAGATTCAATATATCGTCCTGCAGCCGACTTGTCTCCAAGTTTCTATTGCTGCCTCGGGCACCTTATGAACTTTCTCCTGTGAGTCTAGATTTTCGAACCCGACGCAAAAACGGAAAGTTAATTGTAACGTTCAGGGCCTCCTAATGACGATGGATTACTCAAATTGCGTCGAGATTCAATAAATCGTCCTCCAGCCGACTTCCCTCCATGGGCATAATGCTGCCTCGGGCACCTTATGGTCGTTCTCCTGTGAGTCCAGATTTTCGAATCCGACGCGAAACTGATTGTTATTTGTAACGTTCTGGGCTTCCTAATGACGATGGAACACTCAAATTGCGTCGAGAGTCAATACATCGACCTCCAGCCGACTTGTCTCCAAATGTCTATTGATGCCTCGGGGACCTTGTGGTCGTTCTCCTGTGAGTCTAGAATTTCGAATCCGACGCATAACTGATAGTTAATAGTAAAGGTTAGGGCCTCCTAATGACGATGAAACATTCAAATTGCGTCGAGATTCAATACACCGTCCTCCAGCCGACTTGTCTCCAAGGGCATATCGCTGCCTCGGGCACCACATGGTCCGCCTCCGTTGATTCTACATTATCGAGTCCGACGCAAAACTGATAGTTAATTGTAATATTCAGAGCCTCCTAATGACGATGGGGCACTCAGATTGCGTCGCGATTCAATACATCGTCCTCCAGCGGACTTGTCTCCAAGGTGATATTGAAGCCTCGGGCACGTTATGGTCCGTCTCCAGTGAGTCTAGATTTTCGATACCGACGAAAAACTGATAGTTAATTGTAACATTCAGGGCCTCCTAATTACGATGGAACACTTATATTGCGTCGCGTCATTCAATACATCGTCCTCCAGCCGACTTGTCTCCTAGGGTCTATTGGTGCCTCCGGCACCTTATGATCGTTCTCTTGTGAGTCTCGATTTTCTAATCCGACGCAAAACTGATAGTTAATTGCAACGTTCAGCGCCTCCTAATGACGATGGAACACTCAAATTGCGACGAGGTTCAATACATCGTCCTCCTGCAGATTTGTCTCCAATGGGTATAGCTGCATCGGGCACCATAACTTCCGTCTCCTGTGAGTCAAGATTTTCGAATACGACGCTAAAATGATAGTTAATTGTAACGTTCAGGTCCTCCTAATGACGATGGAACACTCAAATTGCGTCGAGAATCAATACATCGTCCTCCAGCCGACTTGTCTACAAGGGGATATTGCTGCCTCGGGCTCCATGTGGTCCGTTCCTGTGTGTCTAGATTTTTAAATCCGACGCGAAACTGATAGTTAATTGTAAGGTTCAGGGCCTCCTAATGTCGATGGAACACTCCAATTGCGTCGAGATTCAATACATCGTCCTTCAGCCGACTTGTCTCCAACGGTCTATTGCTGACTCCGGCACCTTATGGTCGTTCTCCTGTGAGTCTAGATTTTAGAATCCGAAGCAAAACTGATACTTAATTGTAACGTTCAAGCTCTCCTAATGACGATGGAACACTCAAATTGCGTGGAGATTCAATACATCGGCCTCCAGCCGAGTTGTCTCCAAGGGGACATTGCTGATTCGGGCACCATATGGTCCGTCTCCTATGAGTCTAGATTATCTATTCCGATGCGAAACTGATAGTTAATTGTATTGTTCAGGGAATCCTAATTACGATGGAACACTCAAATTGCGACGAGATTCAATACATCGTCCTTCAGCCGACTTGTCTCCAACGGTCTATTGCTGGCTCGGGCACCTTAGGGTCGTTCTCCTGTGAGTCTAGATTTTAGAATCCGACGCAAAATTCATAGTCAATTGTAACGTTCAAGCTCTCCTAATGACGATGGAACACTCAAATTGCGTCGAGAGTCAATACATCGTCCTCCAGCCGACTTGTCTGCAAGGGGATATTGCTGCCACTGGCTCCATGTGGTCCGTGTCCTGTGAGTCTAGATTTTCGAATCCGACGCGAAACTGATAGTTAATTGTAACGTTCAGGGCCTCAAAATGACGATAGAGCAATCAAATTGCGTCGAGATTCAATACATCGGCCTCCAGCCGACTTGTATCCAAGGGTCTATTGCTGCCTCGAGCACATTATGGTCGTTCTCCTGTGAGTCTAGATTTTTGAAGCCGACGCATAACTGATAGTTATTTGCAACGTTCAGCGCCTCGTAATGACGATGGAACACTCAAATTGCTTCGAGAAGCAAAACATCGTCATTAAAACCTACTTGTCTCCAAAGGTCTATTGCTGCTTCGGGCACCTTATGGTCTTTCTCCTGTGAGTCTAGATTTTAGAATCCGACGCAAAACTAATAGTTAATTGTAACGTTCAGGGCCTCCTAAAGACGATGGAACACACAAATTGCGTCGAGATTCAATACATCGTCCTCCAGCCGACTTGTGTCCAAGGGGACATTACTGCCTCGGCACCATATGTTCCGTCTCCTGTGAGTCTAGATTTTCGATTCCGATGCGTAACTGATAGTTCATTGTTACGTTCAGGGCCACATAATGACGATGGAACACTCAAATTGCGGCGAGATTCAATACATCGGCTTCCAGCCGACTTGTCTCTAAGGGTCTATTGCTGGCTCGGGCACCTTATGGTCGTTCTCCTGTGAGTCTAGATTCTCGAGTCCGACGCAAAACTGATAGTTAATTGTAACGTTCAGGGCCTCCTATTGACGATGGAATACTCAAATTGCGTCGAGATTCAATACATCGTCCTCCTGCCGACTTGTGTCCAAGGGGACATTTCTACCTCGGGCACCATGTGGTCCGCCTCCTGTGAGACTAGATTTTCGATTCCGATGCGAAGCTGATAGTTAATTGTAACGTTCAGGGCCTCCTAATGACGACGGAACACTCAAATTGCGTCGAGATTCAATACATCGGCCTCCAGGCGACTTATCTCCAAGGGTCTATTGTTGCCTCGGGCACCCTATGGTCATTCTCCTGTGGGTCTAGATTTTCGAATCCGACCCATAACTGATAGTTAATTGCAACGTTCAGCGCCTCCTAATGACGATGGAACACTCAAATAGGGTCGAGATTCAATACATCGGCCTCCAGCCGACTAGTCTCCAAATGTCTAACGCTGCCTCGGGCACCTTATGTTCGTTCTCTTGTGAGTCTCGATTTTCGAAGCCGACGCAAAACTGATAGTTAATTGCAACGTTCAGGTCCTCCTAATAACGGTGGATCACTCAAATTGCGTCTAGGTTCAATACTTCGGCCACGAGCCGACTTGTCTCCAAGGGGTATTGCTGCCTCCGGCACCATATGGTCCATCTCCTGTGAGTCTAGATTTTTGAATCCGACGCAAAAATGAAATTAATTGTAACGTTCAGGGCCTCCTAATGACGATGGAACACTCAAATTGCGTCGAGGTTCAATACATCGTCCTCAAGCCGATCTGTCTCCAAGGGGTATTGCTGCCTCGGGCACCATATGGTCCGTCTCCTGTGAGTCTAGATTTTCGAATTCGACGCTAAAATGATAGTTAATTGTAACGTTCAGGGCGTCCTAATGACGATGGAACACTCAAATTGCGTCGAGAGTCAATACATCGTCCTCCAGCCGACTTCTCTACAAGGGGATATTGCTGCCTCTGGCTCCATGTGGTCCGTGTCCTCTGAGTCTAGATTTTCCATTCCGACGCGAAACTGATAGTTAATTGTAACGTTCAGGGCCTCCTAAAGACGATGGAACACACAAATTGCGTCGAGATTCAATACATCGTCCTCCAGCAGACATGTGTCCAAGGGGACATTACTGCCTCGGCCACCATACGGTGCGTCTCCTGTGAGTCTAGATTTTCGATTCCGATGCGAAACTGATAGTTCATTGTAACGTTCAGGGCCTCCTAATGACGATGGAACACTCAAATTGCGTCGATATTCAATACATCAGCTTCCAGCCGACTTGTCTCTAAGGGACTATTGCTGCCTCGGGTACCGTATGGTCGTTCTCCTGTGAGTCTAGATTCTCGAATCCGACGCATAACTGATAGTTATTTGCAACATTCAGCGCCTCGTATTGACGATGGAGCACTCAAATTGCTTCGAAAAGAAGTACATCGTCATTCAAACCTACTTGTCTCCAAAGGTCTATTGCTGCCTCGGGCATCTTATGGTCGTTCTCCTGTGAGTCTAGATTTTAGAATCCGACGCAAATCTAATAGTTAATTGTAACGTTCTGGGCCTCCTAAAGACGATGGAACCCTCAAATTGCGTCGAGAGTCAATACATCGTCCTCCAGCTGACTTGTCTACAAGGGGATGTTGCTGCCTCGGGCACCACATGGTCCGTCTCCGTTGATTCTACATTTTCGAATCCGACGCAAAACGGATAGTTAATTGTAATGTTCAGAGCCTCCTAATGACGATGGGGCACTCAGATTGCGTCGTGATTCAATACATCGTCCTCCAGCGGACTTGTCTCCAAGGTGATATTGCAGCCTCGGGCACATTATGGTCCGTCTCCAGTGAGTCTAGATTTTCGATCATGACGAAAAACTGATAGTTAATTGTAACGTTCAGCGCCTCCTAATGACGATGGAACACTCAAATTGCGTCGAGAGTCAATACATCGTCCTCCAGCCGACTTGTCTCCAAGGGGTATTGCTGCCTCGGGCACCATATGGTCCGTCTCCTGTGAGTCAAGATTTTCGAATGCGGCGCAAAAATGATAGTTAATTGTAACGTTCAGCGACTCCTAATGACGATGGAACACTCAAATTGCGTCGAGAGTCAATTCATCGTTCTCCAGCCGAATTGTCTACAAGGGGATATTGCTGCCTCGGGCTCCATGTGGTCCGTCTCCTTTGAGTCTCGATTTTCCAATCCGACGCAAAACTGATAGTTAATTGCAACGTTCAGGGCCACCTAATGACGATGGAACACTCAAATTGCGTCTAGATTCAATACATCGGCCTCCAGCAGACTTGTCTCCAAGGGTCTATTACTGCATCGGACACCTTATGGTCGTTCTGCTGTGAGTCTAGATTTTCGAACCCGACCAAAAACTGGTAGTTAATTGTAACGTTCAGGGCCCCCTAATGACGATGGAACACTCAAATTGCGTCGAGGTTCAATACATCGTCCTACAGGCGACTTGTCTCAAAGGGGTATTGCTGCCTCGGGCTCCATGTGGTCCGTCACCCGTGAGTCCAGATTTTCGATTCCGACGCGAAACTTATAGTTAATTGTAATGTTCAGGGCCTCCTAATGACGATTGAACACTCAAATTTCGTCGAGATTCAATACATCGGCCTTCAGCCGACTTGTCTCCTAGGGCCTATTGCTGGCTCGGGCACCTTATGATCGTTCTCCTATGATTCTAGATTTACGAATCCGACGCAAAACTGATATTTGTAACGTTCAGGGTCTCCTAATGACGATGGAACACACAAATTGCGTCGAGATTCAATACATCGTCCTCCAGCCGACTTGTTTCCAAAGGGATATCGCTGCCTCGGACACCACATGGTCCGTCTCCGGTGATTCTACATTTTCGAACCCGACGCAAAACTGATAGTTAATTGTTACGTTCAGAACCTCCTAATGCCGTCTGAATATTCAAATTGCGTCGAGATTCAATACATCGTCCTCCAGCCGACTTGCTGCCTCGGGCACCTTATGGTCGTTCTCCTGTGAATCTAGATTTTCGAATCCGACGCGAATCTGATTGTTAATTGTAACGATCAGGGCCTCCTAATGGCGATGGAACGCACAAATTGCGTCGAGATTCAATACATCGGCCTCGAGCCGACTTGTCTCCAAGGGGACATTGCTGCCTTGAGCACCATGTGGTCCGTCTCCTGTGAGTCTAGATTTTCGATTCCGATGCGAAACTGATAGTTAATCCTAATGACGATGGAACACTCAAATTGCGTCGAGTTGCAATACATCGTCCTTCAGCCGACTTCTCTCCAAGGTTCTATTGCTACCTCGGGCACCTTATGGTCGTTCTCCTTTGAGTCTCAATTTTCGAATCCGACGCAAAAATGATAGTTAATTGCGACGTTCTGGGCCTCCTAATGAAGATGGAACACTCAAATTGCGTCGAGGTTCAATACATCGTCCTCCAGCCGACTTGTCTCCAAGGAGTATTGCTGCCTCGGGCACCATATGGTCCGTCTCCTGTGAGTCAAGATTTTCGAATCCGCCGCAAAAATGATTGTTAATTGTAACGTTCAGCGCCTCCTAATGACGATGGAACACTCAAATTGCGTCGAGAGTCAATACATCGTCCTCCAGCCGAATTGCCTACAAGGGGATATTGCTGCCTCGGGCTCCATGTGGTCCGTCTCCTGTGAGTCTAGATTTTCGAATCCGGCGCGAAACTGATATTTAATTGTAATGTTCAAGGCCTCGTAATTACGTTTGAGCACTCAAATTGCGTCGCGATTCAATACATCGTCCTCCAGCGGACTGGTCTCCAAGGGGATATTGCTGCCTCGGACACCTTGTGGACCGTCTCCAGTGTATCTAGAATTTCGAATTCGACGCATAACTGATAGTTAATTGCAACGTTCAGCGCCTCCTAATGACGATGGAACACAAAAATTGCGTCGAGATTCAATACATCGGCCTCCAGCCGACTTGTCTTCAAATGTCTATTGCTGCTTCGGGAACCTTGTGGTCGTTCTCCTGTGAGTCTAGATTTTCGAATCCGACGCATAACTGATAGTTAATTGTAAAGCTCAGGACCTCCTAATGACGATGGAACACTCAAATTGCGTCGAGATTCAATACATCGTCCTCCAGCCGACTTACTCCAAGGGGTATTGCTGCCTCGGGCACCATATGGTCCGTCTCCTGTAAGTCTAGATTTTTGAATTCGACGCAAAAATGATAGTTAATTGTAACGTTCAGCGCCTCCTAATGACGATGGAATACTCAAATTGCGTCGAGAGTCAATACATCGTCCTCCTGCCGACTTGTGTCCAAGGGTCTATTGCTACCTCGGGCACCCTATGGTCGCTCTCCTGTGAGTCTAGATTTTCTAATCCGACGCATAACTGGTAGTTTATTGTAACGCTCAGCGCCTCCTAATGACGATGGAACACTCAAATTGCGTCGAGATTCAATACAACGTCCACCAGCCGAGTTGTCTCAAAGGGGATATTGCTGCCTCGGGAACCATATGATCCGTATCCTGTGAGTCTAGATATTCGAATCCGACGCGAAACTGATAGTTAATTGTAACGTTCAGGGCCTCGTAATGACGATGGAACACTCAAATTGCGTCGGGAGTCAATACATCGTCCTCCAGCCGACCTGTCTACATGGGAATATTGCTCCCTCGGGCTCCATGTGGTCAGTCTCCTGTGAGTCTAGATTTTCGAATCCGACGCGAAATTGATAGTTAACTGTAACGTTCAGGGCCTCCTAATGACGATGGAACACTCAAATTGCGTCGATATTGAATACATCGTCCTTCAGCCGACTTGTCTCCAAGGTTCTATTGCTGCCTCGGGCACCTCATGGTCGTTCTCCTGTGAGTCTCGATTTTCGAATCCGACGCAAAACTGATAGTTAATTTCAACGTTCAGGGCCTCATAATGACGATGGAACACTCAAATTGCGTCGAGATTCAATACATCGTCCACCAACCGACTTGTCTCCAAGGGAACATTGCTGCCTCGGACACCTTATGGCCGTTCTCCGGCGATTCTACATTTTCTAATCCGACGCGAAAGTAATAGTTAATTGTAACGTTCAGGGCCTCCTAATGACGTTGGAATACTCAAATTGGGTCGAGATTCAATATATCGTACTCCAGCCCACTTCTCTCCAAGGGGATAATGCTGCCTCGGGTTCCTTATGGTCGTTCACCTGTGAAACTAGATTTTCGAATCCGACGCGAAAATGATTGTTAATTGTAACGATCAGGGCTTCCTAAAGACGATGGAACACTCAAATTGCGTCGAGTTTCAATACATCGTCATTCAGCCGATTTGTCTCCAAGGGTCCATTGCTGCCTCGGGCACCTTTTGGTCGTTCCCCTGTGAGTCTAGATTTTAGAATCCGCCGCAAAACTGATGGTTGATTGTAATGTTCAGGGCCTCCTAAAGACGATGGAACACTCAAATTACGTGGAGATTCATTACATCGGCCTCCAGCCGTCTTGTCTCCTAGGGGTATTGCTGCCTCGGGCACCATATGGTATGTCTCCTGTGAGTCTAGATTTTCGATTCCGACGAAAAACTGATATTTAATTGTAACATTCAGGGCCTCCTAATGACGATGGAACACTCATATTGCTTCGCGATCCAATACATCGTCCTTCAACCGACTTGACTCCAAGAGTCTATTGCTGCCTCGGACACCTTATGGTCGTTCTCCTGTGAGTCTAGATTCCCGAATCCGACGGAAAACCGATAGTCAAATGTAACGCTCAGGGCCTCCTAATGACGATGGAACACTCAAATTGCGTCGACATTCAATACAGCGGCCACGAGCCGACTTGTGCCCAAGGGGACATTGCTGCCTCGGGCACCAAATGGTCCGTCTCCTGTGAGTCTACATTTTCGATTCCGATGCGAAACTGATAGTTAATTGTAACGTTCAGGGCCTCCTAATAACGATGGAACACTCAAATTGCGTCGAGATTCAATATATCGTCCTGCAGCCGACTTGTCTCCAAGTTTCTATTGCTGCCTCAGGCACCTTATGATCTTTCTCCTGTGAGTCTAGATTTTCGAACCCGACGCAAAACGGAAAGTTAATTGTGACGTTCAGAGCCTCCTAATGACGATGGATTACACAAATTGCGTCGAGATTCAATACATCGTCCTACAGCCGACTTCTCTCCATGGGCATAATGCGGCCTCGGGCACCTTATGGTCGTTCTCCTGTGAGTCCAGATTTACGAATCCGACGCGAAACTGATTGTTATTTGTAACGTTCAGGGCTTCCTAATGAAGATGGAACACTCAAAGTGCGTCGAGAGTCAATACATCGACCTCCAGCCGACTTGTCTCCAAATGTCTATCGCTGCCTCGGGGACCTTGTGGTCGTTCTCCTGTGAGTCTAGAATTTCGAATCCGACGCATAACTGATAGTTAATTGTAAAGGTTAGGGCCTCCTAATGACGATGAAACATTCAAATTGCGTCGAGATTCAATACATCGTCCTCCAGCCGACTTGTCTCCAAGGGCATATCGCTGCCTCGGGCACCACATGGTCCGTCTCCGTTGATTCTACATTTTCGAATCCGACGCAAAACGGATAGTTAATTGTAATGTTCAGAGCCTCCTAATGACGATGGGGCACTCAGATTGCGTCGTGATTCAATACATCGTCCTCCAGCGGACTTGTCTCCAAGGTGATATTGCAGCCTCGGGCACATTATGGTCCGTCTCCAGTGAGTCTAGATTTTCGATCATGACGAAAAACTGATAGTTAATTGTAACATTCAGGGCCTCCTAATGACGATGGAACACTTATATTGCGTCGCGTCATCCAATACATCGTCCTCCAGCCGACTTGTCTCCCAGGGTCTATTGGTGCCTCGGGCACCTTATGATCGTTCTCTTGTGAGTCTCGATTTTCTAATCCGACGCAAAGCTGATAGTAAATTGCAACGTTCAGGGCCTCCTAATGACGATGGAACACTCAAATTGCGACGAGGTTCAATACATCGTCCTCCTGCAGACTTGTCTCCAATGGGTATTGCTGCATCGGGCACCATATCTTCCGTCTCCTGTGAGTCTAGATTTTCGAATACGACGCTAAAATGATAGTTAATTGTAACGTTCAGGGCCTCCTAATGACGATGGAACACTCAAATTGCGTCGAGAATCAATACATCGTCCTCCAGCCGACTTGTCTACAAGGGGATATTGCTGCCTCGGGCTCCATGTGGTCCGTCTCCTGTGTGTCTAGATTTTTAAATCCGACGCGAAACTGATAGTTAATTGTAAGGTTCAGGGCCTCCTAATGTCGATGGAACACTCCAATTGCGTCGAGATTCAATACATCGTTCTTCAGCCGACTTGTCTCCAACGGTCTATTGCTGGCTCCGGCACCTTATGGTCGTTCTCCTGTGAGTCTATATTTTAGAATCCGAAGCAAAACAGATACTTAATTGTAACGATCAAGCCCTCCTAATGACGATGGAACACTCAAATTGCGTGGAGATTCAATACATCGGCCTCCAGCCGACTTGTATCCGAGGGTCTATTGCTGCCTCGAGCACATTATGGTCGTTCTCCTGTGAGTCTAGATTTTTGAAGCCGACGCATAACTGATAGTTATTTGCAACGTTCAGCGCCTCGTAATGACGATGGAACACTCAAATTGCTTCGAGAAGCAATACATCGTCATTCAAACCTACTTGTCTCCAAAGGTCTATTGTTGCCTCGGGCACCTTATGGTCGTTCTCCTGTGAGTCTAGATTTTAGAAACCGACGCAAAACTAATAGTTAATTGTCACGTTCAGGGCCTCCTAAAGACGATGGAACACACAAATTGCGTCGAGATTCAATACACCGTCCTCCAGCCGACTTGTGTCCAAGGGGACATTACTGCCTCGGGCACCATATGGTCCGTCTCCTGTGAGTCTAGAGTTTCGATTCCGATGCGAAACTGATAGTTCATTGTAACGTTCAGGGCCTCCTAATGACGATGGAACACTCAAATTGCGGCGAGATTCAACACATCGGCTTCCAGCCGACTTGTCTCTAAGGGTCTATTGCTGCCTCGGGCATCTTATGGTCGTTCTCCTGTGAGTCTAGTTCCCGAATCCGACGCAAAACTGATAATTAATTGTGTTCAGGGCCTCCTATTGACGATGGAATACTCAAATTGCGACGAGATTCAATACATCGGCCTCCAGCCGACTTGTCTCCAAGGTTCTATTGCTGCCTAGAGCACCTTATGGTCGTTCTCATGTGAGTCTAGAATTTCGAATCCGACGCATAACTGATAGTTATTTGCAACGTTCAGCGCCTCGTATTGACGATGGAGCACTCAAATTGCTTCGAAAAGCAATACATATTCATTCAAACCTACTTGTCTCCAAAGGTCTATTGCTGCCTCGGGCACCTTATGGTCGTTCTCCTGTGAGTCTAGATTTTAGAATCCGATGCAAAACTAATAGTTAATTGTAACGTTCAGGGCCTCCTAAAGACGATGGAACACACAAATTGCGTCGAGATTCAATACATCGTCCTCCAGCGGACTGGTCTCCAAGGGGATATTGCTGCCTCGGGCACCTTATGGTCAGTCTCCAGTAAGTCTAGATTTTCGATTGCGACGAAAAACTGATAGTTAATTGTAACATTCAGGTTCTCCTAATGACGATGGAACACTCAAAATGCGTCGACAGTCAATACATCGTCCTCCAGCTGACGTGTCTACAAGGGGATATTGCTGCCTCGGGCTCCATGTGGTCCGTCTCCAGTGAGTCTAGATTTTCGAATCCGACGCGAAACTGATAGTTATATGTAAGGTTCAGGGCCTCCTAATGACGATGGAACACTCACATAGCGTCGAGACTCAATACATCGGCCTCCAGCCGACTTGTCTCCCAGGGTCTATTGCTGCCACGGGCTCCTTATGGTCGTTCTGCTGTGAGTCTAGATTTTCGAACCCGACGCATAGCTGATAGTTAATTGTAACGTTCAGGGCCTCCTATTGACGATGGAATACTGAAATTGCGTCGAGATTCAATACATCGTCCTCCAGCCGACTTCTCTGAATGGGGATATTGCTGCCTCGGGCTCCTTATGGTCGTTCTGCTGTGAGTCTAGATTTTCGAACCCGACGCATAACTGATAGTTAATTGTAAAGTTCAAGGCCTCCTAATGACGATGGAACACTCAAATTGCGTCGAGATTCAATACATCGGCCTCCAGGCGACTTATCTCCAAGGTTCTATTGCCGCCTCGGGCACCTTATTGTCGTTCCCTTGTGAGTCTCGATTTTCGAATCCGACGCAAAACTGATAGTTAATTGCAACGTTCAGGGCTTCCTAATGACGATGGAACACTCAAATTGCGTCTAGATTCAATACATCGGCCTCCAGCCGACTTGTCTCCAAGGGTCTATTGCTGCATCGGACACCTTATGGTCGTTCTGCTGTGAGTCTAGATTTTCGAACCCGACGAAAAACTGGTAGTTAATTGTAACGTTCAGGGCCTCCTAATGACGATGGAACACTCAAATTGCGTCGAGGTTCAATACTTCGTCCTACAGGCGACTTGTCTCAAAGGGGTATTGCTGCCTCGGGCTCCATGTGGTCCGTCACCTGTGAGTCTAGATTTTCGATTCCGACGCGAAACTTATAGTTAATTGTAATGTTCAGGGCCTCCTAATGACGATTGAACACTCAAATTGCGTCGAGATTCAATACATCGGCCTCCAGCCGACTTGTCTCCAAGGGCCTATTGCAGGCTCGGGCACCTTATGATCGTCCTCCTGTGATTCTAGATTTACGAATCTGACGCAAAACTGATAATTGTAACGTTCAGGGTCTCCTAATGACGATGGAACACACAAATTGCGTCGAGATTCAATACATCGACCTCGAGCCGACTTGTCTCCAAGGGGACATTGCTGAATCGGGCACCATGTGGTGCGTCTCCTGTGAGTCTGGATTTTCGATTCCGATGCGAAACTGATAGTTAATTGTAACTTTCAGGCCTCCTAATGACGATGGAACACTCAAATTGCGTCGAGATTCAATACATCGTCCTCCAGCCGACTTGTTTCCAAATGGATATCGCTGCCTCGGACACCACATGGTCCGTCTCCGGTGATTCTACATTTTCGAACCCGACGCAAAACTGATAGTTAATTGTTACGTTCAGGGCCTCCTAATGCCGACTGAATATTCAAATTGCGTCGAGATTCAATACATCGTCCTCCAGCCGACTTGCTGCCTCGGGCACCTTATGGTCGTTCTCTTGTGAGTCTAGATTTTCGAATCCGACGCGAATCTGATTGTTAATTGTAACGATCAGGGCCTCCTAATGACGATGGAACACACAAATTGCGTCGAGATTCAATACATCGGCCTCGAGCCGACTTGTCTCCAAGGGGACATTGCTGCCTTGAGCACCATGTGGTCCGTCTCCTGTGAGTCTAGATTTTCGATTCCGATGCGAAACTGATAGTTAATCCTAATGACGATGGAACACTCAAAATGCGTCGAGTTGCAATACACCGTCCTTCAGCCGACTTCTCTCCAAGGTTCTAATGCAGCCTCGGGCACCTTATGGTCGTTCTCCTTTGAGTCTCAATTTTCGAATCCGACGCAAAAATGATAGTTAATTGCAACGTTCTGGGCCTCCTAATGAAGATGGAACACTCAAATTGCGTCGAGGTTCAATACATCGTCCTCCAGCCGACTTGTCTCCAAGGGGTATTGCTGCCTCGGGCACCATATGGTCCGTCTCCTGTGAGTCAAGATTTTCGAATCCGCCGCAAAAATGATTGCTAATTGTAACGTTCAGCGCCTCCTAATGACGATGGAACACTCAAATTGCGTCGAGAGCCAATACATCGACCTCCAGCCGAATTGCCTACAAGGGGATATTGCTGCCTCGGGCTCCATGTGGTCCGTCTCCTGTGAGTCTAGATTTTCGAATCCGGCGCGAAACTGATAAGTAATTGTAATGTTCAGGGCCTCGTAATGACGTTTGAGCACTCAAATTGCGTCGCGATTCAATACATCGTCCTCCAGCGGACTGGTCTCCAAGGGGATATTGCTGCCTCGGACACCTTATGGAACGTCTCCAGTGTATCTAGAATTTCGAATTCGACGCATAACTGATAGTTAATTGCAACGTTCAGCGCCTCCTAATGACGATGGAACACACAAATTGCGTCGAGATTCAATACATAGTCCTCCAGCCGACTTGCCTCCAAGGGGTATTGCTGCCTCGGGCACCATATGGTCCGTCTCCTGTAAGTCTAGATTTTTGAATCCGACGCAAAAATGATAGTTACTTGTTACGTTCAGCGCCTCCTAACGACGATGGAACACTCAAATTGCGTCGAGATACAATACAACGTCCACCAGCCGAGTTGTCTCCAAGGGGATATTGCTGCCTCGGGAACCATATGATCCGTCTCATGTGAGTCTAGATATTCGAATCCGACGCGAAACTGCTAGTTAATTGTAACGTTCAGGGCCTCGTAATGACGATGGAACACTCAAATTGCGTCGACAGTCAATACATCGTCCTCCAGCCGACTTGTCTACAAGGGAATATTGCTCCCTCGGGCTCCATGTGGTCAGTCTCCTGTGGGTCTAGATTTTCGAATCCGACGCAAAAATGATAGTTAATTGTAACGTTCAGGGCCTCCTAATGATGGTGGAACACTCAAATTGCGTCGAGAGTCAATTATACATCGTCCTCCAGCCGACTTGCTACAAGGGGATATTGCTGCCTCGGGCTCCATGAGGTCCGTTTCCTGTGAGTCTAGATTTTCGAATCCGACCCGAAACTGATAGTTAATTGTAACGTTCAGGGTACTAATGACGATGGAGCACTCAAATTGCGTCGAGATTCAATACATCGGCCTCCAGCCGACTTGTCTCAGAGGGTGTATTGCTGCCTCGGGCACCTTATGGTCGTTCTCCTGTGAGTCTAGATTTTCGAATCCGACCCATAACTGATAGTTAATTCCAACGTTCAGCACCTGTTAATGACGATGGAACACTCAGATTGCGTCGAGATTCAATACATTGTCCTCCAGCCGACTTGTCTCCAAGGGTCTATTGCTACCTCGGGCACCTTATGGTCGTTCTCCTGTGAGACTAGATTTTCGAATCCGACGCATAACTGTTAGTTAATTGTAATGCTCAGCACTCCTAATGACGATTGAACACTCAAATTGCGTCGAGATTCAATACATCGTCCACCAGCCGACTTGTCTCCAAGGGGATATTGCTGTCTCGGGCACCATATGATCCGTCTCCTCTGAGTCTAGATTTTCGAATCCGACGCGAAACTGATAGTTAATTGTAACGTTCAGGGCCTTCTAATGACGATGGAACACTCAAATTGCGTCGAGATTCAATACATCGTCCTTCAGCCGACTTCTCTTCATGGGGATATTGCTGCCTCGGGCACCTTATGGTCGTTCTCTTGTGAGTCTAGATTTTCGAATCCGACGCGAAACTGATTGTTAATTGTAACGTTCAGGGCTTCCTAATGACGATGGAACACACAAATTGCGTCGAAATTCAATACCTCGTCATTCAGCCGATTTGTGTCCAAGGGTCTATTGCTGCCTCGGGCACCTTATGGTCGTTCCCCTGTGAGTCTAGATTTTAGAAATCGACGCAAATCTGATAGTTAATTGTAATGTTCAGGGCCTCCTAATGACGATGGAACACTCAAATTGCGTCGCGATTCAATACTTCGTCCTTTAGACGACATGACTCCAAGAGTCTATTGCTGCCTCGGACACATTATGGTTGTTCTCCGGTGATTCTACATTTTCTAATCCGACGCAAAACTGATATTTAATTGTAACGTTCAGGGCCTCGTAATGACGATGGGGCATTCAAATTGCGTCGCGATTCAATACATCGTTCTCCAGCCGACTTGTCTCCAAGGGGATATTGCTGCCTCGTACACCTTAAGGACCGTCTCCAGTGAGTCTATATTTCCTAATGACAATGGAACACTCAAATTGCGTCGAGATTCAATACACCGCCCTCCAGCCGACTTGTCTCCATGGGTCTACTGCTACCTCGGTCACCTTATGGTCGTTCTCTTGTGAGTCCAGATATTCGAATCCGACGCAAAACGGACTGCTAATTGCAACGTTCAGAGCCTCCTAATGATGATGGAACACTCTAATTGCGTCGAGATTCAATACATCGTCCTCCAGCCGACTTGTCTCCAAGGGGATATTGCTGCCTCGGGCACATATCGTCGTTCTCCTGTGAGTCTAGATTTTTGAATCCGACGCGAAACTGACAGTTAATTGTAACGTTCAGGTACTCCTAATGACGATGGTACACTCAAATTGCGTCGAGATTCAATACATCGTCCTCCAGCCGACTTGTCACCAAGGCTCTATTGCTGCTTTGGCACCTAATGGTCTTGCTCCTGTGAGTCTAGATTTTCGAATCCGACGCAAAACTGATGGTTAATTGTAACGTTCAGGACCTCCGAATGACGGTGGAACACTCAAATTGCGTCGCGATTCAATACATCGTCCTCCAGCCGACTTGTCTCCAAGGGTCAATTGCTGCCTTTGGCACCTAATGGTCTTGCTCCTGTGAGTCTAGATTTTCGAAACCGACGCCAAACTGATATTTAATTGTAACGTTAAGGGCCTCCTAATGACGATGGAACACTCAAATTGCGTCGAGATTCAATACATCGTCCTCCAGCCGACTTGTCTCCAAGGGGATATTGCTGCCTCGGGCACCATATGGTCTGTCACCTGTGAGTCTAGATTTTCGAATCCGACACAAAACTTGTAGTTACTTGTAACGTTCAGGGCCTCAAAATGACGATGGAACACTCAAATTACGTCGAGATTCAATACATCGTCTAACTGCCGACTTGTCTCCAACGGGGTATTGCAGCTTTGGGCACCATGTGGTCCGTCTCCTGTGAGTCTAGATTTTCGAATCCGACGCACAAATGATAGTTAATTGTAACGTTCATGGCCTGATAATGACGATGGAACACTCAAATTGCGTCGAGATTCAATACATCGTCCTCCAGCCGACTTGTGTGCTAGGGGATATTGCTGCCTCGGGCACCTTATCGTCGTTCCTCTGTGAGTCTAGATTCTCGAATCCGACGCAAAACTAATAGTTAATTGTAACGTTTGGGGCCTCCTAATGACGATAGAATACTCAAATTGCGTCGAGATTCAATACGTCGTCCTCCAGCCGACTTGTCTCCAAGGGGATATTGCTACCTCGGGCACCATGTGGTCCGTCACCTGTGAGTCTAGATTTTCGATTCCGACGCAAAAACGATTGTTAATTTTAACGTTCATGGCCTCCTAATGTCGAAGGAACACTCAAATTGCGTCGAGATTCAATACATCGTCCTCCATCCGACTTGTCTTCAAGGGGATATTGCTGCCTCGGGCACCATGTGGTCCGTCTCCTGTGAGTCTAGTTTTACGAATATGACGCAAAAATGATAGTTAATTGTAACGTTCAGGGCCTCCTAATGTCGAAGGAACACACAAATTGCGTCGAGATTCAATACATCGTCCTCCAGCCGACTTGTCTCCAAGGATCTATTGCTGCCTGGGGCACCATGTGGTCCGTCACCTGTGAGTCTCGATTTTCGAATACGACGCAAAAATGATAGTTAATTGTAACGTTCAGGGCCTCCTAATGTCGAAGGAACACTCAAATTGCGTCGAGATTCAATACATCATCCTCTAGCCGACTTGTCTTCAAGGGGATATTGCTGCCTTGGGCACCATATGGTCCGTCTCCTGTAGGTCCAGATATTCGAATCCGATGCAAAACGGACTGCTAATTGTAACGTTCAGAGCCTCCTAATGACGATGGAGCACTCAAATTGCATCAAGATTCAATATATCGTCATACAGAAGACTTGTCTCCAAGGCTATTGCTGCATCGGGCACCTTATGGTCGTTCTCCTCTGAGTATAAATTTTCGAATCCGACGCAAAACTGATAGTTAATTGTAACGTTCAGGGCCTCCAAATGACGATGGAACACTCAAACCGCGTCGAGATTCAATACATCGTCCTCCAGCCGACTTGTCTCCATGGGTCTACTGCTACCTCGGTCACCTTATCTTCGTTCTCCTGTGGGTCCAGATATTCGAATCCGACGCAAAACGGACTGCTAATTGTAACGTTCAGAGCCTCCTAATGATGATGGAACACTCAAACTGGGTCGAGTTTCAATACATCGTCCTCCAGCCGACTTGTCTCCAAGGGAATATTGCTGCCTCGGGCACCATATGGTCCGTCTCCTGTGAGTCTAGATTTTCGAATCCGACGCAAAAGTGATAGTTAATTGTAACGTTCAGGGCCTCCTAATGACGATGGAACACTCAAATTGCGTCGACATTCAATACTTCGTCGACCCGCCGACTTGTCTCCAACGGGATATTACAGCCTCGGGCACCATGTTGTCCCTCTCCTGTGAGTCTAGATTTTCGAATCCGACGCAAAACCTGTTGATAATTGTAACGTTCAGGGCCTCCTAATGACGATGGAACACTCAAATTACGTCGAGATTCAATACTTCGTCGACCCGCCGACTTGTCTCCAACGAGATACTGCTGCCTCGGGCACCATGTGGTCCCTCTCCTGTGAGTCTAGATTTTCGAATCCGACGCGAAACTGATAGATAATTGTAACGTTCAGGGCCTCCTAATGTCGCTGGAACACTCAAATTGCGTCGATATTCAATACATCGTCCTCCAGCCGACTTGTCTCCATGGGTCTTTTGCTACCTCGCTCACCTTATGGTCGTTCTCCTGTGAGTCTAGATTTTCGAATCCGACGCAGTACTGATGGTTAATTGTAACGTTCATGGCCTCCTAATGACGATGGAACACTCAAATTGCGACGACATTCAATACATCGTCCTCCAGCCGACTTGTCTCCAAGGGGATATTGTTGCCTCGGGCACCATATGGTACGTCTCCTGTGAGTCTAGATTTTCGAATCCGACGCAAAACTTGTAGTTAATTGTAACGTTCAGGGCCTTCTAATGACGATGGAACACTCAAATTGCGTCGAGATCCAATACATCGCCCTCCCGTCGACTTGTCTCCAACGGGATATTGCTGCCTCGGGCACCATGTGGTCCGTCTCCTGTGAGTCTAGATTTTCGAATCCGACGCAAAAGTGATAGTTAATTGTAACTTTCAGGGCCTCCTAATGACGAAGGAACACTCAAATTGCGTCGAGATTCAATACATCGTCCTCCAGCCGACGTGTCTCCAAGGGTCTATTGCTGCCTCGGGCACCTTATGGTCGTTGTACTGTGAGTCTAGATTTTCGAATCCGACGCATAACTGATAGTTAATTGTAACGTTCAGCGCATCCTAATGATGATAGAACACTCAAATTGCGTCGAGATTCAATACGTCGTCCTCCAGACGACTTGTCTACAAGGGGATCTTGCTTTCTCGGGCAGCTTACGGTCCGCCTCCTGTGAGTCTAGATTTTCGAATCCGACGCAAAACTGATAGTTAATTGTAACGTTCACAGCCTCGTAATGACGATGGAACACTCAAATTGGGTCGAGATTCAATACGTCGTCCTCAAGCCGACTTGTCTCCAAGGGGAAATTGCTGCCTCGGGCACCATATGGTCCGTCTCCTGTGAGTCAAGATTTTCGAATCCGACGCAAAACCTGTAGTTAATTGTAACGTTCAGGGCCTCCTAATGACGATGGAACACTCAAATTACGTCGAGATTCAATACTTCGTCGACCCGCCGACTTGTCTCCAACGGGATATTGCTGCCTCGGGCACGATGTGGTCCCACTTCTGTGAGACTAGATTTTCGAATCCGACGCGAAACTGATAGATAATTGTAACGTTCAAGGCCTCCTAATGACGAAGGAACACTCAAATTGCGTCGAGATTCATTACATCGTCCTCCAGCCGACTTGTCTCCAAGGGGATGTTGTTGCCTCGAGCACATATCGTCGTTCTCCTGTGAGTCTAGATTTTCGAATCCGACGAGAAACTGATAGTTAATTGTAACGTTCAGGGCCTCCTAATGACGATGGAACACTCAAATTGCGTCGAGATTCATTACATCGTCCTCAAGCCGACTTGTCTCCAAGGGGATATTGCTGCCTCGGGCACCATATGGTTCGTCTCCTGTAGGTCCAGCTATTCGAATCCGACGCAAAACGGACTGCTAATTGTAACGTTCAGATCCTCCTAATGACAATGGAACACTCAAGTTGCATCAAGATTCAATACATCGTCCTCCAGCCGACTTGTCTCCAAGGGGATATT
The DNA here is from genome assembly GCF_023864345.2 of Schistocerca serialis cubense. Lineage (NCBI taxonomy): Eukaryota > Metazoa > Arthropoda > Insecta > Orthoptera > Acrididae > Schistocerca > Schistocerca serialis. Next base: position 845,400,416 of record NC_064642.1, read on the forward strand.
GCTGCCTTGGGCATGACTGATAGTTAATTGTAACGTTCAGCGCCTCCTAATTGTGATAGAACACTCAAATTGCGTCGAGATCCAATACGTCGTCCTCCAGACGACTTGTCTACAAGGGGATCTTGCTTTCTCGGGCAGCTTACGGTCCGCCTCCTGTGAGTCTAGATTTTCGAATCCGACGCAAAACTGATAGTTAATTGTGACGTTCAGGGCCTTCTAATGTCGATGGAACACTCAAATTACGTCGAGATTCAATACTTCGTCGACCCGCCGACTTGTGTCCAACGGGATATTGCTGCCTCAGGCACCATGTGGTCACACTCCTGTGAGTCTAGATTTTCGAATACCACGCGAAACTGATAGATAATTGTAACGTTCAGGGCCACCTAATGTCGATGGAACACACAAATTGCGTCGAAATTCAAAACATCGTCCTCCAGCCGACTTGTCTCCAAGGGGATATTGCTGCCTCGCGCACATATCGTCGTTCTCCTGTGAGTCTAGATTTTCGAATCCGACGCGAAACTGATAGTTAATTGTAATGTTCAGGGCCTCCTAATGACGATGGAACACTCAAATTGCGTCGAGGTTCAATACATCGTCCTCAAGCCGACTTGTCTCCAAGGGGATATTGCTGCATCGGGCACCATATGGTCCGTCTCCTGTAGGTCCAGCTATTCGAATCCGTCGTAAAACGGACTGCTAATTGTAACGTTCAGATTCTCCTAATGACGATGGAACACTCAAATTGCATAAGATTCAATACATCGTCATTCAGAGGACTTGTCTCCAACATTCTATTGCTGCCTCGGGCACCTTATGGTCTAAATTTTCGAATACGACGCAAAACTGATAGTTAATTGTAACGATCAGGACCTCCTAATGACGATGGAACCCTCAAATTGCGTCGAGATTGAATACATCGTCCTCCAGCCGACTTGTCTCCAAAGGGATATTGCTGTCCCGGGCACCATGTGGTCCGTCTCCTGTGAGCTTAGATTTTCGAATCCGACGCAAAAGTGATAGTTAATTGTAACGTTCAGGGCCTCCTAATGACGAAGGAACACTCAAATTGCTTCGAGATTCAATACGTCGTCCTCCAGCCGACTTGTCTACAAGGGGATCGTGCTTTCTCGGGCAGCTTACGGTCCGCCTCCTGTGAGTCTAGATTTTCGAATCCGACGCAAAACTGATACTTAATTGTAACGTTCATGGCCTCCTAATGACGATGGAACACTCAAATTGCGTCGAGATTCCATACGTCGTCCTCCAGCCGACTTATCTCCAAGGGGATATTGCTGCCTCGGGCACCTTATGGTACGTCTCCTGTGAGTCTAGATTTTCGAATCCGACGCAAAACTTGTAATTAATTGTAACGTTCAGGGCCTCATAATGACGATGGAACTCTCAAATTACGTCCAGATTCAATACTTCGTCGACCCGCCGACTTGTCTCCAACGGGATATTGCTGCCATGGGCACCATGTGGTCCCTCTCCTGTGAGTCTAGATTTTCGAATCCGACGCGAAACTGGTAGATAATTGTAACGTTCAGGGCCTCCAGATGTCGATGGAACACTCAAATTGCGTCAAAATTCAATACATCGTCCTCCAGCCGATTTGTCTCCATTGGTCTATTGCTACCTCGCTCACCTTGTGGTCGTTCTCCTGTGAGTCTAGATTTTCGAATCCGACGCAAAACTGATGGGTAATTGTAACGTTCATGGCCTCCTAATGACGATGGAACACTCAAATTGCGTCGAGATTCAATACATCGTCCTCCAGCCGACATGTCTCCAAGGGGATATTGCTGCCTCGGGCACATATCGTCGTTCTCCTGTGAGTTTAGATTTTCGGATCCCACGCGAAACTGATAGTTAATTGTAACGTTATGGGCCTCCTAATGACGATGGAACACTCAAATTGCGTCTAGATTCAATACATCGGCCTCCAGCCGACTTGTCTCCAAGGGTCTATTGCTGCATCGGACACCTTATGGTCGTTCTGCTGTGAGTCTAGATTTTCGAACCCGACGAAAAACTGGTAGTTAATTGTAACGTTCAGGGCCTCCTAATGACGATGGAACACTCAAATTGCGTCGAGGTTCAATACTTCGTCCTACAGGCGACTTGTCTCAAAGGGGTATTGCTGCCTCGGGCTCCATGTGGTCCGTCACCTGTGAGTCTAGATTTTCGATTCCGACGCGAAACTTATAGTTAATTGTAATGTTCAGGGCCTCCTAATGACGATTGAACACTCAAATTGCGTCGAGATTCAATACATCGGCCTCCAGCCGACTTGTCTCCAAGGGCCTATTGCAGGCTCGGGCACCTTATGATCGTCCTCCTGTGATTCTAGATTTACGAATCTGACGCAAAACTGATAATTGTAACGTTCAGGGTCTCCTAATGACGATGGAACACACAAATTGCGTCGAGATTCAATACATCGGCCTCCAGGCGACTTATCTCCAAGGTTCTATTGCCGCCTCGGGCACCTTATTGTCGTTCCCTTGTGAGTCTCGATTTTCGAATCCGACGCAAAACTGATAGTTAATTGCAACGTTCAGGGCTTCCTAATGACGATGGAACACTCAAATTGCGTCTAGATTCAATACATCGGCCTCCAGCCGACTTGTCTCCAAGGGTCTATTGCTGCATCGGACACCTTATGGTCGTTCTGCTGTGAGTCTAGATTTTCGAACCCGACGAAAAACTGGTAGTTAATTGTAACGTTCAGGGCCTCCTAATGACGATGGAACACTCAAATTGCGTCGAGGTTCAATACTTCGTCCTACAGGCGACTTGTCTCAAAGGGGTATTGCTGCCTCGGGCACCATGTGGTGCGTCACCTGTGAGTCTAGATTTTCGATTCCGACGCGAAACTTATAGTTAATTGTAATGTTCAGGGCCTCCTAATGACGATTGAACACTCAAATTGCGTCGAGATTCAATACATCGGCCTCCAGCCGACTTGTTTCCAAATGGATATCGCTGCCTCGGACACCACATGGTCCGTCTCCGGTGATTCTACATTTTCGAACCCGACGCAAAACTGATAGTTAATTGTTACGTTCAGGGCCTCCTAATGCCGACTGAATATTCAAATTGCGTCGAGATTCAATACATCGTCCTCCAGCCGACTTGCTGCCTCGGGCACCTTATGGTCGTTCTCCTGTGAGTCTAGATTTTCGAATCCGACGCGAATCTGATTGTTAATTGTAACGATCAGGGCCTCCTAATGACGATGGAACACACAAATTGCGTCGAGATTCAATACATCGGCCTCGAGCCGACTTGTCTCCAAGGGGACATTGCTGCCTTGAGCACCATGTGGTCCGTCTCCTGTGAGTCTAGATTTTCGATTCCGATGCGAAACTGATAGTTAATCCTAATGACGATGGAACACTCAAAATGCGTCGAGTTGCAATACATCGTCCTTCAGCCGACTTCTCTCCAAGGTTCTAATGCAGCCTCGGGCACCTTATGGTCGTTCTCCTTTGAGTCTCAATTTTCGAATCCGACGCAAAAATGATAGTTAATTGCAACGTTCTGGGCCTCCTAATGAAGATGGAACACTCAAATTGCGTCGAGGTTCAATACATCGTCCTCCAGCCGACTTGTCTCCAAGGGGTATTGCTGCCTCGGGCACCATATGGTCCGTCTCCTGTGAGTCAAGATTTTCGAATCCGCCGCAAAAATGACTGCTAATTGTAACGTTCAGCGCCTCCTAATGACGATGGAACACTCAAATTGCGTCGAGAGTCAATACATCGACCTCCAGCCGAATTGCCTACAAGGGGATATTGCTGCCTCGGGCTCCAAGTGGTCCGTCTCCTGTGAGTCTAGATTTTCGAATCCGGCGCGAAACTGATAAGTAATTGTAATGTTCAGGGCCTCGTAATGACGTTTGAGCACTCAAATTGCGTCGCGATTCAATTCATCGTCCTCCAGCGGACTGGTCTCCAAGGGGATATTGCTTCCTCGGACACCTTATGGAACGTCTCCAGTGTATCTAGAATTTCGAATTCGACGCATAACTGATAGTTAAATGCAACGTTCAGCGCCTCCTAATGGCGATAGAACACTCAAATTGCGTCGAGATTCAATACGTCGTCCTCCAGCTGACTTGACTCCAAGGGGATATTGCTGCCTCCGGCACCATATGGTCCGTCTCCTGTGAGTCTAGATTTTCGAATCCGACGCAAAACCTGTAGTTAATTGTAACGTTCAGGGACTCCTAATGACGATGGAACACTCAAGTTGCGTCGAGATTCAATACATCGTCCTCCAGCCGACTTGTCTCCACGGGTCTATTGCTACCTCGGGCACCTTATGGTCGTTCTCCTGTGAGTCTAGATATTCGAATCCGACGCGAAACTGCTAGTTAATTGTAACGTTCAGGGCCTCGTAATGACGATGGAACACTCAAATTGCGTCGACAGTCAATACATCGTCCTCCAGCCGACTTGTCTACAAGGGAATATTGCTCCCTCGGGCTCCATATGGTCAGTCTCCTGTGGGTCTAGATTTTCGAATCCGACGCAAAAATGATAGTTAATTGTAACGTTCAGGGCCTCCTAATGATGGTGGAACACTCAAATTGCGTCGAGAGTCAATTATACATCGTCCTCCAGCCGACTTGCTACAAGGGGATATTGCTGCCTCGGGCTCCATGAGGTCCGTTTCCTGTGAGTCTAGATTTTCGAATCCGACCCGAAACTGATAGTTAATTGTAACGTTCAGGGTACTAATGACGATGGAGCACTCAAATTGCGTCGAGATTCAATACATCGGCCTCCAGCCGACTTGTCTCAGAGGGTGTATTGCTGCCTCGGGCACCTTATGGTCGTTCTCCTGTGAGTCTAGATTTTCGAATCCGACCCATAACTGATAGTTAATTCCAACGTTCAGCACCTGTTAATGACGATGGAACACTCAGATTGCGTCGAGATTCAATACATTGTCCTCCAGCCGACTTGTCTCCAAGGGTCTATTGCTACCTCGGGCACCTTATGGTCGTTCTCCTGTGAGACTAGATTTTCGAATCCGACGCATAACTGTTAGTTAATTGTAATGCTCAGCACTCCTAATGACGATTGAACACTCAAATTGCGTCGAGATTCAATACATCGTCCACCAGCCGACTTGTCTCCAAGGGGATATTGCTGTCTCGGGCACCATATGATCCGTCTCCTCTGAGTCTAGATTTTCGAATCCGACGCGAAACTGATAGTTAATTGTAACGTTCAGGGCCTTCTAATGACGATGGAACACTCAAATTGCGTCGAGATTCAATACATCGTCCTTCAGCCGACTTCTCTTCATGGGGATATTGCTGCCTCGGGCACCTTATGGTCGTTCTCTTGTGAGTCTAGATTTTCGAATCCGACGCGAAACTGATTGTTAATTGTAACGTTCAGGGCTTCCTAATGACGATGGAACACACAAATTGCGTCGAAATTCAATACCTCGTCATTCAGCCGATTTGTCTCCAAGGGTCTATTGCTGCCTCGGGCACCTTATGGTCGTTCCCCTGTGAGTCTAGATTTTAGAAATCGACGCAAATCTGATAGTTAATTGTAATGTTCAGGGCCTCCTAATGACGATGGAACACTCAAATTGCGTCGCGATTCAATACTTCGTCCTTTAGACGACTTGACTCCAAGAGTCTATTGCTGCCTCGGACACATTATGGTTGTTCTCCGGTGATTCTACATTTTCTAATCCGACGCAAAACTGATATTTAATTGCAACGTTCAGGGCCTCGTAATGACGATGGGGCATTCAAATTGCGTCGCGATTCAATACATCGTTCTCCAGCCGACTTGTCTCCAAGGGGATATTGCTGCCTCGTACACCTTAAGGACCGTCTCCAGTGAGTCTATATTTCCTAATGACGATGGAACACTCAAATTGCGTCGAGATTCAATACACCGCCCTCCAGCCGACTTGTCTCCATGGGTCTACTGCTACCTCGGTCACCTTATGGTCGTTCTCTTGTGAGTCCAGATATTCGAATCCGACGCAAAACGGACTGCTAATTGCAACGTTCAGAGCCTCCTAATGATGATGGAACACTCTAATTTCGTCGAGATTCAATACATCGTCCTCCAGCCGACTTGTCACCAAGGCTCTATTGCTGCTTTGGCACCTAATGGTCTTGCTCCTGTGAGTCTAGATTTTCGAATCCGACGCAAAACTGATGGTTAATTGTAACGTTCAGGACCTCCGAATGACGGTGGAACACTCAAATTGCGTCGCGATTCAATACATCGTCCTCCAGCCGACTTGTCTCCAAGGGTCAATTGCTGCCTTTGGCACCTAATGGTCTTGCTCCTGTGAGTCTAGATTTTCGAAACCGACGCCAAACTGATATTTAATTGTAACGTTAAGGGCCTCCTAATGACGATGGAACACTCAAATTGCGTCGAGATTCAATACATCGTCCTCCAGCCGACTTGTCTCCAAGGGGATATTGCTGCCTCGGGCACCATATGGTCTGTCACCTGTGAGTCTAGATTTTCGAATCCGACACAAAACTTGTAGTTACCTGTAACGTTCAGGGCCTCAAAATGACGATGGAACACTCAAATTACGTCGAGATTCAATACATCGTCTAACTGCCGACTTGTCTCCAACGGGGTATTGCAGCTTTGGGCACCATGTGGTCCGTCTCCTGTGAGTCTAGATTTTCGAATCCGACGCACAAATGATAGTTAATTGTAACGTTCATGGCCTGATAATGACGATGGAACACTCAAATTGCGTCGAGATTCAATACATCGTCCTCCAGCCGACTTGTGTGCTAGGGGATATTGCTGCCTCGGGCACCTTATCGTCGTTCCTCTGTGAGTCTAGATTCTCGAATCCGACGCAAAACTAATAGTTAATTGTAACGTTTGGGGCCTCCTAATGACGATAGAATACTCAAATTGCGTCGAGATTCAATACGTCGTCCTCCAGCCGACTTGTCTCCAAGGGGACATTGCTGCCTCGGGCACCATGTGGTCCGTCACCTGTGAGTCTAGATTTTCGATTCCGACGCAAAAACGATTGTTAATTTTAACGTTCATGGCCTCCTAATGACGAAGGAACACTCAAATTGCGTCGAGATTCAATACATCGTCCTCCAGGCGACTTGTCTCCAAGGGTCTATTGCTGCCTCGTGCACCTTATGGTCGTTCTCCTGTGAGTCTAGATTTTCTGTTCCGACACATAACTGTTAGTTAATTGAAACGTTCAGGGCCTCATAATGACGATAGAACACTCAAATTGCGTCGAGATCCAATACATCGTCCACCCGAAGACTTGTCTCCAACGGGATATTGCTGCCTCGGGCACCATGTGGTCCGTCTCCTGTGAGTGCAGATTATCGAATCCGACGCAAAAAAGATAGTTAATTGTAACGTTCAGGGCCTCCTAATGTCGAAGGAACACTCAAATTGCGTCGAGATTCAATACATCGTCCTCCATCCGACTTGTCTTCAAGGGGATATTGCTGCCTAGGGCACCATGTGGTCCGTCTCCTGTGAGTCTAGTTTTACGAATATGACGCAAAAATGATAGTTAATTGTAACGTTCAGGGCCTCCTAATGTCGAAGGAACACACAAATTGCGTCGAGATTCAATACATCGTCCTCCAGCCGACTTGTCTCCAAGGATCTATTGCTGCCTGGGGCACCATGTGGTCCGTCACCTGTGAGTCTCGATTTTCGAATACGACGCAAAAATGATAGTTAATTGTAACGTTCAGGGCCTCCTAATGTCGAAGGAACACTCAAATTGCGTCGAGATTCAATACATCATCCTCTAGCCGACTTGTCTTCAAGGGGATATTGCTGCCTTGGGCACCATATGGTCCGTCTCCTGTAGGTCCAGATATTCGAATCAGATGCAAAACGGACTGCTAATTGTAACGTTCAGAGCCTCCTAATGACGATGGAGCACTCAAATTGCATCAAGATTCAATACATCGTCATACAGAAGACTTGTCTCCAAGGCTATTGCTGCATCGGGCACCTTATGGTCGTTCTCCTCTGAGTATAAATTTTCGAATCCGACGCAAAACTGATAGTTAATTGTAACGTTCAGGGCCTCCAAATGACGATGGAACACTCAAACCGCGTCGAGATTCAATACATCGTCCTCCAGCCGACTTGTCTCCATGGGTCTACTGCTACCTCGGTCACCTTATCTTCGTTCTCCTGTGGGTCCAGATATTCGAATCCGACGCAAAACGGACTGCTAATTGTAACGTTCAGAGCCTCCTAATGATGATGGAACACTCAAACTGGGTCGAGTTTCAATACATCGTCCTCCAGCCGACTTGTCTCCAAGGGAATATTGCTGCCTCGGGCACCATATGGTCCGTCTCCTGTGAGTCTAGATTTTCGAATCCGACGCAAAAGTGATAGTTAATTGTAACGTTCAGGGCCTCCTAATGACGATGGAACACTCAAATTGCGTCGACATTCAATACTTCGTCGACCCGCCGACTTGTCTCCAACGGGATATTACAGCCTCGGGCACCATGTTGTCCCTCTCCTGTGAGTCTAGATTTTCGAATCCGACGCAAAACCTGTTGATAATTGTAACGTTCAGGGCCTCCTAATGACGATGGAACACTCAAATTACGTCGAGATTCAATACTTCGTCGACCCGCCGACTTGTCTCCAACGAGATATTGCTGCCTCGGGCACCATGTGGTCCCTCTCCTGTGAGTCTAGATTTTCGAATCCGACGCGAAACTGATAGATAATTGTAACGTTCAGGGCCTCCTAATGTCGCTGGAACACTCAAATTGCGTCGATATTCAATACATCGTCCTCCAGCCGACTTGTCTCCATGGGTCTTTTGCTACCTCGCTCACCTTATGGTCGTTCTCCTGTGAGTCTAGATTTTCGAATCCGACGCAGTACTGATGGTTAATTGTAACGTTCATGGCCTCCTAAGGACGATGGAACACTCAAATTGCGACGACATTCAATACATCGTCCTCCAGCCGACTTGTCTCCAAGGGGATATTGTTGCCTCGGGCACCATATGGTACGTCTCCTGTGAGTCTAGATTTTCGAATCCGACGCAAAACTTGTAGTTAATTGTAACGTTCAGGGCCTTCTAATGACGATGGAACACTCAAATTGCGTCGAGATCCAATACATCGCCCTCCCGTCGACTTGTCTCCAACGGGATATTGCTGCCTCGGGCACCATGTGGTCCGTCTCCTGTGAGTCTAGATTTTCGAATCCGACGCAAAAGTGATAGTTAATTGTAACTTTCAGGGCCTCCTAATGACGAAGGAACACTCAAATTGCGTCGATATTCAATACATCGTCCTCCAGCCGACGTGTCTCCAAGGGTCTATTGCTGCCTCGGGCACCTTATGGTCGTTGTACTGTGAGTCTAGATTTTCGAATCCGACGCATAACTGATAGTTAATTGTAACGTTCAGCGCATCCTAATGATGATGGAACACTCAAATTGCGTCGAGATTCAATACGTCGTCCTCCAGACGACTTGTCTACAAGGGGATCTTGCTTTCTCGGGCAGCTTACGGTCCGCCTCCTGTGAGTCTAGATTTTCGAATCCGACGCAAAACTGATAGTTAATTGTAACGTTCACAGCCTCGTAATGACGATGGAACACTCAAATTGGGTCGAGATTCAATACGTCGTCCTCAAGCCGACTTGTCTCCAAGGGGAAATTGCTGCCTCGGGCACCATATGGTCCGTCTCCTGTGAGTCAAGATTTTCGAATCCGACGCAAAACCTGTAGTTAATTGTAACGTTCAGGGCCTCCTAATGACGATGGAACACTCAAATTACGTCGAGATTCAATACTTCGTCGACCCGCCGACTTGTCTCCAACGGGATATTGCTGCCTCGGGCACGATGTGGTCCCACTTCTGTGAGTCTAGATTTTCGAATCCGACGCGAAACTGATAGATAATTGTAACGTTCAAGGCCTCCTAATGTCGATGGAACACTCAAATTGCGTCGAGATTCATTACATCGTCCTCCAGCCGACTTGTCTCCAAGGGGATGTTGTTGCCTCGAGCACATATCGTCGTTCTCCTGTGAGTCTAGATTTTCGAATCCGACGCGAAACTGATAGTTAATTGTAACGTTCAGGGCCTCCTAATGACGATGGAACACTCAAATTGCGTCGAGATTCAATACATCGTCCTCAAGCCGACTTGTCTCCAAGGGGATATTGCTGCCTCGGGCACCATATGGTTCGTCTCCTGTAGGTCCAGCTATTCGAATCCGACGCAAAACGGACTGCTAATTGTAACGTTCAGATCCTCCTAATGACAATGGAACACTCAAATTGCATCAAGATTCAATACATCGTCCTCCAGCCGACTTGTCTCCAAGGGGATATTGCTGCCTTGGGCACCATATAGTCCTTCTCCTGTGAGTCTAGAATTTCGAATCCGACGCATGACTGATAGTTAATTGTAACGTTCAGCGCCTCCTAATGGTGATAGAACACTCAAATTGCGTCGAGATCCAATACGTCGTCCTCCAGACGACTTGTCTACAAGGGGATCTTGCTTTCTCGGGCAGCTTACGGTCCGCCTCCTGTGAGTCTAGATTTTCGAATCCGACGCAAAACTGATAGTTAATTGTGACGTTCAGGGCCTTCTAATGTCGATGGAACACTCAAATTACGTCGAGATTCAATACTTCGTCGACCCGCCGACTTGTGTCCAACGGGATATTGCTGCCTCAGGCACCATGTGGTCCCACTCCTGTGAGTCTAGATTTTCGAATACTACGCGAAACTGATAGATAATTGTAACGTTCAGGGCCACCTAATGTCGATGGAACACACAAATTGCGTCGAAATTCAAAACATCGTCCTCCAGCCGACTTGTCTCCAAGGGGATATTGCTGCCTCGCGCACATATCGTCGTTCTCCTGTGAGTCTAGATTTTCGAATCCGTCGCGAAACTGATAGTTAATTGTAATGTTCAGGGCCTCCTAATGACGATGGAACACTCAAATTGCGTCGAGGTTCAATACATCGTCCTCAAGCCGACTTGTCTCCAAGGGGATATTGCTGCCTCGGGCACCATATGGTCCGTCTCCTGTAGGTCCAGCTATTCGAATCCGTCGTAAAACGGACTGCTAATTGTAACGTTCAGATTCTCCTAATGACGATGGAACACTCAAATTGCATCAAGATTCAATACATCGTCATTCAGAGGACTTGTCTCCAACATTCTATTGCTGCCTCGGGCACCTTATGGTCTAAATTTTCGAATACGACGCAAAACTGATAGTTAATTGTAACGATCAGGACCTCCTAATGACGATGGAACCCTCAAATTGCGTCGAGATTGAATACATCGTCCTCCAGCCGACTTGTCTCCAAAGGGATATTGCTGTCTCGGGCACCATGTGGTCCGTCTCCTGTGAGTTTAGATTTTCGAATCCGACGCAAAAGTGATAGTTAATTGTAACGTTCAGGGCCTCCTAATGACGAAGGAACACTCAAATTGCTTCGAGAGTCAATACGTCGTCCTCCAGACGACTTGTCTACAAGGGGATCGTGCTTTCTCGGGCAGCTTACGGTCCGCCTCCTGTGAGTCTAGATTTTCGAATCCGACGCAAAACTGATACTTAATTGTAACGTTCATGGCCTCCTAATGACGATGGAACACTCAAATTGCGTCGAGATTCCATACGTCGTCCTCCAGCCGACTTATCTCCAAGGGGATATTGCTGCCTCGGGCACATATCGTCGTTCTCCTGTGAGTTTAGATTTTCGGATCCCACGCGAAACTGATAGTTAATTGTAACGTTATGGGCCTCCTAAGACGAGGAACACTGATATAGCGTCGAGATTCAATACATCGTCCTTTAGCCGACTTGTCTCCAAGCGTCCATTGCTGCCTGGGGCACGTTATGGTCGTTCTCCTGTGAGTCTATATTTTCGATTCCGACACACAACTGATAGTTAATTGTAACGTTCAGGGCCCCCTAATGACGATGGAACACTCAAATTGCGTCGAGATTCAATACAGCCGACTTGTCTCCATGGGTCTACTGCTACATCGGTCACCTTATCTTCGTTCTCCGGTGAGTCCAGATATTCGAATCCGAAGCAAAACGGACTGCAAATTGTAACGTGCAGAGCCTCCTACTGATGATGGAATACTCAAATTGCGTCGAGATTCAATACATCGTCCTCCAGCCGACCTATCTCCAAGAGGATATTGCTGCCTTGGGCACGATATAGTCCTTCTCCTGTGAGTCTAGAATTTCGATTCCGACGCAAAACTGATTGTTAATTGTAACGTTCAGGACCTCCTCATGACGATGGAACACTCAAATTGCGTCGGGATTCAATACATCGTCCATCAGCCTACTTGTCTCCAAAGGGATATTGCTGTCTCGGGCACCTCATGCTCCGTCTCCCGTGAGTCTAGATTTTCGAATCCGACGCAAAACTGATGGTTAATTGTAACGTTTAGGCCTCCTAATGACGATGGAATACTCAAATTGCGTCGCTATTCAATACATCGTCCTCCAGCCGCCTTGTCTCCAAGGGTCAATTGCTGCCTATGGCACCTAATGGTCTTGCTCCTGTGAGTCTAGATTTTCGAATCCGACGCAAAACTGATAGTTAATTGTAACGTTCAGTGCCTCCTAATGACGATGGAACACTCAATTTGCGTCGCGATTCAATACATCGTCCTCCAGCCGACTTGTCTCCAAGGGTCAATTGCTGCCTTTGGCACCTAATGGTCTTGCTCCAGTGAGTCTAGATTTTCGAATCCGACGCAAAACTGATATTTAATTGTAACGTTCTGGGCCTCCTAATGACGATGGAACACTCAAATTGCGTCGAAATTCAATACATCGTCCTCCAGCCGACTTGTCTCCATGGGTCTATTGCTACCGCGCTCACCTTACGGTCGTTCTCCTGTGAGTCTAGATTTTCGAATCCGACGCAAGACTGATGGTTAATTGTAACGATCATGGCCTCCTAATGACGATGGAACACTCAAATTGCGTCGAGATTCAATAGATCGTCCTTCAGCCGACTTGTCTCCAAGGGGATATTGCTGCCTCGGCCACATATCGTCGTTCTCCTGTTAAGCCTAGAATTTCGAATCCGACGCGAAACTCATAGTTAATTGTAACGTTCAGGGCCTCCTAAAGACGATGGAACACTCAAATTGCGTCGAGATTCAATACATCGTCCTCAAGCGGACTTGTCTCCAAGGGAATTTTGCTGCCTCGGGCACCATATGGTCCGTCTCCTGTAGGTCCAGATATTCGAATCCGACGCAAAACTGACTGCCAATTGCAACGTTCAGAGCCTCCTAATGACGATGGAACACTCAAATTGCATCAAGATTCAATACATCGTCATTCAGAAGACTTGTCTCCATCAGTCTATTGCTGCCTCGGGCACCTTATGGTCGTTCTCCTCTGAGTCTAAATTTTCGATTCCGACGCAAAACTGATAGTTAATTGTAACGTTCAGGGCCTCCTAATGACGATGGAACACTGAAATAGCATCGAGATTCAATACATCGTCCTTTAGCCGACTTGTCTCCAAGCGTCCATTGCTGCCTCGGGCACCTTATGGTCGTTCTCCTGTGAGTCTATAATTTCGATTCCGACACATAACTGATAGTTAATTGTAACGTTCAGGGCCTCCTAATGACGATGGAACACTCAAATTGCGTCGAGATTCAATACAGCCGACTTGTCTCCATGGGTCTACTGCTAGCTCGGTCAGCTTATCTTCGTTCTCCGGTGAGTCCAGATATTCGAATCCGACGCAAAACTTAATGCTAATTGTAACGTTCAGAGCCTCCGAATGATGATTTAACACTCAAATTGCGTCGAGATTCAATACATCGTTCTCCAGCCGACTTGTCTCCATGGGGATATTGCAGCCTTGGGCACCATATAGTCCTTCTCCTGTGAGTCTAGAATTTCGAATCCGCCGCAAAACTGATAGTTAATTGTAACGTTCAGGACCTCCTAATGACGATGGAACACTCAAATTGCGTCGAGATTTAATACATCGTCCTCCAGCCTACTTGTCTTTAAAGGGATATTGCTGTCTCGGGCACCTTATGCTCCGTCTCCTGTGGGTCTAGATTTTCGAATCCGACGCAAAACTGATGGTTAATTGTAACGTTCAGGGCCTCCTAATGACGATGGAACACCCAATTTGCGTCGCGATTCTATACATCGTCCTCCAGCAGACTTGTCTCCAAAGGGTCAATTTCTGCCTTTGGCATCTAATGGTCTTGCTCCTGTGAGTCTAGATTTTCGAATCCGACGCAAAACTGGCATTTAATTGTAACGTTCAGGGCCTCCTAATGTCGATGGAACACTCAAATTGCGTTGAAATTCAATACATCGTCCTCCAGCCGACTTGTCTCCATGGGTCTATTGCTACCTCGCTCACCTTATGGTCGTTCTCCTGTGAGTCTAGATTTTCGAACCCGACGCAAAACTGATGGTTAATTGTAACGTTCATGGCCTCCTAATGACGATGGAACACTCAAATTACGTCGAGATTCAATACATCGTCCTCCAGCCGACTTGTCTCCAAGGGGATATTGCTGCCTCGGGCACATATCGTCGTTCTCCTGTGAGTCTAGATTTTCGAATCCGACGCGAAACTCATAGTTAACTGTAACGTTCAGGCCTCCTAATGACGATGGAACAGTCAAATTGCGTCGAGATTCAGTACATCGTCCTCCAGCCAACTTGTCTCGATGGGGATATTGCTGTTTTGGGCACCATATAGTCGTTCTCCTGTGAGCCTAGAATTTCGAATACGACGCAAAACTGATAGTTAATTGTAACGTTCAGGACCTCCTAATGACGATGGAACACTGAAATTGCGTCGGGATTCAATACATCGTCCTCCAGCCGACTTGTCTCCAAGGGGATATTGCTGCCTCGGGCACCGTATGGTCCGTCTCCTGTGAGTCTAGATTTTCGAATCCGACGCAAAACCTGTAGTTAATTTCAACGTTCAGGGCCTCCTAATGACGATGGAACACTCAAATTACGTCGAGATTCAATACATCGTCGACCCGCAGACTTGCCTCCAACGGGATATTGCTGCCTCGGGCACCATGTGGTCCGTCTCCTGTGAGTCTAGATTTTCGAATCCGACGCGAAACTGATAGATAATTGTAACGTTCAGGGCCTCCTAATGTCGATGGAACACTCAAATTGCGTCGAAATTCAATACATCGTCCTCCAGCCGACTTGTCTCCATGGGTCTATTGCTACCTCGCTCACCTTATGGTCGTTCTCCTGCGAGTCTAGAGTTTCGAATCCGACGCAAAACTGATGGTTAATTGTAACGTTCATGGCCTCCTAATGACGATGGAACACTCAAATTGCTTCGAGATTCAATACATCGTCCTCAAGCCGACTTGTCTCCAAGGGGATATTGCTGCCTGGGGCACCATATGGTCCGTCTCCTGTAGGTACAGATATTCGAATCCGACGCGAAACGGACTGCTAATTGTAACGTTCAGAGCCTCCTAATGACGATGGAACACTGAAATAGCGTCGAGATTCAATTCATCGTCCTTCAGCCGACTTGTCTCCAAGCGTCCATTGCTGCCTCGGGTACCTTATGGTCGTTCTCCTGTGAGTCTATATTTTCGATTCCGACACATAACTGATAGTTAATTGTAACGTTCAGGGCCTCCTAATGATGATAGAAAACTCAAATTGCGTCGAGATTCAATACGTCGTCCTCCAGACGACTTGTCTACAAGGGGATATTGCTGCCTCGGGCACCATATGGTCCGTCTCCTGTGAGAATAGATTTTCGAATCCGACGCAAAACTTGTAGTTAATTGTAACGTTCAGGGCCCCCTAATAACGATGGAACACTCTATTGCGTCGAGATCCAATACATCGACCGCCCGCCGACTTGTCTCCAACGGGATATTGCTGCCTCGGGCACCATGTGGTCCGTCTCCTGTGAGTCTAGATTTTCGAATCCGACGCAAAAATGATAGTTAATTATAACTTTCAGCGCCTCCTAATGACCATAGAACACTCAAATTGCGTCGAGATTCAATATGTAGTCCTCCAGCCTACTTGGCACCAAGGGGATATTGCTTCCTCGGGCACCAAGTGGTCCGTCTCCTGTGAGTCCAGATTTTCGAATCCGACGCGAAACTGCTAGTTAATTGCAATGTTCAGGGCCTCCTAATGACGACGGAACACTCAAATTGCGTCGAGATTCAATACATCGTCCTCCAGCCGACTTGTCTACATGGGTCTACTGCTACCTCGGTCACCTTATGGTCGTTCTCCTGTGAGTCCAGATATTCGAATCCGACGCAAAACGGACTGCTAATTCTAACGTTCAGGGCCTCCTAATGACGATGGAACACTCAAATTGCGTCGAGATTCAATACGTCGTCCTCTAGACGACTTGTCTCCAAGGGTCACTTGCTGCCTTTGGCACCTAATGGTCTTGCTCCTGTGAATCTAGATTTTCGAATCCGACGCCAAACTGATATTTAATTGTAACGTTAAGGGCCTCCTAATGACGATGGAACACTCAACTGCGTCGAGATCCAATACATCGACCTCCCGCCGACTTGTCTCCAACGGGATATTGCTGCCTCGGGCACCATGTGGTCCGTCTCCTGTGAGTCTAAATTTTCGAATCCGACGCAAAAACGATAGTTAATTGTAACGTTCAGCGCCTCCTAATGACCATAGAACACGCAAATTCCGTCGAGATTCAATACGTCGTCCTCTAGACGACTTGTCTCTAAGGGGATATTGCTGCATCGGGCACCTTTTGGTCCGCCTCCTATGAGTCTAGATTTTCGAATCCGACGCAAAACTGATAGTTAATTGTAACGTTCATGGCCTCCTAATGACGATGGATCACTCAAATTGCGTCAAGATTCAATACATCGTCCTCCAGCCGATTTGTCTGCAAGGGGATATTGCTGCCTCGGGCACCTTATCGTCGTTCCTCTGTGAGTCTAGATTTACGAATCCGACGCAAAACTAACAGTTAATTGCAACATTCAGTGCCTCCTAATGGCGATAGAACGCTCAAATTGCGTCGAGATTCAATACGTCGTCCTCCAGCTGACTTGTCTCCAAGGGGATATTGCTGCCTCGGGCACCATATGGTCCGTCATCTGTGAGTCTATATTTTCGAACCGACGCAAAACCTGTAGTTAATTGTAACGTTCAGGGCCTCCTAATGACGATGGAACACTCAAATTACGTCGACATTAAATACATCGTACACCCGCCGACTTGTCTTCAATGGGATATTGCTGCCTCGGGCACCATGTGGTCCGTCTCCTGTGAGTGTAGATTTTCGAATCCGACGCGAAAATGATAGTTAATTGTTATGTTCACGGCCTCCTAATGACGATGGAACACTCAAATTGCGTCGAGATCCAATACATCGTCCTCCAGCAGACTTGTCTCCAAGCGTCCATTGCTGCCTCGGGCACCTTATGGTCGTTCTCCTGTGAGTCTACATTTTCGATTCCGACACATAACTGATAGTTAGTTGTAACGTTCAGGGCCTCCTAATGACGATGGAACACTCAAATTGCGTCGAGATTCAATACATCGTCCTCCAGCCGACTTGTCTCCATGGGTCTACTGCTACATCCTTCACCTTATCTTCGTTCTCCTGTGAGTCCAGATATTCGAATCCGACGCAAAACGGACTGCTGATTCTTCCGTTCAGAGCCTCCTAATGATGATGGAACACTCTAATTGCGTCGAAATTCAATACATCGTCCTCCAGCCGACTTGTCTCCAAAGGGCTATTGCTGTCTCGGACACCTTATGCTCCGTCTCCTGCGAGTCTAGATTTTCGAATCCGACGCATCACTGATGGTTAATTGTAACGTTCAGGGCCTTCTAATGACGATGGAACTCTCAAATTGCGTCGCGACCTAAATACATCGTCCTCCAGCCGACTTGTCTCCAAGGGGATATTGCTGCCTCGGGCACCATATGGTCCGTCTCCTGTAGGTCCTGATATTCGAATCCGACGCAAAACGGACCGCTAATTGTAACGATCAGGGCCTCCTAATGACAATGGAACACTGAAATAGCGTCGAATTTCAATACATCGTCTATCAGCCGACTTGTCTCCAAGCGTCCATTGCTGCCTCGGGCACCTTATGGTCGTTCTCCTGTGAGTCTACATTTTCGATTCCGACACATAACTGATAGTTAGTTGTAACGTTCAGGGTTTCCTAATGACGATGGAACACTGAAATTGCGTCGTGATTCAGTACATCGTCCTTCAGCCGACTTGTCTCCAAGCGTCCATTGCTGACTCGGGCACCTTATGGTCGTTCTCCTATGAGTCTATATTTTCGAATCCGACACAAAACTGATAGTTAATTGTAACGTTCAGGGCCTCCTAATGACGATGGAACTCTCAAATTGCGTCGAGATGCAATACATCGTCCTCCATCCGACTTGTCTCAAAGGGGATATTGCTGCCTTGGGCACCATATTGTCCTTCTCCTGTGAGTCTAGAGTTTCGAATCCGACGCAAAACTGATAGTTAATTGCAACGTTCAGGACCTCCTGATGACGATGGAACACTCAAATTGCGTCGACATTCAGCCTACTTGTCTCCAAAGGGATATTGCTGTCTCCGTCACCTTATGCTCCGTCTCCTCTGAGTCTAGATTTTCGAATCCGACGCAAAACTGATGGTTAATGGTAACGTTCGGAGCCTCCTAATGACGATGGAACACTCAAATTGCGTCGCGATTAAATGCATCGTCCACCAGCCGACTTGTCTCCAAGGGTCAATTGCTGCCTTTGGCACCTAATGGTCTTGCTCCTGTGAGTCTAGATTTTCGAATCCGACGCAAAACTGATGGTTAATTGTAACATTCAGGGCCTACTAATGGCGATGGAACACTCAAATTGCGTCGCGATTCAATACATCGTCCTCCAGCCGACTTGTCTCCGAGGTTCAATTGCTGCTTTTTGGCACCTAATGGTCTTGCTCCTGTGAGTCTAGATTTTCGGATCCGACGCATAACTGATAGTTAATTGTAACGTTCAGCGCCTACTAATGACGACAGAACACAGAAGGGTTGTTGCTGTCTCGGGCACCTTATGCTCCGTCTCCTGTGAGTCTAGATTTTCGAATCCGACGCAAAACTGATGGTTAATTGTAACGTTCAGGGCCTCCTAATGACGATGGAACTCTCAAATTGCGTCTTGATCTATATACAACGTCCTCCAGCCGACTTGTCTCCAAGAGGATATTGCTGCCTCGGGCACCATATGGTCCGTCTCCTGTAGGTCCAGATATTCGAATCCGACGCAAAACGGACTGCTAATTGTAACGTTCAGGGCCTCCTAATGACGATGGAACACTTAAATAGCGTCGAAATTCAAACCATCGTCCTTCAGCCGACTTGTCTCCAAGCGTCCATTGCTGCCCCGGGCACCTTATGGTCATTCTCCTGTGAGTCTACATTTTCGATTCCGACACATAACTGATAGTTAGTTGTAACGTTCACGGCTTCCTAATGACGATGGAACACTTAAATAGCGCCGAAATTCAAACCATCGTCCTTCAGCCGACTTGTCTCCAAGCATCCATTGCTGACTCGGGCACCTTATGGTGGTTCTCCCATGAGTCTATATTTTCGAATCCGACGCAAAACAGTTGGTTAATTGTAACGTTCATGGCCTCCTAATGACGATGGAACACTCACATTGCGTCGAGATTCAATACATCGTCCTCCAATCGACTTGTCACCAAGGGTATATTGTTGCATCGGGCACCATATGGTCCGTCTCCTGTAGGTCCAGATATTCGAATCCGACGCAAAACGGACTGCCAATTGTAACGTTCAGAGCCTCCTAATGACGATGGAACACTCAAATTGCATCAAGATTCAATACATCGTCATTCAGCCGACTTGTCTCCATTGGTCTACTGCTACCTCATTCACCTTATCTTCGATCTCCTGTGAGTCCAGATATTCGAATCCGACGCAAAACTGACTGCTAATTCTAACGTTCAGAGCCTCCTAATGATGATGGAACACTCTAATTGCATCGAGATTCAATACATCGTCCTCCAGCCGACTTGTCTCCATGGGGATATTGCTGCCTTGGGCAACATATAGTCATTCTCCTGTGAGTCTAGAATTTAGAATCCGACCCAAAACTGATAGTTAATTGTAATGTTCAGGGCCTCTTAATGACGATGAAACTCTCAAATTGCGTCGCGATCTGAATACATCGTCCTCCAGCCGACTTGTCACCAAGGGGATATTGCTGCCTCGGGCACCATATGGTCCGTCTCCTGTGAGTATAGATTTTCGAATCCGACGCAAAACTTGTAGTTAATTGTAACGTTCAGGGCCTCCTAATGACGATGGAACACTCAATTGCGTCGAGATCCAATACATCGACCTCCCGCCGACTTGTCTCCAACGGGATATTGCTGCCTCGGGCACCATGTGGTCCGTCTCCTGCGAGTCTAGATTTTCGAATCCGACGCAAAAATGATAGTTAATTATAACGTTCAGCGATTCCTAATGACCATAGATCACTCAAATTGCGTCGAGAATAAATACGTCGTCCTCTAGACGACTTGTCTACAAGGGTATATTGCTGCCTCGGGCGCCTTATGGTCCGCCTCCTGTGAGTCTAGATTTTCGAATCCGACGGAACACTAACAGTTAATTGTAACGTTCAGGGCCTCCTAATGGCAATAGAACACTCAAATTGCGTCGAGATTCAATATGTAGTCCTCCAGCCTACTTGGCTCCAAGGGGATATTGCTGCCTCGGGCACCTTATGGTCCGTCTCCTGTGAGTCTAGA
Source organism: Schistocerca serialis cubense (assembly GCF_023864345.2). NCBI lineage: Eukaryota > Metazoa > Arthropoda > Insecta > Orthoptera > Acrididae > Schistocerca > Schistocerca serialis. Next base: position 845,421,278 of record NC_064642.1, read on the forward strand.
TTTTCGAATCCGACGGAAAACCTGTAGTTAATTGTAACGTTCAGGGCCTCCTAATGACGATGGAATACTCAAATTACGTCGACATTAAATACATCGTCCAACCGCCGACTTGTCTCCAATGGGATATTGCTGCCTAGGGCACTATGTGGTCCGTCTCCTGTGAGTCCAGATTTTCGAATCCGATCCGAAACTGATAGTTAATTGTAATGTTCAGGGCCTCCTAATGACGACGGAACACTCAAATTGCGTCGAGATTCAATACATCGTCCTCCAGCCGACTTGTCTACATGGGTCTACTGCTACCTCGGTCACCTTATGGTCGTTCTCCTGTGAGTGCAGATATTCGAATCCGACGCAAAACGGACAGCTAATTGTAACGTTGAGAGCTTCTTAATGATGATGGAACACTCTAATTGCGTCGAGATTCAATACATCGTCCTCCAGCCGACTTGTCTCCAATGGGATATTACTGCCTCGGGCACCATATAGTCCTTCTCCTGTGAGTCTAGAATTTCGAATCCAACGCAAAACTGATGGTTAATTGTAACGTTCACGGCCTCCTTATGACGATGGAACACTCAAATTGCGTCGAGATTCAATACATCGTCCTCCAACCGACTTGTCTCCAACGGGATATTGCTGCCTCGGGCACCATGTGGTCCGTCTCCTGTGAGTCTAGATTTTCGAATCCGACTCAAAAGTTATAGTTAATTGTAACGTTCAGGGCCTCCTAATGACGATGGAACACTCAAATTGTGTCGCGATTCAATACAACGTCCTCCAGCCGACTTGTCTCCAAGGGTCAATTGCTGCCTCGTGCACCTTATGGTCGTTCTCCTGTGAGTCTAGATTTTCGGATCCGACGAATAAGTGATAGTTAATTGTAACGTTCAGCGCCTCCTAATGACGATAGAACACTCAAATTGTGTCGAGATTCAATACATCGTCCTCCAGCCGACTTGTCTCCAAAAGGATATTGCTGCCTCGTGCACCTTATGGTCCGCCTCCTGTGAGTCTAGATTTTCGAATCCGACCCAAAACAGTAGGTTAATTGTAACGTTCATGGCCTCCTAATGACGATGGAACACAAATATTGCGTCGAGATTCAATACATCGTCCTCCAATCGACTTGTCACCAAGGGGATATTGCTGCCTCGGGCACCATATGGTCCGTCTCCTGTAGGTCCAGACATTCGAATCCGACGCAAAATGGATATGCCTCCTATTGACGATGGAACACACAAATTGCATCAAAATTCAATACATCGTCATTCAACCGACTTGTCTCCAACGCTCAATTGCTGCCTCGGGCACCTTATGGTCGTTCTCCTCTGAGTCTACATTTTCGAATCCGACGCAAAACTGATAGTTAATTGTAACGTTCAGGGCTTCCTAATGACGATGGAACACTGAAATAGCGTCGAAATTCAATACATCGTCCTTCAGCCGACTTGTCTCCGAGCGTCCATTGCTGCCTCGTTCACCTTATGGTCGTCCTCATGTGAGTCTACATTTTCGATTCCGACACATAACTGATAGTTAGTTGTAACGTTCAGGGCCTCCTAATGACGATGGAACACTCAAAATGCGTCGAAATTCAATACATCGTCCTCCAGCCAAATTGTCTCCATGGGTCTACTGCTACCTCGTTCACCTTATCTTCGTTCTCCTGTGAGTCCAAATATTCGAATCCGACGCAAAACTGACTGCTAATTGTAACGTTCAGAGCCTCCTAATGATGACGGAACACTCTAATTGCGTCGAGATTCAATACACTGTCCTCCAGCCGACTTGTCTCCAAGGGGATATTGCTGCCTTGGGCACCATATAGTCCTTCTCCTGCGACTCTAGATTTTCGAATCCGACGCAAAACTGATAGTTAATTGTAACGTTCAGGACCGCCTAATGACGATGGAACACTCAAATTGCGTCGAGATTCAAGACATCGTCCTCCAGCCGACTTGTCTCCAAGGGTCAATTGCTGCCTTTGGCACCTAATGGTCTTGCACCTGTTAATCTAGATTTTCGAATCCGACGCAAACCTGACAATTAATTGTAACGTTAAGGGCCTCCTAATGACGATGGAACACTCAATTGCGTCGAGATCCAATACATCGACCTCCCGCCGACTTGTCTCCAACGGGATATTGCTGCCTCGGGCACCATGTGGTCCGTCTCCTCTGAGTCTAGATTTTCGAATCCGACGCAAAAACGATAGTTAATTGTAACGTTCAGCGCCTCCTAATGGCCATAGAACACTCAAAATGCGTCGAGATTCAATACGTCGTCCTCTAGACGACTTGTCTACAAGGGGATATTGCTGCCTCGGGCACCTTATGGTCCGCCTCCTATGAGTCTAGATTTTCGAATCCGACGCAAAACTGATAGTTAAATGTAACGTTCAGGAGCTCCTAATGACGATGGAACACTCAAATTGCGTCGAGATTCAATACATCGTCCTCCATCCGACTAGTCTCCAAAGGGTTATTGCTGTCTCGGGCACAATATGCTCTGTCTCCTGTGAGTCTATATTTTCGATTCCGACACATAACTGATAGTTAGTTGTAACGCTCAGGGCCTCCTAATGACGATGGAACACTCAAATTGCGTCGAGATTCAATACGTCGTCCTCCAGACGACTTGACTACAAGGGGATATTGCTGCCTCGGGCACCTTATGGTCCGCCTCATGTGAGTCTAGATTTTCGAATCCGGCGCAAAACTGATAGTTAATTGTGACGGTCATGGCCTTCTAATGACGATGGAACACTCAAATTGCGTCGAGATTCAATACATCGTCCTCCAGCTGACTTGCCTTCAATGAGATATTGCTGCCTCGGGCACCATGTGTTCCGTCTCCTGTGAGTGTAGATTTTCGAAGCCGACGCGAAACTGATAGTTAATCGTAATGTTCAGGGCCTCCTAATGACGATGGAACACTCAAATTGCGTCGTGATCCAATACATCGTCCTCCAGCAGACTTGTCTCCAAGGGTCAATTGCTGCTTCGGGCACCTTATGGTCGTTATCCTGTGAGTCTAGATTTTCGAATCCGACGCAAAAATGCTGGTTAATTATAACGTTCATGGCCTCCTAATGACGATGGAACACTCAAATTGCGTCGAGATTCAATTGATCGCCCTCCAGTCGACTTGTCACCAAGGGGATATGGCTGCCTCGGGCACCATATGGTCCGTCTGCTGTAGGTCCAGATATTCGAATCCGACGCAAAACGGACTGCCAATTGTAACGTTCAGAGCCTCCTAATGACGATGGAACACTCAAATTGCGTCGAGATTCAATACGTCGTCCACCAGCCGACTTGTCTCCATGGGTCTACTGCTACTTCGTTCACCTTATCTTCGTTCTCCTGTGAGTAAAGATATAAGAATCCGACGCAAGACGGACTGCTAATTCTAACGTTCAGATCCTCCTAATGATGATGGAACCCTCTAATTGCGTCGAGATTCAATACATCGTCCTCCAGCCGACTTGTCTCCAAGGTGATATTGCTGCCTTGGGCACCATATAGTCATTCTCCTGTGAGTCTAGAATTTAGAATCCGACGCAAAACTGATAGTTGATTGTAACGTTCACGACCTCCTAATGACGATGGAACACTCAAATTGCGTCGAGACTCAATACATCGTATTCCAGCCGACTTGTCTCCAAAGGGTTATTGCTGTCTCGGGCACCATATGCTCCGTCTCCTGTGAGTCTAGATTTTCGAATCCGACGCAAAACTGATGGTTAATTGTAACGTTCAGCGCCTCCTAATGACGATGGAACACTCAAATTGCGTCGCGATTCAATGCATCGTCCTCCAGCCGACTTGTCTCCAAGGGTCAATTGCTGCCTTTGGCACTTAATGGTCTTGTTCCTGTGAATCTAGATTTTCGAATCTGACGGAAAACTGATATTTAATTGAAACGTTAAGGGCCTCCTAATGACGATGGAACACTCAAATTGCGTCGAGATTCAATACATCGTCCTCCAGCCGACTTGTCTCCAAGAGGATATTACTGGTTCGGGCACCTTATGGTCCGCCTCCTGTGAGTCTAGATTATCAAATCCGACGCAAAACCTGTAGTTAATTGTAACGTTCAGGGCCTCCTAATGACGATGGAATACTCAAATTACGTCGACATTAAATACATCGTCCACCCGCCGACTTGCCTCCAATGGGATATTGCTGCCTCGGGCACCATGTGGTCCGTCTCCTGTGAGTCCAGATTTTCGAATCCGACACGAAATTGATAGTTAATTGTAATGTTCAGGGCCTCCTAATGACGACGGAACACTCAAATTGCGTCGAGATTCAATACATCGTCCTCCAGCCGATTTGTCTACATGGGTCTATTGCTACCTCGGTCACCTTATGGTCGTTCTCCTGTGAGTCCAGATATTCGAATCCGACGGAAAACTGTCTGCTAATTGTAACGTTCAGAGCCTATTAATGATGATGGAACACTCTAATGGCGTCGAGATTCAATACATCGTCTTCCAACCGACTTGTCTCCAATGGGATATTACTGCCTCGGGCACCATATAGTCCTTCTCCTGTGAGTCAAGAATTTCGAATCCAACGCAAAACTGATGGTTAATTGTAACGTTCAGGGCCTCCTAATGACGATGGAACACTCAAATTGTGTCACGATTCAATACAACGTCCGCCATCCGACTTGTCTCCAAGGGTCAATTGCTGCCTCGGGCACCTTATTGTCGTTCTCCTGTGAGTCTAGATTTTCGGATCCGACGCATAAGTGATAGTTAATTGTAACGTTCAGCGCCTCCTAATGACGATAGAACACTCAAATTGCGTCGAGATTCAATACATCGTCCTCCAGCCGACTTGTCTCCAAGGGGATATTGCTGCCTCGTGCACCTTATGATCCGCCTCCTGTGAGTCTACATTTTCGAATCCGACGCAAAACTGATAGTTAATTGTAACGTTCAGGGCCTCCTAATGACGATGGATCACTCAAATTACGTCGAAATTTAATACATCGTCCTCCAGACGACTTGTTTCCATGGGTCTACTGCTACCTCGTTCACCTTATCTTCGTTCTCCTGTGAGTCCAAATATTCGAATCCGACGCAAAACGGACTGCTAATTGTAACGTTCAGAGCCTCCTAATGATGACGGAACACTCTAATTGCGTCGAGATTCAATACATCGTCCTCCAGCCGACTTGTCTCCAAGGGGATATTGCTGCCTTGGGCACCATATAGTCCTTCTCCTGTGAGTCTAGAATTTCGAATGCGACGCAACACTTGTAGTAAATTGTAACGTTCAGGGCCTCCTAATGACGATGGAACACTCAATTGCGTCGAGATCCAATACTTTGACCTCCCGCCGACTTGTCTCCAACGGGATATTGCTGCCTCGGGCACCATGTGGTCCGTCTCCTGTAGGTCCAGATATTCGAATCCGACGCAAAACGGACTGCCAATTGTAACGTTCAGAGCCTCCTAATGACGATGGAACGCTCAAATTGCATCAAGATTCAATACATCGTCATACAGCCGACTTGTCTCCAACGGTCTATTGCTGCATCGGGCACCTTATGATCGTTCTCCTCTGAGTCTACATTTTCGATTCCGACACATAATTGATAATTAATTGTAACGTTCAGGGCCTCTTAATGACGATGGAACACTCAAATTGCGTCGAGATTCAATACATCGTCCTCCAGCCGACTTGTCTCCATGGGTCTACTGCTACCTCGGTCACCTTATCTTCGTTCTCCTGCGAGTTCAGATATTCGAATCCGACGCAAAACGGACTGCTAATTGTAACGTTCAGAGCCTGCTAATGATGATGGAACACTCTAATTTCGTCGAGATTCAATACATCGTCCTCCAGCCGACTAGTCTCCAAAGGGTTATTGCTGTCTCGGGCACCTTATGCTCCGTCTCCTGTGAGTCTAGATTTTCGAATCCGACGCAAAACTGATGGTTAATTGTAACGTTCATGGCCTCCTAATGACGATGGAACACTGAAATAGCGTCGAAATTCAATACATCGTCCTTCAGCCGACTTGTCTCCAAGCGTCCATTGCTGCCTCGGGCACCTTATGGTCGTTCTCCTGTGAGTCTACATTTTCGATTCCGACACATAACTGATAGTTAGTTGTAACGTTCAGGGCCTCCTAATGACGATGGAACACTCAAATTGCGTCGAGATTCAATACGTCGTCCACCAGCCGACTTGTCTCCATGGGTCTACTACTACTTCGTTCACCTTATCTTCGTTCTCCTGTGAGTAAAGATATAAGAATCCGACGCAAAACGGACTGTTAATTCTAACGTTCAGATCCTCCTAATGATGATGGAACACTCTAATTGCGTCGAGATTCAATACATCGTCCTCCAGCCGACTTGTCTCCAAGGTGATATTGCTGCCTCGGGCACCATATGGTCCGTCTCCTGTGAATCTAGATTTTCGAATTCGACGCAAAAGTGATAGTTAATTGTAACGTTCAGGGCCTCCTAATGACAAAGGAACACCCAAATTGCGTCGAAATTCAATACATCGTCCTCCAGCCAACTTGTCTCCAAGGGGATATTACTGCCTCGGGCACCTTATGGTCCGCCTCCTGTAGGACCAGATATTCGAATCCGACGCAAAACGGACTGCCAATTGTAACGTTCAGGGCCTCCTAATGACGATGGAACTCCCAAATTGCATCGCGATCTCAATACATCGTCCCCAGCCGACTTGTATCCAAGGGGATATTGCTGCCTCGGGCACCATATGGTCCGTCTCCTGTAGGTCCAGATATTCGAATCCGACGCAAAACGGACTGCTAATTGTAACGTTCAGAGCCTCCTAATGACGATGGAACACTCAAATTGAATCAAGATTCAATACATCATCATTCAGCTGACTTGTCTCCAACGGTCTATTGCTGCCTCGGGCACCTTATGGTCGTTCTCCTCTGAGTCTACATTTTCGAATCCGACGCAAACTGATAGTTAATTGTAACGTTCAGGGCTTCCTAATGACGATGGAACACTGAAATAGCGTCGAGATTCAATACATCGTCCTTCATCCGACTTGTCTCCATGGGTCTACTGCTACCTCGGTCACCTTATCTTCGTTCTCCTGCGAGTTCAGATATTCGAATCCGACGCAAAACGGACTGCTAATTGTAACGTTCAGAGCCTGCTAATGATGATGGAACACTCTAATTTCGTCGAGATTCAATACATCGTCCTCCAGCCGACTAGTCTCCAAAGGGTTATTGCTGTCTCGGGCACCTTATGCTCCGTCTCCTGTGAGTCTAGATTTTCGAATCCGACGCAAAACTGATGGTTAATTGCAACGTTCATGGCCTCCTAATGACGATGGAACACTCAAATTGCGTCGAGATCTCAATACATCGTCCTCCATTCGACTTGTCACCAAGGGGATATTGTTGCCTCGGGCACCATATGGTCCGTCTCCTGTGGGTCCAGATATTCGAATCCGACGCAAAACGGACTGCCAATTGTAACGTTCAGAGCCTCCTAATGACGATGGAACACTCAAATTGCATCAAGATTCAATACATCGTCATTCAGCCGACTTGTTTAAACGGTCTATTGCTGCCTCGGGCACCTTATGGTCGTTCTCCTCTGAGTCTACATTTTCGAATCCGACGCAAAACTGATAGTTAATTGTAACGTTCAGGGCCTCCTAATGACGATGGAACACTGAAATAGCGTCGAAATTCAATACATCGTCCTTCAGCCGACTTGTCTCCAAGCGTCCATTGCTGCCTCGGGCACCTTATGGTCGTTCTCCTGTGAGTCTACATTTTCGATTCCGACACATAACTGATAGTTAGTTGTAACGTTCAGGGCCTCCTAATGACGATGGAACACTCAAATTGCGTCGAGATTCAATACGTCGTCCACCAGCCGACTTGTCTCCATGGGTCTACTGCTACTTCGTTCACCTTATCTTCGTTCTCCTGTGAGTAAAGATATAAGAATCCGACGCAAAACGGACTGCTAATTCTAACGTTCAGATCCTCCTAATGATGATGGAACACTCTAATTGCGTCGAGATTCAATACATCGTCCTCCAGCCGACTTGTCTCCAAGGTGATATTGCTGCCTTGGGCACCATAAAGTCATTCTCCTGTGAGTCTAGAATTTAGAATCCGACGCAAAACTGATAGTTGATTGTAACGTTCACGACCTCCTAATGACGATGGAACACTCAAATTGCGTCGAGACTCAATACATCGTATTCCAGCCGACTTGTCTCCAAAGGGTTATTGCTGTCTCGGGCACCTTATGCTCCGTCTCCTGTGAGTCTATATTTTCGAATCCGACGCAAAAGTGATAGTTAATTGTAACGTTCAGGGCCTCCTAATGACAAAGGAACACCCAAATTGCGTCGAAATTCAATACATCGTCCTCCAGCCAACTTGTCTCCAAGGGGATATTACTGCCTCGGGCACCTTATGGTCCGCCTCCTGTAGGACCAGATATTCGAATCCGACGCAAAACGGACTGCCAATTGTAACGTTCAGGGCCTCCTAATGACGATGGAACTCTCAAATTGCATCGCGATCTCAATACATCGTCCCCAGCCGACTTGTATCCAAGGGGATATTGCTGCCTCGGGCACCATATGGTCCGTCTCCTGTAGGTCCAGATATTCGAATCCGACGCAAAACGGACTGCTAATTGTAACGTTCAGAGCCTCCTAATGACGATGGAACACTCAAATTGAATCAAGATTCAATACATCATCATTCAGCTGACTTGTCTCCAACGGTCTATTGCTGCCTCGGGCACCTTATGGTCGTTCTCCTCTGAGTCTACATTTTCGAATCCGACGCAAACTGATAGTTAATTGTAACGTTCAGGACTTCCTAATGACGATGGAACACTGAAATAGCGTCGAGATTCAATACATCGTCCTTCAGCCGACTTGTCTCCAAGCGTCCATTGCTGACTCGGGCACCTTATGGTCGTTTTCTTATGGGTCTATATTTTCGAATCCGACACGTAACTGATAGTTAATTGTAACGTTCAGGGCCTCCTCATTACGATGGAACACTCCAATTGCGTCGAGATTCAATACATCGTCCTCCAGCGGACTTGTCTCCAAGGGGATATTACTGCCTTGGGCACCATATAGTCCTTCTCCTGTGAGTCTAGAATTTCGAATCCGACGCAAAACTGATAGTTAATTGTAACGTTCAGGACCTCCTGATGACGATGGAACACTCAAATTGCGTCGAGATTCAGCCTACTTGTCTCCAAAGGGATATTGCTGTCTCCGTCACCTTATGCTCCGTCTCCTGTGAGTCTAGATTTTCGAATCCGACGCAAAACTGATAGTTAATTGTAACATTCAGAGCCTCCTAATGACGATGGAACACTCAAATTGCGTCGCGATTCATTACATCGTCCTCCAGCCGACTTGTCTCCAAGGGTCAATTGCTGCCTTTGGCACTTAATGGTCTTGTTCCTGTGAGACTAGATTTTCGAATCTGACGCAAAACTGATATTTAATTGAAACGTTAAGGGCCTCCTAATGACGATGGAACACTCAAATTGCGTCGAGATCCAATACATCGTACTCCAACCGTCTTGTCTCCAACGGGATATTGCTGCCTCGGGCACCATGTGGTCCGTCTCCTGTGAGTCTAGATTTTCGAATCCGACGCAAAAGTGATAGTTAATTGTAACGTTCAGGGCCTCCTAATGACAAAGGAACACTCAAATTGCGTCGAGATTCAATACATCGTCCTCCAGCCGACTTGTCTCCAAGAGGATATTACTGGTTCGGGCACCTTATGGTCCGCCTCCTGTGAGTCTAGATTTTCAAATCCGACACAAAACCTGTAGTTAATTGTAACGTTCAGGGCCTCCTAATGACGATGGAATACTCAAATTACGTCGACATTAAATACATCGTCCACCCGCCGACTTGTCTCCAATGGGATATTGCTGCCTCGGGCACCATGTGGTCCGTCTCCTGTGAGTCCAGATTTTCGAATCCGACACGAAACTGATAGTTAATTGTAATGTTCAGGGCCTCCTAATGACGACGGAACACTCAAATTGCGTCGAGATTCAATACATCGTCCTCCAGCCGACTTGTCTACATGGGTCTATTGCTACCTCGGTCACCTTATGGTCGTTCTCCTGTGAGTCCAGATATTCGAATCCGACGCAAAACTGTCTGCTAATTGTAACGTTCAGAGCCTATTAATGATGATGGAACACTCTAATGGCGTCGAGATTCAATACATCGTCTTCCAACCGACTTGTCTCCAATGGGATATTACTGCCTCGGGCACCATATAGTCCTTCTCCTGTGAGTCAAGAATTTCGAATCCAACGCAAACCTGATGGTTAATTGTAACGTTCAGGGCCTCCTAATGACGATGGAACACTCAAATTGTGTCACGATTCAATACATCGTCCTCCAGCCGACTTGTCTCCAAGGGGATATTGCTGCCTCGTGCACCTTATGATCCGCCTCCTGTGAGTCTACATTTTCGAATCCGACGCAAAACTGATAGTTAATTGTAACGTTCAGGGCCTCCTAATGACGATGGATCACTCAAATTACGTCGAAATTTAATACATCGTCCTCCAGATGACTTGTCTCCATGGGTCTACTGCTACCTCGTTCACCTTATCTTCGTTCTCCTGTGAGTCCAAATATTCGAATCCGACGCAAAACGGACTGCTAATTGTAACGTTCAGAGCCTCCTAATGATGACGGAACACTCTAATTGCGTCGAGATTCAATACATCGTCCTCCAGCCGACTTTTCTCCAAGGGGATATTGCTGCATTGGGCACCATATAGTCCTTCTCCTGTGAGTTTAGAATTTCGAATGCGACGCAACACTTGTAGTTAATTGTAACGTTCAGGGCCTCCTAATGACGATGGAACACTCAGTTGCGTTCGGATCCAATACTTTGACCTCCCGCCGACTTGTCTCCAACGGGATATTGCTGCCTCGGGCACCATGTGGTCCGTCTCCTGTAGGTCCAGATATTCGAATCCGACGCAAAACGGACTGCCAATTGTAACGTTCAGGGCCTCCTAATGACGATGGAACGCTCAAATTGTATCAAGATTCAATACATCGTCATACAGCCGACTTGTCTCCAACGGTCTATTGCTGCATCGGGCACCTTATGTTCGTTCTCCTCTGAGTCTACATTTTCGATTCCGACACATAATTGATAGTTAATTGTATCGTTCAGGGCCTCTTAATGACGATGGAACACTCAAATTGCGTCGAGATTCAATACATCGTCCTCCAGCCGACTTGTCTCCATGGGTCTACTGCTACATCGGTCACCTTATCTTCGTTCTCCTGCGAGTTCAGATATTCGAATACGACGCAAAACGGACTGCTAATTGTAACGTTCAGAGCCTGCTAATGATGATGGAACACTCTAATTTCGTCGAGATTCAATACATCGTCCTACGGCCGACTAGTCTCCAAAGGGTTATTGCTGTCTCGGGCACCTTATGCTCCGTCTCCTGTGAGTCTAGATTTTCGAATCCGACGCAAAACTGATGGTTAATTGTAACGTTCATGGCCTCCTAATGACGATGGAACACTCAAATTGCGTCGAGATCTCAATACATCGTCCTCCAATCGACTTGTCACCAAGGGGATATTGTTGCCTCGGGCACCATATGGTCCGTCTCCTGTAGGTCCAGATATTCGAATCCGACGCAAAACGGACTGCCAATTGTAACGTTCAGAGCCTCCTAATGACGATGGAACACTCAAATTGCATCAAGATTCAATACATCGTCATTCAGCCGACTTGTTTAAACGGTCTATTGCTCCCTCGGGCACCTTATGGTCGTTCTACTCTGAGTCTACATTTTCGAATCCGACACAAAACTGATAGTTAATTGTAACGTTCAAGGCCTCCTAATGACGATGGAACACTGAAAAAGCGTCGAATTTCAATAGATCGTCCTTCAGCCGACTTGTCTCCAAGCGTCCATTGCTGCCTCGGGCACCTTATTGTCGTTCTCCTGTGAGTCTACATTTTCGATTCCGACACATAACTGTTAGTTAGTTGTAACGTTTAGGGCCTCCTAATGACGATGGAACACTCAAATTGCGTCGAGATTCAATACATCGTCCTCCAGCCGACTTGTCTCCATGGGTCTACTGCTACCTCGTTCACCTTATCTTCCTTCTCCTGTGAGGCCAGATATTCGAATCCGTCGCAAAACGGACTGCTAATTGTAACGTTCACAACCGCCTAATGATGATGGAACACTCTAATTGCGTCGCGATTCAATACATCGTCCTCCAGCCGACTTGTCTCCAAGGGGATATTGCTACCTCGGGCACCATATGGTCCGTCTCCTGTGAGTCTAGATTTTCGAATCCGACGCAAGACTTGTAGCTAATTGTAACGTTCAGGGCCACCTAATGACGATGGAACACTCAATTGCGTCGAGATCCAATACATCGACCTCCCGCCGACTTGTCTCTAACGGGATATTGCTGCCTCGGGCACAATGTGGTCCGTCTCCTGTGAGTCTAGATTTTCGAATCCGACGCAAAACTAATAGTTAATTGTAACGTTCAGGGCCTCCTAATGGCGATAGAACACTCAAATTGCGTCGAGATTCAATACGTAGTCCTCCAGCTGACTTGTCTCCAAGGGGATATTGCTGCCACGGTCACCATATGGTCCGTCTTCTGTGAATCTAGATTTCCGAATCTGACGCAAAACCTGTAGTTAATTGAAACGTTCAGGGCCCCCTAATGACGATGGAACACTCAAATTACGTCGACATTAAATACATCGTCCACCCGCCGACTTGTCTCCCATGGGATATTGCTGCCTAGAGCACCATGTGGTCCGTCCCCTGTGAGTCCAGATTTTCGAATCCGACGTGAGACTGATAGTTAATTGTAATGTTCAGGGCCACCTAATGACGATGGAACACTCAAATTGCGTCACGATTCAATACATCGTCCTCCAGCCGACTTGTCTACATGGGTCTACTGCTACCTCGGACACCTTGTGGTCGTTCTCCTGTGGGTCCAGATATTCGAATCCGACGCAAAACGGACTGCCAAATGTAACGTTCAGGGCTTCCTAATGACGACGGAACACTCAAATTGCGTCGAGATTCAATACATCGTCCTCCAGCCGACTTTCCTTTATGGGTCTACTGCTACCTCGGTCACCTTATGGTCGTTCTCCTGTGAGTCCAGGTCTTCGAATCCGACGCAAGACGGACTGCTAATTGTAACGTTCAGAGCCTCTTAAAGGTGATGGAACACTCTAATTGCGTCGAGATTCAATACATCGTCCTCCAGCCGACTTGTCGCCAATGGGATATTACTGCCTCGGGCACCATATAGTCCTAACCCTGTGAGTCTAGAATTTCGAATCCAACGCAAAACTGATGGTTAATTGTAACGTTCAGGGCCTCCTAATGACGATGGAACACTCAAATTGCGTCGAGATTCAATACATCGTCCTCCAGCCGACTTGTCTCCATGGGTCTACTGCTACCTCATTCACCTTATCTTCGTTCTTCTGTGAGTCCAGATATTCGAATCCGACGCAAAACGGACTGCTAATTGTAAGGTTCAGAGCCTCCTAATGATGACGGAACACTCTAATTGCGTCGAGATTCAATACATCGTCCTCCAGCCGACTTGTCTCCAAGGGGATATTGCTGCCTTGGGCACCTTATAGTCCTTCTCCTGTAAACCTAGAATTTCGAATCCGACGCAAAACTGATAGTTAATTGTAACGTTCAGGACCTCCTAATGACGATGCAACACTCAAATTACGTCGAGATTCAATACATCGTCCTCCAGCCGACTTGTCTACATGGGTCTACTGCTACCTCGGACACCTTATGGTCGTTCTCCTGTGGGTCCAGATATTCGAATCCGACCCAAAACGGACTGCTAATTGTAACGTTCAGAGCCTCTTAATGATGATGCAACACTCAGATTGCGTCGAGATTCAATACATTGTCCTCCATCCGACTTGTCTCCAAGGGGATATTACTGCCTCGGGCACCATATAGTCCTTCTCCTGTGAGTCTAGAATTTCGAATCCAACGCAAAAATCGTGGTTAATTGTAACGTTCAGGGCCTCCTAATGACGATGGAACACTAAAATTGCGTCGCGATTCAGTACAACGTCCTCCAGCCGACTTGTCTCCGAGGGTCAATTGCTGCCTCGGGCACCTTATGGTCGTTCTCCTGTGAGTCTAGATTTTCGGATCCGACGCAAAACTGATAGTTAATTGTAACGTTCAGGGCCTCCTAATGACGATGGATCACTCAAATTACGTCGAAATTTAATACATCGTCCTCCAGATGACTTGTCTCCATGGGTCTACTGCTACCTCGTTCACCTTATCTTCGTTCTCCTGTGAGTCCAAATATTCGAATCCGACGCAAAACGGACTGCTAATTGTAACGTTCAGAGCCTCCTAATGATGACGGAACACTCTAATTGCGTCGAGATTCAATATATCGTCCTCCAGCCGACTTGTCTCCAAGGGGATATTGCTGCATTGGGCACCATATAGTCCTTCTCCTGTGAGTTTAGAATTTCGAATGCGACGCAACACTTGTAGTTAATTGTAACGTTCAGGGCCTCCTAATGACGATGGAACACTCAATTGCGTTCGGATCCAATACTTTGACCTCCCGCCGACTTGTCTCCAACGGGATATTGCTGCCTCGGGCACCATGTGGTCCGTCTCCTGTAGGTCCAGATATTCGAATCCGACGCAAAACGGACTGCCAATTGTAACGTTCAGAGCCTCCTAATGACGATGGAACGCTCAAATTGTATCAAGATTCAATACATCGTCATACAGCCGACTTGTCTCCAACGGTCTATTGCTGCATCGGGCACCTTATGTTCGTTCTCCTCTGAGTCTACATTTTCGATTCCGACACATAATTGATAGTTAATTGTAACGTTCAGGGCCTCTTAATGACGATGGAACACTCAAATTGCGTCGAGATTCAACACATCGTCCTCCAGCCGACTTGTCTCCATGGGTCTACTGCTACATCGGTCACCTTATCTTCGTTCTCCTGCGAGTTCAGATATTCGAATACGACGCAAAACGGACTGCTAATTGTAACGTTCAGAGCCTGCTAATGATGATGGAACACTCTAATTTCGTCGAGATTCAATACATCGTCCTACGGCCGACTAGTCTCCAAAGGGTTATTGCTGTCTCGGGCACCTTATGCTCCGTCTCCTGTGAGTCTAGATTTTCGAATCCGACGCAAAACTGATGGTTAATTGTAACGTTCATGGCCTCCTAATGACGATGGAACACTCAAATTGCGTCGAGATCTCAATACATCGTCCTCCAATCGACTTGTCACCAAGGGGATATTGTTGCCTCGGGCACCATATGGTCCGTCTCCTGTAGGTCCAGATATTCGAATCCGACGCAAAACGGACTGCCAATTGTAACGTTCAGAGCCTCCTAATGACGATGGAACACTCAAATTGCATCAAGATTCAATACATCGTCATTCAGCCGACTTGTTTAAACGGTCTATTGCTCCCTCGGGCACCTTATGGTCGTTCTACTCTGAGTCTACATTTTCGAATCCGACACAAAACTGATAGTTAATTGTAACGTTCAAGGCCTCCTAATGACGATGGAACACTGAAAAAGCGTCGAATTTCAATAGATCGTCCTTCAGCCGACTTGTCTCCAGGCGTCCATTGCTGCCTCGGGCACCTTATTGTCGTTCTCCTGTGAGTCTACATTTTCGATTCCGACACATAACTGTTAGTTAGTTGTAACGTTTAGGGCCTCCTAATGACGATGGAACACTAAAATTGCGTCGCGATTCAGTACAACGTCCTCCAGCCGACTTGTCTCCGAGGGTCAATTGCTGCCTCGGGCACCTTATGGTCGTTCTCCTGTGAGTCTAGATTTTCGGATCCGACGCAAAACTGATAGTTAATTGTAACGTTCAGGGCCTCCTAATGACGATGGATCACTCAAATTACGTCGAAATTTAATACATCGTCCTCCAGATGACTTGTCTCCATGGGTCTACTGCTACCTCGTTCACCTTATCTTCGTTCTCCTGTGAGTCCAAATATTCGAATCCGACGCAAAACGGACTGCTAATTGTAACGTTCAGAGCCTCCTAATGATGACGGAACACTCTAATTGCGTCGAGATTCAATACATCGTCCTCCAGCCGACTTGTCTCCAAGGGGATATTGCTGCATTGGGCACCATATAGTCCTTCTCCTGTGAGTTTAGAATTTCGAATGCGACGCAACACTTGTAGTTAATTGTAACGTTCAGGGCCTCCTAATGACGATGGAACACTCAATTGCGTTCGGATCCAATACTTTGACCTCCCGCCGACTTGTCTCCAACGGGATATTGCTGCCTCGGGCACCATGTGGTCCGTCTCCTGTAGGTCCAGATATTCGAATCCGACGCAAAACGGACTGCCAATTGTAACGTTCAGAGCCTCCTAATGACGATGGAACGCTCAAATTGTATCAAGATTCAATACATCGTCATACAGCCGACTTGTCTCCAACGGTCTATTGCTGCATCGGGCACCTTATGTTCGTTCTCCTCTGAGTCTACATTTTCGATTCCGACACATAATTGATAGTTAATTGTAACGTTCAGGGCCTCTTAATGACGATGGAACACTCAAATTGCGTCGAGATTCAATACATCGTCCTCCAGCCGACTTGTCTCCATGGGTCTACTGCTACATCGGTCACCTTATCTTCGTTCTCCTGCGAGTTCAGATATTCGAATACGACGCAAAACGGACTGCTAATTGTAACGTTCAGAGCCTGCTAATGATGATGGAACACTCTAATTTCGTCGAGATTCAATACATCGTCCTACGGCCGACTAGTCTCCAAAGGGTTATTGCTGTCTCGGGCACCTTATGCTCCGTCTCCTGTGAGTCTAGATTTTCGAATCCGACGCAAAACTGATGGTTAATTGTAACGTTCATGGCCTCCTAATGACGATGGAACACTCAAATTGCGTCGAGATCTCAATACATCGTCCTCCAATCGACTTGTCACCAAGGGGATATTGTTGCCTCGGGCACCATATGGTCCGTCTCCTGTAGGTCCAGATATTCGAATCCGACGCAAAACGGACTGCCAATTGTAACGTTCAGAGCCTCCTAATGACGATGGAACACTCAAATTGCATCAAGATTCAATACATCGTCATTCAGCCGACTTGTTTAAACGGTCTATTGCTCCCTCGGGCACCTTATGGTCGTTCTACTCTGAGTCTACATTTTCGAATCCGACACAAAACTGATAGTTAATTGTAACGTTCAAGGCCTCCTAATGACGATGGAACACTGAAAAAGCGTCGAATTTCAATAGATCGTCCTTCAGCCGACTTGTCTCCAAGCGTCCATTGCTGCCTCGGGCACCTTATTGTCGTTCTCCTGTGAGTCTACATTTTCGATTCCGACACATAACTGTTAGTTAGTTGTAACGTTTAGGGCCTCCTAATGACGATGGAACACTCAAATTGCGTCGAGATTCAATACATCGTCCTCCAGCCGACTTGTCTCCATGGGTCTACTGCTACCTCGTTCACCTTATCTTCCTTCTCCTGTGAGGCCAGATATTCGAATCCGTCGCAAAACGGACTGCTAATTGTAACGTTCACAACCGCCTAATGATGATGGAACACTCTAATTGCGTCGCGATTCAATACATCGTCCTCCAGCCGACTTGTCTCCAAGGGGATATTGCTACCTCGGGCACCATATGGTCCGTCTCCTGTGAGTCTAGATTTTCGAATCCGACGCAAGACTTGTAGCTAATTGTAACGTTCAGGGCCACCTAATGACGATGGAACACTCAATTGCGTCGAGATCCAATACATCGACCTCCCGCCGACTTGTCTCTAACGGGATATTGCTGCCTCGGGCACAATGTGGTCCGTCTCCTGTGAGTCTAGATTTTCGAATCCGACGCAAAACTAATAGTTAATTGTAACGTTCAGGGCCTCCTAATGGCGATAGAACACTCAAATTGCGTCGAGATTCAATACGTAGTCCTCCAGCTGACTTGTCTCGAAGGGGATATTGCTGCCACGGTCACCATATGGTCCGTCTTCTGTGAATCTAGATTTTCGAATCTGACGCAAAAATTGTAGTTAATTGAAACGTTCAGGGCCCCCTAATGACGATGGAACACTCAAATTACGTCGACATTAAATACATCGTCCACCCGCCGACTTGTCTCCCATGGGACATTGCTGCCTAGAGCACCATGTGGTCCGTCTCCTGTGAGTCCAGATTTTCGAATCCGACGTGAGACTGATAGTTAATTGTAATGTTCAGGGCCACCTAATGACGATGGAACACTCAAATTGCGTCACGATTCAATACATCGTCCTCCAGCCGACTTGTCTACGTGGGTCTACTGCTACCTCGGACACCTTGTGGTCGTTCTCCTGTGGGTCCAGATATTCGAATCCGACGCAAAACGGACTGCCAAATGTAACGTTCAGGGCTTCCTAATGACGACGGAACACTCAAATTGCGTCGAGATTCAATACATCGTCCTCCAGCCGACTTTCCTTTATGGGTCTACTGCTACCTCGGTCACCTTATGGTCGTTCTCCTGTGAGTCCAGATCTTCGAATCCGACGCAAGACGGACTGCTAATTGTAACGTTCAGAGCCTCTTAAAGGTGATGGAACATTCTAATTGCGTCGAGATTCAATACATCGTCCTCCAGCCGACTTGTCGCCAATGGGATATTACTGCCTCGGGCACCATATAGTCCTAACCCTGTGAGTCTAGAATTTCGAATCCAACGCAAAACTGATGGTTAATTGTAACGTTCAGGGCCTCCTAATGACGATGGAACACTCAAATTGCGTCGAGATTCAATACATCGTCCTCCAGCCGACTTGTCTCCATGGGTCTACTGCTACCTCATTCACCTTATCTTCGTTCTTCTGTGAGTCCAGATATTCGAATCCGACGCAAAACGGACTGCTAATTGTAAGGTTCAGAGCCTCCTAATGATGACGGAACACTCTAATTGCATCAAGATTCAATACATCGTCCTCCAGCCGACTTGTCTCCAAGGGGATATTGCTGCCTTGGGCACCTTATAGTCCTTCTCCTGTAAACCTAGAATTTCGAATCCGACGCAAAACTGATAGTTAATTGTAACGTTCAGGACCTCCTAATGACGATGCAACACTCAAATTACGTCGAGATTCAATACATCGTCCTCCAGCCGACTTGTCTACATGGGTCTACTGCTACCTCGGACACCTTATGGTCGTTCTCCTGTGGGTCCAGATATTCGAATCCGACCCAAAACGGACTGCTAATTGTAACGTTCAGAGCCTCTTAATGATGATGCAACACTCAGATTGCGTCGAGATTCAATACATTGTCCTCCATCCGACTTGTCTCCAAGGGGATATTACTGCCTCGGGCACCATATAGTCCTTCTCCTGTGAGTCTAGAATTTCGAATCCAACGCAAAAATCGTGGTTAATTGTAACGTTCAGGGCCTCCTAATGACGATGGAACACTAAAATTGCGTCGCGATTCAGTACAACGTCCTCCAGCCGACTTGTCTCCGAGGGTCAATTGCTGCCTCGGGCACCTTATGGTCGTTCTCCTGTGAGTCTAGATTTTCGGATCCGACGCATAAGTGATAGTTAATTGTAACGTTCAGCGCCTCCTAATGACGATATAACACTCTAATTGCGTTGAGATTCAATACATCGACCTCCCGACGACTTGTCTGCAACGGGATGTTGCTGCCTCGGGCACCACGTGGTCCGTCTCCTGTGAGTCTAGATTTTCGAATCCGACTTAAAAACGACAGTTAATTGTAACGTTCAGCGCCTCCTAATGACCACTGAACACTCAAATTGCGTCGAGATTCAATACGTCGTCCTCTAGACGACTTGTCTACAAGGGGATATTGCTGCCTCGGGCACCTTATGGTCAGCCTCCTATGAGTCTAGATTTTCGGATCCGACGCAAAACTGATAATTAATTGTAACGTTCAGGACCTCCTAATGACGATGGAACACTCAAATTGCGTCGAGATTCAATACATCGTCCTCCAGCCGACTAGTCTCCAAAGGGTTATTGCTGTCTCGGGCACCTTATGCTCCGTCTCCTGTGAGTCTAGATTTTCGAATCCGACGCAAAACTGATGGGTATTTGTAATGTTCAGGGCCTCCTAATGACGATGGAACTCTCAAATTGATTCGCGATCTCAATACAGCGTCCTCCAGCCGACTTGTCTCCAAGGGGATATTGCTGTCTCGGGCACCTTATGCTCCGTCTCCTGTGAGTCTAGATTTTCGAATCCGACGCAAAACTGATGGTTAATTGTAACGTTCAGGGCCTCCTAATGACTATGGATCACTCAAATTGCGTCGCGATTCAATACATCGTCCTCCAGCCGACATGTCACCAAGGGTCAATTGCTGCCTTTGGCACCTAATGGTTTTGCTCCTGTGAGTCTAGATTTTCGAATCCGACGCAAAACTGTTATTTAATTGTACCGTCAAGGGCCTCCTAATGACGATGAAACACAAATTGCGTAGAGATTCAATACATCGTCCTCTAGCCGACTTGTCTCCAAGGGGATATTGCTGCCTCGGGCACCATATGGTCCGTCTCCTGTGAGACTAGAATTTCGAATCCGACGCAAATCTTGTAGTTAATTGTAACGTTGAGGGCCTCCTAATCACCATGGAACACTCAATTGCTCCGAGATCCAATTCATCGACCTCCCGCCGACTTGTCTCCAACGGGTTATTGCTGCCTCGGGCACCATGTGGTCCGTCTCCTGTGAGTCTAGATTTTCGAATCCGACGCGAAAATGATAGTTAATTGTAACGTTAAGCGCCTCCTAATGACGATAGACACTCAAATTGGGTCGAGATTCAATACGTCGTCCTCCAGCCGACTTGTTAACAAGGTGATACTGCTGCCTCGGGGAGCTTATGGTCCGCCTCCTGTGAGTCTAGATTTTCGGATCCGACGCATAAGTGATACTTAATTGTAATGTTAAGGCCCTCCTAATGACGATGGAACACTCAAATTGCGTCGAGAATCAATAGATCGTCCTCCACTCGACTTGTCACCAAGGGGATATTGCTGCCTCGGGCACCATATGGTCCGTCTCCTGTAGCTCCAGATATTCGAATCCGACGCAAAACGGACTGCCAATTGTAACGTTCAGACCCTCCTAATGACGATGGAACACTCAAATTGCATCAAGATTCAATACATCGTCATACAGCCGACTTGTCTCCAACGGTCTATTGCTGCACCGGGCACCTTATGGTCGTTCTCCTCTGAGTCTACATTTTCGAATCCGACGCAAAACCGATAGTTAATTGTAATGTTCAGGGCCTCCTAGTGACGATGGAACACTAAAATAGCGTCGACATTCAATAGATCGTCCTTCAGCCGACTTGTCTCCAAGCGTCCATTGCTGCCTCGGGCACCTTATGGTCGTTCTCCTGTGAGTCTACATTTTCGATTCCGACACATAACTGTCAGTTAGTTGAAACGTTCAGCGCCTCCTAATGACCATTGAACACTCAAATTGCGTCGAGATTCAATACGTCGTCCTCTAGACGACTTGTCTACAAGGGGATATTGCTGCCTCGGGCACCTTATGATCAGCCTCCTGTGAGTCTAGATTTTCGAATCCGACCCAAAAATGATAGTTAATTATAACGTTAAGCGCCTCCTAATGACCATGGAACACTCAAATTGCGTCGAGATTAAATACGTCGTCCTCTAGACGACTTGTCTACAAGGGAATATTGCTTCCTCGGTCACCTCATGGTCCGCCTCCTGTGAGTCTAGATTTTCGAATCCGACGCAAAACTAATAGTTAATTGTAACGTTCAGGGCCTCCTAATGGCGATAGAACACCTAAATTGAGTCGAGATTCAATATGTAGTCCTCCAGCTGACTTGTCTCCAACGGGATATTGCTGCCTCGGGCACCATGTGGTCAGTCTCCTGTGAGTCCAGATATTCGAATCCGACGCAAAACGGACTGCTAATTGTAACGTTCAGAGCCTCTTAATGATGATGCAGCACTCTAATTGCGTCGAGAATCAATACATCGTCCTCCAGCCGACTTGTCTCCAAGGGGATTTTACTGCCTCGGGCACCATATAATCCTTCTCCTGTGAGTCTAGAATTTCGAATCCAACGCAAAACTGATGGTTATTTGTAACGTTCAAGGCCTCCTAATGACGACGGAACACTCAAATTGCGTCGCGATTCAATACAACGTCCTCCAGCCAACTTGTCTCCAAGGGGATATTGCTGTCTCGGGCACCATATGGTCCGTCTCCTGTGAGTCTAGATTTTCGAATCCGACGCAAACCTTGTAGTTAATTATAACGCTGAGGGCCTCCTAATCACGATGGAACACTCAATTGCGTCGAGATCCAATTCATCGACCTCCGGCCGACTTGTCTCCAACGGGTTATTGCTGCCTGGGGGACCATGTGGTCCGTCTCCTGTGAGTCTAGATTTTCGAATCCGACGCAAAAATGATAGTTAATTGTAACGTTCAGCGCCTCCTAATGACCATAGAACACTCAAATTGCGTCGAGATTCAATACGTCGTCCTCCAGCCGACTTGTCTACAGGGGATATTGCTGCATCGGGCAGCTTATGGTCCGCCTCCTGTGAGTCTAGATTTTCGGATCCGACGCATAAGTGATAGTTAATTGTAATGTTCAGCGCCTCCTAATGACGATAGAACACTCAAATTGCGTCGAGATTCAATACATCGTCCTCCAGCCGACTTGTCTCCAAGGGGATATTGCTGCCTTGTTCACCATATAGTCCTTCTCCTGTGAGTCTAGAATTTTGAATCCGACCCAAAACTGATATTTAATTGTGACGTTAAGATCCTCCTAATAACGATGGAACACTCAAACTGCGTCGAGATACAATACATCGTCGTCCAGCCGACTTGTCTCCAAGGGGATATTGCTGCCTTGTTCACCATATAGTCCGTCTCCTGTGAGTCTAGATTTTCGATTCCGACGCAAAAATGATAGTTAATTATAACGTTCAGCGCCTCCTAATGGCGATAGAACACTCAAATTGCGTCGAGATTCAATTAGTTGTCGTCGAACTGACTTGTCTCCAAGGGGATATTGCTGCCTTGGGCACCATATGGTCCGTCTCCTGTGAGTCTAGATTTTCGAATCCGACCCAATACCTGTAGTTAATTGTAACGTTCAGGGCCTCCTAATGACGATGGAACACTCTAATTACGTCGACATTAAATACATCGTCCACCCGCCGACTTGTCTCCAATTGGATATTGCTGCCTCGGGCACCATGTGGTCCGTCTCCTGTGAGTCTAGATTTTCGCATCCGACGCGAAATTGATAGTTAATTGTTATGTTCAGGGCCCCCTAGTGGCGATGGTGCACTCAAATTGCGTCGAGATTCAATACATCGTCCCCCAGCCGACTTGACTCCATGGGTCTATTGCTACCTCGGTCACCTTATGGTCGTTCTCCTGTGAGTCCAGATATTCGAATCCGACGCAAAACGGACTGCTAATTCTAACGTTCAGAGCCCCCTAATGATGATGGAACACTCTAATTGCGTCGAGATTCAATACATCGTCCTCCAGCCGACTTGTCTCCAAGTGGATAATGCTGCCTTAAGCACCATATAGTCCTTCTCCTGTGAGTCTAGAATTTCGAATCCGACGCAAAACAGATACTTAATTGCAACGTTCAGGACCACCTAATGACGATGGAACACTCAAATTGCGTCGCGATTCAATACATCGTCCTCCAGCCGACATTTTTCCAAGGGTCAATTGCTGCCTTTGGCACCTAGTAGTCTTGCTCCTGTGAGTCTAGATTTTCGAATCCGACGCAAAACTGATACTTAATTGTAACGTTAAGGGCCTCCTAATGACGATGGAACTTTCAAATTGCGTCGAGATTCAATACATCGTCCTAAAGCCGACTTGTCTCCAGAGGGTTATTGCTGTCTCGGGCTCCATATGCTCCGTCTCCTGTGAGTCTAGATTTTCGAATCCCACGCAAAACTGATGGTTAATTCTAACGTTCAGGGCCTCCTAATGACTATGGAACTCTCAAATTGCGTCGCGATTCAATACATCGTCCTCCATCCGACTTGACTCCAAGGGTCAATTGCTGCTTTGGCACCTAATGGTCTTGCTCCTGTGAGTCTAGATTTTCGAATCCGACGCAAAACTGATATTTAATTGTTACGTTAATTGCCTCTTAATGACCATGGAACACTCAAATTGCGTCGAGATCCAATACATCGACATCCCGCCGACTTGTCTCCTTCGGGATATTGCTGCCTCGGGCACCATGTGGTCCGTCTCCTGTGAGTCTAGACTTTCGAATCCGACGCAAAAACGATACTTAATTGTAACGTTCAGCGCCCCCTAATGACCATAGAACACTCAAATTGCGTCGAAATTCAATACGTCGTCCTCTACACGACTTGTCTACAAGGGGATATTGCTTCCTCGGGCACCTTATGGTCCGCCTCCTGTGAGTCTAGATTTTCGAATCCGACGCAAAACTGATAGTTAATTGTAACGTTCATGGCCTCCTAATGACGATGGAACACTCAAATTGCGTCGAGATTCAATACATCGTCCCCAGCCGACTGGTCTGCAAGGGGATATTGCTGCCTCGGGCACCTTATCGTCGTTCCTCTGTGAGTCTAGATTTACGAATCCGACGCAAAACTAATAGTTAATTGTAACGTTCAGGGCCTCCTAATGACTATGGAACCCTCAAATTGCGTCGCGATTCAATACGTCGTCCTCCATCCGACTTGACTCCAAGGGTCAGTTGCTGCCTAGGGCACCTTATGGTCGTTCTCCTGTGAGTCTAGATTTTCGGATCCGACGCATAACAGATGGTTAATTGCAACGTTCATGGCCTCCTAATGACGATGGAACACCCAAATTGCGTCGAGAATCAATGGATCGTCCTCCAGTCGACCTGTCACCAAGGGGATGTTGCTGCCTCGGGCACCATGTGGTCCGTCTCCTGTAGGTCCAGATATTCGAATCCGACGCAGAACGGACTGCCAATTGTAACGTTCAGAGCCTCCTAATAACGATGGAACACTCAAATTGCATCAAGATTCAATACATCGTCACTCAGCAGACTTGTCTCCAACGGTCTATTGCTGCCTCGGGCATCTTATGGTCGTTCTCCTCTGAGTCTACATTTTCGAATCCGACGCAAAACTGATAGTTAATTGTAACGTTCAGGGCTCCTAATGACGATGGAACACTGAAATAGCGTCGAAATTCAATAGATCGTCCTTCAGCCGACTTGTCTCCAAGCGTCCATAGCTGACTCCGGCACCTTATGGTCGTTCTCCTGTGAGTCTACATTTTCGATTCCGACACATAACTGATAGTCAATTGTAACGTTCAGGGCCTCCTAATGACGATGGAACACTCAAATTGCGTGGAGATTCAATACACCGTCCTCCAGCCGACTTGTCTCCATGGGTCTACTTCTACCTCGGTCATCTTATTTTCGTTCTCCTGTGAGTCCAGATATTCGAATCCGACGCAAAACGGACTGCTAATTGTAACGTTCAGAGCCCCAAATGATGATGGAACACTCTAATTGCGTCGAGATTCTATACATCGTCCTCCAGCCGACTTGTCTCCAAGCGGATATTGCTGCCTTGGGCACCATATAGTCCTTCTCCTGTAAGTCTGGAATTTCGAATCCGACGCAAAACAGATAGTTAATTGTAACGTTCAGGACCACCTAATGACGATGGAACAATCAAATTGTGTCGAGATTCAATACATCGTCCTCCAGGCGACTTGTCTCCAAGGGGATATTGCTGCCTCGGGCACCATGTGGTCCGTCTCCTGTGAGTCTAGATTTTCGATTCCGACGCAAAAATGATAGTTAATTACAACGTTCAGCGCATCCTAATGGCGATAGAACACTCAAATTACGTCGACATTAAATACGTTGTCCTCCAGCTGACTTGTCTCCAAGGGGATATTGCTGCCTCGGGCACCATATGGTCCGTCTCCTGTGAGTCTAGATTTTCGAATCCGACGCAAAACCTGTAGTTAATTGTAACGTTCAGGGCCTCCTAATGACGATGGAACACTCAAATTACGTCGACATTAAATACATCGTCCTCCAGCCGACTTGTCTCCAAGGGGATATTGCTGCCTCGTGCACCTTATGGTCCGCCTCCTGTGAGTCTAGAATTTTGAATCCGACGCAAAACAGATGGTTAATTGTAACGTTCATGGCCTCCTAATGACGATGGAACACTCAAATTGCGTCGAGAATCAATAGATCGTCCTCCAGCCGACTTGTCTCCAAGGGGATATTGCTGCCTTGGGCACCACATTGTCCTTCTCCTGTGAGTCTAGAATTTCGAATCCGACGCAAAACGCAAAACAAAACACCTAATGACGATGGAACACTCAAATTGCGTCGAGATTCAATACATCGTCCTCCAGGCGACTTGTCTCCAAAGGTTTATTGCTGTCTCAGGCACCTTATGCTCCGTCCGCCCCGGTAGCTGAGTGGTCAGCGTGACAGACTATCAATCCTAAGGGTCCGGGTTCGATTCCCGGCTGGGTCGGAAATTTTCTCCGCTCAGGGACTGGGTGTTGTGTTGTCCTAATCATCATCATTTCATCCCCATCGACACGCAGGTCGCCGAAGTGGCGTCAAATCGAAAGACCTGCACCAGGCGAACGGTCTACCCGACGGGAGGCCCTAGCCACACGACATTTCCATTTTTACCTTATGCTCCGTCCCCTGTGAGTCTAGAGTTTCGAATCTGACGCAATACTGATGGTTAATTGTAACGTTCAGGGCCTCCTAATGACGATGGAACACTCAAATTGCGTCGCGATTCAATACATCGTCCTCCAGCCGACTTGACTCCAAGGGTCAATTGCTGCCTTGGCACCTAATGTTCTTGCTCCTGTGAGTCTAGATTTTCGAATCCGACTCAAAACTGATATTTCATTGTAACGTTAAGGGCCTCCTAATGACGATGGAACACTCAAATTGCGTCGAGATTCAATACATCGTCCTCCAGCCGACTTGTCTCCAAGGGATATTGCTGCCTCGGGCACCATATGGTCCGTTTCCTGTGAGTCTACATTTTCGAATCCGACGGAAAACTTGTAGTTAATTGTAAAGTTCAGGGCCTCCTAATGACGATGGAACACTCAATTGCGTCGAGATCCAATACATCGACCTCCCGCCGACTTGTCTCCAACGGGATATTGCTGCCTCGGGCACCATGTGATCCGTCTCCTGTGAGTCTAGATTTTCGATTCCGACGCAAAAATGATAGTTAATTATAACGTTCAGCGCCTCCTAATGGCGATAGAACACTCAAATTGCGTCGAGATTCAATACGTTGTCCTCCAGCTGACTTGTCTCCAAGGGGATATTGCTGCCTCGGGCACCATATGGTCCGTCTCCTGTGAGTCTAGATTTTCGAATCCGACGCAAAACCTGTAGTTAATTGTAACGTTCAGGGCCTCCTAATTTCAATGGAACAATCAAATTACGTCGACATTAAATACATCGTCCTCCAGCCGACTTGTCTCCAAGGGTCAATTGCTGCTTAGGGCACCTTATGGTCGTCTTCCTGTGAGTCTAGATTTTCGGAACCGACGTATAACTGTTAGTTAATTGTATCGTTCAGCGCCTCCTATTGACGATAGAACACTGAAATTGCGTCGGAATTCAATTCGTTGTCCTCCAGCCGACTTGTCTCCAAGGGGATATTGCTGCCACGTGCACCTTATGGTCCGCCTCCTGTGAGTCTAGAATTTTGAATCCGACGCAAGACAGATGGTTAATTGTAACGTTCATGGCCTCCTAATGACGATGGAACACTCAAATTGCGTCGAGAATCAATAGATCGTCCTCCAGTCGACTTGTCACCAAGGGGATATTGCTGCCTCGGGCACCATGTGGTCCGTCTCCTGTAGGTCCAGATATTCGAATCCGACGCAAAACATACTGCCAATTGTAACGTTCAGAGCTTTCTAATGACGATGGAACACTGAAATTGCATCAAGATTCAATACATCATCATTCAGCCGACTTGTCTCCAACGGTCTACTGCTGCCTCGGGCACCATATGGTCGTTCTCCTCTGAGTCTACATTTTCGAATCTGACGCAAAACTGATAGTTAATTGTAACGTTCAGGGCCGCCTAATGACGATGGAACACTCAAATTGCGCGGAGATTCAATACATCGTCCTCCAACCGTCTTGTCTCCAAAGGTTTATTGCTGTCTCGGGCACCTTATGCTCCGTCTCCTGTGTGTCTAGATTTTCGAATCCGACGCAATAATGATGGTTAATTGTAACGTTCAGGCCTCCTAATGACGATGGAACACTCAAATTGCGTCGCGATTCAATACATCGTCCTCCAGCCGACATGTCTCCAAGGGTCAATTGCTGCCTTTAGCAGCTAATGGTCTTGCTCCTGAGAGTCTAGATTTTCGAATCCGACGCAAAACTGATAATTAATTGTACCGTTAAGGGCCTCCTAATGACGATGCAACACTCAAATTGCGTCGAGATTCAATACATCGTCCTCCAGCCGACTTGCCTCCAAGGGGATATTGCTGCCTCGGGCACCATATGGTCCGTCTCCTGTGAGTCTAGATTTTCGAATCCGACGCAAAACTATTAGTTAATTGTAACGTTGAGGGCATCCTAATCACGATGGAACACTCATTTGCGTCGAGATCCGATTCATCGACCTCCCGCCGACTTGTCTCCAACGGGTTATTGCTGCCTCGGGCACCAAGTGGTCCGCCTCCTGTGAGTCTAGATTTTCGAATCCGACGCAAAACAGTTGTTTAATTGTAACGTTCATGGCCTCCTAATGACGATAGAACACTCAAATTGCGTCGAGATGCAATACATCGTCCTTCAGCCGACTTGTCTCCAAGCGTCCATTGCTGACTTGGGCACCTTATGGTCGTTCTCCTGTGAGTCTACATTTTCGATTGCGACACATAACTAATAGTTAATTGTAATGTTCAGGGCCTATTAATGACGATGGATCACTCAAAATGCGTCGAGATTCAATACATCGTCCTCCAACCGACTTGTCTCCATGGGTCTACTGCTACCGCGGTCACCTTATCTTCGTTCTCCTGTGGGTCCAGATATTCGAATCCGACGCAAAACGGACTGTTAATTGTAACGTTCAGAGCCTCCTAATGATGATGGAACACTCTAATTGCGTCGAGAATCAATACATCGTCCTCCAGCCGACTTGTCTCCAAGTGGATATTGCTGCCTTGGGCACCATATAGTCCTTCTCCTGTGAGTCTAGAATTTCGAATCCGACGCAAAACAGAGAGTTAATTGTAACGTTCAGGACCACCTAATGGCGATGGAACACTCAAATTGCGTCGAGATTCAATACATCGTCCTCCAGCCGAATTGTCTCCAAAGGGTTATTGCTGTCTCGGGCACCTTATGCTCCGTCTCCTGTGAGTCTAGATTTTCGAATCCGACGCAAAACTGATGGTTAATTGTAACGTTCAGGGCTTCCTAATGACGATGGAATACTCAAATTGCGTCGCGATTCAATACATAGTCCTCCAGCCGACATGTCTCCAAGGGTCAATAGCTGCCTTTGGCACCTAATGGTCTTGCTCCTGTGAGCCTAGATTTTCGAATCTGACGCAAAACTGATATTTAATTGTAACGTTAAGGACCTCCTAATGACGATGGGACACTCAATTTGCGTCGAGATTCAATACATCGTCCTCCAGCCGACTTGTCTCCAAGGGGATATTGCTGCCTCGGGCACCATATGGTACGTCTCCTGTGAGTCTAGATTTTCGAATCCGACGCAAAACGTGTAGTTAATTGTAACGTTGAGGGCCTCCTAATCACGATGGAACACTCAATTGCGTCGAGATAGAATGCATCGTCCTCCAGCCGACTTGTCTCCAAGGGGATATTGCTGCCTCGGGCACCATGTGGTCCGTCTCCTCTGAGTCTAGATTTTCGAATCCGACGCAAAACTTGTAGTTAATTGTAACGTTCAGGGCCTCGTAATGACGATGGAACACTGAATTGCGTCCAGATCCAATACATCGACATCCCGCCGACGTGTCTCCAACGGGATATTGCTGCCTCGGGCACCATGTGGTCCGTCTCCTGAGAGTCTATTTTTTCGAATCCGACGCAAAAATGATAGTTAATTATAAAGTTCAGCGCCTCCTAATGACCATAGAACTCTCAAATTGCGTCGAGATTCAATGCGTCGTCCTGTAGACAACTTGTCTACAAGGGGATATTGCTGCCTCGGGCACCTTATGGTCCGCCTCCTGTGAGTCTAGATTTTCGAATCCGACGCAAAACTAATAGTTAATTGTAACGTTCAGGGCTTCCTAATGGCGATAGAACACTCAAATTGCGTCGAGATTCAATACGTAGTCCTCCAGCTGACTTGTCTCCAAGGGGATATTGCTGCCTCGGGCACTATATGGTCCGTCTCCTGAGAGTCTAGATTTTCGAATCCGACGCAAAACCTGTAGTTAATTGTAACGTTCAGGGCATCCAAATGACAATGGAACACTCAAATTACGTCACATTATATACATCGTCCACCCGCCGACTTCTCTCCAATGGGATATTGCTGCCTCGGGCACCATGTGGTCCGTCTACTGTGAGTCCAGATTTTCGGATCCGACGCGAAACTGATAGTTAATTGTAAATTCAGGGCCTCCTAATGACGATGGAACACTCAAATTGCGTCGAAATTCAATACATCGTCCTTCAGCCGCCTTGTCTCCAACCGTCCATTGCTGACTTGGGCACCTTATGGTCGTACTCCTGTGAGTCTACATTTTCGATTGCGACACATAACTGATAGTTAATTGTAACGTTCAGGGCCTATTAATGACGATGGATCACTCAAATTGCGTCGAGATTCAATACCTCGTCCTCCAGCCGGCTTGTCTCCATGGGTCTACTGCTACCTCGGTCACCTTATAGTCGTTCTCCTGTGAGTCCAGATATTCGAATCCGACGCAAAACGGACTGCTAATTGTAACGTTCAGAGCCTCTTAATGATGATGGAGCACTCTAATTGCGTCGAGATTCAGTACATCGTCCTCCAACCGACTTGTCACCTAGGGGAAATTACGGCCTCGGGCAGCATATAATCCTTCTCCTGTGAGTCTAGAATTTCGAATCCGACGCAAAACTGATGGTTAATTGTAACGTTCAGGGCCTCCTAATTACAATGGGACACTCAAATTGCGTCGCGATTCAATACATCGTCCCCCAGCCGACTTGTCTCCATGGGTCTACTGCTACCCCGGTCACCTTATCTTCGTCCTCCTGTGACTCCAGATATTCGAATCCCACGCAAACGGACAGCTAATTGGTACGTTCAGAGCCTCCTAATGATGACGGAACACTCAAATTGCGTCGAGATTCAATACATCGTCCTCCAGCCGACTTGTCTCCAAAGGGTTATTGCTGTCTCGGGCACCTTATGCCCCGTCTCCTGTGAGTCTAGATTTTCGAATCCGACGCAAAACTGATGGTTAATTGTGTTCAGGGTCTCCTAATGACGATGGAACACTTAAATTGCGTCGCGATACAATACATCGTCCTCCAGCCGACTTCTCTCCAAGGGGATATTGCTGCCTCGGGCACCATGTGGTCCGTCTCCTGTGAGTCTAGAATTTCGAATCCGACGCAAAACTGATAGTTAATTGTAACGTTCAGCGCCTCCTAATGACGATAGAATACTCAAATTGCGTCGAGATTCGATACATCGTCCTCCAGTCGACTTGTCACCAAGGGGATATTGCTGCCTCGGGCACCATATGGTACGTCTCCTGTAGGTCCAGATATTCGAATCCGACTCAAAACGGACTGCCAATTGTAACGTTGAGAGCCTCCTAATGACGATGGAACACTCAAATTGCATCAACATTCAATACATCGTCATTCAGCCGACTTGTCTCCAACGGTCTATTGCTGCCTGGGGCACCTTATGGTCGTTTTCCTGTGAGTCTACATTTTCGATTCCGACACATAACTGATAGTTAATTGTAACGTTCAGGGCCTCCTAATTACGATGAAACACTCAAATTGCGTCGAGAGTCATTACATCGTCCTTCAGCCGACTTGTCTCCATGGGTCTACTGCTACCTCGGTCACCTTATCTTTGTTCTCCTGTGACTCCAGATAATTGAATCCCACGCAAACGGACAGCTAATTGTAACGTTCAGAGCCTCCTAATGATGATGGAACACTCTAATTGCGTCGAGATTCAATACATCGTCCTCCTGCCGACTGTCTCCATGGGGATATTGCTGCCTTGGGCACCATATAGTCCTTCTCCTGTGAGTCTAGAATTTCGAATCCGACGCAAAAGAGATAGTTAATTGTAACGTTCAGGACCACCTAATGACGATGGAACACTCAAATTGCGTCGAGATTCAATACATCGTCCTCCAGTCGACTTGTCTCCAAGGGAATATTGCTGCTTCGGGCACCATATGGTCCGTCTCCTGTGAGTCTAGAGTTTTGAATCCGACGCAAAACTTGTAGTTAATTGTAACGTTGAGGGCCTCCGAAACACGATGGAACACTCAATTGCGTCGATATCCAATACATTGACCTCCCGCCGACTTGTCTCCAACGGGATATTGCTGCCTCGGGCACCATGTGGTCCGTCTCCTGTGAGTCAAGATTTTCGAATCCGACGCAAAAATGATAGTTAATTGTAACGTTCAGCGCCTCCTAATGACCATAGGACACTCAAATTGCGTCGAGATTCAATACATCTTCCTCCAGCCGACTTGTCTGCAAGGGGATATTGCTGCCTCGGTCACCTTATCGTCGCTCCTCTGTGTGTCTAGATTTTTGAACACGACGCAAAACTAATAGTTAATTGCAACGTTCAGGGCCCCTAATGGCGATAGAACACTCAAATTGCGTCGAGATTCAATACGTCGTCCTCCAGCTGACTTGACTCCAAGGGGATATTGCTGCCTCCGGCACCATATGGTCCGTCTCCTGTGAGTCTAGATTTTCGAATCCGACGCAAAACCTGTAGTTAATTGTAACGTTCAGGGACTCCTAATGACGATGGAACACTCAAGTTGCGTCGAGATTCAATACATCGTCCTCCAGCCGACTTGTCTCCACGGGTCTATTGCTACCTCGGGCACCTTATGGTCGTTCTCCTGTGAGTCCAGATTTTCGGATCCGACGCATAACTGATAGTTAATTGAAACGTTCAGCGCCTCGAAATGACGATAGAACACTCAAATTGTGTCGAGATTCAATACATCGTCCTCCAGCCGACTAGTCTCCAAGCGTCCATTGCTGCCTCGGGCACCTTATGGTCGATTTCCTGTGAGTCTACTTTTCGATTCCGACACATAACTGATGGTTAATTGTAACGTTCAGGGCCTCCTAATGAAAATGGAACACTCAAATTGCGTCGAGATTCAATACATCGTCCTCCAGCCGCCTTGTCTCTATGGGTCTACTGCTACCTCGGTCACCTTATCTTCGTTCTCCTGCGAGTCTAGATTTTCGAATCCGACGCGAAACTGATAGTTAATTGTTACGTTCATGCCCTCCTAATGACGATGGATCACTCAAATTGCGTCGAGATTCAATTCATCGTCCTCCAGCCGACTTGTCTCCAAAGGGATATTGCTGCCTCGGGCACCATATGGTCCGTCTCCTGTGAGTCTAGATTTTGGAATTCGACGCGAAAATGATAGTTAATTGTAACGTTCAGCGCCTCCTAATGACGATAGAACACTCAAATAGCGTCGAGATTCAATACGTCGTCCTCCAGCCGACCTGTCTACATGGGGATATTGCTGCCTCGGGCACCATATGGTCCGTCTCCTGTCAGTCTAGATTTTCGAATCCGACGCAAAACTTGTAGTTAATTGTAACGTTCAGGGCCGCCTAATGACGATGGAACACTCAAATTACGTCGAGATCCAATACATCGTCCGCCCGCCGACTTGTCTCCAACGAGATATTGCTGCCCGGGTACCATGTTATCCGTCTCCTGTGAGTCTAGATTTTCGATTCCGACGCGAAACTGTTAGTTAATTGTAACGTTCAGCGCCTCTTAATGACGATGGAACACTCAAATTGCGTCGAGATTCAATTCATCGTCCTCCAGCCGACTTGTCCATATGGTTCTACTGCTACCTCGGTCACCTTATGGTCGTTGTCCTGTGAGTCCAGATATTCGAATCCGACGCAAAACGGACTGCTAATTGTAACGTTCAAAGCCTCCTAATGTTGATGGAACACTCTAATTGCGTCGAGATTGAATACGTCGTCCTCCAGCCGAATTGTCTCCAAGGTTATATTGCTGCCTCGGGCACCAAATAGTCCTTCTCCTGTGAGTCTAGAATTTCGAATCCGACGCAAAACTGATGGTTAATTGTAACGTCTAGGGCCTCCTAATGACGATGGAACACTCAAATTGCGTCGCGATTCAATACATCTTCCTCCAGCCGACTAGTCTCCAAGGGTCAATTGCTGCCTCGGGCACCTTATGTTCGTTTTCCTGTGAGTCTAGATTTTCGAATCCGACGCGAAACAGATAGTTAATTGTAACGTTCAGCGCCGCCTAATGACGATAGAACACTGAAATTGCGTCGAGATTCAATACGTCGTCCTCTAGCCGACTTGTCTCCAAGGGTGAATTGCTGCCTCGGGCACCTTATGTTC
Source organism: Schistocerca serialis cubense (assembly GCF_023864345.2). Taxonomy (NCBI): domain Eukaryota; kingdom Metazoa; phylum Arthropoda; class Insecta; order Orthoptera; family Acrididae; genus Schistocerca; species Schistocerca serialis. The sequence continues at coordinate 845,456,105 of NC_064642.1, forward strand.
GTTTTCCTGTGAGTCTAGGCTTTCGAATCCGTCGCTAAACAGATGGTTAATTGTAACGTTCATGGTCTCCTAATAACGATGGAACACTCAAATTGCGTCGAGATTCAATACACCGTCCTCCAGCCGACTTGTCTCCATGGGGATATTGCTGCCTCGGGCACATATCGTCGTTCCCCTGTGTGTCTAGATTTTCGAATCCGACGCGAAACTGATAGTTAATTGTAACGTTCAGGGCCTCCTACTGACGATGGAACACTCAAATTGCGTCGAGATTCAATACATAGTCCTCCAGCCGACTTGTCTCCAAGGGGCTATTGCTGCCTCGGGCACCATATGGTCCGTCTCCTGTAGGTCACGATATTCGAATCCGACGCAAAACGGACTGCCAATTGAAACGTTCAGAGCCTCCTAATGACGATGGAGCACTCATATTGCATCAAGATTCAATACATCGTCATTCTGCCGACTTGTCCCCAACGGTCTATTGCTGCCCCGGGCACCTTATGGTCGTTCTCCTCTGAGTCTAGATTTTCGAATCCGACGCAAAACTGTTAGTTAATTGTAACGTTCAGGGCCTTCTAGTGACGATGTAACACTGAAATAGCGTCGAGATTCAATACATCGTCCTTCAGCCGACTTGTCTCCAAGCTTCCATTGCTGCCTCGGGCACCTTATGGTCGTTATCCTGTGAGTCTACTTTTTCGACTACGACACATAACTGATAGTTAATTGTAACGTTCGGGGCCTCCTAATGACGATGGAATACTCAAATTGCGTCGAGATCAATACATCGTCCTCCCGCCGTCTTGTCTCCATGGGTCTACTGCTACCTCGGTCACCTTATCTTCGTTCTCCTGTGAGTCCAGATATTCGAATCCGACGCAAAACAGACTGCTAATTGTAACGTTCAGAGCAACCTAATGACGATGGAACACTCAAATTGCGTCGAGATTCAATACATCGTCCTCCAGCCGACTTGTCTCCAAGGGGATATTCCTGCCTTGGGCACCATTTGTTCCTTTTCCTGTGAGTCTAGATCTTCGAATCCGGCGCAAAACTGATAGTTAATTTTTACGTTCATGCCCTCCTAATGACGATGGAACACTCAAATTGCGTCGAGATTCAATACATCGTTCTCCAGCCGACTTGTCTCCAAATGGATATTGCTGCCTCGGACACCATATGGTCCGTCTCCTGTGAGTCTAGATTTTCGAATCCGACGCGAAAATGATAGTTAATTGTAACGTTCAGCGCCTCCTAATGACGATAGAACACTCAAATTGCGTCGAGATTCAATACGTCGTCCTCCAGCCAACTTGTCTACAAGGGGATATAGCTGCCTCGGGCACCATATGCTCCGTCTCCTGTGAGTCTAGATATTCGAATCCGACGCAAAACTTGTGGTTAATTGTAACGTTCAGGGCCTCCTAATGACGATGAAACACTCAAATTACGTCGAGATTCAATACATCGTCCGTCCGCCGACTTGTCTCCAACGAGATATTGCTACTCGGGCACCATGTGGTCCGTCTCCTGTGAGTCTAGATTTTCGAATCCGACGAGAAACTGATAGTTAATTGTAAGGTTCAGGGCCTCCTAATGACGATAGAACACTCAAATTGCGTCGAGATTCAATTCATCGTCCTCCAGCCGACTTGTCTCCATTGGTCTACTGCTACCTCGGTCACCTTATGGTCGTTGTCCTGTGAGTCCAGATATTCGAATCCGACGCAAAACGGACTACTAATAGTAACGTTCAGAGCCTCCTAATGATATTGGAAGACTCTAATTGCGTCGAGATTCAATACATCGTCCTCCAGCACACTTGTCTCCAAGGAGATATTGCTGCCTCGGGCACCTAATGGTCCGTCTCCTGTGAGTCTAGATTTTCGAATCCGACGCAAAAATGATATTTAATTGTAACGTTCAGGGACTCCAAATGACGATGGAACACTCAAATTGTGTCGAGATTTAATACATCGGCCGCCAGCCGACTTGTCTCCAAGGTGATATTGCTGGCTCGGTCACCTTTTGGTCGTTCTCCTGTGAGTCTAGATTTTAGAATCCGACCCATAAACGAATGCTAATTGTAACGTTCATGGCCTCCTAATGACGATGGAACACACAAATTGCGTCGAGATTCAATACATCGTCCACCAGCCGACTTGTCTCCATGGGTATATTGCTGCCTCGGGCACCATATGGTCCGTCTCCTGTAGGTCCAGATATTCGAATCCGACGCAAAACGGACTGCCAATTGTAACGTTCAGAGCCTCCTAATAACGATGAAACACTCATATTGCATCAAGATTCAATACATCGCCCTTCAGTCGACATGTCTCCTACGGTCTATTGCTGCCTCGGGCACCTTATGGTCGTTCTCCTGTGAGTGTAGATTATCGATTCCGACGCAAAACTGATAGTTAGTTGTAACGTTCAGGGTCTCCTAATGACGATGGAAAACTGAAATTGCGTCGCGCTTCAATACATCGTCCTCCAGCCGACCTGTCTCCATGGGTCTATTGCTACATCGCTCACCTTATGGTCGTTCTCCAGTGAGTCCAGATAATCGAAACCGACACAAAACGGACTGACAATTGTAACGTTCGGAGCCTCCTAATGAAAATGAAACACTCAAATTGCGTCGAAATACATTACATCTTTCTCCAGCCAGCTGTCTCGTAGGGGGATATTCCTGCCTCAGGCACCTTATGGTCGTTCCCCTGTGAGTCTAGATTTACGAATCCGACGCAAAACTGATAGTTAATTGTAACATTCAGCGCCTCCTAACGACGATGGAACACTGAAATTGCGTCGAGATTCAATACATCGACCTTCGGCAGATTTGTCTCCAAGGGTCAATTGCTGCCTCGGGCACGTTATGGTCGTTCTCCAGTGAGTCTAGATTTTCGGATCTGACGCATAACTGATAGTTAATTGTAACGTTCAGCGCCTCCTAATGACAATAGAACACTCAAATTGCGTCGAGATTCAATACATCGTCCTCCAGCCGACTTGTCTCCAAGGGGATATTGCTGCCTTGGGCACCGTATAGACCTTCTCCTGTGAGTCTAGAATTTCGAATCCAACGCAAAACAGTTATTTGTAACTTTCAGGACCTCCTAATGACGATGGAGCACTGAAATTTCGTCGATATTCAATACATCGTCCTCCAGCCGACTTGTCTCCAAAGGGATATTGCTGCCTCGGAGACCTTTTGGTCGTTCTCCTGTGAGTCTAGATTTTAGAATCCGACCCATAACCGAATGCTAATTGTAACGTTCATGGGCTCCTATTGACGATGGAACACTCAAAATGCGTCGAAATTCATTACATCGTCCTCCAGCCGACTTGTCTCCAAAGGGATATTGCTGTCTCGGGCACCTTATGGTCGTTCTCCTGTGAGTCTAGATTTTCGGATCCGACGCATAACTGATAGTTAATTGTAACGTTCAGCGCCTCCTAATGACGATAGAACACTCAAATTGCGTCGAGATTCAATACATCGTCCTCCAGCTTACTTGTCTCCAAGGGTCAATTGCTGCCTCGGGCACCTTATGGTCGTTCTCCTGTGAGTCTAGATTTTCGGATCCGACGCATAACTGATAGTTAATTGTAACGTTCAGCGCCTCCTAATGACGATAGAACACTCAAATTGCGTCCAGACTCAATACATCGTCCTCCAGCCGACTTGTCTCTAAGGGGATATTGCTGCCTCGGGCACCGTATGGTCCGTCTCCAGTGAGTCTATATTTTCGGATCCGACGCATATCTGATAGTTAATTGTAACGTTCAAGACCTCCTAATGACGATGGAAAACTCAAATTGCGTCGAGATTCAATACATCGTCCTCTAGCCGACTTGTCTCCAAAGGGATATTGCTGTCTCGGGCACCTTATGTTCCGTCTCCTGTGAGTCTAGATATTCGAATCCGACTCAAAACTTATGGTTAATCTTAACGTTCAGGGCCTCCTAATGCCGATGGAACACTCAAATTGCGTCGCGATTTAATACATCGTCTTCCAGCCGACTTGTCTCCAAAGGTCAGTTGCTGCCTTTGGCACCTAATGGTCTTGCACCTGTGAGTGTAGATTTTCGAATCCGACGCAAAACTGATGCTTAATTGTAACGTTCAGGGACTCCAAATGACGATGGAACACTCAAATTGCGTCGAGATTTTATACATCAGCCGCCAGCCGACTTGTCTCCAAGGTGATATTGCTGCCTCGGACACCTTTTGGTCGTTCTCCTGTGAGTCTAGATTTTAGAATCCGACCCATACCGAATGCTAATTGTAACGTTCATGGCCTCCTAATGACGATGGAACACTCAAATTGCGTCGAAATTCATTACATCGTCCTCCAGCCGACTTGTCTCGTAGGGGATATTCCTGCCACGGGCACCTTATGGTCGTTCGCCTGTGAGTCTAGATTTTCGAATCCGACGAATATCTGATAGTTAATTGTAACGTTCAGGGCCTCCTAATGACGATGGAACACACAAATTGCGTCGAGAGTCCACACATCGTCCTCCAGGCGACTTGTCTCCAAGGGTCTATTGCTGCCTCGGGCACCTTATGGTCGTTCTCCAGTGAATCTAGATTTTCGAAACGGACGCAAAACTGATAGTTAATTGTAACGTTTAGGGCCTCCTACTGACGATGGAACACTTAAATTGCGTAACGATTCAATACATCGTCCTCCTGCCGACTTGTCTCCAGGGGTCTATTGCTGCCTCTGGCACCTAATGGTCTTGCTCCTGTGAGTCTAGATTTTAGAATCCGACGCATAACTGATAGTTAATTGTAACGTTAAGGGCCTCCTAATGACGATGGAACATTCAAATTGAGTCGAGATTCAATACATTGTCCTCCAGCCCACTTGTCTCCAAGGGTATATTGGTGCCTCGGGAAACTTATGGTCGTTGTCTTCGGAGTCTAGATTTTCGGATCCGACGCATAACTGATAGTTAATTGTAACGATCAGTGCCTCCTAATGACGATAGAACACTCAAATTGCGTCGAATTCAATACGTCGTCCTCCAGCCGACTTGTCTACTGGGGGATATTGCTGCCTCGGACACCTGATGGTCCGCCTCCTGTGAGTCTAGATTATCGAATCCGACGACTAACTGGCATTTAATTGTTACGTTAAGGGCCTTCTAATGACAATGGAACATTCAAATTGACTCGAGATTCAATACATCGTCCTCCAGCCGACTTGTCTCCAAGGGGATATTGCTGCCTCAGGCACCATATGGTCCGTCTCCTGTGGGTCCAGATATTTGAATCGGACGCAAAACGGACTGCCAATTGTAACGTTCAGAGAGTCCTAATGACGATGGAACACTCAAATTGCATCAAGATTCAATACATCGTCCTACAGCCGACTTGTCTCCAAGCGTCCATTGCTGCCTCGGGCTCCTTATGGTGGTTCTCCTGTGAGTCTACATTTTCGATTCCGACACATAAATGTCAGTTAATTGTAACGTTCAGGGCCTCCTAATGACGATGGAACTCTCAAATTGCGGCGCGATTCAATACATCGTCCACCCGCCGACTTGTCTCCAGGTGTCTATTGCTGCCTGTGGCACCTAATGGTCTTGCTGCTGTGAGACTAGATTTTCGAATCCGACGCCAAACTGATATTTAATTGTAACGTTAAGGGCCTCCTAATGACGATGGAACATTCAAATTGAGTCGAGATTCAATACACCGTCCTCCAGCCGACTTGTCTCCAAGGGGATATTGCTGCCTCGAGCACCATATGTTCCGTCTCCTGTGAGTCTAGATTTTCGAATCCGACGCAAAAATTATAGTTAATTGTAACGTTCAGGGCGTCCTAATGACGATGGAACACTGAAATTGCGTCGCGATTCAATACATCGTCCTCCAGCCGACTTGTCTCCAAGGGTCAATTGCTGCCTCGGGCACCTTATGGTCGTTCTCCTGTGAGTCTAGATTTTCGATTCCGACACATAACTGTTAGTTAATTGTAACGTTCAGGGCCTCCTAATGACGATGGAACACTCAAATTGCATCAACATTCAATACATCGTCCTCCAGCCGACTTGTCTCTAAGGGGATGCTGCTGCCTCGGGCACCATATAGTCCTTCTTCTGTGGGTCAAGAATTTCGAATCCGACGCAAAACTGATGGTTAATTGTAACGTTCAGGGCCTCCTAATGACGATGGAACACTCAAATTGCGTCGCGATTCACTACATCGTCCTCCCGCCGACTTGTCTCCAGGGGTCTACTGCTGCCTGTGGCACCTAATGGTCTTGCTCCTGTGAGACTAGATTTTCGAATCCGACGCCAAACTGATATTTAATTGTAACGTTAAGGGCCTCCTAATGACGATGGAACATTCAAATTGAGTCGAGATTCAATACACCGTCCTCCAGCCGACATGTCACCAAGGGGATATTGCGCCACGGGTACTTATCATCGTTCTTCTGTGAGTCTAGATTTTCGAATCCGACGCAAAACTAAAAGATAATTGTAACGTTCAGGGCCTCCTAATGACGATAGAACACTCAAATTGCGTCGCGATTCAATACATCGTCCGCCAGCCGACTTGCCTCCGAGTGTCTATTCCTGCCTCGAGCTCCTTATGGTCGTTCTACTGTGAGTCTAGATTTTCGAGTACGACGAATAACTGATAGTTAATTGTAACGTTCAGCGCCCCCTAATAACGATGGAACACTCAAATTGCGTCGAGACTTAATACATCGTCCTCCAGCCGACTTGTCTACAAGGGGATATTGATGCCTCGGGCACCTTATCGTCGTTCTTCTGTGAGTCTAGATTTTCGAATCCGACGCAAAAATGATAGTTAATTGTAACGTTCAGGGCGTCCTAATGACGATGGAACATTCAAATTGTGTCGAGATTCAATACATCGGCCTCCAGCCGACATGTCACCAAGGGGATATTGCTGCCACGGGCACTTATCATCGTTCTTCTGTGAGTCTAGATTTTCGAATCCGACGCTAAACTAATAGTTAATTGTATCGTTCAGGGCGTCCTAATGACGATGGAACACACAAATTGCGTCGAGCTTCAATACATCGTCCTCCAGCCTCTTGTCTCTAAGGGGAATATAGCTGCCTTGGGCACCATATGGTCCTTCCCCTGTGAGACTAGATTTTCGAATCCGACGCCAAAATGATAGTTAATTGTAACATTCAGGGCCTCCTAATGACGAAGGAACACTCAAATTGCGTCGAGATTCAATACATCGTCCTCCCGCCGACTTGTTCCAAGGGGATATTGCTGCCTCGGGCACCATATGGTCCGTCTCCTGTAGGTCCAGATATTTGAATCCGACGCAAAACGGACTGCCAATTGTAACGTTCAGAGTCTCCTAATGACGATGGAACACGCAAATTGCCTCAAGATTCAATACATCGTCCTCCACCCGACTTGTCACCAACGGGATATTGCTGCCTCGGGCACCATATGGTCCGTCTCCTGTAGGTCCAGATATTCGAATCCGACGCAAAACGGACTGCCAATTATAACGTTCAGAGCCTCCTAATGACGATGGAACACTCAAATTGCGTCGCGATTCAATACATCGTCCTCCAGCCGACATGTCTCCAAGGGTCTATTGCTGCTTCTGGCAACTTATGGTCGTGCTCCTGCGAGTCTAGATTTTCGTATCCGACGCGAAACTGATAGTTAATTGTAACGTTCAGGGCCTCCTAATGGCGATGGAACATTCAAATTGCGTCGCGATTCAAAACATCGTCCTCTAGTCGACTTGTCTCCAAGGGTCTATTGCTGCTTCTGGCACCTTATGGTCGTGCTCCTGCGAGTCTAGATTTTCGTATCCGACGCGAAACTGATAGTTAATTGTAACGTTGAGGGCCTCCTAATGACGATGGAACACTCAAATTGCGTCGAGATGCAATACATCGTCCTCCAGCCGATTTGTCTCCAAGAGTCTATTCCTGCCTCGGGCACCTTGTGGTCGTCCTACTGTGAGTCTAGATATTCGAATGCCACGCAAAACGGACTGCCAATTGTAACATTCAGAGCCTGCTAATGACGATGGAACACTCAAATTGCATCGAGATTCAATACGTCGCCCTCCAGCCGACTGTCTCCAAGGGGATATTGCTGCAACGGGCACCATATGGTCCGGCCCTGTGAGTCTAGATTTTCGAACCCGACGCAAAAATGATAGTTAATTGTAACATTCAGGGCCTCCTGATGACGAAGGAACACTCAAATTGCGTCGAGATTCAATACATCGTCCTCCAGCCGATTTGTCTCCTAGGGGTAATTCCTGCCTCGGGCACCTTATGGTCGTTCTACTGTGAGTCTAGATTTTCGAATACGACGAATAACTGATAGTTAATTGTAACGTTCAGCGCCTCCAAATAACGATTGCGTCGAGATCAATACATCGTCCTCCAGCCGACTTGTCTACAAGGGGATATTGCTGCATCGGGCACCTTTTGGTCCGCCTCCTGTGAGTCTAGATTTCCGAATCCGACGCAAAACAGTTGGTTAATTGTAACGTTCATGGCCTCCTAATGACGATGGAACACTCAAATTGCGTCGAGATTCAATACATCGTCCTCTAGCCCACTTGTCTCCAAGGGGATATTGCTGCCTCCGGCACCTTATCGTCGTCCTTATGTGAGTGTAGATTTTCGAATCCGACGCAAAATTGAAACGTTCAGGGCCTCCTAATGACGATAGAACACAAAAATTGCGTCGAGATTCAATACGTCGTCCTCCAACTGACTTGTCACCAACGGGATATTGCTGCCTCGGGCACCATATGGTCCGTCTCCTGTAGGTCCACATATTCTAATCCAACGCAAAACGGACTTACAATTGTAAGGTTCAGAGCCTCTTAATGACGATGGAACACACAAATTGCATCAAGATTCAATATATCGTCATTCAGCCAACTTGTCTCCAAGGGTCTATTGTTGCCACGGGCACCTAATGGTCGTTCTCCTCTGATTCTACATTTTCGAATGCGACGCAAAACTGATAGTTAATTGTGACGTTCAGGGCCTCCTAATGGCGATGGAATACTCAAATTGCGTCGAGATTCAATATATCGTCCTCCAGCCGATTTGTCTCCAAGTGTCGATTGCTGCCTCGGGCACCTTATGGTCGTTCTCCTGTGAGTCTACATTTTCTATTCCGACATATAAATGATAGTTAACTGTAACGTTCAGGGCCTCCTAATGACGATGGAACACTCAAATTGCAGCGAGATTCAATACATCGTCTTCCAGACGACTTGTCTCCATGGGTCTACTGCTACCTCGGTCACTTTATGGTCGTTCTACTGTGAGTCAAGATATTCGAATTCGACGCAAAACGGACTGATAATTGTAACGTTCAGAACCTCCTAATTACGATGGAACACTCAAATCGCATCGAGATTCAATACATCGTCCTCCAGCCGACTTGTCTCCAACGGGATATTGCTGCCTCGGGCACCATGTCGTCCGTCTCCTGTGAGTCTAGATTTTCGAATCCGACGCAAAAATGATTGTTAATTGTAACGTTCAGGGCCTCCTAATCTCGATGGAACACTCAAATTGCGTCGAAATTCAATACATCCTCCTCCAGCCGACTTGTCTCCAAGGGTCTACTGCTGCCTCGGGAACCTTATGGTCGTTGTCCTGTGAGTCTAGATTTTCGGATCCGACGCATACCTGATAGTTAATTGTAACGATCAGCGACTCCTAATGACGATAGAATACTCAAATTGCGTCGAGATTCAATACATCGTCCTCCAGCCGACTTGTCAACAAGGGGATATTGCTGCCTCGTGCAATTTATGGTCCGCCTCCTGAGAGTCTAGATTTTCGAATCCGACGCAAAACTGATGGTTAATTGTAACGTTCATGGCCTCCTAATGACGATGGAACACTCAAATTGCGTCGAGATTCAATAAATCGACCTCCTGCCGACTTGTCTCCAAGGTGATATTGCTGCCTCGGGCACATATCGTCGTTCTCCTGTGAGTCTAGACTTTCGAATCCGACGCAAAACTTGTAGTTAATTGTAACGTTCAGGGCCTCCAAATGACGATGGAACACTCAAATTACGTCGAGTTTCAATACATCGTCCACCCGCCGACTTGTCCACAACGGGATATTGCTGCCTCGGGCACCATGTGTTCCGTCTCCTGTGAGACTAGATTTTCGAATCCGACGCAAAAATGATGGTTAATTGTAAAGTTCAGGGACTCCCAATGACCAAGGATCGCTCAAAGTGCGTCGAGATTCAAAACATCGTCCTCCAGCCGACTTGTCTCCAACGTTCCATTTATACTTCGAGCTCCTGTGAGTCTAGATTTTCGGATCCGTCGCATAACTGATAGTTAATTGTAACGTTCAGCGCGTCCTAACGACGATAGAACACTCAAATTGCGTCGAGATTCAATACATCGTCCTCCAGTCGACTTGTCTAAAAGGGGATATTGCTGCCTCAGGGAACCTTATGGTCCGCCTCCTGTGGGTCTAGTTTTTCGAATCCGACGCAAAACTGATGGTTAATTGCAACGTTCATGGCCACCTAATGACGATGGAACACTCAAATTGCGTCGAGAATCAATACATCGTCCACTAGCCGACTTGTCTCCAAGGGGATATTGCTGCAACGGGAACTTTATCGTCGTTATTCGGTGAGTCTAGATTTTCGAATCCGACGCAAAACTAATAGTTCAGGGCCTCCTAATGACGATGGAACACTCAAATTGAGTCTAGATTCAATACATCGTCCTCCAGGCGACTTGTCTCCAAGGGTCTATTGGTGCCTCGGGCACCTTATTGTCGATCTCCTGTGTGTATAGATTATCGAATCCGACGCAAAACTGATAGTTAATTGTAACGTTCGGGGCCTCCTAATGACGATGGAAAGTCAAATTGCGTCGAGATTCAATACATCGTGCTCCAGCCCACTTGTCTCCATAGGTCTATTGCTACCTCGCTCAACTTATGGTCGTTCTCCTGTGAGTCCAGATATTCGAATCCGACACAAAACGGACTGACAATTGTAACGTTCAGAGCCTCCTAATGACGATGGAAGACTCAAATTGCGTCGAGATTTAATACATCGTCCTCCAGCCGACTTGTTTCGTAGGGGATATTCCTGCCTCGGGCACCTTATGGTCGTTCTCCTGTGAGTCTAGATTTTCGGACCCGACGCAAAACTGATAGTTAATTGTAACATTCAGCGCCTCCTAATGACGATGGAATACTCAAATTGCGTCGAGATTCAATACATCGTCCTCCAGCCGACTTGTCTCCAAGGGTCTATTTCTACCTGGGGCACCGCGTGGTTGTTCTCCTGTGAGTCTAGATTTTCGAATCCGACGCACAACTGATAGTTAATTGTAACGTGCAGGGCCTCCTAATGACGATGGAACACTCAAATTGCGTCGCGATTCAATACATCGTCCTCCAGCCGAATTGTATCCAAGGGTCTATTGCTGCCTGCGGCACCTAATTGTCGTTCTCCTGGAAGTCTAAATTTTCCGAATCCGACGAAAATCTGATAGTCAATTGTAACGTTTAGTGCCTCCTAATGACGATGGAAAACTCAAATTGCGTCGCGATTCAATACATCGTCTTCCAGCCGACTTTTCTCCAGGGGTCTATTGCTGCCTCTGGCACCTAATGGTCTTGCTCCTGTGAGTCTAGATTTTCGAATCCGACGCAAAACTGATTTTTAATTGTAACGTTAAGGGCCACCTAATGACGATGGAACATTCAAATTCCGTCGAGATTCAATACATCGTCCTCCAGCCGACATGTCTCCAAGGGGATATTGCTGCCTCGGGCACCTTATCGTCGTTCTTCTGTGAGGCTAGATTTTCGAATCCGACGCAAATTTGAAACGTTCAGGGCCTCCTAATGACGATAGAACATTAATATTGCGTCGAGATTCAATACGTCGTACTCCAGCCGACTTGTCTCCATGGGGATATTGCTGCCTCGGGCACCATATGGTCAGTCTCCTGTGAGTCTAGATTTTCGAATCCGACGCAAAACTTGTAGTTAATTGTAACGTTTAGGGCCTCCTAATGACGATGGAACACTCAAATTGCATCAAGATTTAATACAACGTCATTCAGCCGACTTGTCTCCAAGGGCCTATGTCTGCCTCGGACACCTTATGGTCGTTCTCCTATGATTCTACATTTTCGAATCCGACGCAAAACGGATAGTTAATAGCAACGTTCGGGGCCTCCTAATGGCGATGGAACACTAAAATTGCGTCGAGATTCAATACGTCGTTCTCCAGCCGACTTGCCTTCAAGGGGATATTGCTGCTTCTGGCAACTTATGGTCGTGCACCTTTGAGTCTAGATTTTTGTATCCGACGCGAAACTGATAGTTAATTGTACCGTTCAGAGCCTCCTAATGACGATGGAACACTCAAATTGCGTCGAGATTCAATGCATCGTCCTCCACTCTACTTGTCTACAAGGGTCTATTGCTGCCTCTGGCACCCTGTGGTCGTTCTCCTGTGAGTCTAGATTATCGGATCCGACGGAAATCTGATAGTTAATTGTAACGTTCAGTGCCTCCTAATGACGATGGAACACTCAAATTGCGTTGCGATTCAATACATCGTGTTCCAACCGAATTGTCTCCATGGGTCTATTGCTACCTCGCTCACCTTATGGTCGTTCTCCTGTGAGTGCAGATATTCGAATCCAACGCAAAGCGGTCTGCCAATTGCAACATTCAGAGTCTCCTAATGACGATGGAACACTGAAATTGCATCGAGATTCAATACATCGTCCTCCAGCCGACTTGTCTCCAAGGAGATATTGCTGCCTCGGACACCTTATGGTCGTTCTCCTGTGAGTCTAGATTTTAGAATCCGACGCATAAGTGATAGTTTATTGTTACGTTCAGGGCCTCCTAATGACGATGGAACACTCAAATTGCGTCGAGATTCAATACATCGTCCTCCAGCCACTTGTCTCCAAGGGGAATATAGCTGCCTCGGCCACCATATGGTCCTTCCCCTGTGAGACTAGATTTTCGAATCCGACGCAGAAATGATAGTTAATTGTAACATTCAGAACCTCCTAATGACGAAGGAACACTCAAATTGCGTCGAGATTCAATACATCATCCTCCAGGCGATTTGTCTCCAAGGGTCTATTCCTGCCTCGGGCACCTTATAGTCGTTCTACTGTGAGTCTAGTTTTCGAATACGACGAATAACTGATAGTTAATTGTAACGTTCTGCGCCTCCTAATAACGATGGAACACTCAAATTGCGTCGAGAATCAATACATCGGCCTCCAGCCGACTTGTCTAAAAAGGGATTTTGCTTCCTCGGGCACCATGTGGGCCTTCCCCTGTGAGAATAGATATTCGAATCAGACGCAAAAATGATAGTTAATTGTAACATTCAGGGCCTCCTGATGACGATGGGACACTCAAACTGCGTCGAGATTCAATACATCGTCCTCCAGCCAATTTGTCTCCAAGGGTCTATTCCTGCCTCGGGCACCTTATGGTCATTCTACTGAGAGTCTAGATTTTCGAATACGACGAATAACTGACAGATAATTGTAACGTTCAGCGTCTCCTAATAACGATGCAACACTCAAATTGCGTCGAGATTCAATACGTCGTCCTCCAGCCGACTTGTCTACAAGGGGATATTGCTGCCTCGGGCACCATATGGTCCGTCTCCTGTAGGTCCAGATATTCGAATCCGACGCAAAACGGACTGCCAATTGTAACGTTCAGAGCCTCCTAATGACGATGGAACACTCAAATTGCATCAAGATTCAATATATCGTGATTCAGCCGACTTGTCTCCAAGGGTCTACTGTTGCCACGGGCACCTTACGGTCGTTCTCCTCTGATTCTACATTATTGAATCCGACGCAAAACTGATAGTTAATTGTAACGTTCAGGGCCTCCTACAGGCGATGTAACACTCAAATTGCGTCGCGATTCAAAACATCGTCTTCCAGACGACTTGTCTCCAAGGGTCTATTGCTGCTTCTGGCAACTTATGGTCGTACTCCTGTGAGTCTAGATTTTCGTATCCGACGCACAACTGATAGTTATTTGTAACGTTCAAGGCCTCCTAATGACGATGGAACACTGAAATTACGTCGAGATTCAATGCATCGACCTTCATCCGATTTGTCTCCAAGCGTCCATTGCTGCCTCGGGCACCTTATGGTCGTTCTCCTGTGAGTCTATATTTTCGATTCCGGCACATAACTATTAGTTAATTGTAACGTTCAGGGCCTCCTAATGACGATGAAACACTCAAATTGCGACGAGATTCAATACATCGTCCTCTAGCCGACTTGTCTCCAAAGGGATATTGCTGTCTCGGGCACCTTATGCTCCGACCCTGTGAGTCTAGATTTTCGTATCCGACGAAAAACTGATGGTTAATTGCAACGGTCAGGGCCTTCTAATGACGATGGAACACTCAAATTGCGTCGCGATTCAATACATCGTCCACCAGCCGATTTGTATCCAAGGGTCTATTGCTGCCTGCGGCACCTACTTGTCGTTCTCCTGGAAGTCTAGATTTTTGAATCCGACGAAAATCTGATTGTTAATTGTAACGTTCAGGGCCTCCTAATGACGATGGAACACTCAAATTGCGTCGCGATTCAATACATCGTCCTCCAGCCGACTTGTCTCCAGGGGTCTATTGCTGCCTCTGGCACCTAATGGAATTGCTCCTGTGAATCTAGATTTTAGAATCCGACGCAAAAATGATAGTTAATTGTAACATTCAGGGCGTCCTAACGACGAAGGAACACTCAAATTGTGTCGAGATACAGTACATCGTCCTCCAGCCGACTTGTCTCGTAGGGGATATTCCTGCCTCGGGCACCTTATGGTCGTTCTCCTGTGAGTCTAGATTTTCGGACCCGACGCAAAACTGATAGTTAATTGTAACATTCAGCGCCTCCTAATGAAGATGGAACACTCAAATTGCGTCGAGATTTAATACATCGTCCTCCAGCCGACTTGTCTCCAAGGGTCTATTGCTGCCTGGGGCACCGCATGGTCGTTCTCCTGTGAGTCTAGATTTTCGAATCCGACGCACAACTGATAGTTATTTGTAACGTTCAAGTCCTCCTAATGACGATGGAACACTGAAATTACGTCGAGATTCAATACATCGACGTTCATCCGATTTGTCTCCAAGCGTCCATTGCTGCCTCGGGCACCTTATGGTCGTTGTCCTGTGAGGCTATATTTTCGATTCCGACACATAACTATTAGTTAATTGTAACGTTCAAGGCCTCCTAATGACGATGAAACACTCAAATTGCGACGAGATTCAATACATCGTCCTCCAGCCGACTTGTCTCCAGGGGTCTATTGCTGCCTCTGGCACCTAATGGATTTGCTCCTGTGAATCTAGATTTTCGAATCCGACGCAAAAATGGTAGTTAATTGTAACGTTAAGGGCCTCCTAATGACGATGGAACACTCAAATTCCGTCGAGATTCAATACATCGTCCACCAGCCGACTTGTCTCCAAGGGGATATTGCTGCCTCGGGCACTTTATCGTCGTTCTTCTGTGAGGCCAGATTTTCGAATCCGACGCAAAATTGAAACGTTCAGGGCCTCCTAATGACGATAGAACATTAATATTGCGTCGAGATTCAATACGTCGTACTCCAGCCGACTTGCCTCCAAGGGGATATTGCTGCCTCGGGCACCATATGGTCCGTCTCCTGTGGGTCTAGATTTTCGAATCCAACGCAAAACTTGTAGTTAATTGTAACGTTTAGGGCCTCCTAATGACGTTGGAACTCTCAAATTGCATCAAGATTCAATACAACGTCATTCAGCCGACTTGTCACCAAGGGTCTATTGCAGCCTCGGGCACCTTATGGTCGTTCATCTATGATTCTACATTTTCGAATCCGATGCAAAACGGATAGTTAATAGCAACCTTCAGGGCCTCCTAATGGCGATGGAACACTAAAATTGCGTCCAGATTCAATACGTCGTTCTCCAGCCGACTTGTCTCCAAGGGGATATTGCTGCTTCTCGCAACTTATGGTCGTGCTCCTTTGAGCCTAGATTTTCGTATCCGACGCGAAACTGATAGTTAATTGTAACGTTCAGGGCCTCCTAATGACGATGGAACACTCAAATTGCGTCGAGATTCAATACATCGTCCTCCAGGCTACTTGTCTACAAGGGGCTATTGCTGCCTCGGGCACCTTGTGGTCGTTCTCCTGTGAGTCTAGATTTTTGAATCCGATGTATAACTGATAGTTAATTGTAACGTTCAGGGCCTCCTAATGACGATGGAACACTAAAATTGCGTCGAGATTCAATACATCGTCCTCCAGCCGATTTGTCCCCAAGGGTTTATTCCTGCCTCCGGCACCTTATGGTAGTTCTACTGTGAGTCTAGATTTTCGAATCCGACGCAAAATTGAAACATTCAGGGCCTCCTAATGACGATAGAACACTAATATGGCGTCGAGATTCAATACGTCGTCCTCCAGCCGACTTGTCTCCAAGGGGATATTGCTGCCTCTGGCACCATATGGTCCGTCTCCTGTAGATCCAGATCCGACGCAAAACGGACTGCCAATTGTAACGTTCAGAGCCTCCTAATGACGATGGAACACTCAAATTGCATCAAGATTCAACACATCGTCCTCCAGCCGACTTGCCTCCGAGGGTCTATTGCTGCCTCTGGCACCTAATGGTCTTGCTCCTGTGAGTCTACATTTTGGAATCCGACGCAAAACTGGTATTTAATTGTAACGTTAAGGGCCTAATAATGACGATGGAACACTCAAATTCCGTCGAGAAATAAATACATCGTCCTCCAGCCGACTTGTCTACAAGGGGATATTGCTGCCTCGGGCACCTTTTGGTCCGCCTCCTGTGAATCTAGATTTTCGAATCCGACGCATAACCGATAGTTAATTGTAACGTTCAGGGCCTCCTAATGACGATGGAACACTCAAATTGCGTCGAGATTCAATACATCGTCCTCCAGTCGACTTGTCTCCATGGGTCTACTGCTACCTCGGTCCCTTTATGGTCGTTCTCCTGTGAGTCAAGATATTCGAATTCGACGCAAAACGGACTGCCAATTGTAAAGTTCAGAACCTCGTAATGACGACGGAACACTCAAATTGCATCGATATTCAATACATCGTTCTCCAGCCGACTAGTCTCCAAGAGTCTCTTGCTGCCTCGGTTCTCCCCTGATTCCACATTTTCGAATGCGACGCAAAACTGATAGTTAATTGTAACGTTCAGGGCCTCCTAATGGCGATGGAACACTCAAATTGCGTCGAGATTCAATACATCGTCCTCCAGCCGACTTGTCTAAAAGGGGATTTTGTTGCCTCGGGCACCTCATCGTCGTTCTTCTGTGAGTCTAGATTTTCGAATCTGACGCAAAACTAATAGTTAATTCTAACGTTCAGGGCCTCCTAATGACGATAGAGCACTCATATTGCGTCGAGATTCTATACGTCGTCCTCAAGCCGACTTGTCCCAAGGGGATATGGTCGTTCTCCTGTGAGTGCAGATATTCGAATCCGACGCAAAACGGACTGCCATTTATATTGTTCAGTACCTCCTAATGACGATGGAACACTCAAATTGAAACGAGATTCAATTCTCATGCCGACTTGTCTCCGGGGGGCTATTGCTGCCTCGGGCACCATATGGTAGTTCTCCAGTGAGTCTAGATTTTCGGATCCGACGCATAACTGATAGTTAATTGTAACGTTCAGTGCCTCCTAATGACGATGGAAGACTCAAATTGCGTCGAGATTCAATACATCGTCCTTCAGCCGACTTGTGTCCAAGGGATATTGCTGTCTCGCGCACCTTATGCTCCGTCTCCTGTGAGTCTAGATTTTCGGATCCGACGCAAAACTGAGGGTTAATTGTAACGTTCATGGCCTCCTAATGACGATGGAACACTCAAACTGCGTCGAGATTCAATACATCGTCCTCCAGCCGACTTGTCTACAAGGGGAAATTGCTGCCTCGGGCACCTTATGTTCCGCCTCCTGTGAGTCTAGATTTTCGAATCCGACGCAAAACTGATGGTTAATTGTAACATTCATGGCCTCCTAATGACGATGGATACTCAAATTGCGTCGAGATTCAATACATCGTCCTCCAGCCGACTTGTCTCCAACGGGATATTGCTGCCTCGGCACCTTATCGTCGTTCTTCTGTGAGTCCAGATTTTCGAATCCGACGCAAAACTGATATTTAATTGTAACGTTCAGCGCCCCCTAATGACGATGGAACACTCAAATTACATCGTGATTCAACACAGCGGCCTCCAGCCGACTTGTTTCCAAGTGTCAATTGCTGCCTGGGGCATCGAATGGTCGTTCTCCTGTGAGTGCAGATATTCGAATCCGACGCAAAACGGACTGCCAATTGTAACGTTCAGAACCTCCTAATGACGATAGAACACCCAAATTGCAACGAGATTAAATCTCATGCCGACTTGTCTCCAAGGGTCTATTGCTGCCTCGGGCACCTAATGGTCAGTCTCCTGTGAGTCTAGATTTTCGAATCCGACGTAAAAATGATAGTTAATTGTAACGTTCACGGACTCCAAATGACGATGGAACACGCAAATTGCGTCGAGATTCAATACATCGTCCTCCAGCCGACTTGTCTACATGGGTCTACTGCTACCTTGGTCACTTTATGGTCGTTCTCCTGTGAGTACAGATATTCGTATCCGACGCAAAACGGACTGCTAATTGTAACGTTCAGAGCCTCCTAATGATGATGGGACAATCAAATAGTGTCGAGATTCAATACATCGTCCTCCAGCCGATTTGTCTCCAAGGGTATATTGCTGACTGTGGCAGCTAATAGTCGTTCTCCTGGGAGTCTAGATTTTCTAATCCGACGCAAATATGGTAGTTAATTGTAACGTTTAGGGCCTCCTAATGACGATGGAACACTCGAATTGCATCGAGAGTCAATACATCGTCCTCAATACGACTTGTCTCCAAGGGTCTATTGCTGCCTCGGGCACCTTATGGTCGTTCTCCAGTGAGTCCAGATTTTCGAATCGGATGCAAAACTGATAGTTAATTGTAACGTTCAGGGCTTCCTAATGACGATGGAACACTCAAATTGCGTCGCGATTCAATACATCGTCCTCCAGCCGATTTGTCTCCAAGGGTCCATTGCTGCCTGTGGCACCTAATTGGAGTTCTCCTGGGAGTTTAGATTTTCGAATCCGACGCAAATATGATAATTAATTGTAACGTTCAGGGCCTCCTAATGACGATGGAACACTCGCATTGCATCGAGAGTCAATACATCGTCCTCAAGGCGACTTGTCTCCAAGGGTCTATTGCTGCCTCGGTCACCATATGGTTCGTCTCCTGTGAGTCTAGATTTTCGAATCCGACGAAAAACTTGTAGTTAGTTGTAACGTTCAGGGCCTCCTAATGACGATGGAACACTCGAATTGCATCGAGAGTCAATACATCGTCATCAAGGCGACTTGACTCCAAGGGTCTATTGCTGCCTCGGACACCATGTGGTCCGTCTCCTGTGAGTCTAGATTTTCGATTCCGACGCAAAAATGATAGTTAATTGTAACGTTCAGGGACTCCTAATGACGATGGAGCACTCAAATAGCGTCGAGATTCAATACATCATCCTTCAGCCGACTTGTCTACAAGGGGATATTGCTGCCTCGGGCACCTTATGGTCGTTCTCCTGTGACTCTAGATTATCGAATCCGACGCAAATCTGATAGTTAATTGTAACGTTCAGGGCCTCCTAATGACGATGGGACACTCAAACTGCGTAGCGATACAATTACATCGTCCTCCAGCCGACGTGTCTCCATGGATCTATTGCTACCTCGCTCACCATATGGTCGTTCTCCTGTGAGTGCAGATATTCGATTCCGACGCAAAACGGACTGCCAATTGTAACGTTCAGAACCTCCTAATGACGATGGAACACTCAAATTGCAACGAGATTAAATCTCATGGCGACTTGTCTCCAAGGGTCTATTGCTGCCGCGGGCACCTAATGGTCAGTCTCCTGTGAGTCTAGATTTACGAATCCGACGCAAAAATGATAGTTAATTGTAACGTTCAGGGACTCCTAATGACGAAGGAACTCTCAAATTGCGACGAGATTCAATACATCGTCACCCAGCCCACTTGTCTCCAAGGGTCTAATGCTGCCTTGGGGCACCTTAAGGTCCGCCTCGTGTGAGTCTAGATCTTCGAATCCGACGCAAAATAATGTTCATGGTCTCCTAATGAGGATGTAAGACTCAAATTGCGTCGAGATTGAATACATCGTCCTCCAGCCAACTTGTCTCCAAGCGGATATTGCTCCCTCGGGCACCATATGGTCCGTCCCCTGTGAGGCTAGATTAACGAATCCGACGCATAACTTGTAGTTAATTGTAACGTTCAGGGCCTCCTAATGACGATGGAACACACAAATTGCGTCGAGATTCAACACATCATCCTCCAGCCGGCTTGTCTACAAGGGGATATTGCTGCCTCGGGCATCTTATGGTCGTTCTCCTGTGAGTCTAAATTATCGAATCCGACGTAAAAATGATAGTTAATTGTAACGTTCAGGGACTCCAAATGACGATGGAACACGCATATTGCGTCGAGATTCAATACATCGTCCTCCAGCCGACTTGTCTACATGGGTCTACTGCTACCTTGGTCACTTTATTGTCGTTCTCCTGTGAGTCCAGATATTCGTATCCGACGCAAAACGGACTGCTAATTGTAACGTTCAGAGCCTCCTAATGATAATGGAACAATCAAATAGTGTCGAGATTCAATACATCGTCCTCCAGCCGATTTGTCTCCAAGGGTATATTGCTGCCTGTGGCACCTAATTGTCGTTCTCCTGGGAGTCTAGATTTTCTAATCCGACGCAAATATGATAGTTAATTGTAACGTTCAGGGCCTCCTAATGACGATGGAACACTCGAATTGCATCGAGAGTCAATACATCGTCTTCAATACGACTTGTCTCCAAGGGTCTATTGCTGCCTCGGGCACCTTATGGTCGTTCTCCAGTGAGTCCAGATTTTCGAATCGGATGCAAAACTGATAGTTAATTGTAACGTTCAGGGCTTCCTAATGACGATGTAACACTCAAATTGCGTCGCGATTCAATACATCGTCCTCCAGCCGATTTGTCTCCAAGGGTCCATTACTGCCTGTGGCACCTAATTGACGTTCTCCTAGGAGTCTAGATTTTCGAATCCAACGCAAATATGATAATTAATTGTAACGTTCAGGGCCTCCTAATGACGATGGAACACTCGAATTGCATCGAGAGTCAATACATCGTCCTCAAGGCGACTTGTCTCCAAGGGTCTATTGCTGCCTCGGTCGCCATATGGTTCGTCTCCTGTGAGTCTAGATTTTCGAATCCGACGAAAAACTTGTAGTTAATTGTAACGTTCAGGGCCTCGTAATGACGATGGAACACTCAAATTGTGTCGAGGTTCAATACATCGTCCACTCGCCGACTTGTCTCCAACGGGATATTGCTGCCTCGGGCACCATGTGGTCTGTCTCCTGTGAGTCTAGATTTTCGAATACGACGCAAAAATGATAGTTAATTGTAACGTTCAGGGACTCCTAATGACGAAGGAACACTCAAATTGCGTCGAGATTCAATACATCGTCCCCCAACCCACTTGTCTCCAAGGGTCTATTGCTGCCTCCTGCACCTTATGGTCGTTCTCTTGTGAGTCTAGATTTTCGGATCCGACGCATAACTGATAGTTAATTGCAACGATCAGCGCCTCCTAATGACGATAGAACACTCAATTTGCGTCGAGATTCAATACATCGTCCTCCAGCCGACTTGTCTACAAGGGGATATTGCTGCCTCGGGCACCTTATGTCCCGCCTCCTGTGAGTCTACATTTTCGAACCCGACGCAAAACTAATTTTTAATTGTAACGTTCATGACCTCCTAATGAGGATGAAAGACTCAAATTGCGTCGAGATTCAATACATCGTCCTCCAGCCGACTTGTCTATAAGGGGATATTGCTGCCTCGGGCACCTTATCGTCGTATTTCTCTGAGTCTAGATTTTCGAATTCGACGCAAAAACTAATAGTTAATTGTAACGTTCAGGGCCTCCTAATGACGATAGAACACTCAAATTGCGTCGAGATTCAATACGTCGTCCTCCAGCCGACCTGTCTCCAAGGGGATATTGCTGCCTCGGGCTCCATATTGTCCGTCTCCTGTGAGTCTAGATTTTCGAATCCGACACAAAACTGATATTTAATAGTAACGTTAAGGGCTTCCTAATGACGATGGAACACTCAAATTGCGTCGAGATTCAATACATCATCCTTCAGCCGACTTGTCTCCAAGGGGATATTGCTGCCTCGGGCACCTTATGGTCGTTCTCCTGTGAGTCTAGATTATCGAATCCGACGCAAATCTGATAGTTAATTGTAACGTTCAGGGCCTCCTAATGACGATGGGACACTCAAATTGCGTAGCGATTCAATCACATCGTCCTCCAGCCGACTTGTCTCCATGGATCTATTGCTACCTCGCTCACCATATGGTCGTTCTCCTGTGAGTGCAGATATTCGATTCCGACGCAAAACGGACTGCCAATTGTAACGTTCAGAACCTCCTAATGACGATGGAACACTCAAATTGCAACGAGATTAAATCTCATGCCGACTTGTCTCCAAGGGTCTATTGCTGCCGCGGGCACCTAATGGTCAGTCTCCTGTGAGTCTAGATTTTCGAATCCGACGCAAAATAATTTTTAATTGTAATGTTCATGGCCTCCTAATGAGGATGTAAGACTCAAATTGCGTCGAGATTCAATACATCGTCCTCCAGCCAACTTGTCTCCAAGCGGATATTGCTGCCTCGGGCACCATATGGTCCGTCCCCTGTGAGGCTAGATTAACGAATCCGACGCATAACTTGTAGTTAATTGTAACGTTCAGCGCCTCCTAATGACGATGGAACACTCAAATTGCGTCGAGATTCAATACATCATCCTCCAGCCGACTTGTCTACAAGGGTACATTGCTGCCTCGGGCATCTTATGGTCGTTCTCCTGTGAGTCTAGATTATCGAATCCGACGCAAATCTGATAGTTAATTGTAACGTTCAGGGCCTCCTAATGACGATGGGACACTCAAATTGCGTAGCGATTCAATACATCGTCCTCCAGCCGATTTGTCTCCATGGATCTATTGCTACCTCGCTCACCTTATGGTCGTTCTCCTGTGAGTGCAGATATTCAATTCCGACGCAAAACGGACTGCCAATTGTAACGTTCAGAACCTCCTATGACGATGGAACACTCAAATTGCATCGAGATTCAATACAGCGTTCGCCAGCCGGCTTGTCTCCAAGGGTCTATTGCTGCCTCGGGCACCAAATGGTCCGTCTCCTGTGAGTCTAGATTTTCGAATACGACGCCAAAATGATAAATAATTGTAACGTTCAGGGACTCCAAAAGACGATGGAACACTCGAATTGCGTCGAGATTTAATACACCGGCTCCCAGCCTGCTTGTCTTCAAGGTGATATTGCTGCCTCTGACACCTTATGGTCGTTCTACTGTGAGTCTAGATTTTCGAATCCGACGTGAAACTGATAGTTATTTGTAACGTTCAGGGCCTCCTAATGACGATGGAACAATGAAATTGTGTCGAGACTCAATACATCGTCCTCTAGCCGACTTGTCCACAAGGGGATATTGCTGCCTCGGGCACCTTATGGTCCGCCTCCTGTGAGTCTAGATTTTCGAATCCACGCAAAACTGATGGTTAATTGTAACGTTCATGGCCTCCTAATGACGATGGAACACTCAAATTGCGTAGAGATTCAATACATCGTCCTCCAGCCGACTTGTCTCCAAGGGGATTTTGCTGCCTCGGCACCTTATTGTCGTTCTTCTGTGAGTTTAGGTTTTCGAATCCGACGCAAAACTAATAGTTAATTGTAACGTTCAGGGCCTCCTAATGACGATAGAACACTCAAATTGCGTCGAGATTCAAAACGTCGTCCTCCAGCCGACTTGTCTCCAAGGGGATATTTCTGCCTCGGGCACCATATGTCCGTCCCCTGTGAGTCTAGATTAACGAATCCGACGCATAACTTGTAGCTAATTGTAACGTTAATGGCCTCCTAATGACGATAGAAAACTCAAATTGCGTCGAGATTCAATACATCGTCCTCCAGCCGACTTGTCTCCAAGGGGATATTGCTGCCTCGGCACCTTATCGTCGTTCTTCTGTGAGTCTAGATTTTCGATTCCGACGTGAAACTGATTGTTAATTGTAACGTTCAGGGCCTCCTAATGACGATGGAACACTGAAATTGTGTCGAGACTCAATACATCGTCCTTCAGCCGACTTGTCTCCAAGCGTCCATTGCTGCCTCGGGCACCTTATGGTCCTTCTCCTGTGAGTCTACAATTTCGAATGCGACACATAACTGATAGTTAATTGTAACGTTCAGGGCCTCCTAATGACGATGGAACAGTCAAATTGCGTCGAGATTCAATCCATCGTCCTCCAGCCGACTTGTCTCCAAAGGGATATTGCTGTTTCGGGCACCTTACGCTCCGTCTCACGTGAGACTAGATTTTAGAATCCGACGCCAAACTGATGGTTAATTGTAACGTTCATGGCCTCCTAATGACGATGGAACACTCAAATTGCGTCGATATTCAATACATCGTCCTCCAGCCGACTTGTCTACGATGGGATATTGCTGCCTCGGGCACCTTATGGTCCGCCTCCTGTGAGTCTAGATTTTCGAATCCGACGCAAAACTGATGGTTAATTGTAACGTTCATGGCCTCCTAATGACGATGGAACACTCAAATTGCGTTGAGATTCAATACATCGTCCTCCAGCCGACTTGTCTCCAAGGGGATATTGCTGCCTCGGACACCTTATGGTCGTTCTACTGTGAGTCTAGAATTTCGAATCCGACGTGAAACTGATAGTTAATTGCAACATTCAGCGCCCCCTAATGACGATGGAACACTCAAATTGCGTCGTGATTCAGTACATCGTCCTCGCGCCGACTTGTCTCCAAGGGTCTATTGCTGCCTGTGGCACCTATTTGTCGTACTCCTGGGAGTCTAGATTTTCGAATCCGACGCAAAACTTGTAGTTAATTTTAACGTTCAGGGCCTCCTAATGGCGATGGAACACTCATATTGCGTCGAGATTCAATACATCGTCCTCGCGCCGACTTGTCTCCAACGGGATATTGCTGCCTCGGGCACCATGTGGTCCGTCTCCTGTGAGTCTAGATTTTCAAATCCGACGCAAAAATGATAGTTAATTGTAACGTTTAGGGACTCCTAATGACGAAGGAACACTCAAATTGCGTCGATATTCAATACATCGTCCACCAGCCCACTTGTCTCCAAGGGTCTATTGCTGCCTCGGGCACATTATGGTCGTTATCCAGTGAGTCTAGATTTTCGAATCAGACACAAAACTGATATTTAATTGTAACGTTAGAGGCTTCCTAACGACGATGGAACACTAAAATTGCGTCGAAATTCATTACATCGTCTTCCAGCCAACTTGTCTCCATTCGGATATTGCTGCCTCGGGCAGCATATGGTCCGTCCCGTGTGAGTCTAGATTAACGAATACGACGCATAACTTGTAGTTAATTGTAACGTTCAGGGCCTCCTAATGACGATGGAACACTCAAATTGCTTCGAGATTCAATACATCATCCTCCAGCTAACATGTCTACAAGGGGATGTTGCTGCCTCGGGCACCTTATGGTCGTTCTCCTGTGAGTCTAGATTTTCGAATCCGACGCCAAAATGATAATTAATTGTAACGTTCAGGGACTCCAAAAGACGATGGAACACTCAAATTGCGTCGAGATTTAATACATCGGCTCCCACCCTGCTTGTCTTCAAGGTGATACTGCTGCCTCTGACACCTTATGGTCGTTCTACTGTGAGTCTAGATTTTCGAATCCGACGTGAAACTGATACTTAATTATATCGTTCAGGGCCTCCTAATGACGATGGAACACTGAAATTGTGTCGAGATTCAATACATCGTCCTTCAGCCGACTTGTCTCCAAGCGTCCATTGCTGCCTCGGGCTCTTTATGGTCGTTCTCCTGTGAGTCTACATTTTCGATTTCGACACATAACTGATAGTTAATTGTAACGTTCAGGGCCTCCTAATGATGATGGAACACTCAAATTGCGTCGAGATTCAATACATCGTGCTCCAGCCGACTTGTCTCCAAGGGCATATTGCTGCCTCGGCACCTTATCGTCGTGCTTCTGTGAGTCTAGGTTTTCGAATCCGACGCAAAACTAATAGTTAACTGTAACGTTCAGGGCCTAATAATGACGATAGAACACTCAAATTGCGTCGAGATTCAATACGTCGTCCTCCAGCCGACTTGTCTCCAAGGGGATATTGCTGCCTCGGGCACCATATGTCCGTCCCCTGTGAGTCTAGATTAACGAATTCGGCGCATAACTTGTAGTTAATTGTAAAGTTAATGGCCTCCTAATGACGATGGGAAACTCAAATTTCGTCGAGATTCAATACATCGTCCTCCAGCCGACTTGTCTCCAAGGGGATATTGCTGCCTCGGCACCTTATCGTCGTTATTCTGTGAGTCTAGATTTTCGAATCCGACGCAAAACTGATATTTAATTGTAGCGTTGAGGGCTTTCTAATGAAGATGGAACACTAAAATTGCGTCGAGATTCAATACATCGGCTCCCAGCCGGCTTGTCTTGAAGGAGATATTACTGCTTCGGACACCTTATGGTCGCGCTACTGTGAGTCTAGAATTTCGAATCCGACATGAATCTGATAGTTAATTGCAACATTCAGCGCCCCCTAATGACGATGGAACACTCAAATTGCGTCGTGATTCAACACAGCGGCCTCCAGCCGACTTGTCTCCAAGTGTCTATTGCTGCCTGGGGCATCGAATGGTCGTTCTCCTGTGAGTCTAGATTTTCGAATCCAACGCATAACTGATAGTTAATTGTAACGTTCATGGCCTCCTAATGACGATGGAACACTGAAATTGTGTCTAGATTCAATACATCGTCCTCCAGCCGACTTGTCTCCAAGGGGATATTGCTGAGTCGGGCACCTTATGGTCCGCGTCCTGTGAGTCTAGATTTTCGAATCCGACGCAAAACTGATGGTTAATTGTAACGTTCAGAGTCTCCTAATGATGCTGGAACAATCAAATTGTGTCGAGATTCAATACAACGTCCTCCAGCCGATTTGTCTCCAAGGGTCTATTGCTGCCTGTGGCACTTAATTGTCGTTCTCCTGGGAGTCTAGATTGTCGAATCCGACGCAAATATGATGGTTAATTGTAACGTTCAGGGCCTCCTAATGACGATGGAACACTCGAATTGCATCGAGAGTCAATACATCGTCCTCAAGCCGACTTGTCTCCAAGGGTCTATTGCTGCCTCGGGCACCTTATGGTCGTTCTCCAGTGAGTCCAGATTTTCGAATCGGACGCAAAACTGATAGTTAATTGTAACGTTCAAGGCTTCCTAATGACAATGGAACACTCAAATTGCGTCGCGATTCAATACATCGTCCTCCAGACGACTTGCCTCCAAGGGACTATTGCTGCGTCTGGCACCTAATGGTCTTGCTCCTGTGAGTCGAGATTTTCGAATCCGAAACAAAACTGATATTTAATTCTAACGTTAAGGGCCTCCTAATGACGATGGAACACTCAAATTGCGTCGAGATTCAATACATCGTCCCCCAGCCCACTTGTCTATAAGAGTCTATTGCTGCCTTGGGCACCTTATTGTCGTTCTCCTGTGAGTCTAGATTGTCGAATCCGACGCAAATATGATAGTTAATTGCAACGTTCAGGGACTCCAAATGACGATGGAACACTCAAATTGCGTCGAAATTTAATACATCGGCCTCCAGCCGACTTGTATTCAAGGTGATATTTTGTTGCCTCGGGCACCTTATGGTCGTTCTCCAGTGACTATAGGTTTTCGAATCGGACGCAAAACTGATAGTTAATTGTAACGTTCAGGACCTCCTAATGACGATGGAACACAAATTGCGTCGAGATTTAATATACCGTCCTCCAGCCGACTTGTCTCCATGGGTCTACTGCTACCTTGGTCACTTTATGGTCGTTCTCCTGTGAGTCCAGATATTCGAATCCGACGTAAAACGGACTGCTAATTGTAACGTTCAAAGCCTCCTAATGATGATGGAACACTCAAATTGTGTCGAGATTCAATACATCGTCCTCCAGCCGATTTGTCTCCAAGGGACTATTGCTGCCTGTGGCACCTAATTGTCGTTCTCCTGGGAGTCCAGATTTTCGAATCCGACGCAAATATGATAGTTAATTGTAACGTTCAGGGCCTCCTAATGACGATGGAACACTCGAATTGCATCGAGAGTCAATACATCGTCCTCAAGGCGACTTGTCTCCAAGGGTCTATTGTTGCCTCGGGCACCTTATGCTCGTTCTCCCGTGAATCTAGATTTTCGAATCCGACGCAAAACTGAAATTTAATTGTAACGTTAAGGGCCTGCTAATGACGATGGAACACTCAAATTGTGTCGACATTCAATACGTCGTCCTCCAGCTGACTTGTCTCCAAGGGGATCTTGCTGAATCGGGCACCATATGGTCCGTCTCCCGTGAGTCTAGATTTTCGAATCCGGCACAGAACTGATATTTAAATGTAACGTTAAGGGCTTCCTAATGACGATGGAACACTCAAATTGCGTGGACATTCAATACATCGTCCTCCAGCCGACTTGTCTCCAAGGGGATATTGTTGCCTCGGGCACTATATGGTCCGTCCCCTGTGAGTCTAGATTAACGAATCCGACGCATAACTTGTAGTTAATTGTAACGTTCAGTTCCTCATAATGATGATGGAACACTCAAATTGCGTCGAGATTCAATACATCGTCCTCCAGCCGACCTGTCTACAAGGGGATATTGCTGCCTCGGGCACCTTTTGGTCGTTCTCCTGTGAGTCTAGATTATCGAATCCGACGCAAATCTGATAGTTAATTGTAACGTTCAGGGCCTCCTAATGACGATGGAACACTCAAATTGCGTAGCGATTCAATACATCGTCCTCCAGCCGACTTGTCTCCATGGATTTATTGCTACCTCGCTCACATTATGGTCGTTCTCCTGTGAGTGCAGATATTCGAATCCGACGCAAATCGGACAGCCAATTGTATCGTTCAGAACCTCCTAATGACGATGGAACACTCAAATTGCAACGAGATTTAGTCTCATGCCGACTTGTCTCCAAGGGTCTATTGCTGCCTCGGGCATCTAATTGTCCATCTCCTGTGAGGCTAGATTTTCGAATCCGACGTAAAAATGGTAGTTAATTGCAACGTTCAGGGACTCCAAATGACGAAGGAACACTCAAATTGCGTCGAGATTTAATACATCGGCCTCCAGCCGACTTGTCTTCAATGTGATATTGCTGCCTCGGATGCGTTATGGTCGTACTCCTGTGGGTGTAGATTTAAGAATCAGACGTATAACTGATAGTTAATTGTAACGTTCAGGGCCTCCTAATGACGATGGAACTCGCAAATTGCGTGGAGATTCAATACATCGTCCTCCAGCCGACCTGTGTCCATGGATCTACTGCTACCTTGGTCACTTTATGGTCGTTCTCCTATGAGTCTAGATATTCGATTCCGACGCAAAACATACTGCTAATTGTAACGTTCAGAGCCTCCTAATGATGCTGGAACAATCAAATTGTGTCGAGATTCAATACATCGTCCTCCAGCCGATTTGTCTCCAAGGGTCTATTGCTGCCTAGGGCACGTAATTGTCGTTCTCCTGGGAGTCTAGATTGTCGAATCCGACGCAAATATGATAGTTAATTGTAACGTTCAGGGCCTCTTAATGACGATGGAACACTCGAATTGCATCGAGAGTCAATACATCGTCCTCAAGGCGACTTGTCTCCAAGGGTCTATTACTGCCTCGGGCACCTTATGGTCGTTCTCCAGTGAGTCCAGATTTTCGAATCGGACGCAAAACTGATAGTTGATTGTAACGCTCAAGGTTTCCTAACGACAATGGAACACTCAAATTGCGTCGCGATTCAATACATCGTCCTCCAGACGACTTGTCTCCAAGGGTCTATTGCTGCGTCTGGCACCTAATGGTCTTGCTCCTGTGAGTCTAGATTTTCGAATCCGACGCAAAACTGATATTTAATTCTAACGTTAAGGGGCTCCTAATGACGATGGAACACTCAAATTGCGTCGAGATTCAATACATCGTCTTCCAGCCCACTTGTCTCCAAGGGGATATTGCTGCCTCGGTCACCATATGGTTCGTCTCCTGTGAGTCTAGCTTTTCGAATCCGACGCAAAACTTGTAGTTAATTGTAACGTTCAGGGCCTCCAAATGACGATGGAACACTCAAATTGAGTCGAGATTCAATACATCGTCGTCCAGCCGACTTGTCTCCAAGGGGATATTGCTGGCTTGGTCACCATATGGTTCGTCTCCTGTGAGTCTAGATTTTCGAATCCGACGCAAAACTTGTAGTTAATTGTAACGTTCAGGGCCTCCTAATGACGAAGGAACACTCAAATTGCGTCGAGATTCAATACATCGACCCCCAGCCCACTTGTCTCCAAGGGTCTATTGCTGCCTCGGGCACCTTATGGTCGTTCTCCTGTGAGTCTCGATTTTCGGGTCCGACGCATAACTGATAGTTAATTGTAACGTTCAGCGCCTCCTAATGACGATAGAACACTCAATTTGCGTCGAGATTCAATACATCGTCCTCCAGCCGACTTTTCTACAAGGGGATATTGCTGCCTCGGGCACCTTATGGTCCGCCTCCTGTGAGTCTAGATTTTCGAATCCGACGCAAAACTAATTTTTAATTGTAACGTTCATGGCCTCCTAATGAGGATGAAAGACTCAAATTGCGTTGAGATTCAATACATCGTCCTCCAGCCGACTTGTCTCCAAGGGGATATTGCTGCCTCGGGCACCTTATCGTCGTTTTTCTGTGAGTCTAGATTTTCGAATTCGACGCAAAACTAATAGTTAATTGTTACGTTCAGGGCCTCCTAATGACGATAGAACACTCAAATTGCGTCGAGATTCAATACGTCGTCCTCCAGCCGACTTGTTTCCAAGGGGATATTGCTGCCTCGGGCAGCATATTGTCCGTCTCCTGTGAGTCTAGATTTTCGAATCCGACACAAAACTGATATTTAATTGTAACGTTAAGGGCTTCCTAATGACGATGGAACACTAAAATTGCGTCGAGATTCAATACATCGTCCTCCAGCCAACTTGTCTAAAAACGGATATTGCTGCCTCGGGCACCATATGGTCCGTCCCCTGTGAGTCTAGATTAACGAATCCGACGCATAACTTGTAGTTAATTGTAACTTTCAGGGCCTCCTAATGACAATGGAACACTCAAATTGCGTCGAGATTCAATACATCATTCTTCAGCCGACTTGTCTACAAGGGGATATTGCTGCCTCGGGCACCTTATGGTCGTTCTCCTGTGAGTCTAGATTATCGAATCCGACGCAAATCTGATAGTTAATTGTAACGTTCAGGGCCTCCTAATGACGATGGGACACTCAAATTGCATCGAGATTCAATACATCGTTCTCCAGCCGACTTGTCTCCAAGGGTCTATTGCTGCCTCGGGCACCTAATGGTCCGTCTCCTGTGTCACTAGATTTTCGAATCCGACGCCAAAATGATAACTAATTGTAACGTTCAGGGACTCCAAAAGACGATGGAACACTCAAATTGCGTCGAGAGTTAATACATCGGCTCCCAGCCGGCATGTCTTGAAGGTGATATTGCTGCCTCGGACACCTTATGGTCGTTCTACTATGAGTCTAGATTTTCGAATCTGACGTGAAACTGATAGTTAATTGTAAAGTTCAGGGCCTCCTAATGACGATGGAACACTCAAATTGCGTCGAGATTCAATACATCGTCCTCCAACCGACTTGTCTCCATGGGTCTATTGCTACCTCGCTCACCTTATGGTCGTTCTCCTGTGAGTGCAGCAATTCGAATCCGCCGCAAAACGGACTGCCAATTGTAACGTTCAGATCCACCCAATGACGATGGAACACTCAAATTGCAACGAGATTAAATCCCATGCCGACTTGTCTCCAAGGGTCTATTGCTGCCTCGGGCACCTAATGTTCAGTCTCCTGTGAGTCTAGATTTTCGAATCCGACGTAAAAATGATAGTTAATTGCAACGTTCAGGGACTCCAAATGACGATGGAACACTCAAATTGCGTGGAGATTTAATACATCGGCCTCCAGCCGACTTGTCTTCAAGGTGATATTGCTGACTCGGACACCTTATGGTCGTTCTCCTGTGAGTCTAGATTTTAGAATCAGACGCATAACTGATAGTTAATTGTAACGTTCAGGGCCTCCTAAGGACGATGGAACACTCAAATTGCGTCGAGATTTAATACATCGGCCTCAAGCCGACTTGTCTTCAAGGTGATATTTTGTTGCCTCGGGCACCTTATGGTCGTTCTCCAGTGACTCTAGATTTTCGAATCGGACGCAAAACTGATAGTTAATTGTAACGTTCAGGGTCTCCTAATGACGATGGAACACAAATTGCGTCGACATTTGATACATCGTCCTGCAGCCGACTTGTCTCCATGGGTCTACTGCTACCTTGGTCACTTTATTGTCGTTCTCCTGTGTGTCCAGATATTCGAATCCGACGCAAAACAGACTGCTAATTGTAACGTTCAGAGCCTCCTAATGATGATGGAACACTCAAATTGTGTCGAGATTCAATACATCGTCCTCCAGCCGATTTGTCTCCAAGGGTCTATTGCTGCCTGTGGCACCTAATTGTCGTTCTCCTGGTAGTCTAGCTTTTCGAATCCGACGCAAATATGATAGTTAATTGTAACGTTCAGGGCCTCCTAATGACGATGGAACACTCGACTTACATCGAGAGTCAATACATCGTCCTCAAAGCGACTTGTCTCCAACTGTCTATTGTTGCCTCGGGCACCTTATGGTCGTTCTCCCGTGAGTCCAGATTTTCGAATCCGACGCAAAACTGATATTTAATTGTAACGTTAAGGGATTGCTAATGACGATGGAACACTCAAATTCTGTCGACATTCAATACGTCGTCCTCCAGCTGACTTGTCTCCAAGGGGATCTTGCTGAATCGGGCACCATATGGTCCGTCTCCCGTGAGTCTAGATTTTCGAATCCGACACAGAACTGATATTTAATTGTAACGTTAAGGGCTTCCTAATGACAATGGAACACTCAAATTGCGTCGACATTCAATACTTCGTCCTCCAGCTGACTTGTCTCCAAGGGGATATTGTTGCCTCGGGCACCATATGGTCCGTCCCCTGTGAGTCTAGATTAACGAATCCGACGCATAACTTTTAGTTAATTGTAACGTTCAGGGCCTCCTAATGTTGATGGAACACTCAAATTGCGTCGAGATTCGATACATCGTTCTCCAGCCGACCTGTCTACAAGGGGATATTGCTGCCTCGGGCACCTTTTGGTCGGTCTCCTGTGAGTCTAGATTATCGAATCCGACGCAAATCTGATAATTAATTGTAACGTTCAGGGCCTCCAATTGACGATGGAACACTCAAATTGCGTAGCGATTCAATACATCGTCCTCCAGCCGGCTTGTCTCCATGGATCTATTGCTACCTCGCTCACCTTATGGTCGTTCTCCTTTGAGTGCAGATATTCGAATCCGACGCAAAACGGACTGCCAATTGTAACGTTCAGAACCTCCTAATGACGATGGAACACTCAAATTGCATCGAGATTCAATACATCGTTCTCCAGCCGACTTGTCTCCAAGGGGATATTGCTGCCTCGGCACCTTATCGTCGCTCTTCTGTGAGTCTAGATTTTCGAATCCGACGCAAAACTAATAGTTAATTGTAACGTTCATGGCCTCCTAATGACGATAGAACACTCAATTTGCGTCGAGATTCAATACGTCGTCATCCAGCCGACTTCTCTCCAAGGGGATATTGCTGCCTCGGGCACCATATGGTCGTTCTCCTGTGAATCTAGATTATCGCATCCGACGCAAATCTGATAGTTAATTGTAACGTTCAGGGCCTCCTAATGACGATGGAACACTCAAATTGCGTAGCGATTCAATACATCGTCCTCCAGCCGACTTGTGTCCATGGGTCTATTGCTACCTCGCTCACCTTATGGTCGTTCTCCTGTGTGTGCAGATATTCGAATCCGACGCAAAACGGACCGCCAGTTGTATCGTTCAGAACCTCCTAATGACGATGGAACACTCAAATTGCAACGAGACTAAGTCTCATGCCGACTTGTCTTCTAGGGTCTATTGCTGCCTCGGGCATCTAATTGTCCGTCTCCTGTGGGTCTAGATTTTTGAATCCGACGCAAAACTTGTAGTTAATTGTAACGTTCAGAGCCTCCTAATGACGATGGAACACTCAAATTGCGTCGAGATTCAATACATCGTCCTCCAGGCGACTTGTCTACAAGGGTCTATTGCTGCCTCGGGCACCTTATGGACAGTCTCCTGTGAGTCTAGATTTTCGAATCCGACGTAAAAATGATAGTTAATTGCAACGTTCAGGGACTCCAAATGACGATGGAACACTCAAATTGCGTCGAGATTTAATATATCGGCCTCCAGCCGACTTGTCTTCAAGGTGATATTGCTGCACCGGACACCTTATGGTCGTTCTTCTGTGAGTCTAGATTTTAGAATCAGACGCATAACTGATAGTTAATTGTAACGTTCAGGGCCTGCTAATGACGATGGAATACGCAAATTGCGTCGAGATAGAATACATTGTCCTCCAGCCGACTTGTCTCCATGGGTCTACTGGTACCTTGGTCACTTTTTGGTCGTTCTCCTGTGAGTCCAGATATTCGAATCCGACGGAAAACGGACTGCTGTTTGTAACGTTCAGAGCCTCCTAATGTTGATGGAACATTCAAATTGTGTCGAGATTCAATACATCGTCCTCCAGCCGACTTGTCTTCAAAGTGATATTTCTGCCTCTTACACCTTAAGGTCGTTCTCCTGTGAGTCTAGATTTTAGAATCAGACGCATAACTGATAGTTAATTGTTACGTTCAGGGCCTCCTAATGACGATGGAACACTCAAATTGCGTTGAGATTCAATACGTCGTCCTCCAGTCGACCTGTCTCCAAGGGGATACTGTCGCCTCGGGCACCATATGGTCCGTCCCCTGTGAATCTAGATTAACGAATCCGACGCATAACTTGTAGTTAATTGTAACGTTAGGGGCCTCCTAATGACGATGGAACTCTCAAATTGCGTAGCGATTCAATACATCGTCCTCCAGCCGACTAGTCTCCATGGATCTATTGCTACCTCGCTCACCTTATGGTCGTTCTCCTGTGAGTGCAGATATTCGAATCCGACGCAAAACGGACTGCCAATTGTAACGTTCAGAACCTCCTAATGACGATGGAACACTCAAATTGCATCGATATTCAATACATCGTCCTCCAGCCGACTTGTCTCCATGGGTCTATTGCTACCTCGCTCACCTATGGTCGTTCTCCTGTGAGTACAGATATTCGAATCCGACGCAAAACAGGCTGCCAATTGTATCGTTCAGAACATCCTAACGACGATGGAACACTCAAATTGCAACGAGATTAAATCTCATGCCGACTTGTCTCCAAGGGTCTATTGCTGCATCGGGCACCTAATGGTCCGTCTCCTGTGAGTCTAGATATTAGAAACCGAAGTAAATATGGTAGTTAATTGCAAAGTTCAGGGACTCCAAATGTCGATGGAACACTCAAATTGCGTCGAGATTTAATACATCGGCCTCCAGCCGACTTGTCTTCAAATTGATATTGCTGCCTCGGACACCTTAAGGTCGTTCTCCTGTGAGTCTAGATTTTATAATCAGACGCATATCTGATAGTTAATTGTTACGTTCAGGGCCTCCTAATGACGATGGAACACTCAAAACGCGTCGAGATTCAATACATCGTCCTCCAGCCGACTTGTCTCCATGTGTCTACTGCAACCTTGGTCACTTTACGGTCGTTCTCCTGTAAGTCCAGATATTCGAATCCGACGCAAAACGGACTGCTAATTGTATCGTTCAGAGCCTCCTAATGATGATGGAACACTCAAATTGTGTCGAAATTCAATACATCGCCCTCCAGCCGATTTGTCTGCATGGGTCATTTGCTGCCTGTGGCACCTAATTGTCGCTCTCCTAGGAGTCTTGATTTTCGAATCCGCCGCAAATATGATAGTTAATTGTAACGTTCAGGGCCTCCTGATGACGATGGAACACTCGAATTGCATCGAGAGTCAATACTTCGTCCTCAAGGCGACTTGTCTCCAAGGGTCTATTGCTGCGTCTGGCACCTAATGGTCTTGCTCCTGTGAGTCTAGATTTTCGATTCCGACGCAAAACTGATATTTAATTGTAACGTTAAGGGCCTCATAATGACGATGGAACACTCAAATTGCGTCGAGATTCAAAACATCGTCTTCCAGCCGACTTGTCTCCAAGGGGATATTGCTGCCTCGGTCACAATAAGGTTTGTCTCCTGTGAGTCTAGATTTTCGAATCCGACGCAAAACTTGTAGTTAATTGTAACGTTCAGGGCCTCCTAATGCCGATGGAACACTTTCATTGCGTCGAGTTTCAATAACTCGTCCTCGCGGCGGCTTGTCTCAAACGGGATATTGCTACCTCGGGCACCATGTGGTCCGTCTCCTGTGTGTCTACATTTTCGAATCCGACGCATAACTGATAGTTAATTGTAACGTTCAGCGCCTCCTAATGACGATAGAACACTAAATTTGCGTCGAGCTTCAATACATCGTCCTCCAGCCGACTTGTCTCCAAGGGGATATTGTTGCCTGGGGTACCATATGGTCCGTCCCGTGTGAGTCTTGATTAACGAATCCGACGCATAACTTGTAGTTAATTGTAACTACAGGGCCTCCAAATGACGATGAAGCACTCAAATTGCGTCGAGCTTCAATACATCGTCCTCCAGCCGACTTGTCTACAAGGCGATATTGCTGCCTCAGGCACCTCATGGTCCGCCTCCTTGAGTCTAGATTTTCGAATCCGACGCAAAACTGATGGTTAATTGTAACGTTCATGGTCTCCTAATGCCGATGGAACACTCAACTTGCGTCGAGAATCAATACATCGTCCTCCAGCCGACTTGGCTCCTAGGGGATATTGCTGCCTCGGGCACCTTATGGTCGTTCTCCTGTGAGTCTAGATTATCGAATCCGACGCAATCTGATATTTGATTGTTACGTTCAGCGCCTCCTAATGACGATAGAACACTCAAATTGCGTCGAGATTCAATACATCGTTCTCCAGCCGACTTGTCTACAAGGGGATATTGCTGCCTCGGGCACCTATTGGTCCGGCTCCTGTGAGTCTAGATTTTCGAATGCGACGCGAAACTGATAGTTAATTGTAACATTCAGCGCCTCCTAATGACGATGGAACACTCAAATTGCGTCGTGATTCAACACAGCGGCCTCCAGCCGACTTGTCTCCAAGTGTCTATTGCTGCCTGGGGCACTGCGTGGTCGTTCTCCTGTGAGTCTAGATTTTCGAATCCGACGCTTAACTGATACTTAATTGTAACGTTAAGGGCCTCCTAATGACGAAGGAACACTCAAATTGCGTCGAGATTCAATACATTGTCCTTCAGCCGACTTGTCTCCAATGGTCTATTGCTGCCTCGGGCAGCTTATGGTCGTTCTTCTGTGAGTCTAGATTTTCGAATCCGACGCAATACTGATCGTTAAATTTAACGTTCAGGGCCTTCTAATGACGTTGGAACACTCAAATTGCGTCGAGATTCAATACTTCGTCCGCCAGCCAAGTTGTCTCCAAGAGGTATTGCTGCCTCGGGCCCCATATGGTCCGTCTCCCGTGTGTCTAGATTTTCGAATTCGACGCAAAAATGATAGTTAATTGTAACGTTCGGGGCCTCCTAATGACGATTTAACACTCAAATTGCGTCGAGGTTCAATACATCGTCCTCCAGCCGACGTGCCTCCAAGGGGATAATGCTGCCTCGGGCACCATATGGTCCGTCTCCTGTGATACTAGATCATCATTCAGACGCAAAAAATATAGTGAGATGTGACGATCAGCGCCTGTTAATGATGATGGAACACTCAAATTGCGTCGAGATTCAATACATCGTTCTCCAGCCTACTTGTCTAAAAGGGGATTTTGCTGCCTCGGGCTCCAAATGGTCCGACGCGAAACTGATAGTTAATTGTGACGTTCAGGGCCTCCTAATGACGATGGAACACTCAAATTGCGTCGAGGTTCAATACATCGTCCTCCAGCCGACGTGCCTCCAAGGGGATATTGCTGCCTCAGGCACCATATGGTCCGTCTCCTGTGAGTCCAAATTTTCGAATCCGACGCATAACTGATAGTTAATTGTAACGTTCAGGGCATCCTAATGACGATGGAACACTCAAATTGCGTCGAGATTCAATACATCGTTCTCCAGCCGACTTGTCTCCAAGGGGATATCGCTGCTTCGGGCACCATATGGTCCGTCGACGGTGATTCTACATTTTCGAATCCGACGCAAAACTGATAGTTAATTGTAACGTTCAGGGTCTCCTAAAGACGATGGAACACTCAAATTGCGTCGCGATCCAATACAACGTCTTCCAGCCTACTTGTCTCCAATTGTCTATTGCTGCCTCGGTCACCTTATGATCGCGCTCCTGTAAGTCTAGATTTTCGAACCCGACGAAAAATTAATAGTTAGTTGTAACGTTCAGGGCCTCCTAATGACGATGGAACACTCAAATTGCGTCGAGATTCAATACATCGTCCTCCAGCCGACTTGTCTGCATGGGGATATTGCTGCCTCGGGCACCTTATGGTCGTTCTGCAGTGAGTCTAGATTTTCGAATCCGCCGCGAAATTAATTGTTAATTGTAACGATCAGGGCTTCCTAATGACGATGGAACACTCAAATTCCGTCGAGATTCAATACATCGGCCTCCAGCCGACTTGTGTTCAAAATGGTTCAAATAGCTCTGAGCACTATGGGCCTCAACTGCTGAGGTTATTAGTCCCCTAGAACTTAGAACTAGTTAAACCTAACTAACCTAAGGTCATCACAAACATCCATGCCCGAGGCAGGATTCGAACCTGCGACCCTAGCGCGACTTGTGTTGAAGGGGACATTGCTGCCTCGGGCACCATATGGTCCGTCTCCTGTGAGTCTAGATTTTCGATTCCGATTCGATACTGATAGTTAATTGTAACGTTCAGGGCCTCCTAATGACGATGGAACACTTGAATTGCGTCTAGAGTCAATACGTCGTCCTACAGCCTAGTTGTCCACCAGGGGTTATTGCTGCCTCCGGCTCCAGGTGGTCCGTCTCCTGTTAGTCTAGATTTTCGAATCAGCCGCAAAAATGATAGATAATTGTAACGTTCACTGCCTCCTAATGACGATGGAACACCCAACTTGCGTCGAGATTCAATACATCGGCCTCCAGTCGACATGTCTCCAAGGGTTTATTGCTGCCTCGGGCACCTTATGGTCGTCCTCCTATGAGTCTAGATTTTCGAATCCGACGCATAACTGATAGTTAATTGAAACGTTCAGCGCCTCCTGATGTCGATGGTGCACTCAAATTGCGTCGTGATTCAATACATCGTCCTCCAGCCGACTTGTCTCCAAGGAAATATTGCTGCCTCAGGCACCATATGGTCCGTCTCCTGTGAGTCTAGATTTTCGAATCCGACGCATAACTGATAGTTAATTGAAACGTTCAGCGCCTCCTAATGACGATGGAACACTCAAATTGCGTCGACATTCATTACATCGTCCTCCAGCCGACTTGTCTCCAAGGGATTTTGCTGCCTCGGGCTCCGTATGGTCATTCAGCCGACTTGTCTATAAGGGTCTATTGCTGCCTCAGGCACCTTATGGTCGTTCTCCAGTGACTATAAATTTTAGAATCCAACGCAAAACTGATACTTAACTGTAATGGTCAGGGCCTCCTAATGACGATGGAACACTCAAATTGCGTCGAGATTCAATACATCGTCCATCAGCCGACTTGTCTCCAAGGGTCTATCGCTGCCTCGGGCACCTTATGGTAGTTCTCCTGTGAGTCTAGATTTTCGAATCCGACGCAAAACTGATTGTTAATTGTAACGTTCAGGGCCTCCTAATAACGTTGGAACACTCAAATTGCGTCGAGATTCATTACATCGTCCTCCAGCCGACTTGTTTCAAAGGGGATATTGCTGCGTCGGGCACCATATGGTCCGTCTCCTGTGATTCTAGATTTTCGAATCCGACGCATAACCGATAGTTAATTGAAACATTCAGCGCCTGCTATTGACGATGGAGCACACAAATTGCGTCGATATTCAATACATCGTCCTTCAGCCGACCTGTCTCCTAGAGTCTATTGCTGCCTCGGGCACCATATGGTCCGTCTCCATTGAGTCTAGATTTTGGAATTCGACGAAAAACTGATTGTTAATTGTAACATTCAGGGCCTCCTAATTACGATGGAACACTCAATTTGCGTCGCGATCCAATATATCGTCCTCCAGCCGACTTGTCTCCAAGGTCTATTGCAGCCTAGGGCAGCTTATGATCGTTCTCCTGTGACTCTAGATTTTCGAATCCGACGCAAAACTGATATGTAATTGTAACGTTCCGGGCCTCCTAATGGCGATGGAACACTCAAATTGCGTCGAGATTCAATACATCGACCTCTAGCCGACTTGTCTCCAAGGGCTATTGCTGCCTGGGGCACCGTATGGTCGTTCTCCTGTGAGTCTAGATTTCCGAATCCGACGCCAAACTGAATGTTAATTGTAACGTTCAGGGCATCCTAAAGACGATGGAACACTCAA
Organism: Schistocerca serialis cubense; assembly: GCF_023864345.2. NCBI lineage: Eukaryota > Metazoa > Arthropoda > Insecta > Orthoptera > Acrididae > Schistocerca > Schistocerca serialis. Next base: position 845,497,110 of record NC_064642.1, read on the forward strand.
ATTTCGCCGACATTCAATACATCGTCCTCCAGCCGACTTGTCTCCACGGGGATATTGCTGCCTCGGGCACCTTATTGTCGATCTTATGTGAGTCTAGATTTTAGAATCCGACGCAAAACTTGTAGTTAATTGTAACGTTCAGAGCCTCCTAATGATGATGGAACACTCAAATTGCGTCGAGATTCTATACATCGTCCTCCAGCCGACTTGCCTCCAAGGGGATATCGCTGCCTCGGGCACCACATTGTCCGTCGACGGTGATTCTACATTTTCGAACCCGACACAAAACAGAGAGTTAATTGTAACGTTCAGGGCATCCTAATGACGATGGAACACTCAAATTGCGTCGCGATTAAATACATCGTCCTCCAGCGGACTGGTCTCCAAGGGGATATTGCTGCCTCGGGCACCATACGGTCCGTCTTCAGTGAGTCTAGATTTTCGAATCAGACGAAAAAATGATAGTTAATTGTAACATTCAAGGCCTCCTAATGAGGATAGAACATTCAAATTGCGTCGTGATCCAATACATCGTACTCCAGCCGACTTGTCTCCAATTGTCTATTGCTGCCTCGGGCACCTGATGGTCGTTCTCCTGTGAGTCTCGATTTTCGATTCCGACGCAAAACTGATAGTTAATTGTAGCGTTCAAGGTCTCCAAATGACGATGGAACACTCAAATTGCGTCGAGAGTCAATACGTCGCCCTCCAGCCTAGTTGTCTACAAGGGGTTATTGCTGCCTCGGGCTCTATGTGGTCCGTCTCCTTTTAGCCTAGAATTTCGAACCAGACGCAAAAATGATAGTTAATTGTAACGTTCACGGCCTCCTAATAACGATGGAACACTCAACTTGCGTCGAGATTCAATACATCGGCCTCCAGCCGAGTTGTCTCCAAGGTTTTATTGCTGCCTCGGGCACCTTATGGTCGTTCTCCTATGAGTCTAGATTTTCGAATCCGACGCATAACTGATAGTTAATTGAAACGTTCAGCGAATCCTAATGACGATGGAGCACTCAAATTGCGTCGAGATTCAATACATCGTACTCCAGCCGATTTGTCTCCAAGGGGATATTGCTGCCTCGGGCACCATATGGTCCGTCTCCTGTGATTCTAGATTTTCGAATCCGACGCATAACTGATAGTTAATTGAAACGTTCAGCGCCTGCAAATGACGATGGAGCACTCAAATTGCGTCGATATTCAATACATCGTCCTTCAGCCGACCTGTCTCCTAGAGTCTACAGCTGCCTCGGGCACCTTATGGTCCGTCTCCAATGAGTGTAGATTTTCGAATCCGGCGAAAAACTGATTGTTAATTGTAACATTCAGGGCCTCCTAATAACGAAGGAACACTCAAATTGCGTCGCGATCCAATGTATCGTCCTCCAGCCGACTTGTCTCCAAGGATCTATTGCTGCCTGGGGCACCTTATGATCGTTCTCCTGTGAGTCTTGATTTTCGAATCCGACGCAAAGCTGATAGTTAATTGTAACGTACCGGGCCTCCTAATGGCGATGGAACACTCAAACTGCGTCGAGATTCAATACATCGTCCTCTAGCCGACCTTTCTCCAAGGGGTATTGCTGCCTCGGTCACCATATGGTCGTTCTCCTGTGAGCCTAGATTTTCGATTCTGACGCAAAAATGATAGTGAGATGTAACGATCTGCGCCTCCTAATGATGATGGAACACTCAAATTGCGTCGAGATTCAATACATCGTCCGCCAGCCGACGAGCCTCCAAGGGGATATTGCTGCCTCGGGCAACATATGGTCTGTCTCCTGTGAGTCTAGATTATCAATTCCGACGCAAAATTAATAGTGAGATGTAACGATCTGCGCCTCCTAATGATGATGGAACACTCAAATTGCGTCGAGATTCAATACATCGTCCTCCAGCCGACTTGCCTCCAAGGGGATATCGCTGCCTCGGGCACCACATTGTCCGTCGACGGTGATTCTACATTTTCGAACCCGACACAAAACAGAGAGTTAATTGTAACGTTCAGGGCATCCTAATGACGATGGAACACTCAAATTGCGTCGCGATTAAATACATCGTCCTCCAGCGGACTGGTCTCCAAGGGGATATTGCTGCCTCGGGCACCATACGGTCCGTCTTCAGTGAGTCTAGATTTTCGAATCAGACGAAAAAATGATAGTTAATTGTAACATTCAAGGCCTCCTAATGAGGATAGAACATTCAAATTGCGTCGTGATCCAATACATCGTACTCCAGCCGACTTGTCTCCAATTGTCTATTGCTGCCTCGGGCACCTGATGGTCGTTCTCCTGTGAGTCTCGATTTTCGATTCCGACGCAAAACTGATAGTTAATTGTAGCGTTCAAGGTCTCCAAATGACGATGGAACACTCAAATTGCGTCGAGAGTCAATACGTCGCCCTCCAGCCTAGTTGTCTACAAGGGGTTATTGCTGCCTCGGGCTCTATGTGGTCCGTCTCCTTTTAGCCTAGAATTTCGAACCAGACGCAAAAATGATAGTTAATTGTAACGTTCACGGCCTCCTAATAACGATGGAACACTCAACTTGCGTCGAGATTCAATACATCGGCCTCCAGCCGAGTTGTCTCCAAGGTTTTATTGCTGCCTCGGGCACCTTATGGTCGTTCTCCTATGAGTCTAGATTTTCGAATCCGACGCATAACTGATAGTTAATTGAAACGTTCAGCGAATCCTAATGACGATGGAGCACTCAAATTGCGTCGAGATTCAATACATCGTACTCCAGCCGATTTGTCTCCAAGGGGATATTGCTGCCTCGGGCACCATATGGTCCGTCTCCTGTGATTCTAGATTTTCGAATCCGACGCATAACTGATAGTTAATTGAAACGTTCAGCGCCTGCAAATGACGATGGAGCACTCAAATTGCGTCGATATTCAATACATCGTCCTTCAGCCGACCTGTCTCCTAGAGTCTACTGCTGCCTCGGGCACCTTATGGTCCGTCTCCAATGAGTGTAGATTTTCGAATCCGGCGAAAAACTGATTGTTAATTGTAACATTCAGGGCCTCCTAATAACGAAGGAACACTCAAATTGCGTCGCGATCCAATGTATCGTCCTCCAGCCGACTTGTCTCCAAGGATCTATTGCTGCCTGGGGCACCTTATGATCGTTCTCCTGTGAGTCTTGATTTTCGAATCCGACGCAAAGCTGATAGTTAATTGTAACGTACCGGGCCTCCTAATGGCGATGGAACACTCAAACTGCGTCGAGATTCAATACATCGTCCTCTAGCCGACCTTTCTCCAAGGGGTATTGCTGCCTCGGTCACCATATGGTCGTTCTCCTGTGAGCCTAGATTTTCGATTCTGACGCAAAAATGATAGTGAGATGTAACGATCTGCGCCTCCTAATGATGATGGAACACTCAAATTGCGTCGAGATTCAATACATCGTCCGCCAGCCGACGAGCCTCCAAGGGGATATTGCTGCCTCGGGCAACATATGGTCTGTCTCCTGTGAGTCTAGATTATCAATTCCGACGCAAAATTAATAGTGAGATGTAACGATCAGCGCCTCTTAATGATGATGGAACACTCAAATTGCGTCGAGATTAAATACATTGGCCTCCAGCCGACTTGTCTCCAAGGGTCTATTGCTGCTTCTGGCTTCTTATGGTCGTTTTCCTGTGAGTCTACATTTTCGAATCCGACGCATAACTGATAGTTAATTGTAACGTTCAGTGCATCCTAATGACGATGGAACACTCAAATTGCGTCCAGATTCATTACATCGTCCTCCAGCCGACTTGTGTCCAAGGGGATATCGCTGCCTCGGGCACCACATGGTCCGTCTCCATTGATTCTACATTTTCGAATCCGACGAAAAACTGATAGTTAAATGTAACTTTCAGGGCCTCCTAATGACGATGGAGCACTGAAATTGCGTCGCGATTCAACCCTTCGTCCTCCAGCGGACTGGTCTCCAAGGTGATAGTGCTGCCTCGGGCGCCTTATGGTCCGTCTCCAATGAATCTTGATTTTCGAATCCGACGAAAAACTGATATTTAATTGTAACATACAGGGCCTCCTAATTACGATGGAACACTCAAATTGCGTCGCGATACAATATATCGTCCTCCAGCCGACTTGTCTCCAATGGTCTATTACTGCCTGGGGCACCTTATGATCGTTCTCCTGTGAGTCTAGATTATCGAATCCGACGCAAAACCGATGGTTAATTGTAACGTTCAGGGCCTCCTAATGGCGATGGAACACTCAAATTGCGTCGAGATGCAATACATCGTCCTCCAGCCGACTTGTCTCCATGGGGATGTTGCTGCCTCCGGCACCTTATGGTCGTTCTCCTGTGAGTCTCGACTTTCGAATCCGACGCAAATATGATAGTTAATTGTAACGTTCAGGGCCTCCTTATGACGAAGGAACACTCATATTGCGTCGAGAGTCAATACGTCGTCCTCCAGCCTAGTTGTCTACAAGGGGTTATTGCTGCCTCGGGCTCCATGTGGTCCGTTTCCTGTTAGTGTAGGGTTTCGAATCAGACGCAAAAATGATAATTAATTGTAACGTTCACGGCCTCCTAATGACGATGGAACACTCAACTTGCGTCGAGATTCAATACATCGGCCTCCAGCCAACTTGTCTCCAAGGGTTTATTGTTGCCTCGGGCACCTTATGGTCGTTTTCCTATGAGTCTAGATGTTTTAAACCGACGCATAACTGATAGTTAAATGAAACGTTCAGCGCCTGCTAATGACGATGGAGCACTCAAATTGCGTCGATATTCAATTCATCGTCCTTCAGCCGACCTGTCTCCTACAGCGTATTGCTGCCTCGGGCACCATATGTTCCGTCTCAGATGAGTGTAGATTTTCGAATCCGACGAAAAACTGATTGTTAATTGTAACATTCAGGGCCTCCTAATAACGAAGGAACACTCAAATTGCGTCGCGATCCAATGTATCGTCCTCCAGCCGACTTGTCTCCAAAGATCTATTGCTGCCTGGGCCACCTTATGATCGTTCTCCTGTGAGTCTTGATTTTCGAATCCGACGCAAAACTGATAGTTAATTGTAACGTTCAGGACCTCATAATGGCGATGGAACACTCAAATTGCGTCGAGATTCAATACATCGTCCTCCAGCCGACTTGTCTCCAATGGGATATCGCTGCCTCGGGCACCACATGGTCCGTTTCCGTTATTCTACATTTTCGAATCCGACGCAAAACTGATAGTTAATTGTAACGTTTAGGGCCTCCTAATGACGATGGAACACCCAAATTGCGTCGAGGTTCACTACATCGTCCTCCAGCCGACGTGCCTCCAAGGGGATATTGCTGCCTCGGGCAACATATGGTCTGTCTCCTGTGAGTCTAGATTATCGATTCCGACGCAAAATTAATAGTGAGATGTAACGATCAGCGCCTCTTAATGATGATGGAACACTCAAATTTCGTCGAGATTCAATACATCGTCCTCATGCCGACTTGTCTCCAAGGGGATTTTGCTGCCTCGGGCTCCATATGGTCATTCAGCCGACATGTCTATAAGGGTCTATTGCTGCCGCAGGCACCTTAAGGTCGTTCTCCTGTGACTCTAGATTTTAGAATCCGACGAAAAACTGATACTTAACTGTAACGTTCAGGGCCTCCTAATGGCGATGGAACACTCAAATTGCGTCGAGGTTCAATACATTGTCCTTCAGCCGACTTGTCTCCAAGGTTGTACTGCTGCCTCGGTCACCTGATGGTCGTTCTCCTGTGAGTCTCGATTTTCGAATCCGACGCAAAAATGAAAGTTAATTGTAACGTTCAGGGCCTCCTAATGACGATGGAACACTGACATTGCGTCGAGGTTCAATACATCGTCCTCCAGCCGACGTGCCTCCAAGGGGATATTGCTGATTCGGGCACCATATGGTCCGTCTCCTGTGAGTCTAGATTTACGATTCCGACGCAAAAATGATAGTGAAATGTAACCATCAGCGACTCCTAATGATGATGGAACACTCAAATTGCGTCGAGATTCAATACATCGTCCTCCAGCCGACTTGTCTCCAAGGTGATTTTGCTGCCTCGGGCTCCATACGGTCCGTCTCCTGTGAGTCTAGATTTTTTAATCCGACGCGAAATTGATAGTTAATTTTGACGTTCAGGGCCTCCTAATGACGATGGAACACTCAAATTGCGTCGAGATTCAATACTTCCTCCTTCAGCCGACTTGTCTCCAAGGGTCTATTGCTGCCTCGGGCACCATATGATCCTTCTCCTGAGAGTAGATTTTCGAATCCGACGCGAAAATGATAGTTAATTGCAACGTTCAGGGATTCCTAATGACGATGGAACGCTCAAATTGCGTCGAGATTAAATACATTGGCCTCCAGCCGACTTGTCTCCAAGGGTCTATTGCTGCTTCTGGCTTCTTATGGTCGTTCTCCTGTGAGTCTACATTTTCGAATCCGACGCATAACTGATAGTTAATTGTAACGTTCAGTGCATCCTAATGACGATGGAACACTCAAATTGCGTCCAGATTCAATACATCGTCCTCCAGCCGATTTGTATCCAAGGGGCTATCGCTGCCTCGGGCACCACATGGTCCGTCTCCATTGATTCCACATTTTCGATTCCGACGAAAAACTGATAGTTAAATGTAACTTTCAGGGCCTCCTTATGACGAAGGAACACTCATATTGCGTCGAGAGTCAATACGTCGTCCTCCAGCCTAGTTGTCTACAAGGGGTTATTACTGCCTCGGGCTCCATGTGGTCCGTTTCCTGTTAGTCTAGGGTTTCGAATCAGACGCAAAAATGATAATTAATTGTAACGTTCACGGCCTCCTAATGACGATGGAACACTCAACTTGCGTCGAGATTCAATACATCGGCCTCCAGCCAACTTGTCTCCAAGGGTTTATTGTTGCCTCGGGCACCATATGGTCGTTTTCCTATGAGTCTAGATTTTTTAATCCGACGCATAACTGATAGTTAAATGAAACGTTCAGCGCCTGCCAATGACGATGGAGCACTCAAATTGCGTCGATATTCAATTCATCGTCCTTCAGCCGACCTGTCTCCTAGAGTCTATTGCTGCCTCGGGCACCTTATGGTCCGTCTCCAATGAGTCTAGATTTTCGAATCCGACGAAAAACTGATTGTTAATTGTAACATTCAGGGCCTCCTATTTACGATGGAACACTCAAATTGCGTCGCGATCCAATGTATCGTCCTCCAGCCGACTTGTCTCCAAGGATCTATTGCTGCCTGGGGCACCTTATGATCGTTCTCCTGTGAGTCTTGATTCTCGAATCCGACGCAAAACTGATAGTTAATTGTAACGTTCCGGGCCTCCTAATGGCGATGGAACTCTCAAATTGCGTCGAGATTCAATACATCGGCTTCCAGCCGCCTTGTCCTGAAGGGGACATTGCTGCTTCGGGCACCTGATGGTCGTTCTCCTGTGAGTCTCGATTTTCGAATCCGACGCGAAAATCATAGTTAATTGTAACGTTCAGGGGCTCCTAATGACGATGGAACACTCAAATTGCGTCGAGGTTCAATACATCGTCCTCCAGCGTAGTTGTCTACAAGGGGTTTTTGCTGCCTCGAACACCATATGGTCCGTCTCCTGTGAGTCTACATTTGCGAATCCGACGCATAACTGATAGTTAATTGAAACGTTCAGCGGCTCCTAATGACGGTGGAGCACTCAAATTGCGTCGATATTCAATACATCGTCCTTCAGCCGACTTGTCTCCTTGGGGATATTGCTGCCTCGGGCACCTTATGGTCGTTCTCCTGTGAGTCTAGATTTTCGAATCCGACGAAAAACTGATAGTTAATTGTAACGTTCAGGGCGTCCTAATTACGATGGAACACTCAAATTGCGTCGCGATACAATATATCGTCCTCCAGCCGACTTGTCTCCAATGGTCTATTACTGCCTGGGGCAGCTTATGATCGTTCTCCTGTGAGTCTAGATTTTCGAATCCGACGCAAAACTGATAGTTAATTGTAACGTTCAGGGCCTCCTAATGGCGATGGAACACTCAAATTGCGTCGAGATTCAATACATCGTCCTCCAGCCGACTTGTCTCCATGGGGATATTGTTGCCTCGGGCACCTTATGGTCGTTCTCCTGTGAGTCTAGATTTTCGAATCCGACGAGAAACTGATTGTTAATTGTAACCCGCAGGGCTTCCTAATGACGATGGAACACTCAAATTGCGTCGAGATGCAATACAAAGTCCTCCAGCCGACTTGTCTCCATGGGGATATTGCTGCCTCAGGCACCTTATGGTCCGTCTCCTGCGATTTTAGATTTTCGAATCCGACGCATAACTGATAGTTAATTGAAAGGTTCAGCGCCTGCTGATGACGATGGAGCACTCAAATTACGTCGATATTCAATACATCGTCAATCAGCCGACCTGTCTCCTAGAGTCTATTGCTGCCTCGGGCACCTTATGGTCCGTCTCCAATGAGTCTAGATTTTCGAATCCGACGAAAAACTGATTGTTAATTGTAACATTCAGGGCCTCCAAATTACGATGGAACACTCAAATTGCGTCGCGATCCAATATATTGTCCTCCAGCCGACTTGTCTCCAAGGGACTATTGCTGCCTGGGGCACCTTATGATCGTTCTCCTGTGAGTCTAGATTTTCGAATCCGACGCATAACTGATAGTTAATTGAAACGTTCAGCGCCTCCTAATGACGATGGAGCACTCAAATTGCGTGGAGATTCAATACATCGTCCTCCAGCCGACATGTCTCCAAGGGGATATTGCTGCCTCGGGCACCATATGGTCCGTCTACTGTGATTCTAGATTTTCGAATCCGATGCATAACTGATAGTTAATTGAAACGTTCAGCGCCTCCTAATGACGATGGAGCACTCAAATTGCGTCTAAATTCAATACATCGTCCTTCAGCCGACCTGTCTCCAAGAGTCTATTGCTGCCTCAGGCACCTTATGGTCGTTCTCCTGTGAGTCTAGATTTTCGAATCCAGCGCGTAACTCATAATTAATTGTAACGTTCAGGGCCTCCTAATGGCGATGGAACACACAAATTGCGTCGAAATTCAATACACCGTCCTCCAGCCGACTTGTCTCCAATTGGATATCGCAGCCTCGGGCACCACATGGTCCGTCTCCGTTGATTCTACATTTTCGAATGCGACGCAAAACTGATAGTTAATTGTGACTTTCAGGGCCTCCTAATGAAGATGGACACTCAAATTGCGTCGAGGTTCAATACATCGTTCTCCAGCCGACGTGCCTCCAAGGGGATATAGCTGCCTCGGGCACCATATGGTCCGTCTCCTCTGAGTCTAGATTTTCGAATCCAAAGCAAAAATGATACTTAATTGTAACTTTCAGGGACTCCTAATGACGATGAAACACTCAAACTGCGTCGAGGTGCAATACATCGTCATCCAGCCTACTTGTCTCCAAGGGGATTTTGCTGCCTCGGGCAGTAGACTCCTGAGAGTATATTTTCGAATCCGACGCTAAAATGATAGTTAATTGTTACGTTCAGGTCCTCCTAATGACGATGGAGCACTCAAATTGGGTCGAGATTAAATACATCGGACTCCAGCCGACTTGTCTCCAAGGGTCTATTGCTGCCTCTGGCACCTTATGGTCGTTCTCCTGTGAGTCTACATTCTCGAATGCGACGCATATCTGATAGTTAATTGTAACGTTTAGGGCATCCTCATGACGATGGAAGACTCAAATTGCGTCGAGATTCAATACATCGTCCTCCAGCGGACTTGTATCCAAGGGGATATTGCTGCCTCGGGCACAATATGATGCTTCTCCTGAGAGTAGATTTTCGAATCCGCCGCTAATATGATAATTAATTGTAACGTTCAGGGACTCCTAATGACGATGGAACACTCAAATTGCGTCGAGATTAAATACTTCGGCCTTCAGCCGACTTGTCTCCAAGGGACTATTGCTGTATCTGGCACCTTATGGTCGTTCACCTGTGAGTCTAGATTTTCGTATCCAAAGCAAAAATGATACTTAATTGTAACGTTCAGGGCCTCCTAATGACGATGGAACACTCAAATTGCGTCGATGTTAAATACATCGTCCTCCAGCCGACGTGAATCCAAGGGGATATTGCTGCCTCGGGCACCATACGGTCCGTCTCCTGTGAATCAAGATTATCGATTCCGACGCAAAAATAATAGTGAGATGTAACCATCAGCGCCTCCTAATGATGATGAAACACTCAAATTGCGTCGAGATTCAATACATCTTCATCCAGCCTTTTTGTCTCCAAGGGGATTTTGCTGCCTCGGGCTCCATATGGTCCGTCTCTTGTGAGCTTAGATTTTTGAATCCGACGCGAAACTGATAGTTAATTGTAACGTTCAGGGCCTCCTAATGACGATGGAACACTAAACTTGCGTCGAGATTCAATACATCGTCCTTCAGCCGACCTGTCTCCTAGAGTCTATTGCTGCCTCAGGCACCTTATGGTCGTTCTCCTGTGAGTCTAGATTTTGGAATCCGACGCATAACTGAAAGTAATTGTAACGTTCAGGGCATCCTAATGACGATGGAACACTCAAATTGCGTCCAGATTCAATTCATCGTCCTCCAGCCGAATGGTCTCCATGGGGATATTGCTGCCCCGGGCACCTTATGGTCGTTCTCCTGTGAGTTTAGTTTTTCGAATCCGTCGCGAAACTGATTGTTAATTGTAACGTTCAGGGCTTCCTAATGACGATGGAACACTCAAATTGCGTCGAGATTCAATACGTCGTCCTCCAGCCGACTTGTCTCCAAGGGGTATTGCAGCCTCGGGCACCATATGGTCCGTCTCCTGTGAGTCTACATTTTCGATTCCGACGCAAAAATGATAGTGAGATGTAACGATCAGCGCCTCCTAATGATGATGGAACACTCAAATTGCGTCGAGATTCAATACATCGTCCTCAAGCCGACTTGTCTCCAAGGAGTTTTGCTACCTCGGGCTCCATGTGGTCCGTCACCTGTTAGTCTAGATTTTCGAATCAGACGCAAAAATGATAGTTAATTGTAACGTTAAGGGCCTCCTAATGATGATGGAGCACTCAAATTGCGTCACGATTCAATACATCGTCCTCTAGCAGACTTGTCTCCAAGGGGTATTGTTGCCTCGGGCACCATATGGTCCGTCTCCTGTGAGTCTAGATTTTCGAATCCGACGCTAAAATGATAGTTAATTGTAACGTTCAGCGCCTCCTAATGACGATGGAACACTTAAATCGCGTCGAGAGTCAATACGTCGTCCTCCAGCCGCTGGCTCCATGTGGTCCGTCTCCTGTTAGTCTAGATTTTCCAATCAGACACAAAAATGATAGTTAATTGAAACGTTCAGCGCCTACTAATGACGATGGAGCACTCAAATTGCGTCGATATTCAATACTTCGTCCTTCAGCCGACCTGTCTCCAAGATTCTATTGCTGCCTCAGGCACCTTATGGTCGTTCTCCTGTGAGTCTAAATTTTTGAATACGACTCGAAACTGATAGTTAATTGTAACGTTCAGGGCCTCCTAATGACGATGGAACACTCAAATTGCGTCGAGATTCAATACATCCTCCTTCAGCCGACTTGTCTCCAAGGGTCAATTGCTGATTCGGGCACCATGTGATCCTTCTCCTGAGAGTAGATTTTCGAATCCGACGCTAAAATGATAGTTAATTGTAACGTTCAGCGCCTCCTAATGACGATGGAGCACTCAAATTGCGTCGAGGTTCAATACATCGTCCTCCATCCGACTTATCTCCAAGGGGATATTGCTGCCTCGGGCACCACATGGTCCTTCTCCGTTGATTCTTCATTTTCGAATCCGACGCAAAACTGATAGTTAATTGTAACGTTCAGGGCCTCATATTGACGATGGAACACTCAAATTGCGTCGAGGTTCAATACATCGTCCTCCAGCCGACGTGCCTCCAAGGGGATATTGCTGCCTCGGGCACTATATGGTGCGTCTCCTGTGAGTCTAGATTTTCGACTTCGACGCAAAAATGTTAGTGAGATGTACCGATCATTGCCTCCTAATGACGATGGAACACTCAAATTGCGTCGAGATTGAATACATCGTCCTCCAGCCGACGTGCCTCCAAGGGGATATTGCTGACTTGGGCACCATATGGTCCGACTCCTGTGAGTCTAGATTTTCGACTCCGACGCAAAAATGATAGTGAGATGTAACGATCAGCGGCTCCTAATGATGATGGAACACTCAAATTGCGTCGAGATTGAATACATCGTCCTCCAGCCGATTTGTGTCCAAGGGGATATTGTTGCCTCGGGGTCCATATGGTCAGTCCCCTGTGAGTCTAGATTTTTGAATCCGACGCGATACTGATAGTTAATTGTGACGTTCAGGGCCTCCTAATGTCGATGGAACACTCAAATTGCGTCGAGATTCAATGCGTCGTCCTTCGGCCGACTTGTCTCCAAGGGTCTATTGCTGCCTCGCGCACCTTATGGTCCGTCTCCTGTGAGTCTACATTTTCGATTCCGACGCAAAAATGATAGTGAGATGTAACGGTCAGCGCCTCCAAATGATGATGGAACACTCAAATTGCGTCGAGATACAGTACATCGTCCTCAAGCCGACTTGTCTCCAAGGAGTTTTGCTACCTCGGGCTCCATGTGGTCCGTCACCTATTAGTCTAGATTTTCGAATCAGACGCAAAAATGATAGTTAATTGTAACGTTAAGGGCCTCCTAATGATGATGGAGCACTCAAATTGCGTCGCGATTCAATACATCGTCCTCTAGCAGACTTGTCTCCAAGGGGTATTGTTGCCTCGGGCACCATATGGTCCGCCTCCTGTGAGTCTAGATTATCGAATCCGACGCTAAAATGATAGTTAATTGTAACGTTCAGCGCCTCCTAATGACGATGGAACACTCAAATGGCGTCGAGAGTCAATACGTCGTCCTCCAGCCGCGGGCTCCATGTGGTCCGTCTCCTGTTAGTCTAGATTTTCCAATCAGACACAAAAATGATAGTTAATTGAAACGTTCTGCGCCTCCTAATGACGATGGAGCACTCAAATTGCGTCGATATTCAATACTTCGTCCTTCAGCCGACCTGTCGCCAAGATTCTATTGCTGCCTCAGGCACCTTATGGTCGTTCTCCTGTGAGTCTAGATTTTTGAATCCGACTCGAAACTGATAGTTAATTGTAACGTTCAGGGCCTCCTAATGACGATGGAACACTCAAATTGCGTCGAGATTCAATACATCGTCCTTCAGCCGACTTGTCTCCAAGGGTCAATTGCTGCCTCGGGCACCATGTGATCCTTCTCCTGAGAGTAGATTTTCGAATACGACGCTAAAATGATAGTTAATTGTAACGTTCAGCGCCTCCTAATGACGATGGAGCACTCAAATTGCGTCGAGGTTCAATACATCGTCCTCCATCCGACTTATCTCCAAGGGCATATTGCTGCCTCGGGCACCACATGGTCCGTCTCCGTTGATTCCACATTTTCGAATCCGACGCAAAACTGATAGTTAATTGTAACGTTCAGGGCCTCCTAATGACGATGGAGCACTCAAATTGCGTCGCGATTCAACACATCGTCCTCCAGCGGACTGGTCTCCAAGGGGATATCGCTTTCTCGGGCACCTTATGGTCCGTCTCCAATGAGTCTAGATTTTCGAATGCGACAAAAAACTGATAGTTAATTGTATTATTCAGGGCCTCCTAATTACGATGGAACACTTAAATTGCGTCGCGATACAATATATCGTTTTCCAGCCGCCTTGTCTCCAAGGGTCTAATACTGCCTGGGGCACCTTATGATCGTTCTCCCGTGAGTCTAGATTTTCGAATCCGACGCAAAACTGATAGTTAATTGCAACGTTCAGGGCCTTCTAATTGCGATGGAACACTCAAATTGCGTCGAGATTCAATACATCGTCCTTCAGCCGAATTGTCTCCCAGGGTCTATTGCTGCCTCGGGCACTTTATGGTCGTTCTCCTGTGAGCAGATTTTCGAATCCGACGCAAAACTGAAAGTTAATTGTAACGTTCAGGGCCTCATAATGACGATGGAACACTCAAATTGCGTCGAGGTTCAATACATCGTCCTCCAGCCGACGTGCCTTCAAGGGGATATTGCTGCCTCGGGCACTATATGGTCCGTCTCCTGTGAGTCTAGATTTTCGACTTCGACGCAAAAATGTTAGTGAGATGTAACGATCATTGCCTCCTAATGACGATAGAACACTCAAATTGCGTCGAGATTGAATACATAGTCCTCCAGCCGACGTGCCTCCAAGGGGATATTGCTGCCTAGGGCACCATATGGTCCGACTCCTGTGAGTCTAGATTTTCGACTCCGACGCAAAAATGATAGTGAGATGTAACGATCAGCGGCTCCTAATGATGATGGAACACTCAAATTGCGTCGAGATTGAATACATCGTCCTCCAGCCGATTTGTCTCCAAGGGGATATTGTTGCCTCGGGGTCCATATGGTCAGTCCCCTGTGAGTCTAGATTTTCGAATCCGACGCATAACTGATAGCTAATTGAAAGGTTTACCGCCTGCTAATGACAATGGAGCACTCCAATTGCGTCGATATTGAATACATCGTCCTTCAGCCGACCTGTCTCCTAGAGTCTATTGCTGCCTCGGGCACCTTATGGTCCGTCTGCAATGAGTCTAGATTTTCGAATCCGACGAAAAACTGATTGTTAATTGTAACATTCAGGGCCTCCTAATTACGATGGAACACTCAAATTGCGTTGCGATCCAATATATCGTCCTCCAGCCGACTTGTCTCCATGGGTCTATTGCTGCCTGGGGCACCTTATGATCGTTCTCCTGTGAGTTTAGATTTTCGAATCCGACGCATTACTGATAATTAATTGAAACGTTCAGGGCCTCCTAATGACGATGGAACACTCAAATTGCATCGAGGTTCAATACATCGTCCTCCAGCCGACGTGCCTCCAAGGGCATATTACTGCCTCAGGCACCATATGGTCCGTCTCCTGTGAGTCTAGATTTTCGATTCCGACGCAAAAATGATAGTGAGATGTAACCATATGCGACTCCTAATGATGATGGAACACTCAAATTGCGTCGAGATTAAATCCATCGGCCTCCAGCCGACTTGTCTCCAAGGGTTTATTGCTGCCTCGGGCACCTTATGGTCGTTCTCCCATGAGTCTAGATTTTCGAATCCGACGCATAACTTATTGTTAATTGAAACGTTCAGCGCCTCCTAATGACGATTGAGCACTCAAATTGCGTCGAGATTCAATACATCGTCCTCCAGCCGACTTGTCTCCAAGGGGATATTGCTGCCTCGGGCACCATATGGTCCGTCTCCTGTGAATCTAAATTTTCGAATCCGACGCATAACTGATAGTTAATTGAAACGTTCAGCGCCTGCTAATGACGATGGAGCACTCAAATTGCGCCGATATTCAATACATCGTCCTTCAGCCGACCTGTCTCCTAGAGTCTATTGCTGCCTCGGGCACCTTATGGTCCGTCTCCAATGAGTCTAGATTTTCGATTCCGACGCAAAAATGATAGTTAATTGTAACGTTCCGGGCCTCCTAATGGCGATGGAACACTCAAATTGGGTCGCGATCCATTATATCGTCCTCCAGCCGACTTGTCTCCAAGGGTCTATTGCTGCCTGGGGCACCATATGATCATTCACCTGAGAGTAGATTTCGAATCCGTCGCTAAAATGATAAATAATTGTCACGTTCAGGGCCTCCTAATGACGATGGAACACTCAAATTGCGTCGAGATTAAATACATCGGCCTCCAGCCGACTTGTCTTCAAGGGGAGATTGCGCCTCGGCAACCATATGTTCAGTCTCCTGTGTGTCTAGATTTTCGATTCCGATGCGAAACTGATAGTTGAATTGTAACGTTTAGGGCCTCCTAATGACGATGGAACACTCAAATTGCGTCGAGATTCATTACATCGTTCTCTAGATGACTTGTCTCCAAGGGGTATTGCTGCCTCGGGCACCATATGGTCCGTCTCCTGTGAGTCTAGATTTTCGATTCCGACGCAAAAATGATAGTGAGATGTAACGACCAGCACCTCCTAATGATGGTGGAACACTCAAATTGCGTCGAGATTAATTACATTGGCCTCCAGGGGACTTGTCCTGAAGGGGACATTGCTGCCTCGGGCACCTGTTGGTTGTCCTCCTGTGAGACTCGATTTTCGAATCCGACGCAAAAATGATAGTTAATTGTAACGTTCAGGGCCTCCTAATGACGATGGAACACTCAAATTGCGTCGAGATTAATTACATCGGACTCCAGCCGACTTGTCTCCAAGGGTCTATTGCTGCCGCAGGCAGCTTATGGTCGTTCTCCTGTGACTCTAGATTTTAGAATCCAACGCAAAACTGATAATTAATTGTAACGTTCATGACCACCTAATGACGATGGAACATTCAAATTGCGTCGAGGTTCAATACATCGTCCTCCAGCCGCCGTGCCTCCAAGGGGATATTGCTGATTCGGGCACCATATGGTCCGTCTCCTGTGAGTCTAGATTTTCGATTCCAACGCAAAAATGTTAGTGCGATGTAACCAATAGCGACTAATAATGATGATGGAACACTCAAATTGCGTCGAGACTCAATACATCGTCCTCCAGCCGACTTGTCTCCAAGGTGATTTTGCTGCCTCGGGCTCCATATGGTCCGTCTCCTGTGAGTCTAGATTTTTTAATCCGACGCGAAACTGATAGTTAATTGTGACGTTCAGGGCCTCCTAATGACGATGGAACACTCAAATTGCGTCGAGATTCAATACATCGTGCTTCAGCCGACTTGTCTCCAATGGTCTATTGCTGCCTCGGGCACCTTATGGTCGTTCTCCTGTGAGTCTAGATTTTCGAATCCGACGCAAAATTGATTGTTAATTGTAACGTTCAATGCCTCCTAATGACGTTGGAACACTCAAATTGCGTCGAGATTCAATACATCGTCCTCCAGCCGACTTGTATCCAAGGGGATATTGCTGTCTCGGGCACCATATGATCGTTCTCCTGAGACTAGATTTTCGAATCCGACTCTAACATGATAGTTAATTGTAACGTTCAGCGCCTCCTAATGACGATGGAACACTCAAATTGCGTTGAGAGTCAATACGTCGTCCTCCAGCCTAGTTGTCTACAAGGGGTTATTGCTGCCTCGTGCTCCATGTGGTCCGGCTCCTGTTAGTCTAGATTTTCGAATCAGACGCAAAAATGATAGTTAATTGTAACGTTGACGGACTCCTAATGACGATGGAACACTCAACTTGTGTCGAGATTCAATACATCGGCCTCCAGCCGACTAGTCTCCAAGGGTTTATTGCTGCCTCGGGCACCTTATGGTCGTTCTCCTATGAGTCTAGTTTTTCGTATCCGACGCATAACTGATAGTAATTTGAAACGTTCAGCGCCTCCGAATGACGATGGAGCACTCAAATTGCGTCGAGATGCAATACATCGTCCTCCAGCCGACTTGTCTCCAAGGGGATATTGCTGCATCGGGCACCATATGGTCCGTCTCCTGTGATTCTAGAATTTCGAATCCGACGCATAACTGATAGTAAATTGAAACGTTCAGCGCATGCTAATGACGATGGAGCACTCAAATTGCGTCGATATTCTATACATCGTCCTTCAGCCGACCTGTCTCCTAGAGTCTATTGCTGCCTCGGGCACCTTATGGTCCGTCTCCAATAAGTCTAGATTTTCGAATCCGACGAAAAACTGATTGTTAATTGTAACATTCGGGGCCTTCTAATTACGATGGAAAACTCAAATTGCGTCGCGATCCATTATATCGTCGTCCAGCCGATCTTGTCTCCAAGGGTCTATTGCTGCCTCGGGCACCATATGGTCCGTCTCCTGTGAGTCTAGCTTTTCGATTCCGACGCAAAAATGATAGTGAGATGTATCGATCAGCGCCTCCTAATGATGGTGAAACACTCAAATTGCGTCGAGAATCAAAACATCGTCCCCCAGCCGACGTGCCTCCAAGGGGATATTGCTGCCTCGGGCACCATATGGTCCGTCTCCTGTGAGTCTAGATTATCGATTCCGACGCAGAAATAATAGTGAGATGTAGCGATCAGCGCCTCTTAATGATGATCGAAAACACAAATTGCGTCGAGATTCAATACATCGTCCTCCAGCCGACTTATCTCCAAGGGGATTTTGCTGCTTTGGGCTCCATATGGTCATTCAGCCGACTTGTCTATAAGGGTCTATTGCTGCCGCAGGCACCTTATGGTCGTTCACCTGTGACTCTGGATTTTAGAATCCGACGCAAAACTCATACTTAATTGTAACGTTCAGGGCCACCTAATGACGATGGAACACTCAAACTCCGTCGAGATTCAATACATCGGCCTCCAGCCGACTAGTCTCCAAGGGTTTACTGCTGCCTCGGGCACCTTATGGTCGTTCTCCTGTGACTCTAGATTTTAGAATCCGACGCAAAACTCATACTTAATTGTAACGTTCAGGGCCACCTAATGACGATGGAACACTCAAACTGCGTCGAGATTCAATACATCGGCCTCCAGCCGACTTGTCTTCAAGGGGACATTGCTGCCTCGGCAACCATATGTTCCGTCTCCTGTGTGTCTAGAATTTCGATTCCGATGCGAAACTGATAGTTGAATTGTAACGTTCAGGGCCTCCAAATGACGATGGAACACTTAAATTGCGTCGAGATTCAATACATCGTCCTTCAGACACCTTGTCTCCAAGGTTCTATTGCTGCCTCGGGCACCTGATGATCGTTCTCCTGTGAGTCTCGATTTTCGAACCCGACGCAAGCAATGATAGTTAATTGTAACGTTCAGGGCCTCCGTATGTCGACAGAACACTCAAATTGCGTCGTGAGTCAATACGACGTCCTCCAGCCTAGTTGTCTACAAGGGGTTATTGATGCCTCGGGCTCCATGTGGTCCGTCTCCTGTTAGTCTAGACTTTCGAATCAGACGCAAAAATGATAATTAATTGTAACGTTCACGGCCTCCTAATGACGATGGAACATTCAACTTGCGTCGAGATTCAATACATTGGCCTCCAGCCGACTTGTCTCCAAGGGTTTATTGCTGCCTCGGGCACCTTATGGTCGTTCTCCTATGAGTCTCAATTTTTTAATTCGACGCATAACTGACAGTTAATTGAAACGTTCAGCGCCTGCTAATGACGATGGAGCACTCAAATTGCGTCGATATTCAATACATCGCCCTTCAGCCGACCGGTCTCCTAGAGTCTATTTCTGCCTCGGGCACCTTATGGTCCGTCTCCAATGAGTCTAGATTTTCGAATCCGACGAAAAACTGATAGTTAATTGTAACTTTCCCGGCCCCCTAATGGCGATGGAACACTCAAATTGCGTCGAGATTCAATACATCGTTCTCTAGATGACTTGTCTCCAAGGGGTATTGCTGCCTCGGGCACCTTATGGTCCGGCTCCAATGAGTCTAGATTTTCGATTCCGACGCAAAAATGATAGTGAGATGTAACGATCAGCGCCTCCTAATGATGATGGAACACTCAAATTGCGTCGAGATTCAATACATCGTCCTCCAGCCGACTTGTCTCCAAGGTGATATTGCTGCCTTGGGCTCCATATGGTCCGTCTCCTGATGGTCTAGATTTTCGAATCAGACGCTAAAATGATAGGTAATTGTAACGTTCATGGCCTCCAAATGACGATGGAACACTCAACTTGCGTCGAGATTCAATACATCGGCCTCCAGCCGACTAGTCTCCAAGGGTTTATTGCTGCCTCGGGCACCTTATGGTCGTTCTCCCATGAGTCTAGATTTTCGAATCCGACGCATAACTGATAGTTAATTGAAACGTTCAGCGCCTCCTAATGACGATTGAGCACTCAAATTGCGTCGAGATTCAATACATCGTCCTCCAGCCGACTTGTCTCCAAGGGGATATTGCTGCCTCGGGCACCATATGGTCCGTCTCCTGTGATTCTAAATTTTCTTATTCGACGCATAACTGATAGTTAATTGAAACGTTCAGCGCCTGCTAATGACGATGGAGCACTCAAATTGCGCCGATATTCAATACATCGTCCTTCAGCCGACCTGTCTCCTAGAGTCTATTGCTGCCTCGGGCACCTTATGGTCCGGCTCCAATGAGTCCAGATTTTCGATTCCGACGCAAAAATGATAGTTAATTGTAACGTTCCGGGCCTCCTAATGGCGATGGAACACTCAAATTGCGTCGAGATTCAATACATCGTGCTTCAGCCGACTTGTCTCCAATGGTCTATTGCTGCCTCGGGCTCCTTATGGTCGTTCTCCTGTGAGTCTAGATTTTCGAATCCGACGCAAAATTGATTGTTAATTGTAACGTTCAATGCCTCCTAATGACGTTGGAACACTCAAATTGCGTCGAGATTCAATACATCGTCCTCCAGCCGACTTGTATCCAAGGGGATATTGCTGTCTCGGGCACCATACGATCGTTCTCCTGAGACTAGATTTTCGAATCCGACGCTAAAATGATATTTAATTGAAACGTTCAGCGCCTCCTAATGACGATGGAGCACTCAAATTGCGTCGATATTCAATACATCGTCCTTCAGCCGACCTGTCTCCTAGAGTCTATTGCTGCCTCGGGCACCTTATGGTCCGTCTCCAATAAGTCTAGATTTTCGAATCCGACGAAAAACTGATTGTTAATTGTAACATTCGGGGCCTTCTAATTACGATGGAAAACTCAAATTGCGTCGCGATCCATTATATCGTCGTCCAGCCGATCTTGTCTCCAAGGGTCTATTGCTGCCTCGGGCACCATATGGTCCGTCTCCTGTGAGTCTAGCTTTTCGTTTCCGACGCAAAAATGATAGTGAGATGTAACGATCAGCGCCTCCTAATGATGGTGGAACACTCAAATTGCGTCGAGAATCAAAACATCGTCCTCCAGCCGACGTGCCACCAAGGGGATATTGCTGCCTCGGGCACCATATGGTCCGTCTCCTGTGAGTCTAGATTATCGATTCCGACGCAGAAATAATAGTGAGATGTAGCGATCAGCGCCTCTTAATGATGATCAAAAACACAAATTGCGTCGAGATTCAATACATCGTCCTCCAGCCGACTTGTCTCCAAGGGGATTTTGCTGCTTTGGGCACCATATGGTCATTCAGCCGACTTGTCTATAAGGGTCTATTGCTGCCGCAGGCACCTTATGGTCGTTCACCTGTGACTCTGGATTTTAGAATCCGACGCAAAACTGATACTTAATTGTAACGTTCAGGGCCACCTAATGACGATGGAACACTCAAATTCCGTCGAGATTCAATACATCGTCCTTCAGCCGACTTGTCTCCAAGCTTCTATTGCTGCCTCGGGCACCTGATGGTCGTTCTCCTGTGAGTCTCGATTTTCGAATCCGACGCAAAAATGATAGTTAATCATAACGTTCAGGGCCTCCTAATGACGATGGAACACTCAAATTGCGTCGAGTCAATACGTCGTCCTCCAGCCTAGTTGTCTACTATTGCTGCCTCGGGCTCCATGTGGTCCGTCTCCTGCTAGTCTAGATTTTCGAATCAGACGCTAAAATGATAGTTAATTCTAAAGTTCAGGGCCTCCTATTGACGATGGAGCACTCAAATTGCGTCGAGATTCAACACATCGTCCTCCAGCGGACTGGTCTCCAAGGGGATATTTCTGCCTCGGGTACCTTATGGTCCGTCTCCAATGAGTCTAGATTTTCGAATCCGACGAAAAACTGATTATTAATTGTAACATTCAGGGCCTCTTAATTACGATGGAACACTCAAATTGCGTCGCGACCCAATATATCGTCCTCCAGCCGACTTGTCTCCAAGGGTCTATTACTGCCTGGTGCATCTTGTGATCGTTCTCCTGTGAGTCTAGATTTTCGAATCCGACGCTAAAATGATTGTTAATTGTAACGTTCAGGGCATCCTAATGACGATGGAACACTCAAAAAGCGTCGAGAGTCAATACGTCGTCCTCCAGCACAGTTGTCTACAACGGGTTATTGCTGCATCGGGCTCCATGTGGTCCGTCTCCTGTTAGTCTAGATTTTCGAATCAGACTCAAAATTGATAGTTAATTGTGACGTTGACGGCCTCCTAATGACGATGGAACACTCAACTTGCGTCGAGATTCAATACATCGGCCTCCAGCCGACTTGTCTCCAAGGGTTTATTGCTGCCTCGGGCACCTTATGGTCGTTCTGCTATGAGTCTAGTTTTTCGTATCCGACGCATAACTGATAGTTAATTGAATCTTTCAGCGCCTGCTAATGACGATGGAGCACTCAAATTGCGATATTCAATACATCGTCCTTCAGCCGACCTGTCTCCTAGAACTTATTGCTGTCTCGGGCACCATATGGTCCGTCTCCTGTGAATCTAGATTATCGATTCCGACGCAAAAATAATAGTGAGATGTAACGATCAGCGCCTCTTAATAATGATCGAACACTCAAATTGCGTCGAGATTTAATACATCGTCCTCCAGCCGACTTGTCTTCAAGGGGATTTTGATGCCGCGGGCTCCACATGCTCATTCCGCCGACTTGTCTATAAGGGTCTATTGCTGCCGCAGGCACCTTATCGTCGTTCTCCTGTGACCCTAGATTTTCAAATACGACGAGAAACTGATTGTTAATTGTAACGGTCAGGGCTTCCTAATGACGATGGAACACTCAAATTGCGTCGCGCTGCAATACATCGTCCACCAGCCGACTTGTCTCCATGGGGATACTGCTGCCTCGGGCACCTTATGGTCTTTTTGTAAGTCTAGATTTTAAAATCCGACGCGAAACTGATAGTTAATTGTAACGTTCAGGGCATCCTAATGACGATGGTACACTCAAATTCCGTCGAGATTCAATACATCGTCCTTCAGCCGACTTGTCTCCAAGGGACTATTGCTGCCTCGGGCACCATATGATCCTTCTCCTGAGAGTAGATTTTCGAATCCGACGCGAAAATGATAGTTAAATGTAACGTTCAGGGCCTCCTAATGACGATGGAACACTTAAATTGCGTCGAGATTAAGTACATCGGACTCCAGCCGACTTGTCTCCAAGGGTCTATTGCTGTCTCTGGCACCTTTTGGTCGTTCTCCTGTGAGTCTACATTTTCGAATCCGACGCATAACTGATAATTAATTGTAACGTTCAGGGCATCCTAATGACGATGGAACACCCAAATTGCGTCGAGATTCATTACATCGTCCTCCAGCCGACTTGCATCCAGGGGATATTTCTGTCTCGGGCACCATATGATCCTTCTCCTGAGAGTAGATTTTCGAATCCGACGCTAAAATGATAGTTAATTGTAACGTTCAGCGGCTCCTAATGACGATGAAACACTCAAATTGCGTTGAGAGTCAATACATCGTCCTCCAGCCTAGTAGTCTACAAAGGATTATTGCTGCCTCGGGCTCCATGTGGTCCGTCTCCTGTTAGTCTAGATTTTCGTATCAGACGCAAAAATGATAGTTAATTGTAACGTTCACAGCCTCCTAATGACGATGGAACACTCAACTTGCGTCGAGATTCAATACATCGGCCTCCAGCAGACTTGTCTCCAAGGGTTTATTGCTGCCTCGGGCACCTTATGGTCGTTCTCCTATGAGTGTAGATTTTCGAATCCGACGCATAACTGATAGTTAATTGAAACGTTCAGCGCCTCCTAATGACGATGGAGCACTCAAATTGCGTCTATATTCAATACATCGTCCTTCAGCCGACCTGTCTCCTAGAGTCTATTGCTGCCTCAGGCACCTTATGGTCGTTCTCCTGTGAGTCTAGATTTTGGAATGCGACGCATAACTGATAGTTAATTGTAACGTTCAGGACATCCTAATGACGATGGAAAACTCAAATTGCGTCCAGATTCAATTCATCGTCCTCCAGCCGACTTGTCTCCAAGGGGATATCGCTGCCTCGGGCACCACATGGTCCGCCTCCGTTGATTCTACATTATCGAATCCGACGCAAAAGTGATAGTTAATTCTAACGTTCAGAGCCTCCTAATGACGACAGAGCACTCAAATTGCGTCGCGATTCAACACATCGTCCTCCAGCGGACTGGACTCCAAGGGGATATTTCTGCCTCGGGTACCTTATGGTCCGTCTCCAATGAGTCTAGATTTTCGAATCCGACGAAAAACTGATTGTTAATTGTAACATTCAGGGCCTCTTAATTACGATGGAACACTCAAATTGCGTCGAGATTCAATACATCGTCCTCCAGCCGACTTGTCTCTAAGGGGATTTTGCTGCCTCGGCCACCATATGATCCTTCTCCTGAGAGTAGATTTTCGAATCCGACGCTAAAATGATAGTTAATTGTAACGTTCAGCGCCTCCTAATGACGATGGAACACTCAAATTACGTCGAGAGTCAATACGTCGTCCTCCAGTCTAGTTGTCTACAAGGGGTTATTGCTGCCTCGGGCTATATGTGGTCCGTCTCCTGTTAGTCTAGATTTTCGAATCAGACGCAAAAATGATAGTTAATTGTACCGTTCACGGCCTCCTAATGACGATGGAACACTCAACTTGCGTCGAGATTTAATACATCGGCCTTCAGCCGACTTGTCTCCAAGGGGATTTCGCTGCCTCGGGCACCACATGGTTGGTCTCCGTTGATTCTACATTTTTGAATCCGACGCAAAACTGATAATTATTTGTAACGTTCTGGGCTTTCTAATGACGATGGAGCACTCAAATTGCGTTGAGATTCAATACATGGTCCTCCAGCCGACGTGTCTCCAAGGGGTATTGCTGCTTCGGGCACCATATGGTCCGTCTGCTGTGAGACTAGATTTTAGATTCCGACGCAAAAATGATAGTGAGATGTAACCATCAGCGCCTCCTAACGATGATGGAACACTCAAATTGCGTCGAGATTCAATACATCGTCCTCAAGCCGACTTGTCTCCAAGGGGATTTTGCTACCTCGGGCTCCATGTGGACCGTCTGCTGTTAGTCTAGATTTTCGAATCAGACGCTAAAATGATAGTTAATTGTAACGTTCACGGCCTCCTATTGACGATGGAACACTCAACTTGCGTCGAGATTCAATACATCGGCCTTCCGCCGAATTGTCTCCAAAGGCTTATTGCTGCCTCGGGCACCTTATTGTCGTTCTCCTATGAGACTAGATTTTCGGACCCGACGCATAACTGATAGTTAATTGAAACGTTCAGCACCTCCTAATGACGATGGAGCACTGAAATTGCGTCGAGATTCAATACATCGTCTTCCAGCCGACTTGTCTCCAAGGCGATATTGCTGCCTCGGGCAACATATGGTCCGTCTCCTGTGATTCTAGTTTTGCGAATCCGACGCATAACTGATAGTAAATTGAAACGTTCAGCGCCTCCTAATGACGATGGAGCACTGAAAATGCGTCGATATTCAATATATCGTCCTTCAGCCGACCTGTCTCCAAGAGTCTATTGCTGCCTCAGGCACCTTATGGTCCGTCTCCAATGAGTCTAGTTTTTCGCATCCGACGAATAACTGGTAGTTAATTGTAACATTCAGTGCCTCCTAATTACGATGCAACACTCAAATTGCGTCGCGATCCAATATATCGTCCTCCAGCCGACTTGCCTCCATGGGGATATTGCTGCCTCGGGCACAATATGGTCGTTCTGTGAATCTAGATTTTAGAATCCGACGATAAACTGATAGTTAATTGTAACGTTCAGGGCCTGCTAATGACGATGGAACACTCAAATTGCTTCGAGGATCAATACATCGTCCTCCTGCCGTTTTGTCTCCAAGGGGTATTGCTGCCTCGGGCACCATATGGTCCGTCTCCTGTGAGTCTAGATTTTAGAATACGACGCAAAAATGTTGTTAATTGTAACGTTCAGGGCCTCCTAATGACGATGGAACACTCAAATTGCGTCGAGGTTCAATACATCGTCCTCCAGCCGACGTGCCTCCAGGGGATATTGCTGCCTCGGGCACCATATGGTCCGTCTCCTGTGAGTCTAGATTTTCGATTCCGACGCAAAAATGATAGTGAGATGTAACCATCAGCGCCTCCTAATGGTGATGGAACACTCAAATTGCGTCGATATTCAATACATCGTCCTCCAGCCGACTTGTCTCCAAGGTGATTTTGCTGCCTCGGGATCCATATGGTCCGTCTCCTGTGAGTCTAGATTTTTGAATCCGACGCGAAACTGATAGTTAATTGTAACGTTCAGGGCCTCCTAATGGCGATGGAACACTCAAATTGCGTCGAGATTCAATATATCGTCCTCCAGCCGACTTGTCTCCATGGGGATATTGCTGCCGCTGGCACCTTATGGTCGTTCTGTGAATCTAGATTTTAGACTCCAACGCGAAACTGATAGTTAATTGTAAAGTTCAGGGCTTCCAAATAACGATGGAACACTCAAATTGCATCCAGATTCAATACATCGTTCTCCAGCCGAGTTGCCTCCCAGGGGATATCGCTGCCTCGGGCACCACGTGGTCCGTTTCCGTTGATTCTACATTTTCGAATCCGACGCAAAACTGATAGTTAATTGTAACGTTCAGGGCCTCCTAATGGCGATGGAACACTCAAATTGCGTCGAGATTCAATATATCGTCCTCCAGCCGACTTGTCTCCATGGGGATATTGCTGCCTCTGGCACCTTATGGTCGTTCTCCTATGAGACTATATTTTCGAATCCGACGCATAACTGATAGGTAATTGAAACGTACAGCGTCTCCTAATGACGATGTAACACTCAAATTGCGTCGGGATTCAATACATCGTCCTCCGGCCGTCTTGTCTCCATGGGGATATTGCTGCCTCGGGCACCTTATGGTCGTTCTGTGAATCTAGATTTTAGAATCCGACGCGAAACAGATAGTTAATTGTAACGTTCAGGGGTTCCTAATGACGATGGAACACTCAAATTGCTTCGAGGTTCAATTCAACGTCCTCTAGCCGAAGTGCCTCCTAGGGGATATTGCTGCCTCGGGCACCATATGGTCCGTCTCCTGTGAGTCTAGATTTTCGATTCCGCCGCAAAAATGATAGTGAGATGTAACGATCAGCGCGTCCTAATGATGATGGAACACTCAAATTGCGTGGAGATTCAGTACATCGTCCTCCAGCCGATTTGTCTCCAAGGGGATATTTTTGCTTCGGGCTCCAATTGGTCCGTCTCCTGTGTGTCTAGATTTTTGAATCCGACGCGAAACTGATAGTTAGTTGTGACGTTCAGGGCCTCCTATTGACGATGGAACACTCAAATTGCGTCGAGATTCAATACATCGTCCTTCAGCCGACTTGTCTCCAAGGGTCTATTGCTGCCTCGTGCACCTTATGGTCGTTCTCCTGTGTGTCTAGATTTTCGAATCCGACGCAAAACTGATTGTTAATTGTAACGTTCAGGGCCTCCTAATGACGTTGGAACACTCAAATTGCGTCGAGATTCAATACATCGTCCTCCAGCCGACTTGTTTCCAAGGGAATATTGCCGTCTCGAGCACCCTATGATCCTTCTCCTGAGAGTAGATTTTCGAATCCGACGCTAAAATGATAGTTAATTGTAACGTTCAGCGCCTCCTAATGACGATGGAGCACTCAAATTGCGTCGAGATTCAATACATCGGCCTCCAGCCGACTTGTCTCCATGGGGATATTGCTGCCTCGGGCACCTTATGGTTGTTCTCCTGTGAGTCTAGATTTTCGAATTCGACGCGAAACTGATGGTTAATTGTAACGTTCAGGGCTTCCTAATGACGATGGAACACTCAAATTGCGTCGAGATTCAATACATCGTCCTCCAGCCGACTTGTCTCCAAGGGTCTATTGCTGCCTCGTGCACCTTACGGCCGTTCTCCTGTGTGTCTAGATGTTCGAATCCGACGCATAACTGATAGTTAATTGAAACGTTCAGCGCCTCCACATGACGATGGAGCACTCAAATTGCGTCGATAATCAATACATCGTCCTTCAGGCGACTTGTCTCCAAGGGTCTATTGCTTCCTGGGGCACCTTATGATCGTTCTCCTGTGAGTCTAGCTTTTCGAATCCGACGCATAACTGATAGTTAATTGTAACGTTCAGGGCCTCCCAATGGCGATGGAACACTCAAATTGCGTCGAGATTCAATATATCGTCCTCCAGCCGACTTGTCTCCATGGGGATGTTGCTGCCGCTGGCACCTTATGGTCGTTCTGTGAATCTAGATTTTAGACTCCAACGCGAAACTGATAGTTAATTGTAAAGTTCAGGGCTTCCAAATAACGATGGAACACTCAAATTGCATCCAGATTCAATACATCGTTCTCCAGCCGAGTTGTCTCCCAGGGGATATCGCTGCCTCGGGCACCACATGGTCCGTTTCCGTTGATTCTACATTTTCGAATCCGACGCAAAACTGATAGTTAATTGTAACGTTCAGGGCCTCCTAATGGCGATGGAACACTCAAATTGCGTCGAGATTCAATATATCGTCCTCCAGCCGACTTGTCTCCATGGGGATATTGCTGCCTCTGGCACCTTATGGTCGTTCTCCTATGAGACTATATTTTCGAATCCGACGCATAACTGATAGGTAATTGAAACGTACAGCGTCTCCTAATGACGATGTAACACTCAAATTGCGTCGAGATTCAATACATCGTCCTCCGGCCGTCTTGTCTCCATGGGGATATTGCTGCCTCGGGCACCTTATGGTCGTTCTGTGAATCTAGATTTTAGAATCCGACGCGAAACTGATAGTTAATTGTAACGTTAAGGGGTTCCTAATGACGATGGAACACTCAAATTGCTTCGAGGTTCAATTCATCGTCTTGTAGCCGACTTGTCTCCAAGGGGTATTGCTGCCTCGGGCACCATATGGTCCGTCTCCTGTGAGTCTAGGGTTTCGAATCCGACGCAAAAATGTTGTTAATTGTAACGTTCAGGGCATCCTAATGACGATGGAACACTCAAATTGCGTCGAGGTTCAATACATCGTCCTCCAGCCGACGTGCCTCCAAGGGGATATTGCTGCCTCGGGCACCATATAGCCCTTCTCTTGTGAGTCTAGATTTTCGATTCCGACGCAAAAATGATAGTGATATGTAACCATCAGCGCCTCCTAATGATGATGGAACACTCAAATTGCGTCGAGATTCAATACATCGTCCTCCAGCCGACTT
This sequence comes from Schistocerca serialis cubense, assembly GCF_023864345.2. Classification (NCBI taxonomy): domain Eukaryota; kingdom Metazoa; phylum Arthropoda; class Insecta; order Orthoptera; family Acrididae; genus Schistocerca; species Schistocerca serialis. The sequence goes on from NC_064642.1 coordinate 845,526,295, forward strand.
GTCTCCAAGGGGATTTTGCTGCCTCGGGATCCATATGGTCCGTCTCCTGTGAATCTAGATTTTTGAATCCGACGCGAAACTGATAGTTAATTGTAACGTTCAGGGCCTCCTAATGGCGATGGAACACTCAAATTGCTTCGAGATTCAATACATCGTCCTCCAGCCGACTTGTCTCCATGGGGATATTGCTGCCTCGGGCACCTTATGGTCGTACTGTGAATCTAGATTTTAGACTCCGACGCGAAACTGATAGTTAATTGTAACGTTCATGGCTTCCTAATGACGATGGAACACTTAAATTGCGTCCAGATTCAATGCATCGTCCTACAGCCGTCTTGTCTCCCAGGGGATATCGCTGCCTCGGGCAACACATGGTCCGTCTCCGTTGATTCAACATTTTCGAATCAGACGCAAAACTGATAGTTAATTGTAACGTTTAGGGCCTCCTAATGACGATGGAGCACTCAAATTGCGTCGCGATTCGACACATCGTCCTCCAGCGGACTGGTCTCCAAGGGGATATTGCTGCCTCGGGCACCATATGGTCCGTCTCCTGTGAGTCTAGATTTTCGATTCCGACGCAAATATGATAGTGAGATGTAACGATCAGCGCCTCCTAATTATGATGGAACACTCAAATTGCTTCGAGATTCAGTACATCGTCCACCAGCCGACTTGACTTCAAGGGGTTTTTGCTGCGTCGGGCTCCATATGGTCCGTCTCCTGTGAGTCTAGATTTTTGAATCCGACGCGAAACTGATTGTTAATTGTGAAGTTCAGGGCCTCCTAATGACGATGGAACACTCTAATTGCGTCGAGATTCAATACATCGTCCTTCAGCCGATTTGTCTCCAAGTGTCTGTTGCTGCCTCGGGCACGTTATGGTCGTTCTCCTGTGAGTCTAGATTTTAGAATCCGACGCAAAACTGATACTTAATTGTAACGTTCAGGGCCTCCTAATGACGATGGAACACTCAAATTGCGTCGAGATTCCATACATCGGCCTCCAGCCGACTTGCCTCCATGGGGACATTACTGCCTCGGGCACCTTATGGTCCGTCTCCTGTGAGTACAGATTTTCGATTCCGACGCAAAAATGATAGTGAGATGTAACCATCAGCGCCCCCTAATGATGATGGAACACTCAAATTGCGTCGAGATTCAATACATCGTCCTTCTGCCGATTTGTCTCCAAGGGGATATTGCTGCCTCGGGCACCTCATGGTCGTCTCCCTGTTAGTCTAAATTTTAGAATCCGACGCAAAACTGATAATTAATTGTAATGTTCAGGGACTCATAATGACGATGGAACACTCAAATTGCGTCGAGATTCAATACATCGTCCTTCAGCCGACTTATCTCCGAGGGTCTATTGCTGCCTCGGGCACCTTATGGTCGTTCTCCTGTGTGTCTAGATTTTCGAATCCGACGCAAAACTGATTGTTAACTGTAACGTTCAGGGCCTCCTAATGACGTTGGAACACTCAATTTGCGTCGAGATTCAATACATCGTCCTCCAGCCGACTTGTATCGAAGGGGATATTGCCGTCTCGAACACCATATGATCGTTCTCCTGAGAGTAGATTTTCGAATCCGACGCTACAATGATAGTTAATTGTAACCTTCAGCGCCTCCTAATGACGATGGAGCACTCAAATTGCGTCGAGTTTCAATACATCGGCCTCCAGCCGACTTGTCTCCATGGGTATATTGCTGCCTCGGGCCCCTTATGGTCGTTCTCCTGTGAGTCTAGATTTTCGAATCCGACGCGAAACTGATTGTTAATTGTAACGGTAAGGGCTTCCTAATGACGATGGAACTCTTAGATTGCGTCGAGATTCAATACATCGTCCTTCAGCCGACTTGTCTCCAAGGGTCTATTGCTGCCTCGTGCACCTTATGGTCGTTCTCCTGTGTGTCTAGATTTTCGAATCCGACGCAAAACTGATTGTTAATTGTAACGTTCAGGGCCTCCTAATGACGTTGGAACACTCAAATTGCGTCGAGATTCAATACATCGTCCTCCAGACCGACTTGTTTCCAAGGGGATATTGCCGTCTCGAGCACCATATGATCCTTCTCCTGAGAGTAGATTTTCGAATCCGACGCTAAAATGATAGTTAATTGTAACGTTCAGCGCCTCCTAATGACGATGGAGCACTCAAATTGCGTCGAGATTCAATACATCGGCCTCCAGCCGACTTGTCTCCATGGGGATATTGCTGCCTCGGGCACCTTATGGTTGTTCTCCTGTGAGTCTAGATTTTCGAATTCGACGCGAAACTGATGGTTAATTGTAACGTTCAGGGCTTCCTAATGACGATGGAACACTCAAATTGCGTCGAGATTCAATACATCGTCCACCAGCCGACTTGTCTCCAAGGGTCTATTGCTGCCTCGTGCACCTTACGGACGTTCTCCTGTGTGTCTAGATGTTCGAATCCGACGCATAACTGATAGTTAATTGAAACGTTCAGCGCCTCCTCATGACGATGGAGCACTCAAATTGCGTCGATAATCAATACATCGTCCTTCAGGCGACTTGTCTCCAAGGGTCTATTGCTTCCTGGGGCACCTTATGATCGTTCTCCTGTGAGTCTAGCTTTTCGAATCCGACGCATAACTGATAGTTAATTGTAACGTTCAGGGCCTCCTAATGGCGATGGAACACTCAAATTGCGCCGAGATTCAATATATCGTCCTCCAGCCGACTTGTCTCCATGGGGATATTGCTGCCGCTGGCACCTTATGGTCGTTCTGTGAATCTAGATTTTAGACTCCAACGCGAAACTGATAGTTAATTGTAAAGTTCAGGGCTTCCAAATAACGATGGAACACTCAAATTGCATCCAGATTCAATACATCGTTCTCCAGCCGAGTTGTCTCCCAGGGGATATCGCTGCCTCGGGCACCACATGGTCCGTTTCCGTTGATTCTACATTTTCGAATCCGACGCAAAACTGATAGTTAATTGTAACGTTCAGGGCCTCCTAATGGCGATGGAACACTCAAATTGCGTCGAGATTCAATATATCGTCCTCCAGCCGACTTGTCTCCATGGGGATATTGCTGCCTCTGGCACCTTATGGTCGTTCTCCTATGAGACTATATTTTCGAATCCGACGCATAACTGATAGGTAATTGAAACGTACAGCGTCTCCTAATGACGATGTAACACTCAAATTGCGTCGAGATTCAATACATCGTCCTACGGCCGTCTTGTCTCCATGGGGATATTGCTGCCTCGGGCACCTTATGGTCGTTCTGTGAATCTAGATTTTAGAATCCGACGCGAAACTGATAGTTAATTGTAACGTTCAGGGGTTCCTAATGACGATGGAACACTCAAATTGCTTCGAGGTTCAATTCATCGCCCTCTAGCCGACTTGTCTCCAAGGGGTATTGCTGCCTCGGGCACCATATGGTCCGTCTCCTGTGAGTCTAGGGTTTCGAATCCGACGCAAAAATGTTGTTAATTGTAACGTTCAGGGCCTCCTAATGACGATGGAACACTCAAATTGCGTCGAGGTTCAATACATCGTCCTCCAGCCGACGTGCCTCCAAGGGGATATTGCTGCCTCGGGCACCATATAGCCCTTCTCTTGCGAGTCTAGATTTTCGATTCCGACGCAAAAATGATAGTGATATGTAACCATCAGCGCCTCCTAATGATGATGGAACACTCAAATTGCGTCGAGATTCAATACATCGTCCTCCAGCCGACGTGTCTCCAAGGGGATTTTGCTGCCTCGGGATCCATATGGTCCGTCTCCTGTAAATCTAGATTTTTGAATCCGACGCGAAACTGATAGTTAATTGTAACGTTCAGGGCCTCCTAATGGCGATGGAACACTCAAATTGCTTCGAGATTCAATACATCGTCCTCCAACCGACTTGTCTCCATGGGGATATTGCTGCCTCGGGCACCTTATGGTCGTACTGTGAATCTAGATTTTAGACTCCGACGCGAAACTGATAGTTAATTGTAACGTTCAGGGCTTCCTAATGACGATGGAACACTTAAATTGCGTCCAGATTCAATGCATCGTCCTACAGCCGTCTTGTCTCCCAGGGGATATCGCTGCCTCGGGCAACACATGGTCCGTCTCCGTTGATTCAACATTTTCGAATCAGACGCAAAACTGATAGTTAATTGTAACGTTTAGGGCCTCCTAATGACGATGGAGCACTCAAATTGCGTCGCGATTCGACACATCGTCCTCCAGCGGACTGGTCTCCAAGGGGATATTGCTGCCTCGGGCACCATATGGTCCGTCTCCTGTGAGTCTAGATTTTCGATTCCGACGCAAATATGATAGTGAGATGTAACGATCAGCGCCTCCTAATTATGATGGAACACTCAAATTGCTTCGAGATTCAGTACATCGTCCACCAGCCGACTTGACTTCAAGGGGTTTTTGCTGCGTCGGGCTCCATATGGTCCGTCTCCTGTGAGTCTAGATTTTTGAATCCGACGCGAAACTGATTGTTAATTGTGAAGTTCAGGGCCTCCTAATGACGATGGAACACTCAAATTGCGTCGAAAGTCAATACGTCGTCCTCCAGCCTAGTTGTTTACAATGGCTAATTGCTACCTCGGGCTCCAAGTGGTCCGTCTCCTGTTAGTCTAGATTTTCGAATTCGACGCAAAAATGTTGTTAATTATAACGTTCAGGGCCTCCTAATGACGATGGAACACTCAAATTGCGTCGAGGATCAATACATCGTCCTCCAGCCGACGTGCTTCCAAGGGGTATTGCTGCCTCGGGCACCATATGGTGCGTCTCCTGTGAGTCTAGATTTTCGATTCCGACGCAAAAATGATAGTGAAATGTAACCATCAGCGTCTCCTAATGATGATGGAACACTCAAATTGCGTCGAGATTCAATACATCGTCCTCCAGCCGACTTGTCTGTAAGGGAATTTTGCTGCCTCGGGATCCGTATGGTCCGTCTCCTGTGAGTCTAGATTTTTGAATCCGACGCGAAACTGATAATTAATTGCAACGTTCAGGGCCTCCTAATGACGATGGTTCACTCAAATTGCGTCGAGATTCAATACAACGTCATTCAGCCAACTTGTCTCCAAGTGTCTATTGCTGCCTCGGGCACGTTATGGTCGTTCTCCTGTGAGTCCAGATTTTAGAATCCGACGCAAAACTGATACTTAATTGTAATGTTCGGGGCCTCCTAATGACGATGGAACACTCAAATTGCGTCGAGATTCCATACATCGGCCTCCAGCCGACTTGTCTCCAAGGGGACATTACTGCCTCGGGCACCCTATGGTCCGTCTCCTGTGAGTCTAGATTTTCGATTCCGATGCGAAACATAGTTAATTGTAATGTTCAGGGCCTCCTAATGACGATGGAACATTCAAATTGCGTCGAGAATCAATACATCGTCCTTCAGCCGACTTGACTCCAAGGTTCTACTGCTGCCTCGGGCACATTATGGTCGTTATCCTGTGAGTATCGATTTTCGAATCCGACGCAAAACTGATAGTTAATTGTAACGTTCAGGGCCTCCTAATGACGATGGAACACTCTAATTGCGTCGAGGTCCAATACATCGTCCTCCAGCCGAAGTGCCTCCTAGGGGATATTGCTGCCTCGGGCACCATATGGTCCGTCTCCTGTGAGTCTAGATTTTCGATTCCGCCGCAAAAATGATAGTGAGATGTAACGATCAGCGCGTCCTAATGATGATGGAACACTCAAATTGCGTGGAGATTCAGTACATCGTCCTCCAGCCGATTTGTCTCCAAGGGGATATTTTTGCTTCGGGCTCCAATTGGTCCGTCTCCTGTGTGTCTAGATTTTTGAATCCGACGCGAAACTGATAGTTAGTTGTGACGTTCAGGGCCTCCTAATGACGATGGAACACTCAAATTGCGTCGAGATTCAATACATCGTCCTTCAGCCGACTTGTCTCCAAGGGTCTATTGCTGCCTCGTGCACCTTATGGTCATTCTCCTGTGTGTCTTGATTTTAGAATCCGACGCAAAACTGATTGTTAATTGTAACGTTCAGGGCCTCCTAATGACGTTGGAACAGTCAAATTGCGTCGAGATTCAATACATCGTCCTCCAGCCGACTTGTTTCCAAGGGGATATTGCCGTCTCGAGCACCATATGATCCTTCTCCTGAGAGTAGATTTTCGAATCCGACGCTAAAATGATAGTTATTTGTAACGTTCAGCGCCTCCTAATGACGATGGAGCACTCAAATTGCGTCGAGATTCAATACATCGGCCTCCAGCCGACTTGTCTCCATGGGGATATTGCTGCCTCGGGCACCTTATGGTTGTTCTCTTGTGAGTCTAGATTTTCGAATTCGAAGCGAAACTGATGGTTAATTGTAACGTTCAGGGCTTCCTAATGACGATGGAACACTCACATTGCGTCGAGATTCAATACATCGTCCTCCAGCCGACTTGTTTCCAAGGGTCTATTGCTGCATCGTGCACCTTACGGCCGTTCTCCTGTGTGTCTAGATGTTCGAATCCGACGCATAACTGATAGTTAATTGAAACGTTCAGCGCCTCCTCATGACGATGGAGCACTCAAATTGCGTCGATAATCAATACATCGTCCTTCAGGCGACTTGTCTCCAAGGGTCTATTGCTTCCTGGGGCACCTTATGATCGTTCTCCTGTGAGTCTAGCTTTTCGAATCCGACGCATAACTGATAGTTAATTGTAACGTTCAGGGCCTCCTAATGGCGATGGAACACTCAAATTGCGTCGAGATTCAATACATCGTCCTCCAGCCGACTTGTCTCCATGGGAATATCGCTGCCTCGGGCTCCTTATGTTCGTTCTCATGTGTGTCTAGATTTTCGAACCCGACGCGAAACTGATTGTTAATTGTAACGTTCAGAGCTTCCTAATGTCGATGGAACACTCAAATAGCGTCGAGATTCAATACATCGTCCTCCAGCCGATTTGTCTCCAAGTGTCTGTTGCTGCCTCGGGCACGTTATGGTCGTTCTCCTGTGAGTCTAGATTTTAGAATCCGACGCAAAACTGATACTTAATTGTAACGTTCAGGACCTCCTAATGACGATGGGACACGGAAATTGCGTCGAGATTCCATACATCGGCCTCCAGCCGACTTGCCTCCATGGGGACATTACTGCCTCGGGCACCTTATGGTCCGTCTCCTGTGAGTACAGATTTTCGATTCCGACGCAAAAATGATAGTGAGATGTAACCATCAGCGCCCCCTAATGATGATGGAACACTCAAATTGCGTCGAGATTCAATACATCGTCCTTCTGCCGATTTGTCTCCAAGGGGATATTGCTGCCTCGGGCACCTCATGGTCGTCTCCCTGTGAGTCTAAATTTTAGAATCCGACGCAAAACTGATAATTAATTGTAATTTTCAGGGACTCATAATGACGATGGAACACTCAAATTGCCTCGAGATTCAATACATCGTCCTTCAGCCGTCTTGTCTCCGAGGGTCTATTGCTGCCTCGGGCACCTTATGGTCGTTCTCCTGTGTGTCTAGATTTTCGAATCCGACGCAAAACTGATTGTTAACTGTAACGTTCAGGGCCTCCTAATGACGTTGGAACACTCAATTTGTGTCGAGATTCAATACATCGTCCTCCAGCCGACTTGTATCGAAGGGGATATTGCCGTCTCGAGCACCATATGATCGTTCTCCTGAGAGTAGATTTTCGAATCCGACGCTTCAATGATAGTTAATTGTAACCTTCAGCGCCTCCTAATGACGATGGAGCACTCAAATTGCGTCGAGTTTCAATACATCGGCCTCCAGCCGACTTGTCTCCATGGGTATATTGCTGCCTCGGGCCCCTTATGGTCGTTCTCCTGTGAGTCTAGATTTTCGAATCCGACGCGAAACTGATTGTTAATTGTAACGGTAAGGGCTTCCTAATGACGATGGAACTCTCAGATTGCGTCGAGATTCAATACATCGTCATTCAGCCGATATGTCTCCAAGGGTCTAGTGCTGCCTCGGGCACCTCATGGTCGTTTCCCTGTGAGTCTAAATTTTAGAATCCGACGCAAAACTGATAATTAATTGTAATGTTCAGGGACTCATAATGACGATGGAACACTCAAATTGCGTCGAGATTCAATACATCGGCCTCCAGCCGACTTGTCTCTAAGGGGATATTGCTGCCTCTGGCACCATATGGCCCGTCTCCCGTGAGTCCCGATTTTCGATTCCGACGCAATAATGATAGTGAGATGTAACGATCAGTGCCTCCTAATGATGATGGAACACTCAAATTGCGTCGAGATTCAATACATCGTCCTCCAGATGATTTGTCTCCAAGGGGATATTGCTGCCTCGGGCTCCAATTGGTCCGTCTCCTGTGTGTCTAGGTTTTTGAATCCGACGCGAAACTGATAGTTTATTGTGACGTTCCGGTCCTCCTAATGACGATTGAACACTCAAATTGCGTCGAGATTCAATACATCGTCGTTCAGCCGACTTGTCTCCAAGGGTCTATTGCTGCCTCGGGCACCATATGATCCTTCTCCTGAGGGTAGATGTTCGTATCCGACGCTAAAATGATAGTTAACTGTAAGGTTCAGGGCCTCCTATTGACGATGGAACACTCAAATTGCGTCGAGATTCAACACATCGTCCTCCAGCGGACTGGTCTCCAAGGGGATATTGCTGCCTCAGGCGCCTTATGGTAGTTCTCCTGTGAGTCTAGATTTTCGAATCAGACACGAAACTAATAGTTAATTGTAACGTTCTAGGCCTCCTAATGACGATGGAACACTCAAATTGTGTCGAGGTTCAATACATCGTCCTCTAGCCGACTTGTCTCCAAGGGGTATTGCTGCCCCGGGCAACATATGGTCCATCTCCTGTGAGTCTAGATTTTCGAATACAACGCAAAAATGATAGTTAATTGTAATTGCAACTATCAGGGTTTCTTAATGACGATGGAACACTCAAATTGCGTCGAGATTCAATACATCGGCCTAGAGCCGACTTGTCTCCAAGGGGACAACACTGCCTCGGGCACCATATGGTCCGTCTCCTGTGAGTCTAGATTTTCGATTCCGATGCGAAACTTATAGTTAATTGTAATGTTCAGGCCCTCCTAATGACGATGGAACACTCAAATTGCGTCGAGATTCAGTACATCGTCCTTCAGCCGACTTGTCTCCAAGGTTCTATTGCTGCCTCGGGCTCCTTATGGTCGTTCACCTGTGAGTCTCGATTTTCCAATCCGACGCAATACTGATAGTTAATTGTAACGTTCAGGGCCTCCTAATGACGATGGAACACTCAAATTGCGTCGAGATTCAATACATCGTCATTCAGCGGACTTGTCTCCAAGTGTCTATTGCTGCCTCGGGCACGTTATGGTCGTTCTCCATTGAGTCTAGATTTTAGAATCCGACGCAAAACTGATACTTAATTGTAACGGTCAGGGCCTCCTAATGACGATGGAACACTCAAATTGCGTCAAGATTCAATACATCGGCCTTCAGCCGACTTGTCTCCAAGGGGATTTTACTGCCTCGGGCAGCATATGGTCCGTCTCCTGTGAGTCTAGATTTTCGAATCCAACGCAAAAATGATAGTTAATTGTAATTGTAACTATCAGGGCTTCTTGATGACGATGTAACACTCAAATTGCGTCGAGATTCAATACATCGTCATTCAGCCGAATTGTCTCTTAGGGGATATTGCTGCCTCTGGCACTTTATGGTCGTTCTCCTGCGAGTCTTGATTTTCGTATCCGACGCAAAACGTATAGTTAATTGTAACGCTCAGGGCCTCCTAATGACGATGGAACACTCAAATTGCGTCGAGATTCAATACATCGTCCTCCAGCGGACTGCTCTCCAAGGGGATATCACTGCCTCGGGCACCTTATGGACCGTCTCCAGTGAGTGTAGATTTCCGAATCCGACGCAAAACAGTCAGTTAATTGTAACATTCAGGGCCCCCAATGCCGATGGAACACTCAAATTGCGTCGCGATCATATACATCGTCCTCCAACCGACTCGTCTCCAAGGGTCTATTGCTGCCTTGGGGCACCTTATGATCGTTCTCCTGTGAGTCTAGATTTTCGAACCCGACGCAAAACTGATACGTAATTGTAACGTTCAGTGCCTCCTAATGACAATGGAACACTCAAATTGCGTCGAGATTTAATACATCGTCATTCAGCTGAATTGTCTCCAAGTGTCTATTGCTGCCTCGGGCACCTTATGGTCGTTCTCCTGTTAGTCTAGATTTTAGAATCCGACGCAAAACTGATTGTTAATTGTAACAATCAGGGCATCCTAATTACGATGGAACACTCAAATTGCGTCGCGATCCAATATATCGTCCTCCAGCCGACATGTCTCCAAGGGTCCACTGCTGCCTGGGGCACCTGTGAGTCTAGATTTTCGAATCCGACGCATAACTGATAGTTAATTGTAACGTTAAGGGCCTCCTAATAAGGGTGGAACACTCAAATTGCGTCGAGATTCAATACATAGTCCTCCAGCCGACTTGTCTCCATGGGAATATTGCTGCCTCGTGCACCTTATGGTCGTTCTCCTGTGTGTCTAGATTTTCGAATCCGACGCAAAACTGATTGTTAATTGTAACGTTCAGGGCCTCCTAATGACGTTGGAACACTCAAATTGCGTCGAGATTCAATACATCGTTCTCCAGCCGACTTGTCTCCATGGGGATATTGCTGCCTCGGGCACCTTATGGTCGTTCTCCTGTGAGTCTAGATTTTAGAATCCGACGCGAAACTGATACTTAATTGTAACGTTCAGGGCCTCCTAATGACGATGGAACACTCAAATTGCGTCGAGATTCAATACATCGTCCTCTCGCCGATTTGTCTCCAAGGAGTATTGCTGCCTCGGTCACCATATGGTTCGTCTCCTGTGAGTCTAGATTTTCGAATCCAACGCAAAAATGATAGTTAATTGTAATTGTAACGATCAGGGCTTCTTATTGACGATGGAACACTCAAATTGCGTCGAGCTTCAATACATCGTCATTCAGCCGACTTGTCTCCAAGTGTCTATTGCTGCCTCGGGCACGTTATGGTCGTTCTCCTGTGAGTCTTGATTTTAGAAGCCGACGCAAAACTGATACTTAATTGTAACGTTCAGGGCCTCCTAATGACGATGGAACACTCAAGTTGCGTCGAGATTCCACACATCGGCCTCCAGCCGACTTGTCTCCAAGGGGACATTACTGCCTCGGGCACCATTTGGTCCGTCACCTGTGAGTCTAGATTTTCGATTCCGACGCAAAAATGATAGTTAATTGTAAGCTTCAGCGCCTGCTTCTGACGATGGAGCACTCAAATTGCGTCGAGATTCAATACATCGGCCTCCAGCCGACTTGTCTCCATGGGTATATTGCTGCCTCGGGCACCTTATTGTCGTTCTCCTGTGAGTCTAGATTTTCGAATCCGACGCGAAACTGATTGTTAATTGTAACGTTATGGGCTCCCTAATGACGATGGAACACTCAAATTGCGCCGGAATTCAATTCATCGTCATTCAGCCGATTTGTCTTCAAGGGTCTATTGCTGCCTCGGGCACCTTATGGTCGTTTCCCTGTGAGGCTAGATTTTAGAATCCGACGCAAAACTGATAATTAATTGTAATGGTCAGGGACTCCTAATGACGATGGAACACACAAATTGCGTCGAGATTCAATACATCGGCCTCCAGCCGTCTTGTCTCCAAGGTGATTTTGCTGCCTCGGGCTCCATATGGTGCGTCTCCTATGAGTCTAGATTTTTGAATCCGACGCGCAACTGATAGTTAATTGTGAAGTTCAGGGCCTCCTAATGACGATAAAACACTCAAATTGCTTCGAGATTCAATACATCGTTCTTCAGCCGACTTGTGTCCAAGGGTCTATTACTGCCTCGGGCACCATATGATCCTTCTCCTGAGAGTAGATTTTCGAATCCGACGCTAAAATGATAGTTAATTGAAACGTTCAGGGCCTTCTAATGACGATGGAACACTCAAGTTGCGTCGAGAATAAATACATCGGCCTCCAGCCGACTTGTTTCCAAGGGTCTATTGCTGCCTCTGGCACCTTATGGTCGTTCTCCAATGAGTCTAGATTTTCCAATCCGACCAAAAACTGATAGTTCATTGTAACGTTTAGGGCCTCCTATTGACGATGGAACACTCAAATTGCGTCGATATTCAATACATCTTCCTTCAGCCGACCTGACTCCAAGAGTCTACTGCTGCCTCAAGCAACTTATGGACGTTCTCCTGTGAGTCTTGATTTCCGAATCCGACGCGTAACTGATAGTTAATTGTAACGTTCAGGGCCTCATATTGGCGATGGAACACTCAGATTGCGACGAGATTCAATACATCGTCCTCCAGCGGACTGGTCTCCAAGGGGATATTACTGCCTCGGGTACCTTATAGTCCGTCTCCAATGAGTCTAGATTTTCGAATCCGACGAAAAACTGATAGTTAATTGTAACATTCAGAGCCTCCTAATTACGATGGAACACTCAAATTGCGTCGCGGTTCAATATATCGTCCTCCAGCCGTCTTGTCGTTAAGGGTCTATAGGTGCCTGGGGCACCTTATGATCGTTCTCCTGTGAGTCTAGATTTTCGAATCTGACGCGAAACTGATTGTTAATTGTAACGTTCAGGGCTTCTTAATGACGATGGAACACTCAAATTGCGTCGAGATTCAATACATCGGCCTCCAGCCGACTTGTCTCCAAGGGGACATTACTGGTCCGTCTCCTGTGAGTCTAGATTTTCGATTCCGATGGTAAACTGATAGTTAATTGTAATGTTCAGGGACTCCTAATGACGATGGAACACTCAAATTGCGTCAAGATTCAATACTTCGTCCTTCAGCCGACATGCCTCCAAGGGGATATTGCTGCCTCGGGCACCATATGGTCCGTCTCCTAGGAGTCTGGATTTTCGATTCCGACGCAAAAATGATAGTGAGATGTAACGATCAGCGCCTGTTAATGATGATGGAACACTCAAATTGCTTCGAGATTATATACATCGTCCTCCAGCTGATTTGTCTCAAAGGGGATATTGCTGCCTCGGGCTCCAATTGGTCCGTCTCCTGTGTGTCTAGATTTTTGAATCCGTCTCGAAATTGATAGTTAATTTTGACGTTCAGGGCCTCCTAATGACGATGGAACACTCAAATTGCGTCGAGATTCAATACATCGTAATTCAGCCGACTTGTCTCCAAGGGTCTATTGCTGCCTCGGGCCCCTTTTGGTCGTTCTCCTGTGAGTCCAGATTATCGAATCCGACGCATGACTGATAGTTAATTGCAACTTTCAGCGCCTCCTAATGACGATGGAACACCCAAATTGCGTCTAGATTCAATACATCGGCCTCCAGCCGACTTGTCTCCAAGGCTCTATTGCTCCCTCGGGCACCTTGTGGTCGTTCTCCTGTGAGTCTAGAATTCGAATCCGACGCAAAACTGATAGTTAATTGTAACGTTCTGGGCCGCCTAATGACGATGGAACACTCAAATTGCGTCAAGGTTCAATACGTCATCCTCCAGCCGACGTGCCTCCAAGGGGATATTGCTGCCTCGGGCACCATATGGTCCGTCTCCTGTGAGTCTAGATTTTCGATTCCGACGCATAAATGATAGTGAGATGTAACGATCAGCGCCTCCTAATAATGATGGCACACTCAAATTGCGTCGAGATTCAATACATCGTCCTCCAGCTGACTTGTCTCCATGGGGATATTGCTGCCTCGGGCACCATATTGTCCGTCTCCTGTGAGTCTAGATTTTCGAATCCGTCGTGAAACTGATGGTTAATTGTAACGTTCAGGGCCTCCGAATGGCAATGGAACACTCAAATTGCGTCGAGATTCTATACATCGTCCTTCAGCCGACTTGTCTCAAAAGGTCTATTGCTGCATCAGGCACCTTATGGTCGTTCTCCTGTGAGTCTAGATTTTCGAATCCGACGCATAACTGATAGTTAATTGTAACGTTCAGGGCCTCCTAATGGCGATGGAACACTCAAATTGCGTCGAGATTCAATACATCGTCCTCCAGCCGACTTGTCTCCATGGGAATATTGCTGCCTCGGGCACCTTATGTTAGTTCTCATATTTGACTAGATTTTCGAATCCGACTCGAAAGTGATTGTTAATTGTAACGTTCAGATCTTCCTAATGACGATGGAACACTCAAGTTGCGTCGAGATTCAATACATCGTCCTCCAGCCGACTTGTCTCCATGGGGATATTGCTGCATGGGCACCTTGTGGTCGTTCTCCTGTGAGTCTAGATTTTAGAATCCGACGCGAAACTGATACTTAATTGTAACGTTCAGGGCCTCCTAATGACGATGGAACACTCAAATCGCGTCGAGATTCAATACATCGTCCTCTAGCCGATTTGTCTCCAAGGAGTATTGCTGCCTCGGGCACCATATGGTTCGTCTCCTGTGAGTCTACATTTTCGAATCCAACGCAAAAATGATAGTTAATTGTAATTGTAACGATCAGGGCTTCTTATTGACGATGGAACACTGAAATTGCGTCGAGCTTCAATACATCGTCATTCAGCCGACTTGTCTCCAAGTGTCTATTGCTGCCGCGGGCACGTTATGATCGTTCTCCTGTGGGTCTTGATTTTAGAATCCGACGCAAAACTGATACTTAATTGTAACGTTCAGGGCCTCCTAATGACGATGGAACACTCAAATTGCGTCGAGATTCCATACATCGGCCTCCAGCCGACTTGTCTCCAAGGGGACATTACTGCCTCGGGCACCATATGGTCCGTATCCTGTGAGTCTAGATTTTCGATTCCGACGCAAAAATGATAGTGAGATGTATCGTTCAGCGCCTCCTAATGATGATGGAACACTCAAATTGCGTCGAGATTCAATACATCGTTCTCGAGCCGATTTCTCTCCAAGGGGATATTCCTGCCTCGGGCTCCAACTGGTCCGTCTCCTGTGTGTCTAGATTTTTGAATCCGACGCGAAACTGATAGTTAATTGTGACGTTCAGGGCCTCCTAATGACGATGGAACACTCAAATTGCGTCGAGATTCAATACATCGTCCTTCAGCCGACTTGTCGCCAAGGGTCTATTGCTGCCTCGGGCACCTGATGGTCGTTCTTCTGTGTGTCTAGATTTTCGAATCCAACGCAAAACTGATTGTTAATTGTAACGTTCAGGGCCTCCTAATGACGTTGGAACACTCAAATTGCGTCGAGATTCAATAAATCGTCCTCCAGCCGACTTGCATCCAAGGGGATATTGCCGTCTCGAGCACCATATGATCCTTCTCCTGAGAGTAGATTTTCGAATCCGACGCTAAAATGATAGTTAATTGTAAGCTTCAGCGCCTCCTAATGACGATGGAGCATTCAAATTGCGTCGAGATTCAATACATCGGCCTCCAGCCGACTTGTCTCCATGGGTATATTGCTGCCTCGGGCACCTTATGGTCGTTTCCCTGTGAGTCTAGATTTTAGAATCCGACGCAAAACCGATAATTAATTGTAATGGTCAGGGACTCCTAATGACGATGGAACACACAAATTGCGTCGAGATTCAATACATCGGCCTCCAGCCGTCTTGTCTCCAAGGTGTTTTGCTGCCTCGGGCTCCATATGGTGCGTCTCCTATGAGTCTAGATTTTTGAATTCGACGCGAAACTGATAGTTAATTGTGAAGTTCAGGGCCTCGTAATGACGATAAAACACTCAAATTGCTTCGAGATTCAATACATCGTTCTTCAGCCGACTTGTGTCCAATGGTCTATTACTGCCTCGGGCACCATATGGTCCTTCTCCTGAGAGTAGATTTTCGAATCCGACGCTAAAATGATAGTTAATTGAAACGTTCAGGGCCTTCTAATGACGATGGAACACTCAAGTTGCGTCGAGATTAAATACATCGGCCTCCAGCCGACTTGTCTCCAAGGGTCTATTGCTGCCTCTGGCACCTTATGGTCGTTCTCCTGTGAGTTTATATTTTCGAATCCGACGCATAACTGATAGTTTATTGTAACGTTCAGGGCATCCTAATGACGATGGAACACTCAAATTGCGTCGATATTCAATACATCTTCCTTCAGCCGACCTGTCGCCAAGAGTCTACTGCTGCCTCAAGCAACTTATGGACGTTTTCCTGTGAGTGTTGATTTCCGAATCCGACGCGTAACTGATAGTTAATTGTAACGTTCAGGGCCTCATATTGGCGATGGAACACTCATATTACGTCGAGATTCAATACATCATCCTCCAGCCGACTTGTCTCGATGGGGATATTGCTGCCTCGGGCACCATATGGTCCGTCTCCTGTGAGTCTAGATTTTCGAATCCGTCGTGAAACTGATGGTTAATTGTAACGTTCAGGGCCTCCGAATGACGATGGAACACTCAAATTGCGTCGAGATTCTATACATCGTCCTTCAGCAGACTTGTTTCCAAGAGTCTATTGCTGCCTCGGGCACCTTATTGTCGTTCTCTTGTGAATCTAGATTTTCAGATCCGAAGCAAAACTGATAGTTAATTGTAACGTTCAGGGCCTCCTAATGACGATGGAACACTCAAACTGCGTCGAGATTCAATACATCGTCCTTCAGCGGACTGGTCTCAAAGGGGATATTGCTGCCTCGGGCACCTTATTGTCCGTCTCCAGTGAGTGTAGATTTTCGAATCCGACGCAAAACTGATAGTTAATTGTAACGTTCAGGGACTCCTAATGACGATGGAACACCCAAATTGCGTCGAGATTCAATACATCGTCCTTCAGCCGACTTGTCTCAAAAGGTCTATTGCTGCATCAGGCACCTTATGGTCGTTCTCCTGTGAGTGTAGATTTTAGAATCCGACGAAAAACTGATAGTTAATTGTAACGTTCAGTGCCTCATAATGACGATAGAACACTCAAATTTCGTCGAGATTCAATACATCGTCATTCAGCCGACTTGTCTCCAAGTGTCTATTGCTGCCACGGGCACTTTATGGTCGTTCTCCTGTGAGTCTAGATTTTAGAATCCGACGCAAAACTGATACTTAATTGTAACGTTCAGTGCCTCCTAATGACGATGGAACACTCAAATTGCGTCGAGATTCAATACATCGGCCTCCAGCCGACTTGTCTCCAAGGTGACATTACTGCCTCGGGCAGTCTCCTGTGAGTCTAGATTTTCGATTCCGATGCGAAACTGATAGTAAATTGTAACGTTCAGGGCCTCCTAATGACGATGGAACACTCATATTGCGTCGAGATGAAATACATCGGTCTCCAGCCGACTTGTCTCCAAGGTGACATTACTGCCTCGGGCAGTCTCCTGTGAGTCTAGATTTTCGATTCCGATGCGAAACTGATAGTTAATTGTAACGTTCAGGGCCTCCTAATGGCGATGGAACACTCAAATTGCGTCGAGGTTCAATACATCGTCCTCCAGAAGACGTGCCTCCAAGGGGATATTGCTGCCTCGGGCACCATATGGTCCGTCTCCTGTGAGTCTAGATTTTCGATTCCGACGCAAAAATTATAGTGAGATGTAACGATCAGCGCACCCTAATGATGATGGAACACTCAAATTGCGTCGAGATTATATACATCGCCCTTCAGCCGATTTGTCTTCAAGGGGATATTGCTGCCTCTGGCTCCCATTGGTCCGTCTCCTGTGTGTCTAGATTTTTGAATCCGACGCGAAACTGATAGTTAATTGTGACGTTCAGGTCCTCCTAATGGCGATGGAACACTCAAATTGCGTCGAGATTCAATACATCGTCCTTCAGCCGAATTGTTTCCGAGGGTCTATTGCTGCCTCGGGCACCTTATGGTCATTCTCTTGTGAATCTAGATTTTCAGATCCGATGCAAAACTGATTGTTAATTGTAACGTTCAGGGCCTCCTAATGACGATGGAACACTCAAATTGCGTCGAGATTCAATACATCGTCCTCTAGCCGACTTGTATCCAAGGGTCTATTGCTGCCCCGGGCACATTATGATAGTTCTACTGTGAGTCTAGATTTTCGAACCCGACGCAAAACTGATAGTTAATTGTAACGTTCAGGGCCTCCTAATGACGATGGAACACTCAAATTACGTCGAGATTCAATACATCGTCCTCCAGCCGACTTGTCACCATGGGGATATTGCTGCCTCAGGCACCTTATGGTCGTTCTGCCGTGAGTCTAGACTTTCGAATCCGACGCGAACCTGATTGTTAATTGTAACGATCAGGGCTTCGTAATAACGATGGCACACTCAAATTGCGTGGAGATTCAATACATCGTCCTCCAGCCGACTTGTCTCCATGGGGATATTGCTGCCTCGGGCACCATATGGTCCGTCTCCTGTGAGTCTAGTTTTCGAATCCGTCGTGAAACTGATGGTTAATTGTAACATTCAGGGCCTCCTAATGCGGATGGAACAATCAAAATGCGTCGCGATCATTTACATCGTCCTCCAGCCTACTCGTCTCCAAGGGTCTATTGCTGCCACGGGCACCTTATGATCGTTCTCCTGTGAGTCTAGATTTTCGAACCCGACTCAAAACTGATAGTTAATTGTAACGTTCAGGGACTCCTAATGACGATGGAACACCCAAATTGCGTCGAGATTCAATACATCGTCCTTCAGCCGACTTGTTTCAAAAGGTCTATTGCTGCATCAGGCACCTTATGGTCGTTCTCCTGTGAGTGTAGATTTTAGAATCCGACGAAAAACTGATAGTTAATAGTAACGTTCAGTGCCTCAAATTTCGTCGAGATTCAATACATCGTCATTCAGCCGACTTGTCTCCAAGTGTCTATTGCTGCCACGGGCACCTTATGGTCGTGCTCCTGTGAGTCTAGATTTTAGAATCCGACGCAAAACTGATACTTAATTGTAACGTTCAGTGCCTCCTAATGACGATGGAACACTCAAATTGCGTCGAGATTCAATACATCGGCCTCCAGCCGACTTGTCTCCAAGGTGATATTACTGCCTCGGGCAGTCTCCTGTGAGTCTAGATTTTCGATTCCGATGCGAAACTGATGGTTAATTGTAACGTTCAGGGCCTCCTAATGACGATGGAACACTCAAATTGCGTCGAAACTCAATACATCGGTCTCCAGCCGACTTGTCTCCAAGGTGACATTACTGCCTCGGGCAGTCTCCTGTGAGTCTAGATTTTCGATTCCGATGCGAAACTGATAGTTAATTGTAACGTTTAGGGCCTCCTAATGGCGATGGAACACTCAAATTGCGTCGAGGTTCAATACATCGTCCTCCAGCCGACGTGCCTCGAAGGGGATATTGCTGCCTCGGGCACCATATGGTCCGTCTCCTGTAAGTCTAGATTTTCGATTCCGACGCAAAAATGATAGTGAGATGTAACGATCAGCGCACCCTAATGATGATGGAACACTCAAATTGCGTCGAAATTATATACATCGCCCTTCAGCCGATTTGTCTTCAAGGGGATATTGCTGCCTCTGGCTCCCATTGGTCCGTCTCCTGTGTGTCTAGATTTTTGAATCCGACGCGAAACTGATAGTTAATTGTGACGTTCAGGGCCTCCTAATGGCGATGGAACACTCAAATTGCGTCGAGATTCAATAGATCGTCCTTCAGCCGAATTGTTTCCAAGGGTCTATTGCTGCCTCGGGCACCTTATGGTCGTTCTCTTGTGAATCTAGATTTTCAGATCCGATGCAAAACTGATTGTTAATTGTAACGTTCAGGGCCTCCTAATGACGATGGAACACTCAAATTGCGTCGAGATTCAATACATCGTCCTCTAGCCGACTTGTATCCAAGGGTCTATTGCAGCCCCGGGCACATTATGATAGTTCTACTGTGAGTCTAAATTTTCGAACCCGACGCAAAACTGATAGTTAATTGTAACGTTCAGGGAATCCTAATGACGATGGAACACTCAAATTACGTCGTGATTCAATACATCGTCCTCCAGCCGACTTGTCACCATGGGGATATTGCTGCCTCAGGCACCTTATGGTCATTCTGCGGTGAGTCTAGACTTTCGAATCCGACGCGATCCTGATTGTTAATTGTAACGATCAGGGCTTCCTAATAACGATGGAACACTCAAATTGCGTCGAGATTCAATACATCGTCATTCAGCCAACTTGTCTCCAAGGGTCTATTGCTGCCTCGAGCACCTTATGGTCGTTCTCCTGTGAGTCTAGATTTTCCCTACCGATGCGAAACTGATTGTTAAATGTAACGTTCAGGGCTTCCATATGTCGATGGAACACTCAAATTGCGTCGAAATTCAATACATCGTTATTCAGCCGATGTGTCTCCAGGGGTCTATTGCTGCCTCGGGCACCTTATGGTCGTTCCCCGGTGAGTCTAGATTTTAGAATCCGTCGCAAAACTGATAGTTAATTGTTATGTTCAGGGCCTCCTAATGACGATGGACCACTCAAATTGCGTCGAGATTCAATACCTCGGCCTCCAGCCGACTTGTCTCCGAAGGTCTATTGCTGCCTCGGGCACCTTATGGTCGTGCTCCTGTGAGTCTATATTTTCGAAACCGACGCATAACTGATAGTTAATTGAAACTTTCAGCGCATCCCAATGACGATGGAGCACTCAAATTGCGTCGAGATTCAAAACATCGTCCTCCAGCAGACTTGTCACCAAGGGGATATTGCTGCCTCGGGCACCATATGGTTAGTCTCCTGGGAGTCTAGATTTTCGAATCCGACACATAACTGATAGTTAATTGTAACGTTTAGGGCATCCGAATGGCGTTGGAATACTCAAATTGTGTCGAGATTCAATACATCGTCCTCCAGCTGACTTGTCTCCAAGGGGATATCGCTGCCTCGGGCACATGGTCCGTCTCCGGTGATTCTACATTTTCGAGTCCGACGCAAAACTGATAGTTAATTGTAAATTTCAGGGCCTCCTAATGATGATGGAGCACTGAAATTGCGTCGAGATTCAATACATCGGCCTACAGCCGACTTGTCTACAAGGGGATTTTGCTGCCTCGGGCACCATATGGTACGTCTCCTGTGAGTCTAGATTTTCGATTCCGACGCAAAAATGATAGTGAGATGTAACGATCAGCGCCTCATATGATGATGGAACACTCAAATTGCGTCGAGATTCAATACATCGTCCTCCAGCCGACGTGTCTCCAAGGGGATTTTGCTGCCTCGGGCTCCATATGTTCCGTCTCCTGTAAGTCCACATTTTCGAATCCGAAGCAAAACTGATAGTTAATTGTAACGTTCAGGGCCTCCTAATGACGATGGAGCACTCAAAATGCGTCGCGATTCAACACATCGTCCTCCAGCGGACTGGTCTCCAAGGGTCTATTTCTGCCTCGGGCACTTAATAGTCCTTCTCCTGTGAGTCTTGATTTTCGAATCCGACGCAAAACAGTTAGTTAATTGTAACGCTCAGCGCATCCTAATGACTATGGAACACTCAAGTTGCGTCTAGTTTCAATACATCGTCCTCCAGGCGACTTGTGTCCAAGGTGATATTGATGCCTCGGGCACCATATGGCCCGTCTCCTCTGAATCTAGATTTTCGAATCCGACGTGAGACCTAGTTAATTGAATTGTTCAGGGCCTGCTAATGACGATGGAACACTCAAATTGCGTCGAGATTCAATACATCGTCCTACAGCCGACTTGTCTCCAAGGGTCCATTTCTGCCTCGGGCACCTTATGGTCTTTCTCCTGTGAGTCTTGATTTTCGAATCCGACGCAAAACAGATAGTTAATTGTAACGCTCAGGGCCTCCTAATGACGATGAAACACTCAAATTGCTACGAGTATCAATACATCGTCCTCCAGCCGACTTGTCTCCAAGGGGATATTGCTGCCTCGGGCACCAAATGGTCCGTCTCCAGTGAGTCTAGATTTTCGAATCCGACGAAAAACTGATAGTGAATTGTAACATTCAGGGCCTCCTAATTACGATGGGGCACTCAAATTGCGTCGCGATCCAACACATTGTCCTCCAGCCGACTTGTCTCCAAGGGTCTATTGCTGCCTGGGGCACCTTATAATCGTTCTCCTGTGAGTCTAAATTTTCGAGTCCGACGCAAAACTGATAGTTAATTGTAACGCTCAGCGCATCCTAATGACGATGGAACACTCAAGTTGCGTCGAGTTTCAATACATCGTCCTCCAGCCTACTTGTCTCCAAGGGGATATTGCTGCCTCTGGCACCGTATGGTCCGTCTCCTGTGAGTCTAGATTTTCGATTCCGACGCGAAACTGATAGTTAATTGTAACGTTCAGGGCCTCCTAATGACGATGGAACACTCAAATTGCGTCGAGATTGAGTACATCGGACCCCAGCCGACTTGCCTCCAAGGGTCTATTGCTGCCTGAAGCACCTTATGGCCGTTCTCCTGTGAGTCCAGATTTTCGAATCCGACGCATAACTGATAGTTAATTGTAAAGTTCAGGGCCTCTTAATGACGATGGAACACTCAAATTGTGTCGAGATTCAATACATCGTCCTCCAGCCGACTTGTCTCCAAGGGTCTATTGCTGCCTCGGGCACCTTATGGTCGTTCTCCTGTAAGTCTAGATGTTCGAGTCCGACGCAAAACTGATAGTTAATTGTAACGCTCAGCGCATCCTAATGACGATGGAACACTCAAGTTGCGTCGAGTTTCAATACATCGTCCTCCAGCCTACTTGTCTCCAAGGGGATATTGCTGCCTCGGGCACCATATGGTCCGTCTCCTGTGAGTCTAGGTTTTCGAATCCGACGTGAAACATAGTTAATTGAAACGTTCGGGTCTCCAAATGACGATGGAACAGTCAAATTGCGTCGAGATTCATTACATCGTCCTCCAGCCGACTTGTCTCCAAGGGTCTATTGCTGCCTGGGGCACCTTATGGTCGTTCTCCTGTGAGTCTAGATATTCCATACCGATGCGAAACTGATTGTAAAATGTAACGTTCAGGGCTTCAATATGTCGATCGAACACTCAAATTGCGTCGAAATTCAATACATCGTTATTCAGCCGATTTGTCTCCAGGGGTCTATAGCTGCCTCGGGCACCTTATGGTCGTTCCCCTGTGAGTCTAGATTTTAGAATCCGACGCAAAACTGATAGTTAATTGTTATGTTCAGGGCCTCCTAATGACGATGGAACACTCAAATTGCGACGAGGTTGAGTACATCGGACCCCAGCCGACTTGTCTCCAAGGCTCTATTGCTGCCTGTGGCACCTTATGATCGTTCTCCTGTGAGTCTAGATTTTCGAGTCCGACGCAAAACTGATAGTTAATTGTAACGCTCAGCGCATCCTAATGACGATGGAACACTCAAGTTGCGTCGAGTTTCAATACATCGTCCTCCAGCCTACTTGTCTCCAAGGGGATATTGCTGCCTCGGGCACCATATGGTCCGTCTCCTGTGAGTCTAGGTTTTCGAATCCGACGTGAAACATAGTTAATTGAAACGTTCGGGTCTCCTAATGACGATGGAACAGTCAAATTGCGTCGAGATTCAATACATCGTCCTCCAGCCGACTTGTCTCCAAGGGTCTATTGCTGCCTGGGGCACCTTATGGTCGTTCCCCTGTGAGTCTAGATTTTCCATACCGATGCGAAACTGATTGTTAAATGTAACGTTCAAGGCTTCCATATGTCGATGGAACACTCATATTGCGTCGAAACTCAATACATCGTTATTCAGCCGATTTGACTCCAGGGGTCTATTGCTGCCTCGGACACCTTATGGTCGTTCCCCTGTGAGTCTAGATTTTAGAATCCGACGCAAAACTGATAGTTAATTGTTATGTTCAGGGCCTCCTAATGACGATGGAACACTCAAACTGCGTCGAGATTCAATACATCGGCCTCCAGCCGACTTGTCTCCAAGGGGACATTGCTGCCTCTGGCACCGTATGGTCCGTCTCCTGTGAGTCTAGATTTTCGATTCCGACGCGAAACTGATAGTTAATTGTAATGTTCAGGGCCTCCTAATGACGATGGAACACTCAAATTGCGTCGAGATTGAGTACATCGGACCCCAGCCGACTTGCCTCCAAGGGTCTATTGCTGCCTCAAGCACCTTATGGCCGTTCTCCTGTGAGTCCAGATTTTCGAATCCGACGCATAACTGATAGTTAATTGTAAAGTTCAGGGCCTCTTAATGACGATGGAACACTCAAATTGTGTCGAGATTCAATACATCGTCCTCCAGCCGACTTGTCTCCAAGGCTCTATTGCTGCCTGGGGCACCTTATGATCGTTCTCCTGTGAGTCTAGATTTTCGAGTCCGACGCAAAACTGATAGTTAATTGTAACGCTCAGCGCATACTAATGACGATGGAACACTCAAGTTGCGTCGAGTTTCAATACATCGTCCTCCAGCCGACTTGTCTCCAAGGGGATATTGCTGCCTCGGGCACCATATGGTCCGTCTCCTGTGAGTCTAGATTTTCGAATCCGACGTGAAACATAGTTAATTGAAACGTTCGGGGCCTCCTAATGACGATGGAACACTCAAATTGCGTCGAGATTCAATACATCGTCCTCCAGCGGACTGGTCTCCAAGGGGATATTGCTGCCTTGGGCACCTTATGGTCCGTCTCCAGTGAGTCTAGATTTTCGAATCCGACGAAAAACTGATAGTTAATTGTAACATTCAGGGTCTCCCAATTACGATGGAACACTATAACTGCGTCGAGATTCAATACATCGTCCTCCAGCCGACTTGTCTCCAAGGGTCTATTGCTGCCTGGGGCACCTTATGGTCGTTCTCCTGTGAGTCTAGATTTTCCATACCGATGCGAAACTGATTGTAAAATGTAACGTTCAGGGCTTCCATATGTCGATCGAACACTCAAATTGCGTCGAAATTCAATATATCGTTATTCAGCAGATTTGTCTCCAGGGGTCTATTGCTGCCTCGGGCACCTTATGGTCGTTCCCCTGTGAGTCTAGATTTTAGAATCCGACGCAAAACTGATAGTTAATTGTTATGTTCAGGGCCTCCTAATGACGATGGAACACTCAAATTGTGTCGAGATTCAATACATCGTCCTCCAGCCGACTTGTCTCCAAGGGTCTATTGCTGCCTCGGGCACCTTATGGTCGTTCTCCTGTAAGCCTAGATTTTCGAATCCGACGAATAACTGATAGTTAATTGTGACGCTCAGCGCCTCCTAATGACGATGGAACACTCAAATTGTGTCGAGATTCAATACATCGTCCTTGAGCCGACTTGTCTCCAAGGATCTATTGCTGCCCCGGGCACCTTATGATCGTTCTCCTGTGAGGCTAGATTTTCGAACCCGACGCAAAACTGATAGTTAATTATAACGTTCAGGGCCTCCTAATGACGATGGAACACTCAAATTGCGTCGAGATTCAATACATCGTCCTCCAGCGGACTGGTCTCCAAGGGGATATTGCTGCCTCGGGCACCTTATGGTCCGTCTCCAGTGAGTCTAGATTTTCGAATCCGACGAAAAACTGATAGTTAATTGTAACATTCAGGGTCTCCCAATTACGATGGAACACTCAAACTGCGTCGAGATTCAATACATCGTCCTCCAGCCGACTTGTCTCCAAGGGTCTATTGCTGCCTGGGGCACCTTATGGTCGTTCTCCTGTGAGTTTAGATTTTCCATACCGATGCGAAACTGATTGTAAAATGTAACGTTCAGGGCTTCCATATGTCGATCGAACACTCAAATTGCGTCGAAATTCAATACATCGTTATTCAGCCGATTTGTCTGCAGGGGTCTATTGCTGCCTCGGGCACCTTATGGTCGTTCCCCTGTGAGTCTAGATTTTAGAATCCGACGCAAAACTGATAGTTAATTGTTATGTTCAGGGCCTCCTAATGACGATGGAACACTCAAATTGCGACGAAATTGAGTACATCGGACCCCAGCCGACTTGTCTCCAAGGCTCTATTGCTGCCTGGGGCACCTTATGATCGTTCTCCTGTGAGTCTAGATTTTCGAGTCCGACGCAAAACTGATAGTTAATTGTAACGCTCAGCGCATCCTAATGACGATGGAACACTCAAGTTGCGTCGAGTTTCAATACATCGCCCTCCAGCCGACTTGTCTCCAAGGGGATATTGCTGCCTCGGGCACCATATGGTCCGTCTCCTGTGAGTCTAGATTTTCGAATCCGACGTGAAACATAGTTAATTGAAACATTCGGGGCCTCCTAATGACGATGGAACACTCAAATTGCGTCGAGATTCAATACATCGTCCTTCAGCCGACTTGTCTCCATGGATCTATTGCTGCCCCGGGCACCTTATGATCGTTCTCCTGTGAGGCTAGATTTTCGAACCCAACGCAAAACTGATAGTAATTATAACGTTCAGGGCCTCCTAATGACGATGGAACACTCAAATTGCGACGAGATTGAGTACATCGGACCCCAGCCGACTTGTCTCCAAGGGTCTATTGCTGCCTCGGGCACCTTATGATCGTTCTCCTGTGAGTCCAGATTTTCGAATCCGACGAATAACTGATAGTTAATTGTAACGCTCAGCGCATCCTAATGACGATGGAACACTCAAATTGCGTCAAGATTCAATACATCGTCCTCCAGCCGACTTCTCTCCAAGGGGATATTGCTGCTTCGGGCACCATATGGGCCGTCTCCAGTGAGTCTAGATTTTCGAATCCGACGCGAAACTGATAGTTAATTGTAACGTTCAGGGCCTCCTGATGACGATGGAACACTCAAATTGCATCGAGGTTCAATACATCCTCCTCCAGCCGACGTGCCAACTAGCGGATATTGCTGCCTCGGGCCCCATATGGTCCGTCTCCTGTGAGTCTGGATTTTCGATTCCGACGAAAAAATAATACTGAGATGTAACGATCAGCGCGTCCTAATGGCGATGGAACACTCAAATTGAGTCGACATTCAATACATCGTCCTCCAGCCGACTTCTCTCCATGGGGATATTTCTGCCTCGGGCAACTTATGGTCGTTCTCCAGTGAGTCTAGATTTTCGAATCCGACGCGAAACTGATTGTTAAATTTAACGTTCAGGGCTTCCTAATTACGATGGAACACTCAAATTGCGTCGAGATTCAATACATCGTCATTCAGCCGACGTGTCTCCAGGGGTCTATTGCTGAATCGGGCACCTTATGGTCGTTCTCCTGTGAGTCTAAATTTTAGAATCCGATGCAAAACTGATAAATAATTGTAACGTTCAGGGTCACCTAATGACGATGGAACACTCAAATTGCGTCGAGATTCAATGCATCGGCCTCCAGCCGACTTGCCTCCAAGGGTCTATTGCTGCCTCGGGCACCTTATGGTCGTTCTCCTGTGAGTCCAGATTTTCGAATCCGACGCATAACTGATAGTTAAGTGTAAGGTTCAGGGCCTCCTAATGACGATGGAACACTCAAATTGTGTCGATATTCAATACATCGTCCTTCAGCCGACTTGTCGCAAAAGGTCTATTGCTGCCTCGGGCACCTTATGGTCGTTCTCCTGTGAGTCTAGATTTTATAATCCGACACAAAACTGATAGTTAATTGTAACGTTCAGTGCCTCCTAATGACGATGGAACACCCAAATTGCGTCGAGATTCAATACATCGTCCTCCAGCCGATTTGATTCCATGGGGATATTGCGGCCTCAGGCACCTTATGGTCGTTCTGCTGTGAGTCTAGATTTTCGAATCCGACGCGAAACTGACTGTTAATTGTAACGATCAGGGCTTCCTAATAACGATGGATCACTCAAATTGCGTCGAGATTCAATACATCGTCATCAGCCGTCTTGTCTCCAAGGGTCTATTGCTGTCTTGGGCAGCTTATGGTCGTTGTCCTGTGAGTCTAGATTGTCGAATCCGACGCAAAACTGATAGTTAATTGTAACGTTCAGGGCCTCCTAATGACGATGGAACACTCAAATTGCGTCGAGATTCAATACATCGTCCTTCAGACGACTTGTCACCAAGAGTCTATTGCTGCCTCGGGCACCATACGATCCTTCTCCTGAGAGTATATTTTCGAATCCGGAGCTAAAATGATAATTGTAACGTTCAACGCCTCCTAATGACGACGGAACACTCAAATTGCGTCGAGAGTCAGTACATCGTCCTCCAGCCGAGTTGACTACAAGGGGATATTGCTACCTCGGGCTCCATGTGGTCCGTCTCCAGTGAGTCTAGATTTTCGAATCCGACGAAAAACTGATAGTTAATTGCAACATTCAGGGTATCCTAATTACGATGGAACACTCAAATTGCGTCGAGATTCAATACATCGTCCTCCAGCCGACTTGTCTCCAAGGGTCTATTGCTGCCTGGGGCACCTTATGGTCGTTCTCCTGTGGGTCTAGATTTTCCACACCAATGCGAAACTGACTATTAAATGTAATGTTCAGGGCTTCCTAATGTCGATGGAACACTCAAATTGCGTCGAAATTTAATACATCGTCATTCAGCCGACTTGTCTCCAGGGGTCTATTGCTGCCTCGGGCACCTTATGGTCGTTCCCCTGTGAGTCTAGATTTTTGAATCCGACCCGAAACTGATAGTTAATTGTAACGTTCAGGGCCACCTAATGACGATGGATACTCAAATTGCGTCGAGATTCAATACATCGTCCTGCAGCCGACTTGTCTCCAAGGGTCTATTGCTGTCTCGGGCACCTTATGGTCGTTCTCCAGTGAGTCCAGATTTTCAAATCCGACGCATTACTCATAGTTAATTGCAACGTTCAGCGCCTCCTAATGGCGATGGAACACTGAAATTGCGTCGAGATTCAATACATCGTCCTTCCGCCGACCTGTCTCCAGGAGTCTATTGCTGCCTCGGGCACCTTATGGTCGTTCTCCTGTGAGTCTAGATTTTCGAGTCCGACGCATAACTGGTAGTTAATTGTAACGCTTAGCGCCTCCTAATGACGATGGAACACTCAATTTGCGTCAAGATTCAATACATTGTCCTCCAGCCGACTTGTATCCAAGGGGATATTGCTGTCTCGGGCACCATATGATCCTTCTCCTGAGCGTAGAATTTCGAATCCGACCATAAAATGATAGTTAATTGTAACGTTCAGCGCCTCCTAATGCCGATGGAACACTCAAATTGCGTCGAGAGTCAATACATCGTCATCCAGCCGACTTGTCTACAAGGGGATATTGCTGCTACTGGCTCCATGTGTTCTGTCTCCTGTTAGTCTTGATTTTCGAATCCAACTCAAAAATGATTGTTAATTGTAACGTTCAGGGCCTCCTAATGACGATGGAACACTCAAATTGCGTCGAGATTCAATACATCGTCCTCCAGCCGACTTGTCTCCAAGTGTCTATTGCTGCCTCGGGCACCTTATGGTCGTTCTCCTGTGAGTATAGATTCTCGAATCCGATGCATAACTGGTAAATAATTGTAACGCTCACCGCCTCCTAATGACGATGGAACACTCAAATTGCGGTAAGATTCAATACATCGTCCTCCAGCCGACTTGTCTCCAAGGGGATATTGCTGCCTCGGGCTCCATATGGTCCGTCTCCTGTGAGTCTAGAGTTTCGAATCCGACGCGAAACTGATAGTTAATTGTAACGTGCAGGGCCTCCTAATTACGATGGAACACTCAAATTGCGTCGCGATCCAATTCATCGTCCTTCAGCCGACTTGTCTCCAAGGGTCTATTGCTGCCTGGGGCACCTTATGGTCGTTCTCCTGTGGGTCTAGATTTTCCACACCGACGCGAAACTGACTATTAAATGTAATGTTCAGGGCTTCCTAATCTCGATGGAACACTCAAATTGCGCCGAAATTCAATACATCGTCATTCAGCCGATTTGTCTCCAGGGGTCTATTGCTGCCTCGGGCACCTTATGGTCGTACCCCTGTGAGTCTAGATTTTAGAATCCGACGCAAAACTGATAGTTAATTGTTATGTTCAGGGCCTCCTAATGTCGATGGAACACTCAAATTGCGTCGAGATGCAATACATCGGCCTCCAGCCGTCTTGTCTCCAAGGGGACATTGCAGCCTCTGGCACCTTATGGTCCGTCTCCTGTGAGTCTATGTTTTCGATTCCGACGCGAAATTGATAGTTAATTGTAACGTTCAGGGCCTCCTAGTGGCGATGGAACACTCAAATTGAGTAGAGACTCAATACATCGTCCTCCAGCCGAACTGTGTCCAAGGGGATATTGCTGTCTCGGGCAACAAATGATCCTTCTCCTCTGAGTCTAGATTTTCGAATCCGACGCCAAAATGATAGTGACTTGTAACGTTCAGCGCCTCCTAATGTCGATTGAGCAATCAAATTGCGTCGAGATTCAATACATCGGTCTCCAGCCGACTTGTCTCCATGGGGCACCATATGGTCCGCCTCCTGTGAGTCTAGATTTTTGAATCCGACCCGAAACTGATAGTTAATTGTAACGTTCAGGGCCACCTAATGACGATGGAACACTCAAATTGCGTCGAGATTCAATACATCGTCCTGCAGCCGACTTGTCTCCAAGGGTCTATTGCTGCCTCGGGCACCTTATGGTCGTTCTCCAGTGAGTCCAGATTTTCGAATCCGACGCATAACTCATAGTTAATTGCAACGTTCAGCACCTCCTAATGTCGATGGAACACTCAAATTGCGTCGAGACTGAATACATCGGCCTTCAGCCGAATTGCCTCCAAGGGTCTATTGCTGCCTCGGGCACCTTGTGGGAATTCTCCTGTGAGTCTAGATTTTCGAATCCGACGCATAACTGATAGTTAATTTTAAGGCTCAGGGCCTCCTAATGACCATGGAACACTCAAATTATGTCGAGATTCAATTCATCGTCCACCAGCCGACTTGTCTCCAAGGAGAGATTGCTGCCGCGGGCTCCATATAGTCCGTCTCCTGTGAGTCTAGATTTTTGTATCCGACGCGATACTGATTGTTAATTGTAACGTTCAGGGCCTCCTAATGGCGATGGAACACTCAAATTGCGACGAGATTCAATACATTGTCCTCCAGCCGACTTGTATCCAAGGGGATATTGCTGTCTCGGGCACCATATGATCCTTCTCCTGAGCGTAGATTTTCGAATCCGGCCCTAAAATGATAGTTAATTGTTACGTTCAGCGCCTGCTAATGCCGATGGAACACTTAAATTGCGTCGAGAGTCAATACATCGTCATCCAGCCGACTTGTCTCCAAGGGGATATTGCTGCCTCGGGCTCCATATGGGCCGTCTCCTGTGAGTCTAGAGTTTTGTATCCGACGCGAAACTGATAGTTAATTGTGACGTTCATGGCCTCCTAATGACGATGGAACGCTCAAATTGCGTCGAGATTCAATACATCGGCCTCCAGCCGACTTGTCTCCAAGGGTCTCTTGCTGCCTCGGGCACCTTAAGAATGAACTCCTGCGAGTCTAGATTTTCGAACCCGACGCATAATTGATAGTTCATTGTAACATTCAGGGCCTCCTAATGACGATGGAACACTCAAATTGCGTCGAGATTCAATACATCGTCCTCCAGCCAACCTGTGTCCATGGGGATATTGCTGCCTCGGGCACCTTATGGTCGTTCTCCAGTGAGTCTAGTTTTTCGAATCCGACGCATAACCGATAGTTAATTGAACCGTTCAGTGCCTCCTAATGTCGATGCAACACTCAAATCGCGTCGAGATTCAATACATCGGCCTCCAGCCGACTTGTCTCCAAGGGTCTATTGCTGCCTCGGGCACCTTGTGGTCCGTCTCCTGTGAGTCTAGATTTTCGAATCCGACGCATAACTGATAGTTAATTGTAAGGTTCTGGGCCTCCTAATGACGATGGAACACTCAAATTGTTTCGAAATTCAATACATCGTCCTCCAGCCGACTTGTCTCCATGTGTCTATTGCTGCCTCGGGCACCTTATGGTCGTTCTCCTGTGAGTATAGATTCTCGAATCCGACGCATAACTGATAGTTAATTGTAACGCTCAGCGCCTCCTAATGACGATGGAACACTCAAATTGCGTCAAGATTCAATACATCGTCCTTCGGCCGACTTCTCTCCAAGGGTCTATTGCTGCCTCGCGCACCTTATGGTCGTTCTCCTGTGAGTCTAGAATTTGGAATCCGACGCAAAACTGATTGTTAATTGTAACGTTCAGGGCCTCCTAATGACGATGAAACACTCAAATTGCGTCGAGATTCAATACATCGTCTTCCAGCTGACTTGTATCCAAGGGGATATTGCTGTCTCGGGCACCATATGATTCTTCTCCTGAGCGTAGATTTTCGAATCCGACCCTAATATGATCGTTAATTGTAACGTTCAGCGCCTCCTAATGATGATGGAATACTCAAATTGCGTCGAGATTCAATAGATCGTACTCCAGCCGACTTCTCTCCAAGGGGATATTGCTGCCTCCGGCTCCATATGGTCCGTCTCCTGTGATTCTAGATTTTTGAATCCGACGCGAAACTGATAGTTAATTGTGACGTTCAGGGCCTCCTAATGACGATGGAACACTCAAATTGCGTCGAGATTCAATACATCGTCCTTCAGCCGGCTTGTCTCCAAGGGTCCATTGCTGCCTCCGGCACCTTATGGTCGTTCTCCTGTGAGTCTAGAACTTGGAATCCGACGCAAAACTGATTGTTAATTGTAATGTTCAGGGCCTCCTATTGACAATGGAACACTGAAATTGCTTCGAGACTCAATACATCGTCCTTCAGCCGACTTGTCTCCAAGAGGCTATTGCTGCCTCGGGCACCTTATGGTCCGTCTCCAGTGAGTCTAGATTTTCGAATGCGACGAAATACTGATTGTTAATTGTAAAATTCAGGGCCTCCTAATGACGATGGAACACTCAAATTGCGTCGCGGTCCAGTACATCGTTCCCCAGCCGACTTGTCTCCAAGGGTCTATTGCTTCCTCGGGCACCTTATGATCGTTCTCCTGCGAGTCTAGATTTTCGAACCCGACGCAAAACTATTAGTTAATTGTAACATTCAGGGCCTCCTAATGACGATGGAACACTCAAATTGCGTCGAGATTCAATACATCGGCCTCCAGCCGACTTGTACCCATGGGGATATTGCTGTCTCGGGCACCATATGATCCTTCTCCTGAGCGTAGAATTTCGAATCCGGCCCTAAAATGATAGTTAATTGTAACGTTCAGCGCCTCCTAATACCGATGGAACACTCAAATTGCGTCGAGAGTCATTACATCGTCCTCCAGCCGACTTGTCTACAAGGGGATATTGCTGCCTCGGGCTCCAAGTGGTCTGTCTCCTGTTAGTCTAGATTTTCGAATCCGACGCAAAAATGATTGTTAATTGTAACGTTCAAGGCCTCCTAATGACGATGGAACACGCAAATTGCGTCGAGATTCAATACATCATCGTTCAGCCGACCTGTCTCCAGGAGTCTATTGCTGCCTCAGGCACCTTACGGTCGTTCTCCTGTGAGTCTAGAATTTCGAATCCGACGCATAACTGGTAGTTAATTGTAACGCTTAGCGCCTCCTAATGACGATGAAACACTCAAATTGCGACAAGATTCAATACATCGTCCTCCAGCCGACTTGTCTCCAAGGGGATATTGCTGGCTCGGGCCCCATATGGTGCGTCTCCTGTGAGTCTATAGTTTCGAATCCGACGCGAAACTGATAGTTAATTGTAACGTTCAGGGCTTCCTAATTGCGATGGAACACTCAAATTGCGTCGAGATTCAATACATCGTCATTCAGCCGACCTGTCTCCAGGGGTCTATTGCTGCCTCGGGCACCTTAGGGTCGTTCTCCTGTGAGTCTAGATTTTAGAATCCGACGCAAAAATGATAATTTATTGTAACGTTCAGGGCCACCTAATGACGATGGAACAGTCAAATTGCGGCGAGATTCAATACATCGGCCTCCAGCCTACTTCCCTCCAAGCGTCTATTGCTGCCTCGGGCACCTTATGGTCGTTCTCCTGTGAGGCCAGATATTCGAATCCGACGCATAACTGATAGTTAATTGCAACGTTCAGCGCCTCCTAATGTCGATGGAACACTCAAATTGCGTCGAGATTCAATACATAGGCCTCCAGCCGACTTGTCTCCAAGGGGTTATTGCTGTCTCGGAACCAAATGATCCTTCTCGTATGAGTCTAGATTTTCGAATCCGACGGCAAGATGATTGTGAATTGTAACGTTCAACGCCTCCTAACGACGATAGATCAATCAAATTGCGTCGAGATTCAATTCATCGTCCTCCAGCCGACTTGTCTCCGAAGAGGATATTGCAGCCACGGGCACCATATGGTCTGTC
Organism: Schistocerca serialis cubense; assembly: GCF_023864345.2. Taxonomy (NCBI): domain Eukaryota; kingdom Metazoa; phylum Arthropoda; class Insecta; order Orthoptera; family Acrididae; genus Schistocerca; species Schistocerca serialis. The sequence goes on from NC_064642.1 coordinate 845,560,519, forward strand.
TCCTGTGAGTCTAGATTTCTGAATCCGACGCGAAACTGATAGTTAATTGTAACGTTCAGGGCCTCCTAATGACGATGGAACACACAAATTGCGTCGAGACTGTATACATCGTCATCCAGCCGACTTGTCTCCAAGGGTCTATTGCTGCCTCGGGCACCTTATGGTCGTTATCCTGTGAGTCTAGATTTTCTAATCAGACGCAAAACTGATTGTTAATTGTAACGTTTTGGGCCTCCTAATGACGATGCAACACTCAAATTGCGTCAAGATTCAATACATCGTCCTCCAGCCGACTTGTCTCCAAGGGGATATTGCTGCCTCGGGCACCATATGGTTCGTCTCCTGTGAGTCTAAAGTTTCGAATCCGACGCGAAACTGTTAGTTAATTGTAACGTTCTGGGCCTCCTAATGACGATGGAACACTCTAATTGCGTCGCGATCCAATTCATCGTCCTTCCGCCGACTTGTCTCCAAGGTCTATTGCTGCCTCGGGCACCTTATGGTCGTTCTCCTGTGAGTCTAGATTTTGGAATCCGACGCAAAACTGATTGTTAATTGTAACGTTCGGCGTCTCCTAATTCCGATGGAACACTCAAATTGCGTCGAGAGTCAATACATCGTCATCCAGCCGACTTGTCTACAAGGGGATATTGCTGCCTCGGGCTCCATGTGGTCTGTCTCCTGTTAGTCTAGATTTTTGAATCCGACGCAAAAATGACTGTTAATTGTAACGTTCAGGGCCTCCTAATGACGATGGAACACTGAAATTGCGTCGAGATTCAATACATCGGCCTCCAGCCGACTTGTCTCCAAGGGGATTTTGCTGTCTTGGGCACCAAATGATCCTCCTCCTGTGAGTCTAGATTTTCGAATGCGACGCAAAAATAATAGTGAGATGTAACGTTCATAGACTCCTAATGATGATGGAACACTCAATTTGCGTCGAGATTCAATATATCGTCCTACAGCCGACTTGTCGCCAAGGGTATATTGCTGCCACGGGTTCCATATGGTCCGTCCCTGTGAGTCTCGATTTTTGAATCCGACGCGAAACTGATAGTTAATTGTGACGTTCAGGGCCTCCTAATGACGATGGAACACTCAAATTGCGTCGAGATTCAATACATCGTCCTTCGGCCGACTTGTCTCCAAGGGTCTATTGCTGCCTCGGGCACCTTATGGTCGATCTCCTGTGAGTCTAGATTTTGGAATCCGACGCAAATCTGATATTTAATTGCAACATTCAGGGCCACCTAATGACGATGGAGCCCTCAAATTGCATCGAGATTCAATACATCGTCCTTCAGCCGACCTGTCTCCAAGTGTTTATTGCTGCCTCGGCCACCTTATGGTCCGTTCCCAGTGAGTCTAGATTTTCGAATGCGACGAAAAACTGATTGTTAATTGTAAAATTCAGGGCCTCCTAATGACGATGGAACACTCAAATTGCGTTGCGATCCAGTACATCGTTCAACAGCCGACTTGTCTCCAAGGGGCTATTGCTGCCTCGGGCACCTTATGATCGTTCTCCTGCGAGTCTAGATTTTCGAACCCGACGCCAAACTGATTGTTAATTGTAACATTCAGGGCCTCCTAATGACGATGGAACACTCAAATTGCGTCGAGATTCAATACATCGGCCTCCAGCAGACTTGTATCCATGGGGATATTGCTGTCTCGGGCACCATATGATCCTTCTCCTGAGCGTTGATTTTCGAATCCGGCCCTAAAATGATAGTTAATTGTAACGTTTAGGGCCTCCTAATGTCGATGGAACACGCAAATTGCATCGAGATTCAATACATCGTCCTTCAGCCGACCTGTCTCCAGGAGTCTATTGCTGCCTCGGGCACCTTATGGTCGTTCTCCTGTGAGTCTAGATTTTAGAATCCGACGCAAAAATGATAATTTATTGTAACGTTCAGAGCCACCTAATGACGATGGAACAGTCAAATTGCGGCGAGATTCAATACATCGGCCTCCAGCCGACTTGTCTCCAAGCGTCTATTGCTGCCTCGGGCACCTTATGGTCGTTCTCCTGTGAGGCCAGATTTTCGAATCCGACGCATAACCGATAGTTAATTGCAACATTCAGCGCCTCCTAATGTCGATGGAACACTCAAATTGCGTCGAGATTCAATACATCGGCCTCCAGCCGACATGTCTCCAAGGGTCTATTGCTGCCTCGGGCACCTTGTGGTCGGTCTCCTGTGAGTCTAGATTTTCGAATCCGACGCATAACTGATAGTAAGTTGTAATGTTCAGGGCCACCTAATGACGATGGAACACTCGAATTGCGTCGAGATTCAATACATCGGCCTCCAGCCGACTTGCCTCCAAGGGGATATTGCTGTCTCGGGAACCAAATGATCCAACTCGTATGAGTCTAGATTTTCGAATCCGACCGCAAGATGATAGTGAATTGTAACGTTCAGCGCCTCCTAACGACGATAGATCAATCAAATTGCGTCGAGATTCAATTCATCGTCCTCCAGCCGACTTGTCTCCGAAGGGGATATTGCAGTGACGGGCACCATATGGTCTGTCTCCTGTGAGTCTAGATTTCTGAATCCGACGCGAAACTGATAGTTAATTGTAACGTTCAGGGCCTCATAATGACGATGGAACACTCAAATTGCGTCGAGACTCTATACATCGTCCTCCAGCCGACTTGTCTCCAAGGGTCTATTGCTGACTCGGGCACCTAATGGTCGTTCTCCTGTGAGTCTAGATTTTCTAATCAGACGCAAAACTGATTGTTAATTGTAACGTTCAGGGCCTCCTAATGACGATGCAACACTCAAATTGCGTCAAGATTCAATACATCGTCCTCCAGCCGACTTGTCGCCAAGGGTATATTGCTACCTCGGGTTCCATATGGTCCGTCTCCTGTGAGTCTCAATTTTTGAATCTGACGCGTAACTGATAGTTAATTGTGACGTTCAGGGCCTCCTAATGACGATGGAACACTCAAATTGCGTCGAGATTCAATACATCGCCCTTCGGCCGACTTGTCTCCAAGGGTCTATTGCTGCCTCGGGGCACCTTATGGTCGTTCTCCTGTGAGTCTAGATTTTGGAATCCGACGCAAAACTGATTGTTAATTGTAACGTTCAGGGCCTGCTAATGACGATGGAACACTCCAATTGCCTCGAGATTCAATACATCGTCCTCCAGCCGACTTGTATCCAAGTCTCGGGCACCAAATGATCCTTGTCCTGTGAGTCTAGATTTTTTGAATCCGTCACCAAAATGATAGTGAATTGTAAAGTTCAGAGCCTCCTAATGACGATAGAACAATCAAATTGCGTCGAGATTCAATACATCGTCCTCCAGTCGACTTGTCTCCAAGGGGATATTGCTGCCTCGGGCACCTTATCGTCCGTCTCCAGTGAGTCTAGATTTTCAGATGCGACGAAAAACTGATTGTTAATTGCAAAATTCAGGGCCTCCTAATGACGATGGAACACTCAAATTGCGTCGCGATCCAGTACACCGTTCCGCAGCCGACTTGTCTCCAAGGGTCTATTGCCGCCTCGGGCACCTTATGATCGTTCTCCTGCGAGTCTAGATTTTCGAACCCGACGCCAAACTGATAGTTAATTGTAACATTCAGGGCCTCCTAATGTCGATGGAACACTCAAATTGCGTCGAGATTCAATACATCGTCCTTCAGCCGACCTGTCTCCAGGAGTCTATTGCCGCCTCAGGCACCTTATGGTCGTTCTCCTGTGAGTCTAGATTTTCGAATCCGACGCATAACTGGTAGTTAATTGTAACGCTTAGCGCCTCCTAATGACGATGGAACACTCAAATTGCGTCAAGATTCAATACATCGACCTCCAGCCGACTTGTCTCCAAGGGGATATTGCTGGCTCGGGCCCCATATGGTGCGTCTCCTGTGAGTCTAGAGTTTCGAATCCGACGCGAAACTGATAGTTAATTGTAACGTTCAGGGCTTCCTAATTACTATGGAACACTCAAATTGCGTAGAGATTCAATACATCGTCATTCAGCCGACCTGTCTCCAGGGGTCTATTGCAGCCACGGGCACCATTTGGTCTGTCTCCTGTGAGTCTAGATTTCTAAATCCGACGCGAAACTGATAGTTAATTGTAACGTTCAGGGCCTCCTAATGACGATGGAACACTCAAATTGCGTCGATACTCTATACATCGTCCTCCAGCCGTTTTGTCTCCAAGGATCTATTGCTGCCTCGGGCACCTTATGGTCGTTCTCCTGTGAGTCTAGATTTTGGAATCCGACGCAAAACTGATTGTTAATTGTAACGTTCAGGGCCTCCTAATGACGGTGGAACACTCAAATTGCGTCGAGGGTCAATACATCGTCCTCCAGCCGACTTGTCTACAAGGGGATATTTGTGACTCGGGCTCCATGTGGTCTGTCTCCTGTTAGTCTAGCTTTTAGAATCCGACGCATAACTGGTAGTTAATTGTAACGTTCAGCGCCTCCTAATGTCGATGGAACACTGAAATCGCGTCGAGATTCAATACATCGGCCTCCAGCCGACTTGTCTCCAAGTGTCTATTGCTGCCTCGGGAACCTTGTGGTCCGTCTCCTTTAACTCTAGATTTTCGAATCCGACGCATAACTGATAGTTAATTGTAAGGTTGAGGGCCTCCTAACGACGATGGAACACTCAAATTGTTTCGAAATTCAATACATCGACCTCCTGCCGACTTGTCTCCAAGTGTCTATTGCTGCCTCGGGCACCTTATGGTCGTTCTCCTGTGAGTATAGATTTTCGAACCCGACGCAAACTGATAGTTAATTGTAACATTCAGGGCCTCCTAATGACGATGGAACACTCAAATTGCGTCGCGATCCAGTTCATCGTCCTCCAGCCGACTTGTCTACAAGGGGATATTGCTGCCTCGGGCTCCATGTGGTCTGTCTCCTGTGAGTCTAGAGTTTAGAATTCGAAGCGAAACTGATAGTTAATTGTAACGTTCAGGGCTTCCTAATTACGATGGAATACTCAAATTGCGTCGAGGTTCAATACATCGTTATTCAGCCGACCTGTCTCCAGGGTTCTATTGCTGCCTCGGGCACCTTATGGTCGTTATCCTGTGAGTCTAGATTTTCTAATCAGACGCAAAACTGATTGTTAATTGTAACGTTCAGGGCCTCCTAATGACGATGCAACACTCAAATTGCGTCAAGATTCAATACATCGTCCTCCAGCCGACTTGTCTCCAAGGGGATATTGCAGCCTCGGCACCATTTGGTCCGTCTCCTGTGAGTCTAGAGTTTCGAATCCGACGCGAAACTGTAAGTTAATTGTAACGTTCTGGGGCTATTAATGACGATGGAACACTCTAATTGCGTCGCGATCCAATTCATCGTCCTTCAGCCGACTTGTCTCCAAGGTCTATTGCTGCATCGGGCACCTAATGGTCGTTCTCCTGTGAGTCTAGATTTTGGCATCCGACGCAAAACTGACTGTTAATTATAACGCTCAGCGCCTCCTAATGACGATGGAACACTCAAATTCCATCGAGGTTCAATACATGGTCCTCCAGCCGACGTGCCTCCAAGGGGATATTTCTGCGTCGGGCACCATATAGTCCGTCTCCTGTGAGTCTGGATTTTCGATTCCGACGAAAAAATAATAGTGAGATGTAACGATCAGCGCCTCCTAATGATGATGGAACACTCAAATTGCGTCGAGATTCAATACATCGTCCTCCAGCCGACATGTCTCCAAGGGGATATTGCTGCCACGGGCTCCATATAGTCCGTCACATGTGAGTCTAGATTTTTGTATCCGACGCGAAACTGATTGTTAATTGCAACGTTCAGGGCCTCCTAATGGCGATGGAACAGTCAAATTGCGTCGAGATTCAATACATCGTCCTCCAGCCGACTTGTATCCAAGGGGATATTGCTGTCTCGGGCACCATATGATTCTTCTCCTAAGCGTAGATTTTCGAATCCGGCCCTAAAATGATAGTTAATTGTAACGTTCAGCGCTCCTAATGCCGATGGAACACTCAAATTGCGTCGAGAGTCAATAGATCGTCCTCCAGCCGACTTGGCTCCAAGGGTCAATTGCTGCCTCGGGCACTTTATGGTTGTTCAATTGTGAGTCAAGATTTTCGAATCCGACGCATACCTGATAGTTATTTGAAACGTTCAGCGCCTCCTAATGAGGATGGAGCACTAAAATTGCGTAGGGATTCAATACACCGTCCTCCAGCCGACTTGTCTCCAAGGGGATATTGCTGCCTCGGGCACCATTTGGTCCGTCTCCTGTGAGTCTAGATATTCGAACCCGACGCAAAACTGATAGTTAATTGTAACGTTCAAGGCCTCCTAATGACGATGGAACACTCAAATTGCGTCGAGATTCAATACATCGTCCTTCAGCCGACCTGTCTCCAGGACTCTATTGCTGCCTCGGGCACCTTATGGTCGTTCTCCTGTGAGTCTAGATTTTCGAATCCGACGCATAATTGGTAGTTAATTGTAAAGCTCAGCGCCTCCTAATGACGATGGAACACTCAAATTGCGTCGAGATTCAATACATCGTCCTCCAGCCGTCTTGTCTCCCAAGGGGATATTACTGCCTCGGTCACCTTAAGGTCGTTCTCCTCTGATTCCAGATTTTCGAATCCGACTCATAACTGATAGTTAATTGCAACTTTCAGCGCCTCCTAATGTCGATGGAACACTCAAATTGCGTCGAGATTCAATACATCGACCTCCAGCCGACTTGTCTCCAAGTGTCTATTGCTGCCTCGGGCACCTTATGGTCGTTCTCCTGTGAGTATAGATTCGCGAATCCGACACATAACTGATAGTTAATTGTAACGCTCAGCGCCTCCTAATGACGATGGAACACTCAAATTGCGTCAAGATTTAATACATCGTCCTCCAGCCGACTTGTCTCCAAGGGGATATTGCTGCCTCGGGCACCATATGGTCCGTCTCCTGTGAGTCTTGAGTTTCGAATCCGACGCGAAACTGATAGTTAATTGTAACGTTCAGGGCCTCCTAATGACGATGGAACACTCAAATCGCGTCGAGATTCAATACATCGGCCTCCAGCCGACTTGTCGCCAAGGGGATATTGCTGTCTCGGGCACCATATGATTCTTCTCCTGAGCGTAGATTTTCGAATCCGGCCCTAAAATGATAGTTAATTGTAACGTTCAGCGCTCCTAATGTCAATGGAACACTCAAATTGCGTCGAGATTCAATACATCGACGTCCAGCCTACTTGTCTCCAAGTGTCTATTGCTGCCTCGGGCACCTTATGGTCGTTATCCTGTGAGTCTAGATTTTCTAATCAGACGCAAAACTGATTGTTAATTGTAACGTTCAGGGCCTCCTAATGACGATGCAACACTCAAATTGCGTCAAGATTCAATACATCGTCCTCCAGCCGACTTGTCTCCAAGGGGATATTGCAGCCTCGGCACCATATGGTCCGTCTCCTGTGAGTCTAGAGTTTCGAATCCGACGCGAAACTGTAAGTTAATTGTAACGTTCTGGGGCTATTAATGACGATGGAACACTCTAATTGCGTCGCGATCCAATTCATCGTCCTTCAGCCGACTTGTCTCCAAGGTCTACTGCTGCATCGGGCACCTAATGGTCGTTCTCCTGTGAGTCTAGATTTTGGCATCCGACGCAAAACTGACTGTTAATTATAACGCTCAGCGCCTCCTAATGACGATGGAACACTCAAATTCCATCGAGGTTCAATACATGGTCCTCCAGCCGACGTGCCTCCAAGGGGATATTTCTGCGTCGGGCACCATATAGTCCGTCTCCTGTGAGTCTGGATTTTCGATTCTGACGAAAAAATAATAGTGAGATGTAACGATCAGCGCCTCCTAATGATGATGGAACACTCAAATTGCGTCGAGATTCAATACATCGTCCTCCAGCCGACTTGTCTCCAAGGGGATATTGCTGCCTCGGGCACCATATGGTCCGTCTCCTGTGAGTCTTGAGTTTCGAATCCGACGCGAAACTGATAGTTAATTGTAACGTTCAGGGCCTCCTAATGACGACGGAACACTCAAATCGCGTCGAGATTCAATACATCGGCCTCCAGCCGACTTGTCGCCAAGGGGATATTGCTGCCTCGGTCACCTTAAGGTCGTTCTCCTCTGATTCCAGATTTTCGAATCCGACGCATAACTGATAGTTTATTGCAACTTTCAGCGCCTCCTAATGTCGATGGAACACTCAAATTGCGTCGAGATTCAATACATCGACCTCCAGCCTACTTGTCTCCAAGTGTCTATTGCTGCCTCGGGCACCTTATGGTCGTTCTCCTGTGAGTATAGATTCGCGAATCCGACACATAACTGATAGTTAATTGTAACGCTCAGCGCCTCCTAATGACGATGGAACACTCAAATTGCGTCAAGATTTAATACATAGTCCTCCAGCCGACTTGTCTCCAAGGGGATATTGCTGCCTCGGGAACCACATGGTCCGTCTCCTGTGAGTCTAGATTTTTGAAGCCGACGCGAAACTGATAGTTAATTGTAACGTTCAGGGCTTCCTAATGACGATGGAACACTCAAATTGCTTCGAGACTCAATACATCGTCCTTCAGCCGACTTGTCTCCAAGGGTCTATTGCTGCCTCGGGCACCTAGTGGTCCGTCTCCAGTGAGTCTAGATTTTCGAATCCGACGAAAAACTGATTGTTAATTGTAACATTTAGGGCCTCCTAATGACGATGGAGCACTCAACTTGCGTCGCGATCCAATACATCGTTCTCTAGGCGACTTGTCTCCAAGGGTCTATTGCTGCCTCGGGCACCTTACGATCGTTCTCCTGCGGGTCTAGATTTTCGAACCCAACGCCAAACTGGTAGTTAATTGTAACATTCAAGGCCTCCTAATGACGATGGAACACTCAAATTGCGTCGAGATTCAGTACAGCGGCCTCCAGCCGACTTGACTCCAAGGGGAGATTGCTGCCTCGGGCACCATATGGTCCGTCTCCTGTGTCTAGTTTCTCGAATCCGACGAAAAACTGATAGTTAATTGTAACATTCAAGGGCTCCTGATGTCGATGGAACACTCAATTTGCGTCGCGATCTAATACATGGTCCTCCTGCCGACTCGTCTCCAAGGGTCTAATGCTGCCTCGGGCACCTTATGATCGTTCTCCTGTGAGTCTAGATTTTCGAACCCGAAGCACAACTGGTAGTTAATTGTAACGTACAGGGCCTCCTAATGACGATGGAACACTCAAATTCCGTCGAGATGCAATACATCGTCCTCAATCCGACTTGTCTCCATGGGGATATTGCTACCTCGGGCACCTTATGGTCGTTCTGCTGTGAGTTCAGATTTTCGGACCCGACGCCAAACTGACAGTTAATTGTAACGTTCAGGGCCTCCTAATGACGATGGAACACTCAAATTGCGCCGACTTGTCTCCAAGGTTCTATTGCTGCCTCGGGCACCTTATGGTCGTTCTCCGGTGAGTCTCGATTTTGGAATCCGACGCAAAACTGATAATTAATTGTAACGTTCAGGGCCTCCGAATGACGATGAAACACTCATATTGCGTCGAGGTTCAATACATCGTCCTCCAGCCGACGTGCTTCCAATGAGATATTGCTGCCTCGGGCACCATATGGTCCGTCTCCTGTGAGACTAGATTTTCGATTCCGACGCAAAAATGAAAGTGAGATGTAACGATCACCGCCTCCTAATAATGATGGAACACTCAAATAGCGTCGAGATTCAATACATCGTCCTTCAGCTGACTTGTATCCAAGTCTCGGGCACCAAATGATCCTTGTCCAGTGAGTCTAAATTTTCGAATCCGACTCCAAAATGATAGTGAATTGTAACGTTCAGCGCCTCCTAATGACGATAGAACAATCAAAATGCGTCGAGATTCAATACATCGTCCTCCAGCCGACTTGTCTCCTAGGGGATATTGCTGCCTCGGGCACCTTATGGTCGTTCTCCTGTGAGTATAGAATATGGAATCCGACGCAAAACTGATTGTTAATTGTAACGTTCAGCGCCTCCTAATGACGATAGAGCACTCAAATTGCTTCGAGACTCAATACATCGTCCTTTAGCCGACTTGTCTTTAAGGGTCTATTGCTGCCTGGGGCACCTAATGGTCCGTCTCCAGTGAGTCTAGATTTTCGAATCCGACGAAAAACTGATTGTTAATTCTAACATTCAGGGCCTCCTAATGACGATGGAACACTCAAATTACGCCGAAATTCAATACATCGTCCTTCAGCCGACTTGTCTCCAAGGTTCTATTGCTGCCTCGGGCACGTTATGGTCGTTCTCCTGTGAGTCTAGATTTTAAAATCCGCCGCAAAACTAATAGTTAATTGTAACGTTCAGGGCCTCCGAATGACGATGGAACACTCATATTGCGTCGAGGTTCAATACGTCGTCCTCCAGCCGACGTGCCACCAAGGAGATATTGCTGCCTCGGGCACCATATGGTCCGTCTCCTGTGAGACTAGATTTTCGATTCCGACGCAAAAATGAAAGTGAGATGTAACGATCACCGCCTCCTAATGATGATGGAACACTGAAATTGCGTCGAGATTCAATACATCGTCCTTCAGCCGACTTGTCTCCAAGGGTCTCTATTGCTGCCTCCGGCACCTTATGGTCGTTCTCCTGTGAGTCTAGAATTTGGAATCCGACGCAAAACTGATTGTTAATTGTAACGTTCAGGGCCTGCTAATGACGATGGAACACTCCAACTGCGTCGAGATTCAATACATCGTCCTCCAGCCGACTTGTATCCAAGTCTCGGGCACCAAATGATCCTTGTCCAGTGAGTCTAGATTTTCGAATCCGACTCCAAAATGATAGTGAATTGTAACGTTCAGCGCCTCCTAATGACGATAGAACAATCAAAATGCGTCGAGATTCAATACATCGTCTTCCAGCCGACTTGTCTCCTAGGGGAAATTCCTGCCTCGGGCACCTTATGGTCGTTCTCCTGTGAGTCTAGAATTTGGAATCCGACGCAAAACTGATTGTTAATTGTAACGTTCAGCGCCACCTAATGACGATAGAACACTCAAATTGCTTCGAGACTCAATACATCGTCCTTTAGCCGACTTGTCTCCAAGGGTCTATTGCTGTCTCGGGCACCTAATGGTCCGTCTCCAGTGAGTCTAGATTTTCGAATCCGACGAAAAACTGATTGTTAATTGTAACATTCAGGGCCTCCTAATGACGATGGAACACTCAAATTCCGCCGAGATTCAATACATCGTCCTTCAGCCGACTAGTCTCCAAGGTTCTATTGCTGCCTCGGGCACCTTATGGTCGTTCTCCTGTGAGTCTGGATTTTAGAATCCGCCGCAAAACTGATAATTAATTGTAACGTTCAGGGCCACCTAATGACTATGGAACATTCAAATTGCGTCGAGATTCAATACATCGGCCTCCAGCCGACTTGTCTCCAAGGGGATATTGCTGTCTCGTGAACCAAAAGATCCTTCTCGTATGAGTCTAGATTTTCGAATCCGACGGCAAGATGATAGTGAATTGTAACGTTCAGCGACTCCTAACGACGATAGATCAATCAAATTGCGTCGAGATTCAATTCATCGTCCTCCAGCCGACTTGTTTCCGAATGGAAGTATTGCAGCCACGGGCACCATATGTTCCGTCTCCTGTGAGTCTAGATATCTGAATCCGACGCGAGACTGTTAGTTAATTGTAACGTTCAGGGCCTCCTAATGACGATGGAACACTCAAATTGCGTCGAGACTCGATACATCGTCCTCCAGCCGACTTGTCTCCAAGGGTCTATTGCTGCCTCGGGCACCATATGGTCCGTCTCCAGTGAGTCTAGATTTGCGAATCCGACGAAAAACTGATAGTTCATTGTAACATTCAGGGCCTCCTAATGACGATGGAACACTCAATTTGCGTTGCGATCTAATACATCGTCCTCCAGCCGACATGTCTCCAAGGGTCTATTGCTGCCTCGGGCACCTTATGATCGTTCTCCTGTGAGTCTAGATTTTCGAACCCGACGCAAAACTGATAGTTGATTGTAACGTACAGAGCCTCCTAATGACGATGGAACACTCAAATTGCGTTGAGATTCAATACATCGTCCTCTAGCCGATTTATCTCCAAGGGGATATTACTGCCTCGGGCACCATATGGTCCGTCTCCTGTGAGTCTAGATTTTCGAATCCGACGCGAAACTGATATTTAATTGTAACATTCAGGGCCTCCTAATGACGATGGAACACTCAATTTGCGTCGCGATCTAATACATCGTCCTTCAGCCGACTTGTCTCCAAGGTTCGATTGCTGCCTCGGGCACGTTATGGTCGTTCTCCTGTAAGTCTAGTTTTTAGAATCCGCCGTAAAACTGATAGTTAATTGTAACGTTCAGGGCCACCTAATGACGATGGAACACTCAAATGGCGTCGAGATTCAATACATCGGCCTCCAGCCGACTTGTCTCCAAGGGGATATTGCTGTCTCGGGAACCAAATAATCCTTCTCGTATGAGTCTAGTTTTTCGACTCCGACGGCAAGATGATAGTGAATTGTAACGTTCAGCGCCTCCTAACGACGATAGATCAATCAAATTGCGTCGAGATTCAATTCATCGTCCTCCAGCCGACTTGTCTCCGAAGGGGATATTGCAGCCACGGGCACCATAAGGTCCGTCTCCTGTGAGTCTAGATTTCTGAATCCGACGCGAAACTGATAGTTAATTGTAACGTTCAGGGCCTCCTAATGATGATGGAACACTCAAATAGCGTCGAGACTCAATACATCGTCCTCCAACCGACTTGTCTCCAAGGGTCTATTGCTGCCTCGGGCACCTTATAGTCGTTCTCCTGTGAGTCTAGATTTTCTAATCCGACGCAAAACTGATTGTTAATTGTAACGTTCAGGGCCTCCTAATGACGATGGAACACTCAAATTGCGTCGCGATTCAATACATCGTCTTCCAGCAGACTTGTCTTCAACGGGTTGTTGCTGCCTCGGGCACCATATGGTCTGTCTCCAGTGAGTCTAGTTTTTCGAATCCGACGAAAAACTGATAGTTATTTGTAACATTCCGGGCCTCCTAATGACGATGGAACACTCAATTTGCGTCGCGATCTAATACAAGGTCCTCCAGCCGACTTGTCTCCAAGGGTCTATTGCTGCCTCGGGCACCTTATGATCGTTCTCCTGTGAGTCTAGATTTTCGAACCCGACGCAAAACTGATAGTTAATTATAACTTACAGGGCCTCCTAATGACGATGGAACACTCAAATTGCGTCGAGATTCAATACATCGTCCTCCAGCCGACTTGTCTCCATGGTGATATTGCTACCTCGGGCACCTTATGGTCGTTCTGCTGTGAGTTTAGATTTTCGAATCCGACGCGAAACTGATTGTTAATTGTAACGTTCAGGGCCTCCTAATGACGATGGAACACTCAAATTTCGTCGAGATTCATCACATCGGCCTCCAGCCGTTTTGTCTCCAAGGGGACATTGCTGCCACGGGCACCATATGGTCCGTCTCCTGTGAGACTAGATTTTCGATTCCGACGCAAAAATGAAAGTGACATTATAAAATAAATAAAATAAATAAAAAATGTTATTTTAAATATGTTAATTATTCTATCTGTATGATGGTGATTGTGATTGCAATTGTAATTAATATTTTGCTTATCTGGAACGTGAACGTTTAATTATTCGATATCAGACGCTTGACAATGGCTTTTTCGTAAAGGCAATGTTACTCGTAGTTGACCGTGAAATAAAACTGAAATAATCGGACTTCGTAATTAAATCGTTTCCAAAGACTGCTGCGGTAGGTGCGGACTCATAATCTAAATCTCAATATTACAATAATTTGCCAGCCATGCCAATACGTCGTACAGAGGTGATTGTCTACTAAACATAAAAAAGTTACACAGTTAGTTAAATCAGATATATTCATTGAATAAGCCTACAGTTCATCCTACTTACTTTTATAAATATAAATTCTTTACAGAATCGAGTGCCTAGTGTGGTTGCAACTCGCAGTATTCTTCTATAACATGAAATATGGCGGTGTGCCAGACAATAAAATAAAATACGTGCTTCTCGCACCACTTCAACCAGAGCTCTCCCTTCCTTAATCAAACATAAGAGTAACGTAATTGTGCTTTTGTTTTATCAGCGACACAGCGCTGCAGTTGTGTGCCATAGGCTTTATTTATTTGCCACTGATTATTTATTTAATTAATATTTCGCGTTTCCGAGGAAACTCACGCTCGGCATGCAAATGTGCCTTTATATTGCCCTAAAGGCACAAGAAAATCTAAATTATCTACAACTATTTACATGACTTACATTACACATTATACACATTAAATACAAAATTTGATTGACGCGGATGCGCCGTAAAAGTTCTAATGTTGGCAGATAGAGTGCGCGCATGTGCAGAAGCGTCTGTGTAACTGTGGCACTGCCGTTATATCGTACAGTTAAATCACGCGGCACAGTATTGCAGATCATATTGTTCGTGTGCGCGCGTTTTTTAGTCGTTGCACAAAGAAAATATTCAACCAAGATTACATATGAAGACTACATTCTATGACAGGTAACTTAGTTTTAAATTTACAATATTCGTTATAACACAATAGAACTTAGATTGTTGAATGTTCTTAGTTACATAGTATTGTTTTGAAATACTTCAAAGAAAAATGTCCGTATTTTTCAGGTGCGTTGACCTCTACACATCGTGTCGTTATTACAGTTCATATTCATCCGCTGCACAATAAATTTTTTTTACAGGTTAGTATCGTCGTGGTAAAGTTTTTTTGATCACCGTAACATCGTTGTATAACAACGTGATTAATACATAAGCGTGTCCATTTCTCATTTCCATTATAGGCGTAGTGATGCAGTTCGTTGTGACTAAAAGCATTGCTTATTACAGATCAGACGTGACCCGTCGAGTAATTGGTCCACGTGCAGTTCGTTTTTTACATTCCGTGGAAGCTTGGTTGCAGAACCTCGGACGGCACATAGCTGGCGTCGATCCTTGGACAGTCCAGGTAAGAGTGTCCGTCACATTTCGAGAACATTTCATTCCCTGAAGTTCCAACCAAAATTCTTCCACCCGTCGTGTTGTTTTCTGGACAGGCACTTTGTGTCCATTTAATCCAGTTAACATCTTGAAGTTGGGTACTGTAGTAATATCACTAGACGATGCACGAATTATGCACTTCACATTTTCAGTTTTTTGCTGAATATAGCTCACCTAAATGTTCGTAGTTATTAATCAAGGAAATCGTTCATCGCGTTTACATAGATACGCTGCATAATGAATGGCATTAACAGTTTCTTTCACATAGGTTTCCGCGTAGTTGCAGAGTTAGTAATGTTCGTTAATGTCCGTGAACAGTGGATCACTATGCAATGTCTTTTTGGCACTCGTTTTGTTCAAATTTTTACATAGTAACAGTTACACTATACATCAGTTAAAAAAATAAGTAATTATACATACACACGTCACATATTTTCTTAGCATAAACATAATATAGTTGCACATAAACATGTTTACATCATCATTACATCGCTATAGGTTATTACATTGTGTCACATTTGATTACATGAATTGCAGATATTTACATCCTCCTTAGCGGTTTTGCTGGGATATTATCGATGTTTTTTGTGATGTCATCTGAAATTAAGATAGGTTAGACACAACATTCATTACATCAGTAGGCAAGACCAGGCGTTATCACTACTCAATAAATATTCAAAATAGTAAGAGAGAGAAAATGTTCGATTCCTCGCGTTTTGTGCGTGTGTGTAGAGTGTCTGTGTGGCCTTGACTACTGATAGATGCTTTTCGTGTTGAGAGATGTGCGTCTAATCTATTTCTCAAAGTAAAAGATCGCTTCACAGATGACGTCTGTCAGTTCGTCAGGTGTCACACCAAGTCAGTGGTACCTTCAGTAACAAATGTTCCGTGAAAATTAATATGTCATCCACTGCTACGTAATCATAAATTTTACTTTAATATTCCGTCTTTCAGGTGGAGGCGCGCGCTGAAAGAAGAGTTCTTCTGTCTTCAACTGCGTCACTGGAACCGCTGAAATGAAAATTTCTATACTACTTATTATCTGTGTTGTAACAACAGAGTTTTTCGAGTTGCTTAGCAATATTTTGATGGGTATGACTTTGACATTATTCAGCATGAAATGCTCTAAGATCTCGGTGTGCGTAAAGCCCAATAATTTTGTTAGTTCTAGGATGTTGTAACAGATACGCACCAGGATGCGGTATGTTAACAATTATATAAGGTCCTTCATACAGCAGACGCCACTTAGCGCTGCGTCGTTTGATTGCTACAGATTTATGATGAGTACGAAGTAGTACAAGCATTCCTACCTCGAATTTTTGTTTTCTTTTTATTATGTTTCTGTGATGTTTGTTTCGTATTTGTGCGTGATGTGTCAATGTAGTCAATACTTCTTTTATTTTCTGTTCAGGTGTGATTTCCTTGTCTGACAACTTAGGTAGTGGTTCTATCCACTGATCGTTCTGTTTGCAATTGAACATGATCTCGTTAGGTGTGTAATTCGTATCGTAAATATTTAAGTTATTGTGTACGTCTTCGAAAAGACTTAGGTAGGACACCCAATGTTTTGATGAAATATAGGTCCTCATGAATCGATTTAATTCTCGGAAAAGTCTCTCAGTCGCGTTACATTGTGGACTAAACCTCGAAATAAATATACTTTTAATGTTATTGTCCTTCAAGAAATTTCTCCATTTGTACCCAGAGTAGTATGCTGCATTATCTGATAGAATTGCTTTAGGTTTTCCCACGTGCGTCAGGTAATCACTTGAGAATCTTCGTATTATAGCATTTGCAGTGGCGGATTTTAAAGCATAAAGTTTTACATGTTTAGAAAATATATCGTAAAAAGCTAAGATATATTTGACGCCTCCAGAGCTTGCTGGATGCGGTCCACTGATGTCAGTACACAGAATTTCCAGGGGTTTACTGGGTAAAATAGAATGTAAATCTGTTTTTGTGGATAAATTCTGAGGTTTTGATTTTTGACATATGACACATGTTTTCAGTTCCTTGTAAATTTTTCTCCTCATATTGCTAAAATAACAGTATGTGCTGAGCTTTTCCAAACACTTTTTCGTCCCATAATGACCCCAAACTAAGTGTGTGTGCCAAATTAGATTACGTTCAGACTCTTTGGGAATGCATACACACCAGTTAGTAGCATTTGGATGTCGGCGGTAAAATAACACATCATTGTGTAACTTATAATACTTCGTCAAAGGATGATTGTGTTTTTCTACCAGTAATGTTATTATCTTATACCAGTGAGGATCAGATTTTTGTAATTCAGCCATGTTTCTGCACATATCAATATAATATTGGTGATACTGCTTGTCTTGCATTAAGAGAATCCTGTAGTCATTTATATTTTCTAAGTCACTGTTGGTATCATTCATACCTTGTGGAAGTCTAGACAAAGTGTCTGCAATGGTGTTGTCCTTACCTCTTATGTACTTAATTTCAAAAGAGTAGTTCTGAAGTGTAACTGCCCATCGTGATAGTCTAGGATGTACAAGTTTACAAGTTAACAAAAATGTCAGGGCCTGGTGATCGGTGTAAATTACCGTATGTTTTCCAAATAAATAATAATTGAATTTCTTGAATGCCCATACTATGGAAAGTGTTTCTAACTCAGTAGTGGAGTATGTACGCTCACATTCAGTTAGAGTGCGACTCGCAAACCCAATAATTCTTATCTGTTCCTCCTCTTTATTCTTTACAACTTGAAATAAGCAACAGCCCAAGCCAGTACGTGAAGCGTCAGAAGTCATACAAAAATCTAAATTGAAATCTGGATGGCTCAATATGTTAGCATTCACTAAAGCATGTTTAATTGTATTAAAGTCATTCTGGCACTGTTCCGACCAGATACAAACTTGATTCTTTCTGAGTAGACCTAGCAGATGTTTACTGTTCAAAAGTGGTTGTGGCAAAAAACGTCTGAAAAATGAACATAGCCCAAGGAATGATTTTAACTGCTTTTTAGTTCGAGGGCTAGGAAAGTTTCTGATAGCATCTAATTTACTGGGATCCGGACGTATGCCCTGTGAATTAATGATATGTCCTAAATACTTTATCTCACTGCAACCAAATTTTGATTTTCTTAGGTTGGCTGTGACTCCAGCTTGTGCAAGTTTTTCTAAAATTCTTTGAAGAGTGTCAACGTGTTCATTCCAAGATTGTGTAGCTATCAGTATATCATCTACATAGTGTGTGACTGTCTCAACTAAATCGTCGCCAAGCACGGTATCCAGGGCTGTAATGAATACCCCAGAGCTGACATTCAGTCCGAAGGGTAGAACACAAAACTGATAGGTTCGCCCCCCGAACATAAATGCAGTATATTTCCGAGAATCAGGAGTGATACCCACCTGCCAAAACGAATTAGCGAGATCTATTGTGGAAAAATATTTTGCATCTAGAAATTTCTGTAATTGCTCTTCTAAATTTTCAGGTTTTGTGTGAACCGGTAAAATTATTTCATTAATAGCTCGTGCGTCTAACACTAACCTAATGCTTCCATTTGATTTTTTGACAACAAGTAGAGGACTACAATAAGGTGATGTGGATGGTTCAATGACGTTCCAGTCTAACATTTGTTTTAATTCTTGCCACACAGCAGGTCGTTGAGATAACGGTACGTTATATGTCTTATGGTAGAAGATCTTGTGAGGCTTAACTTCAATCTTGTACACATACGTGTTGATAACACCTAATCGTTTGGTAAAAACTTGTAAATATTTGGATAACACTTCCTGTAGTTTTATACGTTCATGTACACTGAGAGCTGTAGCTTCACTTATCTTATGATCAAGCAATGTTTTCAAGTCCATTATCTCTGTGTCAGATGAGTGTGTTTGCATGTCTTGAATGTCATTGTCAAGTACTAACTGAACCTTGTACCCTGTACAGTGTTTGTCATGCTTTAGAGTTCTCCTGTCCAAATCAATAATAATTACACTGCCTTTATCATTTAAAATACATTTACCTTTGGAGAAGTCTATAATGCAGTCCTTCTCGCTCATAATATCTATTGCTAATATGCAATTTGTCACAAGGTTTTGTACAACCAGGAATGGCCATTGTACGGTTCCATTACCTATTTTAACGTTTACAAAAACTTGCTTCGTAACCCTACATGACTTATTACCTAGTGCAGTAGTTATTTTACAGTTTTGGGCAGGAAACTCAGGCACAGATTCCAATTCACACATCTTTTTATAGAAATTAAAAGACAAAACGCTCACAGCTGCACCTGTATCTGGGATAATAGTAGTTGGAATCCCACCTACTACACCAGTAGTAGATGCTAAAACAATTTCATTTGTGTTTAAACTACATTGTGTACTGTCTTGTAAAAGTTCATCTGATATATTGTTATTGTGGTTGTATCTTATAAATAAAACAGGTAGTTTTTGTTTAGAATTACTCGGCATATCATTATTCTGTTGTTCAAGTGTGGTGTCCAATAACTGATTAACACTGAAGTCGCCTCCCAAGAATTCTTCAGCCACGACCTGGGGCAAAGTAGTGACTGTTTCTAGTTTGTTGGATAGACAATATTTTTGTTCATTCGTCATTATTAGAAGGGCATTCTGTTAGCAAAAAAGTGAATGGCCTTTCAGATCATGATGCACAAATTTTAAGTCTAAAAGATTTTTGTGCTTCAACACATGTTAAATATAGTTACCAACTTTTTAGGAAAGCTGATCCAGTTGCTGTACAGACTTTTGTAAACCTTATCAAGGAACAAGATTGGCAAGATGTTTATAGTGCTGATACAGTAGACGATAAATATAATGCTTTCCTCAAGACTTTTCTCGTGCTCTTTGAAAGTTGCTTTCCGTTAGAACGTTTAAAACAGGGTACTAGCACAAACAGGAAGCCTGGGTGGCTGACTAAAGGGATAAGAATATCTTGTAGAACAAAGTGGCAATTATATCAAAACGTTAGAAACAGTCAAAATCTAAATGCAGCAGCCCATTACAAACAGTATTGTAAGGTGCTTAAAAAAGTTATTAGGAAGGCAAAAAGTATGTGGTATGCAGATAGAATAGCTAAGTCTCAGGATAAAATTAAAACCATATGGTCAGTCGTAAAGGAAGTGGCTGGTCTGCAGAGACAGGTCGAGGATATAGAATCAGTGCGTAGTGGGGATGTCCGTGTTGCTGATAAGTCGCATATATGTACAGTACTTAATAATCACTTTCTGAATATAGCAGGTGAACTAAATAGAAACCTAGTCCCAACAGGGAATCATATAGCGCTCTTAAAAAAAAGTGTTCCGAGACTGTTACCTGAAATGCTCCTCCATGATACTGACAAGAGGGAGATTGAGTTAATAATTAAATCACTAAAGACCAAGAACTCTAATGGATATGACGGGGTATCTAGCAGAATACTGAAGTATTGTTCCACGTATATTAGCTCAGTACTTAGCCATATCTGTAACTTTTCCTTTAGCAGTGGTCGGTTTCCTGACCGATTAAAGTACTCGGTAGTGAAGCCACTTTATAAAAAGGGAGACAGGGATAATGTTGACAATTATAGACCTATTTCTATGCCATCGGTGTTTGCTAAAGTTATCGAGAGGCTTGTATATACAAGGTTACTGCAGCATTTAAATTCACATAATTTGCTGTCAAATGTACAGTTTGGTTTTAGAAATGGCTTAACAACTGAAAATGCTATATTCTCTTTTCTCTGTGAGGTTTTGGACGGATTAAATAAAAGGTTGAGAACGTTAGGTGTTTTCTTTGATTTAACGAAGGCTTTTGACTGTGTTGACCACAAAATATTACTGCAGAAGTTGGAACATTATGGAGTAAGGGGAGTAGCTTACAATTGGTTCGCCTCCTACTTTAAGAACAGAAAGCAGAAGGTAATCCTCCGCAATATTGAGAGTGGTAATGATGTTCAGTCCCAATGGGGCACTGTTAAATGGGGCGTTCCCCAAGGGTCGGTGCTGGGGCCACTGCCGTTCCTTATTTATGTAAATGATATGCCTTCTAGTATTACAGGTGATTCAAAAATATTTCTGTTTGCTGATGACACCACCTTGGTAGTGAAGGATCTTGTGTGTAATATTGAAACATTATCAAATAATGTAGTTCATGAAGTAAGTTCGTGGCTTGTGGAAAATAATTTGATGCTAAATCACAGTAAGACTCAGTTTTTACAGTTTCTAACCCACAATTCAACAAGAACTGACATTTTAATCAGACAGAATGGGCATGTTATAAGCGAGACGGAACAGTTCAAGTTCCTAGGCGTACGGATAGATAGTAAGCTGTTGTGGAAAGCCCATGTTCAGGATCTTGTTCAGAAACTAAATGCCGCTTTATTTACCATTAGAACAGTATCTGAAATAAGTGACATTTCAACACGAAAAGTAGTATACTTCGCATATTTTCATACGCTTATGTCATATGGTATTATTTTTTGGGGTAATTCTTCTGATTCAAAAAGGGTATTTTTTGGCTCAAAAACGGGCTGTTCGAGCTATGTATGGTGTAAGTTCGAAAACCTCTTGTCGACCCCTATTCAATAGTCTGGGAATTTTGACATTGCCCTCACAGTATGTATTTTCTTTAATGTCGTTTGTTGTTAGCAATATTAGCTTATTCCCAAGAGTTAGCAGCTTTCACTCAGTTAATACTAGGCAGAAATCAAATCTGCATGTGGAATGCACTTCCTTGACTCTTGTGCAGAAAGGAGTGCAGTATTCTGCTGCATCCATTTTCAATAA
Source organism: Schistocerca serialis cubense (assembly GCF_023864345.2). Taxonomy (NCBI): domain Eukaryota; kingdom Metazoa; phylum Arthropoda; class Insecta; order Orthoptera; family Acrididae; genus Schistocerca; species Schistocerca serialis. The sequence continues at coordinate 845,582,356 of NC_064642.1, forward strand.
GCTACCACAAGAACTCAAAAATCTTAGCAGTAGCCCAAACACTTTTAAGTCTAAACTGAAGAGTTTCCTCATGGCTCACTCCTTCTATTCTGTCGAGGAGCTCCTGGAAGAGATAAAAAATTAAGCAAATTCCAGTGTTACATTCTTGATTTTCTTTATTTAAACTAACGACTTGTTTCATTTTATCTGTTTCTACAATCGTGTTATAATTTCATGTATTGACTCGTTCCATGACCATGGAGACTTCTCCTAAATGTGGTCCCACGGAACAATAAATAAATAAATAAATAAATAAATTAGCATTTGTACTAGGTACTGACACAGATTGAGGTTGTGCATCAGGTGTCATTTCTATTATATTCACATTCGGATATTGCCTATTATGATCTCCAAACTTTTGCGGTTGTTGTTGCTGTTGCGCATTATAACTTACCTGTCGGTCGTAAGGTATGCTCCAATTTTGACCTGGTGGCTGCTGTGGTAAAGCAGAGTTTGAATGAAAGTACTGATCGTTACGAGTCCAACCTTGATGCTGTCTTGGCTCGTAGTTATTATTATTTCCATTTCTGTTAGTGTTTTTGTTATTACCTTTGTATCCGTTGTTACCGTTGTAGTTATTACCGCGGTGCCTTTTGTATGGATTGCCGCATGAAATGTTATTACTATTGTAACTATTGTTTTTATTGGAATACGCGTGTTGATTTTGATTTCCGTACTGAGACGGCATGTGAGTTTGCTGTTTTTGTTGTATCGCGTATCCAACTGTGGGCGCGCCAGAATTGTGTTGGCAAGCCTGCATGTTTTGCATACCACTAGTGTAAACATTGTGGCTGCTGTTTTGCCGCGCGAAGCGCTGATCTTCAAGTAACATGTCAACCGAATCTAAAGCTGTTAAAAAATAATCTGAATCGTCATCCGGGATATGTAGGAGTTTTTCTTTAATGTTGAAAGGCAATTTGGCCTTCAACGCTCGGAGTATATCACGCGTTGCGACTGGTTCGTCTAAAAAATGTCCCATGTTCAAGTATTTTTCAAAATATCTGCGTAAGTTACCATTTTTACTGTTAAAAGTTTCAGGTTCTAAAATTTGTCTTCTGAGTCGCTCCTGGACGGATTGCGACCAGAATTTGTTCAGAAAAGCACGCTCAAACTCACTGTACGTGGTACATACGTCAGCTTGACTGTATGCCCAGACAGCTGCATCGCCTTGGATGTAACCGACAATATATGAAATCTTTTTCCGGTCACTCCAAGTGCGTGGAAATGCGTTACTAAAACATTTAAGAAAAATCACCGGATGAATGGTTCGTTTTTCTGGGATAAAAATCTGAAATTGCCTGTGTTTCATTAAGCTTTCATCTTCCTTCGCATTGTGATATGGATTTATTCCACTGTAATTACTGGTATGTTCAGCTGGCGAGTAATTACGATAATGTTGCTGTGGTTTACCATGATAATAGCTTGTGTTTGTGTTTCCACATCGTGGTATGTGTTGTAGTCGTGGCGTGTTTTGTTCTTGTGTATTTGTCGTGTGCGGAATGTGTGTATCATACTCGAATGTATATTGGTTTCTGAACTGTACATTTTGACTGATATTTTCGTTACATTCAGACTGTAGTTGATCGGTGAATTGTCTCATGGGTGCAGTGACGGATTGTACTGCGTCACTGATCAGCTGTTTGTTATTAGTAATGTATTGCGCTACGGAGTCGTGCACAATTGTTGGTAAATTTTCACGTAAGCATCTATCAAAATGTTTGTCTTTGTTCTCAACCCAATCATGAAATTCTTTATTAATATTTTGAAAATGAGCTGTGGCATCTGATTGTAAGATGTCAGTCAGGTGTTGTTCAACATTGTCAAATTTATTCTGTACGCCAGTAATTCGTTTTTCAAGGTTGTCATGTACTGAAGGATATGTTTGAATTTGTTCAGTAAGAACTTCACACGTGACATTAAGGTTTTTTACTTGTGTCTGTAAAAGTGCTGCGTCAGTTGTAGTCTTTTCTTGTCTCGTATTGAGCTGGGAAAATTTAGTACTGAGTTCGGTCATCTGTTTGGTCAGTGTGGCGTCTATAAGTTCCACACGTTTACACAAAGTGTCATTACCGATCTTGATTGCTATGAGATCAGATTTGATTTCGTCATTTTGTGTTTTTAACTGTTCATTTTGTGTCTCTAATTGTGCCTTTAAGGTTGCCATGTTTTCGGCGTTCTGTTTCCTTATGGTTGCCATATTTTCTGCGTTTTGTTTCACTAGCATTTGTAACATGTCGGCAATGTTTACCGTTTGCAAGGTCTCTGCCCCCGCCGCGTCATTAGACGTGACGTCATGCATTAACATGGGCTCTGATTGAGATATTGAAATTTTTGTAGTGGACGGCCTATTGTCAAAATTTTCGTCAACACTTGCGTCAATGTTTGATGAATCGTCACTACCGGTTGCTGTCGTAAAGTCATTTTCTAACACTTGTCTCACGTCCGAGTCGGATTGCGCCTGAATAGTACGTCCTTGCTGTTCCATTTTTGCGTATTGTTTTCTAGTTATTACCATGCCACACGTGATATATGTTTCAAGAAAATTTTTGACACTGATTTTAAAATAAAATGTAGTTGAGCATGAATCGCTCGTAGCAACAATGGCTGTCTGTTAATTTAAAAATATAAACTGAATTTGAGATTATTGGTAATGGCTGCTGGCCATGTTACATGATATCGTACAGAAGTCGGCCATATTGTACACTCGTGTATTGGTATTGTTGCATACGTTATTGTTTAGGGAAAAGTACTGAGAATGAAATTTATCACTGAAACTGTTATGTGGAAAAGAAACACTACAGAATTTACTGAAAAGCTAATACACTGAATTATACGTCTGGTCAAGCCTACCAATGCAAAGATGCTGCGTCTTACCTTATTTTGCTGGAAGTTTCATTGCGTCTTCCCGCAAAATTTCAGAATTGGAAAATATCTTCAGATTTTGTTATCTCTCATACATTGACGTCCAGGTCCAGAAAGTTGATTTTTTACATGAAACAAAGAGAACAATGTAACAAATGACAAAATAACAAGTCCTGTCACGGTCGCCAATATAAAATAAATAAAATAAATAAAAAATGTTATTTTAAATATGTTAATTATTCTATCTGTATGATGGTGATTGTGATTGCAATTAATATTTTGCTTATCTGGAACGTGGACGTTTAATTATTCGTTATCAGACGCTTGACAATGGCTTTTTCGTAAAGGCAATGTTACTCGTAGTTGACCGTGAAATAAAACTGAAATAATCGGACTTCGTAATTAAATCGTTTCCAAAGACTGCTGCGGTAGGTGCGGACTCATAATCTAAATCTCAATATTACAATAATTTGCCAGCCATGCCAATACGTCGTACAGAGGTGATTGTCTACTAAACATAAAAAAGTTACACAGTTACTTAAATCAGATATATTCATTGAATAAGCCTACAGTTCATCCTACTTACTTTTATAAATATAAATTCTTTACAGAATCGAGTGCCTAGTGTGGTTGCAACTCGCAGTATTCTTCTATAACATGAAATATGGCGGTGTGCCAGACAATAAAATAAAATACGTGCTTCTCGCACCACTTCAACCAGAGCTCTCCCTTCCTTAATCAAACATAAGAGTAACGTAATTGTGCTTTTGTTTTATCAGCGACACAGCGCTGCAGTTGTGTGCCATAGGCTTTATTTATTTGCCACTGATTATTTATTTAATTAATATTTCGCGTTTCCGAGGAAACTCACGCTCGGCATGCAAATGTGCCATTATAACATGTAACGATCACGGCCTCCTAATGATGATGGAACACTCAAATTGCGTCGAGATTCAGTACATCGTCCTCCAGCAGACTTGTCTCCTAGGGGATATTGCTGCCTCGGGTTCCATATGGTCCGTCTCCTTTGAGTGTCGATTTTTGAATCCGACGCGAAACTGATAGTTAATTGTGACGTTCAGGGCCTCCTAATGACGATGGAACACTCAAATTGCGTCGAGATTCAATACATCGTACTTCAGCCGACTTGTCTCCAAGGGTCGCCTCGGGCACCGTACTCCTGTGAGTCTAGATTTTCGAATCCGACGCAAACTGATTGTTTATTGAAACGTTCAGCGCCTCCTAATGACGATGGAGCACTCAAATTGCGTCGAGATTGAATACATCGTCTTCCAGCTGACTTGTATGCAAGGGGATAATGCTGTCTCGGGTACCATATGATCCTTCTCCTGAGCGTAGATTTTCGAATCCGACCCTAAAATGATAGTTAATTGTAACGTTCAGCGCCTCCTAATGCCGATGGAACACTTAAATTGCGTCGAGAGTCAATACATCGTCCTCCAGCCGACTTGTCGACAAGGGGATATTGCTGCCTCGGGCTCCATGTGGGCCGTCTCCTGTTAGTCTAGATTTTCGAATCCGACGCAAAAATGATTGTTAATTGTAACGTTCAGGGCCTCCTAATGACGAAGGAACAGTCAAATTGCGTCGAAATTCAATACATCGTCCTTCAGCCGACTTGTCTCCAAAGGTCAATTGGTGCCTCGGGCACCTTATGGTCGTTCTCCTGTGAGTCTAGATTTTATATATCCGCCGCAATACAGATAGTTACTTGTAAAGATCAGGGCCACCTAATGACGATGGAACACTCAAATAGCGTCGAGATTCAATACATCGGCCTCCAGCCGACTTGTCTCCAAGGGGATATTGCTGTCTCGGGAACCAAATGATCCTTCTCGTATGAGTCTAGATTTTCGAATGCGACGGCAAGATGATAGTGAATTGTAACGTTCAGCGCCTCCTAACGACGATAGATCAATCAAATTGCGTCGAGATTCAATTCATCGTCCTCCAGCCGACTTGTCTCCGAAGGGGATATTGCAGCCACGGGCACCATATGGTCCGCCTCCTGTGAGTCTAGATTTTCGATTCCGATGCGAAACTGATAGTTAATTGTTACGTTAAGGGCCTCCTAATGACGATGGAACACTCAAATTGCGCCGAGATTCAATACATCGTCCTTCAGCAGACTTGTCTCAAAGGTTCAATTGCTGCCTCGGGCACCATATGATCCGTCTCCTGTGAGACTAGATTTTCATTTCCGACGCAAAAATGATAGTGAGATGTAACGATCAGCGCCTCTAATGACGATGGAACACTCAAATTGCGTCGAGATTCAATACATCATCCTTCAGCCGACTTGTCTCCAAGGGTCTATTGCTGCCTCGGGCACCTTATGGTCGTTCACCTGTGAGTCTAGATTTTAGAATCCGCCGCAAAACTGATAGTTAATTGTAACGTTCAGGGCCACCTAATGACGATGGAACACTCAAATTGCGTCGAGATTCAATACATCGGCCTCCATCCGACTTGTCTCTAAGGGGATATTGCTGTCTCGGGAACCAAATGATCCTGCTCCTATGAGTCTAGATTTTCGAATCCGACGGCAAGATGATAGTGAATTGTAACATTCAGCGCCTCCTAACGGCGATAGATCAATCAAATTGCGTCGAGATTCAATACATCGACCTCCAGCCGAATTGTCTCCAAGGGGATATTGCTGCCACGGGCACCATATGGTCCGTCTCCTGTGAGTCTAGATTTCTGAATCCGACGCGAAACTGATAGTTAATTGTAACGTTCAGGGCCTCCTACTGACGATGGAACACTCAAATTGCGTCGAGACTCAATACATCGTCCTCAAGCCGACTTGTCTCCAAGGGTGTATTGCTGCCTCGGGCACCTTGTGGTCGATCTTCTGTGAGTCTAGATTGTCTAATCCGACGCAAAACTGATTGTTAATTGTAACGTTCAGGGCCTCCTAATGACGATAGAACACTCAAATTGTGTCGAGATTCAATACATCGTCCTCCAGCCGACTTGTCTCAATGGGGATATTGCTGCATCGGGCACCTTATGGTCGTTCTCCTGTGAGTCTAGATTTTTAAATCCGACGCGGAACTGACAGTTAATTGTAACGTTCAGGGCCTCCTAATGACGATGGAACACTCAAATTGCGTCGAGATTCAATACATCATCCTTCAGCCGACTTGTCTCCCAGGGTCAATTGCTGCCTCGGGCACCTTATGGTCGTTCTCCTGTGAGTCAAGATTTTAGAATCCGCCGCAAAACTGATAAATAATTGTAACGTTCAGGGCCACCTAATGACGATGGAACACTCAAATTGCGTCGAGATTCAATATATCGGCCTCCAGACGACTTGTCTCCAAGGGGATATTACTGTCTCGGGAACCAAATGATCCTTCTCCTATGAGTCTAGATTTTCGTATCCGACGGCAAGATGATAGTGAATTGTAACGTTCAGCGCCTCCTAAAGACGATAGATCAATCAAATTGCGTCGAGATTCAATACATCGTCCTCCAGCCGACTTGTCTCCAAGGGTGAATTGCTGCCTCGGGCACCTTATGGTCGTTCTATTGTGAGTCTAGATTTTTCTAATCCGACTCAAAAATGATAGTTAATTGTAACGTTCAGGGCCTCCTAATGACGATGGAACACGCAAATTTCGTCGAGATTCATTACATCGGCCTCCAGCCGACTTGTCTCCAAGGGGACATTGCTGCCTCGGGCACCCTATGGTCGTTCTCCTATGAGTCTAGATTTTCTATTCCGCCGCAAAACTGATAGTTAATTGTAATGTTCAGGGCCACCTAATGACGATAGATGAATCAAATTGCGTCGAGATTCAATACATCGTCCTCCAGCCGACTTGTCTCCACGGGTTTATTGTTGCCTCGGGCACCTTATGGTCAGTCTCCTGTGAGTCTAGATTTTTGAATCCGACGCGAAACTGATAGTTAATTGTAACGTTCATTGCCTCCTGTTGACGATGGAACACTCAAATTGCGTCGAGATTCAATACATCATCCTTCAGCCGACTTGTCTCCCAGGGTCTATTGCTGCCCCGGGCACCTTATGGTCGTTCTCCTGTGAGTCTAGATTTTAGAATCCGCCGCGAAACTGATAGTTAATTGTAACGTTCAGGGCCTCCTACTGACGATGGAACACTCAAATTGCGTCGAGAGTCAATACATCGTCCTCCAGCCGACTTGTCTCAATGGGGATATTGCTGCCTCGGGCACCTTATGGTCGTTCTCCTGTGAGTCTAGATTTTTGAATCCGACGCGGAACTGATAGTTAATTGTAACGTTCAATGCCTCTTAATGACGATGGAACACTCAAATTGCGTCGAGATTCAATACATCATCCTTCAGCCGACTTGTCTCCCAGGGTCAATTGCTGCCTCGGGCACGTTATGGTCGTTCTCCTGTGAGTCTAGATTTTCGATTCCGATGCGAAACTGATAGTTAATTGTAACGTTCAGGGCCTCTTATTGACGATGGAACACTCAAATTGCGCCGAGATTCAATACATCGTCCTTCAAACGACCTGTCTCCAAGGTTCTATTGCTGCCTCGGGCACCCTATGGTCGTTCTCCTGTGAGTCTAGATTTTCTAATCCGCCGCAAAACTGATAGTTAATTGTAACGTACAGGGCCGCCCAATGACGATAGATCAATCAAGTTGCGTCGAGATTCAATACATCGACCTCCAGCCGACTTGTCTCCACGGGTCTATGCTGCCTCGGGCTTCTTATGGTCGTTCTCCTGTTAGACTAGATTTTCTAATCCGACGCAAAACTGATTGAGAATTGTAACGTTCAGGGCCTCCTAATGACGATGGAACACTCAAATTGCTTCGCGATTCAATGCATCGACATCCAGCCTACTTGTCTCCATGGGGATATTGCTGTCTCGGGCACCTTATGGTCGTTCTGCTGTGAGTTTAGAATTTCGAATCCGACGAATAACTGATAGTTAATTGTAACGGTCAGTGCCTCCTAATGACGATAGAACACACAAATTGAGTCGAGATTCAATACATCGGCCTACAGCCGACTTGTCTCCAAATGTCTATTGCTGCCTCGGGCACCTTGTGGTCGTTCTCCTGTGAGTCTAGATTTTCTAATCCGACGCAAAACTGATTGTTAGTTGTAACGTTCAGGGCCTCCTAATGACGCTGGAACACTCAAATTGCGTCGCGATTCAATACATCGTCCACCAGCCGACTTTTCTTCAACGGGTTATTGTTGCCTCGAGCAGCATATGGTCCATCTCCATTGAGTCTATATTTGCGAATCCGAAGAAAAACTGATAGTTAATTCAGACATTCAGAGCCTCATAATGGCGAAGGAACACTCAATTAGCGTCGCGATCTAATACATCGTCCTCCAGCCGACTTGTCTCCAAGGGTCTATTGCTGCCTCGGGCACCTTATGGTCGTTCTGCTGTGAGTTTAGATTTTCGAATCCGACGCGAAACTGATTTTTAATTGTATGGATCAGGGCTTCCTAATGACGATGGAACACTCAAATTGTGTCGAGATTCAATACATCGTCGTTCAGGCGACTTGTCTCCAAGGGTCTATTGCCGCCTCTGGCACCTTATGGTCGTTCTTCTGTGAGTCTAGATTTTATAATCCGACGAATAACTGATAGTTAATTGTAACGTTCAGGGCCTCCTAATGACGATTGAACACTCAAATTTCGTCGAGATTCATTACATCGGCCTCCAGCCGACTTGTCTCCAAGGGGAGACTGCTGAATCGGGCACCATATGGTCCGTCTCCTGTGAGTCTAGATTTTCGATTGCGATGCGACACTGATAGTTAATTGTTACGTTCAGGGCCTCCTAATGACGATGGAACACTCAAATTGCGCCGACTTGTCTCCAAGGTTCTATTGCTGCCTCGGGCACCTTATGGTCGTTCTCCTGTGAGTCTCGATTTTCGAATCCGACGCAAAACTGATAATTAATTGTAACGTTCAGGGCCTCCTAATGACGATGGAACACTCAAATTGCGACGATGTTCAATACATCGTCCTCCAGCCGACGTGCCTTCAAGGAGATATTGCTGCCTCGGGCATCATATGGTCCGTCTCCTGTGAGTGTAGATTTTTGAATCCGACGCGAAACTGATAGTTAATTTCTGACGTTCAGGGCCTCCTAATGACGATGGAACACTCAAATTGCGTCGAGATTCAATACATCGTCCTTCAGCCGACTTGTCTCCAAGGGTCGCCTCGGCCACCTTATGGTCGTTCTCCTGTGAGTCCAGATTTTAGAATCCGCCGCAAAAGTGATAGTTAATTGTAACGTTCAGGGCCACCTAATGACGATAGATCAATCAAATTGCGTCGAGATTCAATACATCGTCCTCCAGCCGCCTTGTCTCCACGGGTCTATTGCTGCCTCGGGCAACTTATGGTCGTTCTCCTGTTAGTCTAGATTTTCTAATCCGACGCAAAACTGATTGATAATTGTAACGTTCAGGGCCTCCTAATGACGATGGAACACTCAAATTGCTTCGCGATTCAATACATCGACCTCCAGCCTACTTGTCTGCATGGGGATATTGCTGTCTCGGGCACCTAATGGTCGTTCTGCTGTGAGTTTAGAATTTCGAATCCAATGCAAAACTGATTGTTAATTGTAACGATCAGGACTACCTAATGACGATGTAACACTCAAATTGCGTCGAGATTCAATACATCGTCGTTCAGCCGACTTGCCTCCAAGGGTCTATTGGCACCTCGGGCACATTATGGTCGTTCTCCAGTGAGTCTAGATTTTATAATCCGACGCATAACTGATAGTTAATTGTAACGTTCAGGGCCTCCTAATGACGATGGAACACTCAAATTTCGTCGAGATTCATTACATCGGCATCCAGGCGACTTGTCTCCAATTGGACGTTGCTGCCGCGGGCACCATATGGTCCGTGTCCTGTAAGTCTAGATTTTCGATTCCGATGCGAAACTGATAGTTAATTGTAACGTTCAGGGCCTCCTAAAGACGACGGAACAATCAAATTGCGTCGAGATTCAATACATTGGCCTCCAGCCGACTTGTCTCCAAGGGCATATTGCTGCCTCGGGCACCATATGGTCCGTCTCCTGTGAGTCTAGATTTTCTAATCCGACTCAAAACTGATTGTTAGTTGTAACGTTCAGGGCCTCCTAATGACGATGGAACACTCAAATTGCGTCGCGATTCAATACATCGTCCTCCAGCCAACTTGTCTTCAACGGGTTATTGCTCCCTCGGGCACCATATGGTCCGTCTCCAGTGAGTCTAGATTTGCGAATCCGACGAAAAACTGATAGTTAATTGAGTCATTCAGAGCCTCATAATGACGATGGAACACTCAATTAGCGTCGCGATCTAATACATCGTCCTCCAGCCGACTTGTCTCCAAGGGTCTATTGTTGCCTCGGGCACCTTGTGGTCGTTCTGCTGTGAGTTTAGATTTTCGAATCCGGCGCGAAACTGATTGTTATTTGTATCGATCAGGGCTTCCTAATGACGATGGAACACTCAAATTGTGTTGAGATTCAATACATCGTCGTACAGCCGACTTGTCTCCAAAGGTCTATTGCCGCCTCGGGCACCTTATGGTAGTTCTTCTGTCAGTCTAATTTTATAATCCGACGAATAACTGATAGTTAATTGTAACGTTCAGGACCTCCTATTGACGATGGAACACTAAAATTGCGTCGAGATTCAATACATCGTCCTCCAGCCGAATTGTCTCCAAGGGGATATTGCTGCCACGGGCACCATATGGTCCGTCTCCTGTGAGTCTAGATTTCTGAATCCGACGCGAAACTGATAGTTAATGGTAACGTTCAGGGCCTCCTACTGACGATGGAACACTCAAATTGCGTCGAGACTCAATACATCGTCCTCCAGCCGACTTGTCTCCAAGGGTGTATTGCTGCCTCGGGCACCTTATGGTCGATCTTCTGTGTGTCTGGATTTTCTAATCTGACTCAAAACTGATTGTTAATTGTAACGTTCAGGGCCTCCTAATGACGATGGAACACTCAAATTGCGTCGTGATTCAATACATCTTCCTCCAGCCGACTTGTCTCCAAGGGTCTATTGCTGCCTCGGGCTCCTTATGATCGTTCTCCTGTGAGTCTAGATTTTCGATCCCGACGCAAAACTGATAGTTAATTGTAACGTACAGGGCCTCCTAATGACGATGGAACACTCAAATTGCGTCGAGATTCAATACATCGTCCTCCAGCCGACTTGTCTCAATGGGGATATTGCTGCCTCGGGCACCTTATGGTCGTTCTCCTGTGAGTCTAGATTTTTGAATCCGACGCGGAATTGATAGTTAATTGTAGCGTTCAGGGCCTCCTAATGACGATGGAACACTCAAATTGCGTCGAGATTCAATACAACATCCTTCTGCCGACCTGTCTCCCAGGGTCAATTGCTGCCTCCGGCACCTTATGGTCGTTCTATTGTGAGTCTAGATTTTTATAATCCGACGCAAAACTGATTGTTAATTGTAACGTTCAAGGCCTCCTAATGACGATGGAACACTCAAATTGCGTCGCGATTCAATACATCGTCCTCCAGCCGACTTGTCTTCAACGGGTTATTTCTGCCTCGGGCACCATATGGTCCGTCTCCAGTGAGTCTAGTTTTTCGAATCCGACGAAAAACTGAGAGTTAATTGTAACATTCAGAGCCTCCTAATGACGATGGAACACTCAAATTGCGTCGAGATTCAATACATCGTCCTCCAGCCGACTTGCCTCAATGGGGATATTGCTGCCTCGGGCACCTTATGGTCGTTCTCCTGTGAGTCTAGATTTTCGATTCCTATGCGAAACTGATAGTTAATTGTAACGTTCAGGCCCCCCTAATGACGATGGAACACTCAAATAGCGCTGAGGTTCATAACATCGTCCTCCAGCCGACGTGCCTCCAAGGGGATATTGCTGCCTCGGGCACCATATGGTGCGTCTCCTGTGAGACTAGATTTTCGATTCCGACGGAAGAATGATAGTGAGACGTAACGATCAGCGTCCCTAATGATGATGGAACACTCAAATGTCGTCGAAATTCAATACATTGTCTTCCAGACGACTTGTCTCCTAGAGGTTATTGCTGCGTCGGGTTCCATATTATCCGTCTCCTGTGAGTGTAGATTTTCTAATCCGACGCGAAACTGATGGTTAATTGTAACGTTCAGGGCCTCCTAATGACGATGGAACACTCAAATTGCGTCGAGATTCAATACATCGTCCTCCAGCCGACTTGTCTCCAAGGTTTGCCTCGGGCACCTTATGATCGTTCTCCTGTGAGTCTAGATTTCCGAATCCGACGAATAACTAATAGTTAATTGTTACGTTCAGCGCGTCCTAATGACGATAGAACACTCAAATTGAGTCGAGATTCAATACATCGTCCTCCAGCCGACTTGTCTCCAACGGGATATTGCTGCCTCGGGCACCATATGGTCCGTCTCCTGTGAGTCTAGATTTTTGAATCCGACGCAAAACTGATTGTTAATTGTAACGTTCAGGGCCTCTTAATGACGATGGAACACTCAAATTGCGTCGAGATTCAATACATCGTCCTCCAGCCGACTTATCTCCAAGGGTTGCCTCGGGCACCTTATGATCGTTCTCCTGTGAGTCTAGATTTCCGAATCCGACGAATAACTAATAGTTAATTGTTACGTTCAGCGCGTCCTAATGACGATAGAACACTCAAATTGCGTCGAGACTCGATACATCGTCCTCCAGCCGACTTGTCTCCAAGGGTCTTTTGCTGCCTCGGGCACCTTATTGTCGTTCTCTTGTGAGTCTAGATTTTCTAATCCGACGCAAAACTGATTGTTAATTGTAACGTTCAGGGCCTCCTAATGACGATGGAACACTCAAATTGCGTCGCGATTCAACACATCTTCCTCCAGCCGACTTGTCTCCAAGGGTCTATTGCTGCCTCGGGCACCTTACGATCGTTCTCCTGTGAGGCTAGATTTTCGATCCCGACGCAAAACTGATAGTTAATTGTAACGTACAGGGCCTCCTAATGACGATGGAACACTCAAATTGCGTCGAGACTCAATACATCGTCCTCCAACCCACTTGTCTCCATGGGGATACTGCTGCCTCGGGCACCTTATGATCGTTCTACTGTGAGTTTAGATTTTATAATCCGACGCATAACTGATAGTTAATTGTAACGTTCAGGGCCTCCTAATGACGATGGAACACTCAAATATCGTCGAGTATCATAACGTTTTTCTCAAGCCGACTTGTCTCCAATTGCACATTGCTGCCGCGGGCACCATATGGTCCGTCTCCTGTGAGTCTAGATTCTCGATTCCGATGCGAAACTGATAGTTAATTGTACCGTTCAGGGCCTCCTAATGACGTGGGAACACTCAAATTGCGTCAAGGTTCAATACATCGTCCTCCAGCCGACGTGCCTCCAAGGGGATATTGTTGCCTCGGGCACCATATGGTCCGTCTCTTGTGAGACTAGATTTTCGATCCCGACGCAAAACTGATAGTTACTTGTAACGTACAGGGCTTCCTAATGACGATGGAACACTCAAATTGCGTCGAGATTCAATACATCGTCCTCCAGCCGACTTGTCTCCATGGGGATATTGCTGCCTCGATCACCTTATGGTCGTTCTGCTACGAGTTTGGATTTTCGAATCCGACGCGAAACTGATTGTTAATTGTAACGATCAGGGCTTCCTAATGACGATGGAACACTCAAATTGCGTCGAGATTCAATACATCGTCCTCCAGCCGACTTGTCTCCAAGGGTTGCCTCGGGCACCCTATGGTCGTTCTCCTGTGAGTCTAGATTTCCGAATCCGACGAATAACTAATAGTTAATTGTAGCGTTCAGCGCGTCCTAATGTCGATAGAACACTCAAATTCGAGATTCAATACATCGTCCTCCAGCCGACTTGTCTCCAACGGGATATTGCTGCCTCGGGCACCATATGGTCCGTCTCCTGTGAGTCTAGATTTTTGAATCCGACGCGAAACTGATGGTTAATTGTAACGTTCAGGGCCTCCTAATGACGATGGAACACTCAAATTAAGTCGAGATTGAATACATCATCCTTCAGCCGACTTGTCTCCCAGGGTCTATTGCTGCCTCGGGCACCTTATGGTCGTTCTCCTGTGAGTCTAGATTTTAGAATCCACCGCAAAACTGATAGTTAATTGTAAAGTTCAGGGCCACATAATGACGATGGAACACTCAAATTGCGACGAGATTCAATATATCGGCCTCCAGCCTACTTGTCTCCAAGGGGATATTGCTTTCTCGGGAACCTGATGATCCTTCTCCTATGAGTCTAGATTTTCGAACCCGGCGGCAAGATGATAGTGAAATGTAACGTTCAGCGCCTCCTAAGGACGATAGATCAATCAAATTGCGTCGAGATTCAATTCATCTTCCTCCAGCCGACTTGTCTCCAAGGGTCTATTGCTGCCTCGGGCACCTTATGATCGTTCTCCTGTGAGTCTAGATTTTCGATCCCGACGCAAAACTGATAGTTAATTGTAACGTACAGGGCCTCCTAATGACGATGGAACACTCAAAATGCGTCGAGATTCAATACATCATCTTTCAGCCGACTTGTCTTCCAGGGTCTATTGCTGCCTCGGGCACCTTATGGTCGTTTTCCTGTGAGTTTAGATTTTCGAAACCGACGCGAAACTGATTATTAACTGTAACTATCAGGGCTACCTAATGACGATGGAACACTCAAATTGAGTCGAGATTCAATACATCGTCGTTCAGCCGACTTGTCTCCAAGGGTCTATTGCCACCTCGGGCACCTTATGGTCGTTCTCCTGTGAGTCTAGATTTTATAATCCGACGCATAACTGATAGTTAGTTGTAACGTTCAGGGCCTCCTAATGACGATGGAACACTCAGATATCGTCGAGTATCATAACATTTTCCTCAAGCCGACTTGTCTCCAATTGAACATTGCTGAGGCGGGCACCACATGGTCCGTCTCCTGTGAGTCTAGATTCTCGATTCCGATGCGAAACTGATAGTTAATTGTACCGTTCAGGGCCTCCTAATGACGTGGGAACACTCAAATTGCGTCGAGGTTCAATAAATCGTCCTCCAGCCGACGTGCCTCCAAGGGGATATTGTTGCCTCGGGCACCATATGGTCCGTCTCCTGTGAGACTAGATTTTCGATTCCGTCGCAAAAATGATAAAGAGATGTAACGATCAGCGCCTCTAATGATGATAGAACACTCAAATTGTGTCGAGATTCAATACATCGTCCTCCAGCCGACTTGTCTCCCAGGGGATATTGCTGCCTCGGGAACCAAATGATCCTTCACCTATGAGTCTAGATTTTCGAATCCGACGGCAAGATGATAGTGAATTGTAACGTTCAGCGCCTCCTAACGACGATAGATCAATCAAATTGCGTCGAGATTCAATACATCGTCCTCCAGCCGACTTGTCTCCAAGGGGATTTTGCCGCCACGGGCACCATATGGTCCGTCTCCTGTGAGTCTAGATTTCTGAATCCGACGTGAAACTGATAGTCAATTGTAACGTTCAAGGCCTCCTAATGACGATGGAACACTCAAATTGCGTCGAGACTCAATATGTCGTCCTCCAGTCGACTTGTCTCCAAGGGTCTATTGCTGCCTCGGGCACCTTATGGTCGTTCTATTGTGAGTCTAGATTTTTCTAATCCGACGCAAAACTGATTGTTAATTGTAACGTTCAGGGCCTCCTAATGACGATGGAACACTCAAATTGCGTCGCGATTCAATACATCGTCCTCCAGCCGACTTGTCTTCAACGGGTTATTGCTGCCTCGGGCACCATATGGTCCGTCTCCAGTGAGTCTAGATTTTCGAATCCGACGAAAAACTGAGAGTTAATTGTAACGTTCAGGCCCCCCTAATGACGATGGAACACTCTAATAGCGTTGAGGTTCATTACATCGTCCTTCAGCCGACGTGCCTCCAAGGGGATATTGCTGCGTCGGGCACCATATGGTGCGTCTCCTGTGAGACTAGATTTTCGATTCCGACGCAAAAATGATAGTGAGACGTAACGATTAGCGTCCCTAATGATGATGGAACACTCAAATTGCGTCGAAATTCAATTCATTGTCCTCCAGACGACTTGTCTCCTAGAGGGTATTGCTGCGTCGGGTTCCATATTGTCCGTCTCCTGTGAGTGTAGATTTTTGAATCCGACGCGAAACTGATAGTTAATTGTGACGTTCAGGGCCTCCTAATGACGATGGAACACTCACATTGCGTCGTGATTCAATACATCGTCCTCCAGCCGACTTGCCTCCAAGGGTTGCCTCGGGCACCTTATGGTCGTTCTCCTGTGAGTCAAGATTTTCTAATCCGACGCAAAACTGATTGTTAATTGTAACGTTCAGGGGCTCCTAATGACGATGGAACACTCAAATTGCGTCGCGATTCAATACATCTTCCTACAGCCGACTTGTCTCCAGGGGTCTATTGCTGCCGCGGGCACCTTATGATCGTTCTCCTGTGAGTCTAGATTTTCGATCCCGACGCAAAACTGATAGTTAATTGTAACGTACAGGGCTTCCTAATGACGATGGAACACTCAAATTGCGTCGAGATTCAATACATCGTCCTCCAGCCGACTTGTCTCCATGGGGATATTGCTGCCTCGGGCACCTTATGGTCGTTCTGCTATGAGTTTGGATTTTCGAATCCGACGCGAAACTGATTGTTAACTGTAACGATCAGGGCTTCCTAATGACGATGGAACATTCAAATTGCGTCGAGATTCAATACATCGTCCTCCAGCCGACTTGTCTCCAAGGGTTGCCTCGGGCACCCTATGGTCGTTCTCCTGTGAGTCTAGATTTCCGAATCCGACGAATAACTAATATTTAATTGTAGCGTTCAGCGCGTCCTAATGACGATAGAACACTCAAATTGAGTCGAGATTCAATACATCGTCCTCCAGCCCACTTGTCTCCATGGGGATACTGCTTTCTCGGGAACCTGATGATCCTTCTCCTATGAGTCTAGATTTTCGAACCCGGCGGCAAGATGATAGTGAAATGTAACGTTCAGCGCCTCCTAACGATGATAGATCAATCAAATTGCGTCGAGATTCAATACATCTTCCTCCAGCCGACTTGTCTCCAAGGGTCTATTGCTGCCTCGGGCACCTTATAATCGTTCTCCTGTGAGTCTAGATTTTCGATCCCGACGCAAAACTGATAGTTAATTGTTACGTACAGGGCCTCCTAATGACGATGGAACACTCAAATTGCGTCCAGACTCAATACATCGTCCTCCAGCCCACTTGTCTCCATGGGGATACTGCTGCCTCGGGCACCTTATAGTCGTTCTACTGTGAGTTTAGATTTTCGAAACCGACGCGAAACTGATTGTTAACTGTAACTATCAGGGCTACCTAATGACGATGGAACACTCAAATTGAGTCGAGATTCAATACATCGTCGTTCAGCCGACTTGTCTCCAAGGGTCTATTGCCACCTCGGGCACCTTATGGTCGTTCTCCTGTGAGTCTAGATTTTATAATCCGACGCATAACTGATAGTTAGTTGTAACGTTCAGGGCCTCCTAATGACGATGGAACACTCAAATATCGTCGAGTATCATAACATTTTCCTCAAGCCGACTTGTCTCCAATTGGACATTGCTGCCGCGGGCACCATATGGTCCGTCTCCTGTGAGTCTAGATTCTCGATTCCGATGCGAAACTGATAGTTAATTGTACCGTTCAGGGCCTCCTATTGACGTGGGAACACTCAAATTGCGTCGAGGTTCATTACATCGTCCTCCAGCCGACGTGCCTCCAAGGGGATATTGTTGCCTCGGGCACCATATGGTCCGTCTCCTGTGAGACTAGATTTTCGATTCCGTCGCAAAAATGATAAAGAGATGTAACGATCAGCGCCTCTAATGATGATGGAACACTCAAATTGTGTCGAGATTCAATACTTCGTCCTCCAGCAGACTTGTCTCCTAGGGGATATTGCTGCCTCGGGTTACATATGGTCCGTCTCCTGTGAGTCTAGATTTTTAATCCGACGCGAAACTGATAGTTAATTGTAACGTTCAGGGCCTCCTAATGACGATGGAACACTCAAAATGCGTCGAGATTCAATACATCATCTTTCAGCCGACTTGTCTTCCAGGGTCTATTGCTGCCTCGGGCACCTTATGGTCGTTTTCCTGTGAGTCTAGATTTTAGAATCCGCCTTAAAACTGATAGTTAATTGTAACGTTCAGGGCCACCTAATGACGATGGAACACTCAAATTGCGTCGAGATTCAATACATCGGCCTCAAGCCGACTTGCCTCCAAGGGGATATTGCTGTCTCGGGAACCAAATGATCTTTCTCCTGTGAGTCTAGATTTTCGAATCCGACGGCAAGATGATAGTGAATTGTAACGTTCAGCGCCTCCTAACGGCGATAGATCAATCAAATTGCGTCGAGATTCAATACATCGTCCTCCTGCCGACCTGACTCCGAGGGGATATTGCTGCCACGGGCACCATATGGTCCGTCTCCTGTGAGTCTAGATTTCTGACTCTGACGCGAAACTGACAGTTAATTGTAACGTTTAGGGCCTCCTAATGACGATGGAACACTCAAATTGCGTCGAGACTCAATACATCGTCCTCCAGCCGACTTGTCTCCAAGGGTCTATTCCTGCCACGGACAAATTATGTTCGTTCACCTGTGAGTCTAAATTTACTAATGCGACGCAAAACTGACTGTTAATTGTAACGTTCAGGGCCTCCTAATGACGATGGAACACTAAAATTGGCGTCGAGATTCAATACATCATCCTCCAGCCGACTTGTCTTCAACGGGTTATTGCTGCCTCGGGCACCATATGGTCCGTCTCCAGTGAGTCTAGCTTTTCGAATCCGACGAAAAACTGATAGTTAATTGTAACATTCAGAGCCTCCTAATGACGATGGAACACTCAATTAGCGTCGCGGTCTAATACATCGTCCTCCAGCGGACTTGTCTCCAAGCGTCTATTGCTGCCACGGGCACCTTATGATCGTTCTCCTGTGGGTCTAGATTTTCGAACCCGACGCAAAACTGATAGTTAATTGTAACGTTCCGGGCCTCCTAATGACGATGAAACACTCAAATTTCGTCGAGATTCATTACATCGGCCTCCAGCCGACTTGTCTCCAAGGGGACATTGCTGCCTCGGGCATCATATGGTCCGTCTGCTGTGAGTCTAGATTTTTGATTCCGATGCGAAACGGATAGTTAATTGTAACGTTCAGGGCCTCCTAATACGATGGAACACTCAAATTGCGCCGAGATTCAATACATCGTCCTTCAGCCGACTTGTCTCCAAGGTTCTATTGCTGCCTCGGGCACCTTATGGTAGTTCTCCTGTGAGTCTCGATTTTCGAATCCGACGAGAAACTGATTATTAATTGTGACGTTCAGGGCCTCCTAATGACGATGGAACACTCAAATTGCGTCGAGATTCAATACATCGTCCTTCAGCCGACTTGTCTCCAAGGGTCGCCTAGGGCACCTTGTGGTCGTTCTCCTGTGAGTCTAGATTTTCGAATCCGACGCATAACTGCTAGTTAATTGAAACGTTCAGCGCCTCCTATTGACGATGGAGCACTCAAATTGCGTCGAGATTGAATACATCGTCCTCCAGGCGACTTGTCTACAAGGGGATATTGCTGCATCGGGCTCCTTGCGGTCCGTCTCCTGTGAGGCTACATTTTCTAATCCGACGCAAAAATGATAGTTAATTGTAACGTTCAGGGCCTCCTAATGACGATGGAACACTCTAATAGCGTCGAGATTCAATACATCGGCCTCCAGCCGACTTGTCTCCGTTGGTCTGTTGCATCCTCGGGCGCCTTATGGTCGTTCCCCTGTGAGTCTCGATTTTCGAATCCGACGCAAAACTGATTGTTAATATTAACGTTCAGGTCTGCCTAATGGCGATGAGCACTCAAATTGCGTTGAGATTCATTACATCGTCATTCAGCCGACTTGTCTCCAGCGGTCTATTGCTGCCTCGGGCACCTTATGGTCGTTCTCCTGTGAGTGTAGATTTTATAATCCGACGCATAACTGATAGTTAATTGTAACGTTCAGGGCCTCGGAATGACGATGGAACAACGAAATTGCGTCGAGATTCATGACATTGGCCTCCAGCCGACTTTTCTCCAAGGGGACATTTTTGCCTCATGCACCATATGATCCGTCTCCTGTGATTCTAGATTTTCGATTCCGATGCCAAACATAGTTAATTGTAACGTTCAGCGCCTCCTAATGACGATGGAACACTCAAATTGCGTCGAGGTTCAATACACCGTCCTCCAGCCGACTTGTATAAAAGGGATATTGCTGCATCGGGCTCCTTGCGGTCCGTCTCCTGTGAGTCTAGATTTTCGAATCCGTCGCAAAAATGATAGTTAATTGTAACGTTCAGGGCCTTCAAATGACGATGAAACTCTCAAATTGCGTCGAGATTCAATACATCGGCCTCCAGCCAACTTGTCTCCAAGGGTCTGTTGCTGCCTCGGGCACCTTACGGTCGTTCTCCAGTGAGTCTCGATTTTCGAATCCGACGCAAAACTGATTGTTAATTGTAACTGTCAGGTCCTCCTAATGACGATGGAGCACTCAAATTGCGTCGCGATCCAATACATCTTTCTCCAGCCGACCTGTCTCCATGGGTCTATTGCTGCCTCGGGCACCTTATGATCGTTCTCCTGCGAGTCTAAATTTTCGAACCCGACGCAAAACTGATAGTTAATTGTAACATTGAGGGCCTCCTAATGACGATGGAACACTCAAATTGCGTCGAGATTCAATACATCGTCCTCCAGCCGACCTTTCTCCATGGGGATATTGCTGCCTCCGGCACCTTATGGCCCTTCTCCAGTGAGTCTAGATTTTCGAATCCGACTGGAAGCTGATTGTTAATTGTAACGTTCAGGGCATCTTAATGACGATCGAACACTCAAATTGCGTCGAGATTCAATACATCGTCCTCCAGCTGACTTGTCTCCAAGGTAATATCGCTGCCTCGGGCACCACATGGTCCGTCTCCGGTGATTCTACATTTTCGAATCCGACGCAAAACTGATAGTTAATTGTAACGTTCAGCACCTCCTAATGACGATGGGACACTCAAATTGCGCAGATTCAATACATCGTCATTCAGCCGACTTGTCTCCCAGGGTCTATTGCTGCCTCGGGCACCTTATGGTAGTTCTTCTGTGAGTCTAGATCTTCTAATCCGACTCAAAACTGATTGTTAATTGTAACGTTCAGGGCCTCCTAATGTCGATGGAACACCCAAATTGCGTCGAGATTCAATATATCGTCCTCCAGCCGACTTGTTCCAAGGGGTTATTGCTGTCTCGGGCACCATATGATCCTCCTCCTGTGAGTAGATTTTCGAATCCGACGCTAAAATGATAGTTAATTGTAACGTTCAGCGCCTCCTAATAACGATGGAACACTCAAATTGCGTCGAGATTCAATACATCGGCATCAGGCCGACTTGTCTCCAATGGTCTGTTGCTTCCTCGTGCACCTTATGGTCGTTCTCCTGTGAGTCTCGATTTTCGAATCCGACGCAAAACTGATTGTTAATTGAAACGTTCAGGTCCTCCTAATGACGATGGAGCACTCAAATTGCGTCGAGATTCAATACATCGGCCACCAGCCGACTTGTCTCCAAGGGGAAATTGCTGTCTCGGGCACCAAATGATCCTTCTCCTGTGAGTCTAGAATTTCGAATCCGACGGGAAAATGATATTTCAGCGCCTCCTAACGACGATAGAACAATGAAATAGCGTCGAGATTCAATACATCGTCCTCCAGCCGACTTGTCTCCAAGGGGATATTGCTGCCTCGGGCACCTTATGGTCGTTCTGCTGTGAGTTTAGATATTCGAATCCAACGCGAAACTGATTATTAATTGTAACGATCAGGGCTTCCTAATGACGATGGAACACTCTAATTGCGTCGAGATTCAATACATCGTCATTCAGCCGAGTTGTCTCCAATTGTCTATTGCCGCCTCGGGCACCTTTAGGTCGTTCTCCTGTGAGTCTAGATTTTATAATCCGACGCATAACTGATAGTTAATTGTAGCGTTCAGGGCCTCGTAATGACGATGGAACAACCAAATTGCGTCGAGATTCATTACAACAGCCTCCAGCCGACTGTTCTACAAGGGGACATTATTGCATCGGGCACCATATGATCCGTCTCCTGTGATTCTAGATTTTCGATTCCGATGCGAAACATAGTTAATTGTAACGTCCAGTGCCTCCTAATGACGATGGAACACTCAAATTGTGTCGAGGTTCAATACACCGTCCTCCAGCCGACTTGTCTCCAAGGGTCGCCTCGGGCACCTTATGGTCGTGCTCCTGTGAGTCTAGATTTTCGAATCCGACGCAAAACTGATTGTTAATTGTAATGTTCAGGGCCTCATAATGACGATGGAACACTCAAATTGCGTCGAGATGCAATACACCGTTCTCCAGCCGACTTGTATGAAAGGGGATATTGCTGCATCGGGCTCCTTGCGGTCCGTCTCCTGTGAGTCTAGATTTTCGAATCCGACGCAAAAATGATAGTTAATTGTAACGTTCAGCGCCTTCTAATGTCGATGGAACACCCAAATTGCGTCGAGATTCAATACATCGGCCTCCAGCCGAGTTGTCTCCAATGGTCTATTGCTGCCTCGGGCACCTTATGGTCGTTCTCCTGTGAGTCTAGATTTTCGAATCCGACGCATAACTGGTAGGTAATTGAAACGTTCAGCTCCTCCTAATGACGTTGGTGCACTAAAATTGCGTCGAGATTGAATACATCGTCCTCTAGCCGACTTGTCTCCAAAGGGATATTGCTGTCTCGGGCACCAAATGATCCTTCTCCTGTGAGTGTAGATTTTCGAATCCGACGCGAGACTGATAGTTAATTGTAACGTTCAGGGCCTCCTAATGACGATGGAACACTCAAATTGCGTCGAGATTCAATACATCGTCCTCCAGCCGACTTGTCTCCAAGGGGATATCGCTGCCTCGGGCACGGTATGGTCCGTCTCCTGTGATTCTACATTTTCGAATCCGACGCGAAACTGATAGTTAATTGATCTTTCAGGGCCTCCTAATGACGATGGAACACTCAAATTGCGTTGAGATTCAATACATCGACCTTCAGCCGAATTGTTCCCAAGCATCAATTGCTGCCTCGTGCAGCTTATTGTCATTCTCTTGTGAGTCTAGATTTTCGAATCCGACGCAAATCAGATGGTTAATTGTAACGTTCAGGGCCTCCTAATGACGAAGGAACACTCAAATTGCGTCGAGATACACTACATCGTCCTCGAGCCGACTTGTCTCCAAGGAGATATTGCTGCCTCGGGCACCTTATGGTCGTTCTCCTGTGAGTCTAGATTTTCCAATCCGACGCATAACTGATAGTTAATTGAAACGTTCAGCGCTTCCTAATTACGATGGAGCACACAAATTGCGTCGAGATTGAATACATCGTCCTCCAGCCGACTAGTCTCCAACGGGATATTGCTGCCTCAGGCACCATATGGTCCGTCTTCTGTGAATCTAAATTTTCGAATCCGATGCAAAACTGATAGTTAATTGAATCGTTCAGGGCCTCCTAATGTCGATGGAACACTCAAATTGCGTCGAGATACAATACATCGTCCTCCAGCCGAATTGTCTCCAAGGGGATATTGCTGCCTGGGGCACCTTATGATCGTTCTACTGTGAATCTAAATTTTCGAATCCGATGCAAAACTGATAGTTAATTGAAACGTTCAGGGCCTCCTAATGTCGATGGAACACTCTAATTGCGTCGAGATTCAATGCATCGTCCTCCAGCCGACTTGTCTCCATGGGGATATTGCTGCCTCGTGCACCATACTGTCCTTCTCCTGTGAGTCTAGATTTTCGAATCCGACGCAAAAATAATAGTTTGATGTAACGATCAGCGCTTCCTAATGGTGATGGAACACTCAAATTGCGTCGAAATTCAAAACATCGGCCTCAAGCCGACTTGTCTCCAACGAGATATTGCTGCCTCGGGCACCATATGGTCCGTCTCCTGTGAGTCTAGATTTTTGAATCCGACGCGAAACTGTTAGTTAATTGTAACGTTCAGGGCCTCCTAATGACGATGGAACACTCAAATTGCGTCGAGATTCAATACATAGGCCTCCAGCCGACTTGTCTCCAAGGGTCTGTTGCTGCATCGGGCACCTTATGGTCGTCCTCCTGTGTGTCTAGATTTTCGAATCCGACGCATAACTGATAGTTAATTGTAACGTTCATCGCCTCCTAATGACGATGGAACACTCAAATTGCGTCGAGATTCAATACATCGTCCTCCAGCCGACTTGTCTACAAGGGGGTATTGCTTCCTCGTGCACCATACTGTCCTTCTCCTGTGAGTCTAGATTTTCGAATCCGACGCGAAACTGATAGTTAATTATAACATTCAGGGCCTCCTAATGACGAAGGAACACTCAAATTGCGTCGAGATTCACTAAATCGTCCACGAGCCGACTTGTCTCCAAGGGGATATTGCTGCCTCGGGAACCATACGGTCCTTCTCCTGTGAGTCTAGATTTTCGAATTCGTCGCGAAACTGATAGTTAATTGTAACGTTCAGGGCCCCTAATGACGATGGAACACTCAAATTGCGTCAAGATTCAATATATCGTCCTCCAACCGACTTGTATCAAACGGGATATTGCTGCCTCGTGCACCACATGGTCCATCTCCGGTGATTCTACATTTTCGAAACGGACGCAAAACTGATAGTTAATTGTAACGTTCAGCGCCACCAATTGACGATGGAACACTCAAATTGCGCAGATTCAATACATCGTCATTCAGCCGACTTGTCTCCAGGGGTCTATTGGTGTCTCGGGCACCAATTGATCCTTCTCCTGTGGGTCTAGATTTTCGAATCCGACGCAAAAATAATAGTAAAATGTAACGATCAGCGCCTCCTAATGATGATGGAACACTCAAATTGCGTCGAGATTCAAAACATCGGCCTCCAGCCGACTTGTCTCCAAGGGAATATTGCTGCCTCGGGCACAATACGGTCCATCTTCTGTGAGTCTAGATTTTCGAATCCGGCGCATAACTGATAGTTAATTGTAACGTTCAGGGCATCCTAATGACGATGGAACACTCAAATTGCGTCGAGATTCAAAACATTGTCCTCCAGCCGACTTGTCTCCAAGAGGATATTGCTGCCTCGGGCACGACATGGTCCTTCTCCTGTGATTCTACATTTTCGAATCCGACGCGAAACTGATAGTTAATTGTAACGTTCAGGGCCTCCTAAAGACGATGGAACACTCAAATTGCGTTGAGATTTAAAACATTAATTTTCAGGCGACTTGTCTCCAAGAGTCTATTGCTGCCTCGGACACCTTATGGTCGTTCTCCTGTGAGTCTAGATTTTCGAATCCGACGCAAAACAGATAGTTAATTGTAACGATCAGGGCCTCCTAATGACGAAGGAACACTCAATGTGCGTCGATATTCACTACATCGTCCTCGAGCCGACTTGTCTCCAAGGAGATATTGCTGCCTGGGGCACCTTATGATCGTTCTCCTGTGAATCTAGATTTTCGAATCCGACGCAAAACTGATAGTTAATTGAAACGTTCAGGGCCTCCTAATGTCGATAGAACACTCAAATTCCGTCGAGATTCAATACATCGTCCTCCAGCCGACTTGTCTCCATGGGGATATTGCTGCCTCGTGCACCATACTGTCCTTCACCTGTGAGTCTAGATTTTTCGAAACCGACGCAAAATTGATAGTTAATTGTAATGTTCAGCGCCTCCTAATGACGATGGAGCACTCAAATTGCGTTGAGAGTCAATACATCGTCCTATAGCTGACTTGTCTACAAGGGGATTTTGTTGCCTCGGGCACCTTATGGTCGTGCATCTGTGATTCTGGATTTTAGAATCCGACGCAAAACTGATAGTTAATTGTAACGTTCAGGGCCGCCTAATGACGACGGAACACTCAAATTGCGTCGAGATTCAATACATCGTCCTTCAGCCGACCTGTCTCCAAGAGTCTACTGCTGCCTCGGGCACCTTATGGTCGTTCTCCTGGGAGTCTAGATTTTTGAATCCGACGCATAACTGATAGTTAATTGTAACGTTCAGGGCATCCTAATGACGATCGAACACTCAAATTGCGTCGAGATTCAATACATCGTCCTCCAGCCGGCTTGTCTCCAAGGTAATATCGCTGCCTCGGGCACCACATGGTCCGTCTCCGGTGATTCTACATTTTCGAATCCGACGCAAAACTGATAGTTAATTGTAACGTTCAGCGCCTCCTAATGACGATGGGACACTCAAATTGCGCAGATTCAATACATCGTCATTCAGCCGGTTTGTCTCCAGGGGTCTAATGCTGTCACGGGCACCAAATGATCCTTCTCCTGTGAGTCTAGATTTTCGAATCCGACGCAAAAATAATAGTGAGATGTAACGATCAGCGCCTCCTAATGGTGATGGAACACTCAAATTGCGTCGAGATTCAATACATAGGCCTCCAGCCGACTTGTCTCCAAGCGTCTGTTGCTGCATCGGGCACCTTATGGTCGTCCTCCTGTGTGTCTAGATTTTCGAATCCGACGCATAACTGATAGTTAATTGTAACGTTCATCGCCTCCTAATGACGATGGAACACTCAAATTGCGTCAAGATTCAATACATCGTCCTCCAGCCGAATTGTCTACAAGGGGATATTGCTTCCTCGTGCACCATACTGTCCTTCTCCTGTGAGTCTAGATTTTCGAATCCGACGCGAAACTGATAGTTAATTGTAACGTTCAGGGCCTCCTAATGACGAAGGAACACTCAAATTGCGTCGAGATTCACTACATCGTCCACGAGCCGACTTGTCTCCAAGGGGATATTGCTGCCTCGGGAACCATACGGTCCTTCTCCTGTGAGTCTAGATTTTCGAATTCGTCGCGAAACTGTAAGTTAATTGTAACGTTCAGGGCCCCTAATGACGATGGAACACTCAAATTGCGTCAAGATTCAATATATCGTCCTCCAACCGACTTGTATCCAACGGGATATTGCTGCCTCGTGCACCACATGGTCCATCTCCGGTGATTCTACATTTTCGAAACGGACGCAAAACTGATAGTTAATTGTAACGTTCAGCGCCTCCAATTGACGATGGAACACTAAAATTGCGCAGATTCAATACATCGTCATTCAGCCGACTTGTCTCCAGGGCACCAATTGATCCTTCTCCTGTGGGTCTAGATTTTCGAATCCGACGCAAAAATAATAGTGAGATGTAACGATCAGCGCCTCCTACTGATGATGGAACACTCAAATTGCGTCGAGATTCAAAACATCGGCCTCCAGCCGACTTGTCTCCAAGGGAATATTGCTGCCTCGGGCACAATACGGTCCATCTTCTGTCAGTCTAGATTTTCGAATCCGTCGCATAACTGATAGTTAATTGTATCGTTCAGGGCATCCTAATGACGATGGAACACTCAAATTGCGTCGAGATTCAAAACATCGTCCTCCATCCGACTTGTCCCCAAGAGGATATTGCTGCCTCGGGCACGATATGGTCCTTCTCCTGTGATTCTACATTTTCGAATCCGACGCGAAACTGATAGTTAATTGTAACGTTCAGGGCCTCCTAAAGTCGATGGAACACTCAAATTGCGTTGAGATTCAAAACATTAATTTTCAGGCGACTTGTCTCCAAGAGTCTATTGCTGCCTCGGACACCTTATGGTCGTTCTCCTGTGAGTCTAGATTTTCGAATCCGACGCAAAACTGATAGTTGATTTTAACGTTCAGGGCCTCCTTATTACGATGGAACACTCAAATTGCGTCGAGATTCAATATATCGGCCTCGAGCCGACTTGTCTCCAAGAGTCTATTGCTGCCTCGTGCAGCTTATGGTCGTTCTCCTGTGAGTCTAGATTTTCGAATCCGACGCAAAACAGATAGTTAATTGTAACGATCAGCGCCTCCTAATGACGATGGAACACTCAAATTGCGTTGAGAGTCAATACATCGTCCTATAGCTGACTTGTCTACAAGGGGATTTTGCTGCCTCGGGCACCTTATGGTCGTTCTCCTGTGAGTCTAGATTTTCCAATCCGACGCATACCTGATAGTTAATTGTAACGTTCAGGGCCTCCTAATGACGATGGAACACTCAAATTGCGCGGATTCAATACATCGTCATTCAGCCGACTTGTCTCCAGGGGTCTATTGCTGTCTCGGGCACCAAATGATCCTTCTCCTGTGAGTCGATATTTTCGAATCCGACGCAAAAATAATAGTGATATGTAACGATCAGCGCCTCCTAATGATGATGGAACACCCAAATCACGTCGAGATTCAAAACATCGGCCTCCAGCCGACTTGTCTCCAAGGGGATATTGCTGCCTCGGGCACCATATGGTCCGTCTCCTGTGAGTCTAGAGTTTAGAATCCGACGCGAAACTGATAGTTAATTGTAACGTTCAGGGCTTCCTAATGACGATGGAACACTCAAATTGCGTCGAGATTAAATACGACTTCCTTCAGCCGACTTGTCTCCCAGGGTCTATTGCTGGCTCGGGCACCTTATGGTAGTTCTCCTGTGAGTCTAGATTTTCTGATCCGACGCAAAACTGATTGTTATTTGTAACGTTCGGGGCCTCCTAATGACGATGGAACACTCAAATTGCGTCGTGATTCAATACATCGTCCTCCAGCCGACTTGTATCCAAGGGGATATAGCTGTCTTCAGCACCATATGATCCTTCTCCTGTTAGTAGATTTTCGAAACCGACGCTAAAATGATAGTTAATTGTAACGTTCAGGGACTCCTATTGACGATGGAACTCTCAAATTGCGTCAAGATTCAATACATCGGCCTCCAGCCGACTTGTCTCCAAGAGTCTGTTGCTGCCTCGGGCACCTTATGGTCGTTCTCCTGTGAGTTTAGATTTTCGAATCCGACGCATAATTGATAGTTAATTGTAACGTTCATTGCCTCCTAATGACGATGGAACACTCAAATTGCGTCGAGATTCAATACATCGTCCTCCAGCCGACTTGTCTCCAAGGGGATATTGCTTCCTCGCGCACCATACTGTCCTTCTCCTGTGAGTCTAGATTTTCGAATCCGACGCGAAACAGATAGTTAATTGTAATGTTCAGGGCCTCCTAACGACGATGGAACATTCAAATTGCGACGAGATTCAATAGATCGTCCTCCAGCCGACTTGTCTCCAAGGGGATATTGCTGCCTCGGACACCATATGGTCCGTCTCCTGTGAGTCTAGATTTTCGAATCCGTCGCATAACTGATAGTTAATTGTAACGTTCAGGGCATCCTAATGACGATGGAACACTCAAACTGCGTCAATATTCAATACATCGTCCTCCAGCCGCCTTGTCTCCAAGGGGATATCGCTGAATCGTGCACCACATCGTCTCCGGTGATTTTACATTTTCGAATCCGACGCAAAACTGATAGTTAATTGTAACTGTCAGCGCCTCCTAATGACGATGGAACACTCAAATTGCGCAGATTCAATACATCGTCATTCAGCCGACTTGTCTCCAAGGGTCTACTGCTGTCTCGGGCACCAAATGATCGTTCTCCTGTGAGTCTAGATTTTCGAATCCGACGCAAAAATAATAGTGAGATGTAACGATCAGCGCCTCTTAATGATGATGGAACACTCAAATTGCGTCGAGATTCAAAACATCGGCCTCCAGCCGACTTGCCTCCAAGGGGATATTACTGCCTCGGGCACCATATGGTCCGTCTACTGTGAGTCTAGATTTTTGAATCCGACGCGAAACTGATAGTTAATTGTAACGTTCAGGGCCTCCTAATAACGATGGAACACTCAAATTGCGTCGAGATTCAATACATCGGCCTACAGCCGACTTGTCTCCAAGGGTCTATTGCTGCCTCGGGCACCTTGTGGTCTTTCTCCCGTGAGTCTAGATTTTCGAATCCGACACATAACTGATAGCTAATTGTGAAGTTCAGGCACTCCTAATGACGATGGAACACTCAAATTGCGTCGAGATTCAATACATCGTCCTCCAGCCGACTTGTCTCCAAGGGTCTATTGCGGCCTCGTGCACCTTATGGTCGTTCTCCTGTGAGTCTATATTTTCGAACCCAACGCATAACTGATAGTTATCTGTAACGCTCAGCGCCTCCTAATGACGATGGAACACTCAAATTGCGTTGAGATTCAATACATCGTCCTCCAGCCGACTTGTCTCCAAGGGGATATTGCTGCCTCGGGCAACATATGGTCCGGCTCCTGTGATTCTAGATTTTCGAATCCGACGCGAAACTGATAGTTAATTGTAAAGTTCAGGGCCTCCTAATGACGATGCAACACTCAAATTGCGTTGAGATTCAGTACATCGTCCTTCAGCCGACTTGTCTCCAAGAGTCTATTGCTGCCACGGACACCTTATGGTCGTTCTCCTGTGAGTCTAGATTTTCAAATCCGACGCAAATCTGATAGTTAATTGTAACGTTCAGGGCCTCCTAATCACGATGGATCCCTCGAATTGCGTCGAGATTCAATACATCGGCCTCGAGCCGGCTTGTCTACAATTGTCTATTGCTGCCTCGGGCAGCTTATGGTCGTTCTTGTGTTAGTCTAGATTTTCGAATCCGACGCAAAACAGATAGTTAATTGTAACGATCAGGGCCTCCTAATGACGATGGAACACTCAAATTGCGTCGAGATTAACTACATCGTCCTCGAGCCGACTTTGCTCCAAGGGGATATTGCTGCCTCGATCACCTTACGGTCCTTCTCCTGTGAGTCTAGATTTTCGAATCCGACGCGAAACAGATTATTAATTGTAATGTTCAGGGCCTCCTAACGACGATGGAACACTCAAATTGCGACGAGATTGAATAGATCGTCCTCCAGCAGACTTGTCTCTAAGGGTCTATAGCTACCTCGGGCACCTTGTGGTCGTTCTCCTGTGATTCTACATTTTCGAATCCGACGCAAAACTGATAGTTAATTGTAACGTTCAGCGCCTCCTAATGACGATGGAACACTCAAATTGCGCAGATTCAATACATCGTCATTCAGCCGACTTGTCTCCAGCGGTGTATTGCTGTCTCGGGCACCAAATGATCCTTCTCCTGTGAGTCTAGATTTTCGAATCCGACACAAAAATAATAGTGAGATGTAACGATCAGCGCCTCCTAATGATAATGGAACACTCAAATTGCGTCGAGATTCAAAACATCGGCCTCCAGCCGACTTGTCTCCAAGGGGATATTGTTGCCTCGGGCACCATACGGTCCTTCTCCTGTGAGTCTAGATTTTCGATTCCGTCGCATAACTGATAGATAATTGTAACGGTCAGGGCATCCTAATGACGATGGAACACTCAAATTGCGTCGAGATTCAATACATCGTCCTCCAGCCGTCTTGTCTCCAAGGGGATATCGCTGCCTCGGGCACCACATGGTCCGTCTCCGGTGATTCTACATTTTCGAATCCGACGCAAAACTAATAGTTAATTATGTTCAGCGCCTCCTAATGACGATGGAACGCTCAAATTGCGCAGATTCAATACATCGTCATTCAGCCGACTTGTCTCCAAGGGGATATCGCTGCCTCGTGCACCACATGGTCCGTCTCCGGTGATTCTACATTTTCGAATCCGACGCAAAACTGATAGTTAATTGTAACGTTCAGCGCCTCCTAATGACGATGGAACACTCAAACTGCGCAGATTCAATACATCTTCATTCAGCCGACTTGTCTCCAGGGGTGTACTGCTGTCTCGGGCACCAAATGATCCTTCTCCTGTGAGTCTAGATTTTGGAATCCGACACAAAAATAATAGTGAGATGTAACGATCAGCGCCTTCTAATGATAATGGAACACTCAAATTGCGTCGAGATTCAAAACATTGGCCTCCAGCCGACTTAACTCCAAGGGGATATTGCTGACTCGGGCACCATATGATCCGTCTCCAGTGAGTCTAGATTTTTGAATCCGACGCGAAACTGATAGTTAATTGTAACGTTCAGCGCCTCCTAATGACTATGGAACACTCAAATTAAGTCGAGATTCAATACATCGGCCTACAGCCGACTTGTTTCCAAGGGTCTATGGCTGCCTCGGGCACCTTGTGGTCGTTCTCCTGTGAGTCTAGATTTTCGAATCCGACACGTAACTGATAGTTAATTGTGAAGTTCAGGGCCTCCTAATGACGATGGAACACTCAAATTGCGTCCAGATTCAATACATCGTCCTTCAGCCGACTTGTCTCCAAGGGTCTATTGCGGCCTCGGGCACCTTATGGTCGTTCTCCTGTGAGTCTATATTTTTTAACCCAACGCATAACTGATAGTTAACTGTAACGCTCGGCGCCTCCTAATGACGATGCAACCCTCAAATTGCGTCGAGATTCAATACATCGTCCTCCAGCCGACTTGTCTCCAAGGGTCTATTGCTGCCTCGGGCACGTTATGGTCGTTCTCCTGTGAGTCTAGATTTTCGAATCCGACGCATAACTGATAGTTAATTGTAACGTTCAGGGCATCCTAATGACGATGGAACACACAAATTGCTTCAAGATTCAATACATCGTCCTCCAGCCGACTTGTCTCCAAGGGAATATCGCTGCCTCGTGCACCACATAGTCCGTCTCCGGTGATTCTACATTTCCGAATCCGACGCAAAACTGATAGTTAATTGTAACGTTCAGCGCCTCCTAATGACGATGGAACACTCAAATTGCGCAGATTCAATACATCGTCATTCAGCCGACTTGTCTCCAGCGGTGTATTGCTGTCTCGGGCACCAAATGATCCTTCTCCTGTGAGTCTAGATTATCGAATCCGACACAAAAATAATAGTGAGATGTAACGATCAGCGCCTCCTAATGAT
The DNA here is from genome assembly GCF_023864345.2 of Schistocerca serialis cubense. Lineage (NCBI taxonomy): Eukaryota > Metazoa > Arthropoda > Insecta > Orthoptera > Acrididae > Schistocerca > Schistocerca serialis. The sequence goes on from NC_064642.1 coordinate 845,615,247, forward strand.
AATGGAACACTCAAATTGCGTCGAGATTCAAAACATCGGCCTCCAGCCGACTTGTCTCCAAGGGGATATTGCTGACTCGGGCACCATATGATCCGTCTCCTGTGAGTCTAGATTTTTGAATCCGACGCGAAACTGATAGTTAATTGTAACGTTTAGCGCCTCCTAATGACGATGGAACGCTCAAATTGCGCAGATTCAATACATCGTCATTCAGCCGACTTGTCTCCAAGGGTCTATTGCTGCCTCGGGCACGTTATGGTCGTTCTCCTGTGAGTCTAGATTTTCGAATCCGACGCATAACTGATAGTTAATTGTAACGTTCAGGGCATCCTAATGACGATGGAACACACAAATTGCGTCGAGATTCAAAACATCGGCCTCCAGCCGACTTGTCTCCAAGGGGATATTGCTGACTCGGGCACCATATGATCCGTCTCCTGTGAGTCTACATTTTCGAATCCGACGCGAAACTGATAGTTAATTGTAACGTTCAGGGCCTCCTAATGACGATGGAACACTCAAATTAAGTCGAGATTCAATACATCGGCCTACAGCTGACTTGTTTCCAAGGGTCTATGGCTGCCTCGGGCACCTTGTGGTCGTTCTCCTGTGAGTCTAGATTTTCGAATCCGACACATAACTGATAGTTAATTGTGATGTTCAGGGCCTCCTAATGACGATGGAAAACTCAAATTGCGCCGAGATTCAATACATCGTCCTTCAGCCGACATGTCTCCAGGGGTCTATTGCGGCCTCGGGCACCTTATGGTCGTTCTCCTGTGAGTCAATTTTCTCGAACCCAACGCATAACTGATAGTTAACTGTAACGCTCGGCGCCTCCTAATGACGATGCAACCCTCAAATTGCGTCGAGATTCAGTACATCGTCCTCCAGCCGACTTGTCTCCAAGGGGATATTGCTGCCTCGGGCACCATATGGTCTGTCTCCTGTGATTCTAGATTTTCGAATCCGACGCGAAACTGTTAGTTAATTGTAAAGTTCAGGGCCTCCTAATGACGAAGAAACACTCAAATTGCGTCGAGATTCACCACATCGTCCTCGAGTTGACTTGTCTCGAAGGGGATATTGCTGCCTCGGGCACCATACGGTCCGTCTCCTGTGAGTCTAGATTTTCGAATCCGACGCAAAAATGATAGCTAATTGTAACGTTCAGCACCTCCTAATGATGATGGAACACTCAAATTGCGTTGAGAGTCAACACATCGTCCTCCAGCCGACTTGTCTACAAGGGATTATTGCTGCCTCGGGCACCTTATGGTCGTTCTCCTGTGAGTCTATATTTTTTAACCCAACGCATAACTGATAGCTAACTGTAACGCTCGGTGCCTCCTAATGACGATGCAACCCTCAAATTGCGTCGATATTCAATACATCGTCCTCCAGCCGACTTGTCTCCAAGGGGATATTGCTGCCTCGGGCACCATATGGTCCGTCTCCTGTGATTCTAGATTTTCGAATCCGACGCGAAACTGTTAGTTAATTGTAAAGTTCAGGGCCTCCTAATGACAATGGAACACACAAATTGCGTTGAGATTCAATACATCGTCCTTCAGCCGACTTGTCTCCAAGAGTCTATTGCTGCCACCGACACCTTATGGTCGTTCTCCTGTTAGTCTAGACTTTCGAATCCGACGCAAAACTGATAGTTAATTGTAATGTTCAGGGCCTCCTAATCACGATGGAGCACTCAAATTGCGTCGAGATTCTATACATCAGCCTCGAGCCGACTTGTATCAAAGGGGATATTGCTGCCTCGGGCTCCATGTGGTCCGTCTCCTGTTTGTCTAGATTTTCGAATCCCACGCATATCTGATAGTTAATTGAAACGTTCAGCGCCTCCTAATGACGATGGAGCACTCAAATTGCGTCGAGACTCAATACATCGTCGTCCAGCCGACTTGTCTCAAAGGGGATATCGCTGCCTCGTGCACCACATGGTCCATCTCCGGTGATTCTACATTTTCGAATCGGACGCAAAACTGATAGATAATTGTAACGTTCAGCGCCTCCTAATGACGATGGAACACTCAAATTGCGCAGATTCAAAACATCGTCATTCAGCCGACTTGTCTCCAGGGGTCTATTGCTGTCTCGGCCACCAAATGAACCTTCCCCTGTGAGTCTAGATTTTCGAATCCGACGCAAAAATAATAGTGAGATGTAACGATCAGCGCCTCCTAATGATGATGGAACACTCAAATTGCGTCGAGATTCAAAATATCGGCCTCCAGCCGACTTGTCACCAAGGGGATATTGTTGCCTCGGGCACCATACGGTCCTTCTCCTGTGAGTCTAGATTTTCGAATCCGTCGCATAACTGATAGATAATTGTAACGGTCAGGGCATCCTAATGACGATGGAACACTCAAATTGCGTCGAGATTCAATACATCGTCCTCCAGCCATCTTGTCTCCAAGGGGATATCGCTGCCTCGGGCACCACATGGTCCGTCTCCGGTGATTCTACATTTTCGAATCCGACGCAAAACTAATAGTTAATTATAACGTTCAGCGCCTCCTAATGACGATGGAACGCTCAAATTGCGCAGATTCAATACATCGTCATTCAGCCGACTTGTCTCCAAGGGTCTATTGCTGCCTCGGGACCTTATGGTCGTTCTCCTGTGAGTCTAGATTTTCGAATCCGACGCATAACTGATAGTTAATTGTAACGTTCAGGGCATCCTAATGACGATGGAACACACAAATTGCTTCAAGATTCAATACATCGTCCTCCAGCCGACTTGTCTCCAAGGGGATATCGCTGCCTCGTGCACCACATAGTCCGTCTCCGGTGATTCTACATTTCCGAATCCGACGCTAAACTGATAGTTAATTGTAACGTTCAGCGCCTCCTAATGACGATGGAACACTCAAATTGCGCAGATTCAATACATCGTCATTCAACCGACTTGTCTCCAGCGGTGTATTGCTGTCTCGGGCACCAAGTGATCCTTCTCCTGTGAGTCTAGATTCTCGAATCCGACACAAAAATAATAGTGAGATGTAACGATCAGCGCCTCCTAATGATAATTGAACACTCAAATTGCGTCGAGATTCAAAACATCTGCCTCCAGCCGACTTGTCTCCAAGGGGATATTGCTGACTCGGGCACCATATGATCCGTCTCCTGTGAGTCTAGATTTTTGAATCCGACGCGAAACTGATAGTTAATTGTAACGTTCAGCGCCTCCTAATGACTATGGAACACTCAAATTGCGTTGAGTGTCAATTCATTGTCCTCCAGCCGACTTGTCTACTAGGGGATATTGCTGCGTCGGGCTCCATGTGGTCCGTCTCCTGTAAGTCTACATTTTCGAATCCGACGCGAAACTCATAGTTAATTGTAACGTTCAGGGCCTCCTAATGACGATGGAACACTCAAATTAAGTCGAGATTCATTACATCGGCCTACAGCCGACTTGATTCCAAGGGTCTATGGCTGCCTCGGGCACCTTGTGGTCGTTCTCCTTTGAGTCTAGATTTTCGAATCCGACACATAACTGATAGTTAATTGTGAAGTTCAGGGGCTCCTAATGACGATGGAACACTCAAATTGCGTCGAGATTCAATACATCGTCCTTCAGCCGACTTGTCTCCAAGGGTCTATTGCGGCCTCGGGCACCTTATGGTCGTTCTCCTGTGAGTCTATATTTACGAACCCAACGCATAACTGATAATTAACTGTAACGCTCAGCGCCTCCTAATGACGATGCAACCCTCAAATTAAGTCGAGATTCATTACATCGGCCTACAGCCGACTTGATTCCAAGGGTCTATGGCTGCCTCGGGCACCTTGTGGTCGTTCTCCTTTGAGTCTAGATTTTCTAATGCGACGCGAAACTGTTAGTTAATTGTAAAGTTCAGGGCCTCCTAATGACGAAGGAACACTCAAATTGCGTCGAGATTCACCACATCGTCCTCGAGTTGACTTGTCTCGAAGGGGATATTGCTGCCTCGGGCACCATATGGTCCGTCTCCTGTGAGTCTAGATTTTCGAATCCGACCCAAAAGTGATAGCTAATTGTAACGTTCAGCACCTCCTAATGACGATGGAACACTCAAATTGCGTTGAGAGTCAATACATCGTCCTCCAGCCGACTTGTCTACAAGGGATTATTGATGCCTCGGGCACCTTATGGTCGTTCTCCTGTGAGTCTATACTTTTTAACCCAACGCATAACTGATAGTTAACTGTAACGCTCGGTGCCTCCTAATGACGATGCAACCCTCAAATTGCGTCGAGATTCAATACATCGTCCTCCAGCCGACTTGTCTCCAAGGGTCTATTGCTGCCCCGGGCACCTTGTGGTCGTCCTCCTGCGAAGCTAGATTTTCGAATCCAGTAGCATAACTGATAGTTAATTGCAAAGTTCAGCGCCTCCTAATGACGATGGAGCACTAAAAATTGCGTCGCGATTCAATACATCGTTCTCCAGCGGATTGGTCTCCAAGGGGATATTGCTGCTTCGGGCACCTTATGGTTCGTCTCCAGTCAGTCTAGATTTTCGAATCCGACGAAATACTGATAGTTATATGTAACATTCAGGGCCTCCTATTTACGATGGAACACTGAAATTGCGTCGCGATCCAATACATCGTTCTCCAGACGACTTGACTCCAAGGGTCTATTGCTGCCTGGGGCACCTTATGATCGTTCATCTGTGAATCTAGATTTTCGAATCCGACGCAAAACTGATAGTTAAATGAAACGTTCAGGGCGTCCTAATGTCGATATAACACTCAAATTGCGTCGAGATTCAATACATCGGCCTACAGCCGACTTGTCTCCAAGGTCTATTGCTGCCTCGGGCACCTTGTGGTCGTCCTCCTGTGAGTCTAGATTTTCGAATCCGACACGTAGCTGACAGTTAATTGTGAAGTTCAGGGCCTCCTAATGACGATGGAACACTCAAATTGCGTCGAGATTCAATACATCGTCCTCCAGCAGACTTGTCTCCAAGGGTCTATTGCGGCCTCGGGCACCTTATGGTCGTTCTCCTGTGAGTCTATATTTTCAAACCCAACGCATAACTGATAGTTAACTATAACGCTCGGCGCCTCCTAATGACGATGGAACCCTCTAATTGCGTCGAGAATCAATACATCGTCCTCCAGCCGACTTGTCTCCTAGGGGATATTGCTGCCTCGGGCACCATATGGTCCGTCTCCTGTGATTCTAGATTTTCGAATACGACGCGAAACTGATAGTTAATTGTAAAGGTCAGGGCCTCCTAATGACGATGGAACACTCAAATTGCGTTGAGATTCAATACATCGTCCTTCAGCCGACTTGTCTCCAAGGGGATATTGCTGCCTCGATCACCATACGGTCTTTCTCCTCTGAGCCTAGATTTTCGAATCCGACGCGAAAATGATAGTTAATTGTAACGTTCAGGGCCATTAATGACGATGGCACACTCAAATTGCGTCGGGATTCAATACATTGTCCTCCAGCCGACTTGTCTCCAAGGGTCTATTGCGGCCTCGGGCACCTTATGGTCGTTCTCCTGTGAGTCTATATTTTCAAACCCAACGCATAACTGATAGTTAACTATAACGCTCGGCGCCTCCTAATGACGATGGAACCCTCAAATTGCGTCGAGATTCAATACATCGTCCTCCAGCCGACTTGTCTCCAAGGGGATATTGCTGCCTCGGGCACCATATGGTCCGTCTCCTGTGATTCTAGATTTTCGAATCCGACGCGAAACTGATAGTTAATTGTAAAGGTCAGGGCCTCCTAATGACGATGGAACACTCAAATTGCGTTGAGATTCAATACATCGTCCTTCAGCCGACTTGTCTCCAAAGGTCTATTGCTGCCTCGGGCACCTTATGGTTGTTCTCCTGTGAATCTAGATTTTCGAATCCAACAGCATAACTGATAGTTAATTGCAAAGTTCAGCGCCTCCTAATGACGATGGAGCACTCAAATTGCGTCGCGATTCAAAACATCGGCCTCCAGCCGACTTGTCTCCAAGGGGATATTGCTGCCTCGGACACCTTGTGGTCGTCCTCCTGTGAGTCTAGATTTTCAAATCCGACACATAACTGATAGTTAATTGTAAAGTTCAGGGCCTCCTAATGACGATGGAACACTCAAATTGCGTCGAGATTCAATACATCGGCATTCAGCCGATTTGTCTCCAAAGGTCTATTGCTGCCTCGGGCACCTTATGGTTGTTCTCTTGTGAATCTAGATTTTCGAATCCAACAGCATAACTGATAGTTAATTGCAAAGTTCAGGGCCTCCTAATGACGAAGGAACACTCAAATTGCGTCGAGATTCACCACATCGTCCTCGAGTTGACTTGTCTCGAAGGGGATATTGCTGCCTCGGGCACCATATGGTCCGTCTCCTGTGAGTCTAGATTTTCGAATCCGACGCAAAAATGATAGCTAATTGTAACGTTCAGCACCTCCTAATGACGATGGAACACTCAAATTGCGTTGAGAGTCAATACATCGTTCCCCAGACGACTTGACTCCAAGGGTCTATTGCTGCCTGGGGCACCTTATGATCGTTCATCTGTGAATCTAGATTTTCGAATCCGACGCAAAACTGATAGTTAATTGAAACGTTCAGGGCGTCCTAATGAAGATATAACACTCAAATTGCGTCGCGATTCAAAACATCGGCCTCCAGCCGACTTGTCTCCAAGGGGATATTGCTGCCTCTTACACCTTGTGGTCGTCCTCCTGTGAGTCTAGATTTTCAAATCCGACACATAACTGATAGTTAATTGTAAAGTTCAGGGCCTCCTAATGACGATGGAACACTCAAATTGCGTCGAGATTCAATACATCGTCCTCCAGCAGACTTGTCTCCAAGGGTCTATTGCGGCCTCGGGCACCTTATGGTCGTTCTCCTGTGAGTCTATATTTTCAAACCCAACGCATAACTGATAGTTAACTATAACGCTCGGCGCCTCCTAATGACGATGGAACCCTCAAATTGCGTCGAGATTCAATACATCGTCCTCCAGCCGACTTGTCTCGAAGGGGATATTGCTGCCTCGGGCACCATATGGTCCGTCTCCTGTGATTCTAGATTTTCGAATCCGACGCGAAACTGATAGTTAATTGTAAAGGTCTGGGCCTCCTAATGACGATGGAACACTCAAATTGCGTTGAGATTCAATACATCGTCCTTCAGCCGACTTGTCTCCAAGAGTCTATTGCTGCCACGGACACCTTATGGTCGTTCTCCTGCGATTCTAGATTTTCGAATCCGACGCAAAACAGATTGTTAATTGTAACCTTCAGGGCCTCCTAATGACGAAGGAACACTCAAATTGCGTTGAGATTCAATACATCGTCCTCCAGCCGACTTGTCTCCAAGGGGATATTGCTGCCTCGATCACCATACGGTCCTTCTCCTCTGAGCCTAGATTTTCGAATCCGACGCGAAAATGATAGTTAATTGTAACGTTCAGGGCCCCTAATGACGATGGAACACTCAAATTGCGTCGAGATTCAATACATTGTCCTCCAGCCGACTTGTCTCCAAGGGTCTATTGCGGCCTCGAGCACCTTATGGTCGTTCTCCTGTGAGTCTATATTTTGAAACCCAACGCATAACTGATAGTTAACTATAACGCTCGGCGCCTCCTAATGACGATGGAACCCTCAAATTGCGTCGAGATTCAATACATCGTCCTCCAGCCCACTTGTCTCCAAGGGGATATTGCTGCCTCGGGCACCTTATGGTCCGTCTCCTGTGATTCTAGACTTTCGAATCCGACGCGAAACTGATAGTTAATTGTAAAGATCAGCGCCTCCTAACGATGATGGAACACTGAAATTGCGTCGAGATTCAAAACATCGGCCTCCAGCCGACTTGTCTCCAAGGGGATATTGCTGCCTCGGACACCTTGTGGTCGTCCTCCTGTGAGTCTAGATTTTCAAATCCGACACATAACTGATAGTTAATTGTAAAGTTCAGGGCCTCCTAATGACGATGGAACACTCACATTGCGTCGAGATTCAATACATCGTCTTCCACCCGACTTGTCTCCAAGGGGATATTGCTGTCTCGTGTCCTTCTCCTGTGAGTCTATATTTTCGAATCCGACGCAAAAATGATAGTTAATTGTAACGTTCAGCGCCTCCTAATGAAGATGGAACACTCAAATTGCGTTGAGAGTCAATACATCGTCTCCCAGGTGACTTGTCTCCAAGAGTCTATTGCTGCCTCGGACACCTTATAGTGGTTCTCCTGTGAGTCTAGATTTCCGAATCCGACGCATAACTGATAGTTAATTGTAACGTTTAGGGCCTCCTAATGACGATGGAACACTGAAATTGCGTGGAGATTCAATACATCGTCTTCCAGCCGACTTGTCTCCAAGTGGATATTGCTGCCTCGTGTCCTTCTCCTGTGAGTCTATATTTTCGAATCCGACGCTAAAATGGTAGTTTATTGTAACGTTCAGCGCTTCCTAATGACGATGGAACACTCAAATTGGGTTGAGAGACAATACATCGTCCTCCAGCTGACTTGTCTCCAAGAGTCTATTGCTGCCTCGGACACCTTATGGTGGTTCTCCTGTGAGTCTAGATTTTCGAATCCGACGCATAACTGATAGTTAATTGTAACGTTTAGGGCCTCCTAATGACGATGGAACACTCAAATTGCGTCGAGATTCAATACATCGTCCTCCTGCCGACTTGTCTCCAAGGGAATATTGTTGCCTCGGGCACGATATGGTCCGTCTCCTGTGATTCTAGATTTTCGAATCCGACGCGAAACTGAGAGTTAATTGTAACGTTCAGGGCCTCCTAATGTCGATGGAACACTCAAATTGCGTTGAGATTCAATACATCTTCCTTCAGCTGACTTGTCTCCAAGACTCTATTGCTTCCTCGGACACCTTATGGTCGTTCTCCTGTGAGTCTAGATTTTCGAATCCAACGCAAAACTGATAGTTAATTGTAACGTTCAGTGCCTCCTAATGACGATGGAACACTCAAATTGCGTCGAGATACATCGTACTGCAGCCGACTTGTCTCCAAGGGGATATTGCTGCCTCGGGCACATTATGGTCGTTCACCTGTGCGTCTAGATTTTCGAATCCTACAAAAAACTGATAGTTAATTGTAACGTTCAGGGCCACCTAATGACGAAGGAACACTCAAATTGCGTCGAGATTCAATACATCGTCCTCCAGCCGACTTGTCTCCAAGGGGATATTGCTGCCTCGGGCACGATATGGTCCGTCTCCTGTGATACTAGATTTTTGAATCCGACGCGAAACTGATAGTTAATTGTAACGTTCAGGGCCTCCTAATGACGATGGAACACTCAAATTACGTCGAGATTCAATACATCGTCCTCCAGCCGACTTGTCTCCAAGGGGATATTGCTGCCTCGGGCACGATATGGTCCGTCTCCTGTGATTCTAGATTTTCGAATCCGTCGCGAAACTGATAGTTAATTGTAACGTTAAGGGCCTCCTAATGACGATGGAACACTCAAATTGCGTTGAGAATCAATACATCTTCCTTCAGCCGACTTGTCTCCAAGAGTCTATTGCTGCCTCAGACACCTTACGGTCTTTCTCCTGTGAGTCTAGATTTTCGAATCCAACGCAATACTGATAGTTAATTGTAACGTTCAGGGCCTCCTAATTACGATGGAACACTCAAATAGCGTCGAGATTCAATATATCGGCCTCGAGCCGACTTGTCTCCAAGGTTCAATTGCTGCCTCGTGCAGCTTATGGTCCTTCTCCTGTGAGTCTAGATTTCGAATCCGACGAAAAATTGATAGTTAATTGTAACATTCAGGGCCTCCTATTTACGATGGAGCACTGAAATTGCGTCGCGATCCAATACATCGTCCTCAAGCCCTCTTGTCTCCAAGGTGATATTGCTGCCTCGGGCACCATATGGTCCGTCTCCTGTGAGTCTAGATTTTCGAATCCGACGCGAAACTGATAGTTAATTGTAACGTTCAGGGCCTCCTAATGACGATGGAACACTCAAATTGCGTTGAGATTCAATACATCGTCCTTCAGCCGACTTGTCTCCAAGAGTCTATTGCTGCCTCGGACACTTTATGGTCGTTCTCCTGTGCGTCTAGATTCTCGAATCCTACGCGAAACAGATAGTTAATTGTAACGTTCAGGGCCTCCTAATGACGAAGGAACACTCAAATTGCGTCGAGATACACTACATCGTCCTCCAGCCGACTTGTCTACAAGGGGATATTGCTGCCTCGGGCACCTTATGGTCGTTCTCCTGTGAGTCTAGATATTCGAATCCGACGCATAACTGATAGTTAATTTTAACATTCAGCGCCTCCTAATGACGATGGAACACAAAAGTGCGTCAAGATTCAATACATCGTCCTCAAGCCGACTTGTCTCCAAGGGGATATTGCTGCCTCGGGCACGGTATGGTCCGTCTCCTGTGATTCTAGATTTTCGAATCCGACGCGAAACTAATAGTTAATTGTAACGTTCAGGGCCTCCTAAAGACGATGGAACACTCAAATTGCGTTGAGATTCAATACATCGTCCTTCAGACGACTTGTCTCCAAGAGTCTATTGCTGCCTCGGGCACCTTGTGGTCGTCCTCCTGTGAGTCTACATTTTCAAAACCGACACATAACTAATAGTTAATTGTAAAGTACAGGGCCTCCTAATGACGATGGAACACTCAAATTGCGTCGAGATTCAATGCATCGTCCTCCAGCCGACCTGTCTCCAAGGGGATATTGCTGCCTCGGGCACGATATGGTCCGTCTCCTGTGATTCTAGATTTTCGAATCCGACGCGAAGCTGATAGTTAATTGTAACGTTCAGGGCCTCCTAATGACGATGGAGAACTCAAATTGCGTCGCGATTCAATACATCGTACTCCAGCGGACTGGTCATCAAGGGGAAATTGCTGCCTCGGGCACCTTATGGTCCGTCTCCAGTGAGATTAGGTTTTCGAATCCGACGAAAAATTGATAGTTAATTGTAACATTCAGGGCCTCCTATTTACGATGGAGCACTGAAATTGCGTCGCGTTCCAATACATCGTCCTCCAGCCGACTTGTCTCCAAGGTGATATTGCTGCCTCGGGCACCATATGGTCCGTCTCCTGTGAGTCTAGATTTTCGAATCCGACGCAAAACTGATAGTTAATTGTAACGTTCAGGGCCTCCTAATGACGATGGAACACTCAAATTGCGTTGAGATTCAATACATCGTCCGTTAGCCGACTTGTCTCCAAGAGGCTATTGCTGCCTCGGACACTTTATGGTCGTTCTCCTGTGCGTCTAGATTTTCGAATCCTACGCAAAACGGATAGTTAATTGTAACGTTCAGGGCCTCCTAATGACGAAGGAACACCAAATTGCGTCGAGATACACTAGATCGTTCTCCAGCCGACTTGTCTCCGAGGGGATATTGCTGCCTCGGGCACGATATGGTCCGTCTCCTGTGATTCTAGATTTTCGAATCCGACGCGAAACTGATAGTTAATTGTAATGTTCAGGGCCTCCTAATGACGATGGAACACTCAACTTGCGTTGAGATTCAATACATCGTCCTTCAGCCGACTTGTCTCCAAGGGTCTATTGTTGCCTCCGACACCCTATGGTCGTTCTCCTGTGAGTCTAGATTTTTGAATCCGACGCAAAACTGATAGTTAATTGTAATGTTCAGGGCCTCCTAATGACGATGGAACACTCAAATTGCGTCGAGATTCAATACATCGTCATCCAGCGGACTGGTCTCACAGGGGATATTGCTGGCTCGGGCACCTTACGGTCCGTCTCCAGTGAGTCTAGAATTTCGAATCCGACGAAAAACTGATAGTTAATTGTAACATTCCGTGCCTCCTAATGAAGATGGAACACTCAAATTGCGTCGCGATCCAATACATCGTCCTCCAGCCGACTTGCCTCCAAGGCTCTGTTGCTGCCTGGGGCACCTTATTGTCATTCCCTGTGAGTCTAGATTTTAGAATCCGACGCAAAACTGATAGTTAATTGTAATGTTCAGGGCCTCCTAATTACGATGGAACATTCAAATTGCGTCGAGATTCAATACATCGGCCTCCAGCCGACTTGTCTCCAAGGGGATATTGCTGTCTCGGGGACAATATGATACTTCTCCAGTGAGTAGATGTTCGAATCCGACGCTAAAATGATAGTTAATTGTAACGCTCAGCGCCTCCTAATGACGATGGAACACTCAAATTGCGTCGACAGTCAATACATCGTCCTCCAGCCGACTTGTCTACAAGGGGCTATTGTTGCTTCGGGCTCCGTGTGGTCGTTCTCCTGTGAGTCTAGATTTTCGAATCCGACACATAACTGATAGTTGATTGTAAAGTTCAGGGCCTCCTAATGACGATGGGACACTCAAATTGCGTCGAGATTCAATACATCGTCCTCCAGCCGACTTGTATCCAAGGGTCTAATGCTGAATCGGGCACCTTATGTTCGTTCTCCTGTGAGTCTAGATTTTCGAATCCGACGCGAAACTGATAGTTAATTGTAACATTCAGGGCCTCCTAATGACGATGGAACACTTAAATTGCGTCGAGATTCAATACATCGGCCTCCAGCCGACTTGTCTCCAAGGGTCTATTTCTGCCTCGGACTCCTTATGGTCGTTCTCCTGTGAGTCTAGATTTTCGAATCCGACACATAACTGATAGTTGATTGTAAAGTTCAGGGCCTCCTAATGACGATGGAACACTCAAATTGCGTCGAGATTCAATACATCGTCCTCCAGCCGACTTGTATCCAAGGGTCTAATGCTGCCTCGGGCACCTTGTGGTCGTTCTCCTGTGAGTCTAGATTTTCGAATCCGACACAAACTGATAGTTAATTGTAAAGTTCAGGGCCACCTAACGACGATGGAACACTCAAATTGCTTCGAGATTCAATACATCGTCCTCCAGTCGACTTGTCTCCAAGGGTCTATTTCTGCCTCGGACACCTTATGGTCGTTCTCCTGTGGGTCTAGATTTTCGAATCCGACGCATAACTGATAGTTAATCGTAACGCTCAGAGCCTCCTAATGAAGATGGTACACTCAAATTGAGTCACGATTCAATACATCGTCCTCCAGCCGACTTGTCTCCAAGGGGATAATGCTGCCTCGGGCACCATATGTTCCGTCTCCTGTTAGACTAGATTTTCGTATCCGACGCGAAACTGATAGTTAATTATAACGTTCAGGGCTTCCTAATGACGATGGAACACTCAAATTGCGTCGACATTCCATACATCGACATTCAGCCGATTTGTCTCCAGGGGTCTATTGCTCCCTCGGCCACCTTACTGTCGTTCCCCTGTAAGTCTAGATTTTAGTATCCGACGCAAACTGATAGTTAATTGTAATGTTCAGGGCCTCCTAATGACGATGGAACACTCAAATTGCGTCGAGATTCAATACATCGGCCTCCAGCCGACTTGTCTCCAAGGGCATATTGCTGCCTCGGGCACCATATGTTCCGTCTCCTGTTTGACTAGATTTTCGAATCCGACGCAAAAATGATAGTTAATTGTAACGTTTATGGCCTCCTAATGACGATGGAACACTCAAATTGCGTCGAGATTCAATACATTGGCCTCCAGCCGACTTGTCTCCAAGGGCATATTGCTGCCTCGGGCACCATATGGTCCGTCTCCTGTGAGACTAGATTTTCGAATCCGACGCAAAATTGATAGTTAATTGTAACGTTCACCGCCTCCTAATGAGGATGGAACAGTCAAATTGCGTCGAGAGTCAATACATCGGCCTCCAGCCGACTTGTCTACAAGGGTATATTGCTGCCTCGGGCTCCATGTGGTCCGTCTCCTGTGAGCCAAAATTTTCGAATCCGATGCGAAACTGATAGTTAATTGTAACGCTCAGGACCTCCTAATGACGATGGAACACTCTAATTGCGTCGAGATTCAATACATCGTCCTCCAGCCGACTTGTCTCCAACGGGATATTGCTGCCTCGGGCACCATATGGTCCGTCTCCTATGAGTCTAGATTTTCGAATCCGACGCAAAAATGATAGTTAATTGTAACGTTCAGGGCCTCCTAATGACGATGGAACACTCAAATAGAGTCGAGATTCAATTCATCGGCCTCCAGCCGTCTTGTTTCCAAGGGTCTATTGCTGCCTCGGGCATCTTATGGTCGATCCCCTGTGAGTCTAGATTTTCGAATCCGACGCATAACTGATAGCTAATTGCAACGTTCAGCGCCTCCTAATGACGATGGAACACTCAAATTGCGTCGAGATTCAATACATCGGCCTCCAGCCGACTTGTCTCCAAACGTCTATTGCTGCCTCGGGCACCTCGTGGTCGTTCTCCTGTGAGTCTAGATTTTCGAATCCGAAACATAAGTGATAGTTAATTGTAAAGTTCAGGGCCTCCTAATGACGATGGAACGCTCAAATTGCGTCGTGATTCAATACATCGTCTTTCAGCCGACTTGTCTTCAAGGGTCTATTGCTGCCTCTGGCACCTTATGATCGTTCTCCTGTGAGTCTAGATTTTCGAATCCGACGCAAAACTGATAGTTAATTGTAACTCCAGGGCCTTCTAATGACTATTGAACACTCAAATTGCGTCGAGATTCAATACATCGTCCTCCAGCCGACTTGTCTCCAAGGGTCTGTTGCTGCCTGGGGCACCTTATGGCCATTCCACTGTGTGTCTAAATTTTAGAATCCGACGCAAAACTGATAGTTAATTGTAATGTTCAGGGCCTCCTAATGACGATGGAACATTCAAATTGCGTCGAGATTCAATACATCGGAATCCAGCCGACTTGTCTCCAAGGGCATATTGCTGCCTCGGGCACCATATGGTCCGTCTCCTGTGAGACTAGATTTTCGAATCCGACGCAAAAATGATAGTTAATTGTAACGGTCACAGCCTCCTAATGACGATGGAACACTCAAATTGCGTCGAGATTCAATACATCGTCCTCCAGCCGACTTGTCTCCAAGGGTCTATTGTGAGTCTAGATTTTAAAATCCGACGCAAATCTGATAGTTAATTGTAATGTTCAGGGCCTCCTAATGACGGTGGAACACTCAAATTGAGTCGAGATTCAATACATCGGCCTCCAGCCGACTTGTCTCCAAGGGAATAATGCTGCCTCGGGCACCATATGGTCCGTCTCCTGTGAGTCTAGATTTTTGAATCCGACGCAAAAATGATAGTTAATTGTCACGTACAGCGCCTCCTAATGACGATGGAACACTCAAATTGCGTTGAGAGCCAATACATCGTCCTCCAGCCGACTTGTCTACAAGGGAATATTACTGCCTCGGGCACCTTATGTTCGTTCTCCTGTGAGTCTAGATTTTCGAATCCGACGCATAACTGATAGTTAATTGTAACGCTCAGCGCCTCCTAATGACGATGGAACACTCAAATTGCGTAGAGATTCAATACATCGGCCTCCAGCCGACTTGTCTCCAAGGGTCTAATGCTGCCTCGGGCACCTTATGCTCGTTCTCCTGGGAGTCTAGATTTTCGAATCCGACGCATAACTGATAGTTAATTGTAACGCGCAGCGCCTCCTAATGACGATGGAACACTCAAATTGCGTCGATATTCAATACATCGGCCTCCAGCCGACTTGTCTCCAAGGGTCTATTGCTGCCTCGGGCACCGTGTGGTCGTTCTCCTGTGAGTTTAGATTTTCGAATCCGACGCAAAACTGATCGTTAATTGTTACGTTTAGGGCCTCCTAATGACGATGGAACACTCAAATTGCGTCTAGATTCAATACATCGGCCTCGAGCCGACCTGTCTCCAAATGTCTATTGCTGCCTCGGGCACCTTATGGTCGTTCTCCTGTGAGTCTAGATTTTCGAATCCGGCGCAAAACAGATAGTTAATTGTAACGTTCAGGTTCTCCTAATGACGAAGGAACACTCAATTTGCGTCAAGATTCACTACATCGTCTTCCAGCCGACTTGTCTCCAAGGGGATATCGTTGCCTCGGCCACCACATAGTGTGTCTACTGTGATACTACATTTTCGAATCCGACGCAAAACTGATAGTTAATTGTAAGATTCCGGGCCTCCTAATGACGATGGAGCACTCAAATTGCGTCGCGATTCAATACATCGTCCTCCAGCCGACTTGTCTCCAAGGGTCTGTTGCTGCCTGGGGCACCTTATGGCCATTCCACTGTGTGTCTAAATTTTAGAATCCGACGCAAAACTGATAGTTAATTGTAATGTTCAGGGCCTCCTAATGACGATGGAACATTCAAATTGCGTCGAGATTCAATACATCGTCCTCCAGCCGACTTGTTTCCAAGGGTCTATTGTGAGTCTAGATTTGAAAATCCGACGCAAAACTGATAGTTAATTGTAATGTTCAGGGCCTCTTAATGACGGTGGAACACTCAAATTGAGTCGAGATTCAATACATCGGCCTCCAGCCGACTTGTCTCCAAGGGAATAATGCTGCCTCGGGCACCATATGGTCCGTCTCCTGTGAGACTAGATTTTCGAATCCGACGCAAAAATGATAGTTAATTGTAACGGTCACAGCCTCCTAATGACGATGGAACACTCAAATTGCGTCGAGATTCAATACATCGTCCTCCAGCCGACTTGTCTCCAAGGGTCTATTGTGAGTCTAGATTTTAAAATCCGACGCAAATCTGATAGTTAATTGTAATGTTCAGGGCCTCCTAATGACGGTGGAACACTCAAATTGAGTCGAGATTCAATACATCGGCCTCCAGTCGACTTGTCTCCAAGGGAATAATGCTGCCTCGGGCACCATATGGTCCGTCTCCTGTGAGTCTAGATTTTCGAATCCGACGCAAAAAGATAGTTAATTGTCACGTACAGCGCCTCCTAATGACGATGGAACACTCAAATTGCGTTGAGAGCCAATACATCGTCCTCCAGCCGACTTGGTTACAAGGGAATATTACTGCCTCGGGCACCTTATGTTCGTTCTCCTGTGAGTCTAGATTTTCGAATCCGACGCATAACTGATAGTTAATTGTAACGCTCAGCGCCTCCTAATGACGATGGAACACTCAAATTGCGGAGAGATTCAATACATCGGCCTCCAGCCGACTTGTCTCCAAGGGTCTAATGCTGCCTCGGGCACCTTATGCTCGTTCTCCTGGGAGTCTAGATTTTCGAATCCGACGCATAACTGATAGTTAATTGTAACGCGCAGCGCCTCCTAATGACGATGGAACACTCAAATTGCGTCGATATTCAATACATCGGCCTCCAGCCGACTTGTCTCCAAGGGTCTATTGCTGCCTCGGGCACCGTGTAATCGTTCTCCTGTGAGTTTAGATTTTCGAATCCGACGCAAAACTGATCGTTAATTGTTACGTTTAGGGCCTCCTAATGACGATGGAACACTCAAATTGCGTCTAGATTCAATACATCGGCCTCGAGCCGACCTGTCTCCAAATGTCTATTGCTGCCTCGGGCACCTTATGGTCGTTCTCCTGTGAGTCTAGATTTTCGAATCCGGCGCAAAACAGATAGTTAATTGTAACGTTCAGGTTCTCCTAATGACGAAGGAACACTCAATTTGCGTCAAGATTCACTACATCGTCTTCCAGCCGACTTGTCTCCAAGGGGATATCGCTGCCTCGGCCACCACATAGTGTGTCTACTGTGATACTACATTTTCGAATCCGACGCAAAACTGATAGTTAATTGTAAGATTCAGGGCCTCCTAATGACGATGGAGCACTCAAATTGCGTCGCGATTCAATACATCGTCCTCCAGCCGACTTGTCTCCAAGGGTCTGTTGCTGCCTGGGGCACCTTATGGCCATTCCACTGTGTGTCTAAATTTTAGAATCCGACGCAAAACTGATAGTTAATTGTAATGTTCAGGGCCTCCTAATGACGATGGAACATTCAAATTGCGTCGAGATTCAATACATCGTCCTCCAGCCGACTTGTTTCCAAGGGTCTATTGTGAGTCTAGATTTGAAAATCCGACGCAAAACTGATAGTTAATTGTAATGTTCAGGGCCTCTTAATGACGGTGGAACACTCAAATTGAGTCGAGATTCAATACATCGGCCTCCAGCCGACTTGTCTCCAAGGGAATAATGCTGCCTCGGGCACCATATGGTCCGTCTCCTGTGAGTCTAGATTTTCAAATCCGACGCAAAAATGATAGTTAATTGTTACGTACAGTGCCTCCTAATGACGATGGAACACTCAAATTGCGTTGAGTGCCAATACATCGTCCTCCAGCCGACTTGTATTCAAGGGGATATTGCTGTCTCGGGCACCATATAATCCTTCTCCTGTGAATAGAATTTCGAATCGGACGCTAAAAAGATAGTTAATTATAACGTTCACCGCCTCCTAATGACGATGGAACACTCAAATTGCGTCGAGAGTCAATACAATGGCCTCCAGCCGACTTGTCTACAAGGGTATATTGCTGAATCGGGCTCCATGTGGTCCGTCTCCTGTGAGTCTAGATATTCGAATCCGATGCGAAACTGATAATTAATTGTAACGTTCAGGGCCTCCTAATGACGATGGAACATTCAAATTGCGTCGAGATTCAACACATCGTCCTTCAGCCGATTTGTCTCCAAGGGTCTATTGCTGCCCCGGGACCTTATGGTCGTTCTCCTGTGAGTGTAGATTTTCTAATTCGACGCAAAAATGATTGTTAATTGAAACTTTCAGGGAATCCTAATGACGATGGAACACTCAAATTGCGTCGAGAGTCAATACATCGTCCTCCAGCCGACTTGCCTAGAAGGGTCTATTGCTGCCTCGGGCACCTTACGGTCGTTCTCCTGTGAGTCTAGATTTTCTAATTCGACCCAAAAATGATAGTTAATTGTAACGTTCAGGGCCTCCTAATGACGATGGAAAACTCAAATTGCGTCGAGAGTCAATACATCGTCCTCCAGCCGACTTGCCTCCAAGGGTCTATTGCTGCCTCGTGCACCTTATGGTAGTTCTCCTGTGAGTCTAGATTTTCGAATCCGACGCAAAAATGATAGTTAATTGTAACGTTCAGGCCCCCCTAATGACGATGGAACACTCAAATTGAGTCGAGATTCACAACATCGTCCTCCAGCCGACTTGTCTCCAAGGGGATATCGCTGCCTCGCGCACCACATGTTCCGTCTCCGGTGATTCAACGTTTTCAAATCCGACGCAAAACTGATAGTGAATTATAACGTTCAGGGCCTTCTAATGACGATGCAACACTCAAATTCCGTCGAGATTCAATACACCGTCCTTCACCCGATTTGTCTCCAAGGGTCTATTGCTGCCTCGGGGACTTATGGTCGTTCTCCTGTGAGTCTAGATTTTCTAATTCGATGCAAAATAGATTGTTAATTGTATCGTTCAGGTCCTCCTAATGACGATGGAACACTCAAATTGCTTCGAGATTCAATACATCGGCCTACAGCCGACTTGTCTCCAAATGTCTATTGCTGCCTTGGGCACCATGTGGTCGTTCTCCTGTGAGTCTAGATTTTCGAATCCTACACATAACTGATAGTTAATTGTAAAGTTCAGGACCTCCTAATGACGATGGAACGCTCAAATTGCGTCGCGATCCAATACATCGTCCTCCAGCCGACTTGCCTCCAAGGCTCTGTTGCTGCCTGGGGCACCTTATGGTCATTCCCTGTGAGTCTAGATTTTAGAATCCGACGCAAAACTGATAGTTAATTGTAATGTTCAGGGCCTCCTAATTACGATGGAACATTCAAATTGCGTCGAGATTCAATACATCGGCCTCCAGCCGACTTGTCTCCAAGGGGATATTGCTGCTTCGGGCTCCATGTGGTCCGTCTCCTGTGAGTCTAGATTTTCGAATCCGGCGCGAAACTGATAGTTAATTGTAACGTTCAGGGCCTCCTAATGACGATGGACCACTCAAATTGCGTCGAGATTCAATACATCGGCCTCCAGCCGACTTGTCTGTAAGGGTCTATTGCTGCCTCGGGCACCTTATGGTCGTACTCCTGTGAGTCTACATTTTCGAATCTGACGCATAACTGATAGTTAATTGTAACGCTCAGCGCCTCCTAATGACGATGGAACACTCAATTTGCGTCGCGATCCAATACGTCGTCCTCCAGCCGACTTGTCTGCAAGGGTCTATTGCTGCCTGGGTTACCTTATGATCGTTCTCCTGTGAGTCTAGATTTTCGAATCTGACGCATAACTGATAGTTAATTGTAACGCTCAGCGCCTCCTAATGTCGATGGAACACTCAAATTGCGTCGAGATTCAATCCATCGTCCTCCGGCCGACTTGTCTCCAAGGGTCTATTGTGAGTCTAGATTTTAGAATCCGACGCAAAACTGATAGTTAATTGTGACGTACAGCGCCTCCTAATGTCGATGGAACACTCAAATACCGTTGAGAGCCAATACATCGTCCTCCAGCCGACTTGTCTACAAGGAGATATTGCTGCCTCGGGCTCCATGTGCTCCGTCTCCTGTGAGTCTAGATTTTCGAATCCGACGCGAAACAGATAGTTAATTGTAACGTTCAGGGCCTCCAAATGAAGATGGAACACTCAAATTACGTCGAGATTCATTACATTGGCCTCCAGCCGACTTGTCTCCAAGGGTCTATTGCTGCCTCGGTCACCGTGTGGTCGTTCTCCTGTGAGTCTAGATTTTCGGATCCGACACATAACTGATAGTTGATTGTAAAGTTCAGGGCCTCCTAATGACGATGGAACACTCAAATTGCGTCGAGATTCAATACATCGTCCTGCAGCCGACTTGTATCCAAGGGTCTAATGCTGCCTCGGGCACCTTATGTTCGTTCTCCTGTGAGTCTAGATTTTCTAATCCGACGCATAAATGATAGTTAATTGTAACGCTCAGCGCCTCCTAATGACGATGGAACACTCAAATTGCGTCGAGATTCAATACATCGTCCTCCAGCCGACTTGTCTCCAAGGGTCTATTGCTGCCTCGGGCACCTTGTGGTCTTTCTCCTGTGAGTCTAGATTTTCGAATCCGACACATAACTGAAAGTTAATTGTAAACTTCAGGGCCTCCTAATGACGATAAAACACTCAAATTGCGTTGAGATTCAATACATCGTCCTCCAGCCAACTTGTCTCCAAGGGGATATTGCTGCTTCGGGCACCGTATGGTTCGTTTCCTATGAGTCTAGATTTTCGTATCCGACGCAAAACTGATAGTTAATTGCAACGCTCAGAGCCTCCTAATGAAGATGGAACACTCAAATTGCGTCGAAATTCAATACATCGACATTCATCCGATTTGTGTCCAAGGGTCTATTGCTTCCTCGGACACCTTATGATCGTTCTCCTGTAGTCTAGATTTTCTAATCCGACGCAAAACTGATTGTTGATTGTAACGTTCAGTGCCTCCTAATGACGATGGAACACTCAAATTGCGTCGAGATTCAATACGTCGTCCTCCAGCCGACTTGTATCCAAGGGGATATTGCTGTCTCGGGGACCATATGAAACTTCTCCAGTGAGTAGATGTTCGAATCCGACGCTAAAATGATAGTTAATTGTAACGCTCAGCGCCTCCTAATGACGATGGAACACTCAAATTGCGTCGACAGTCAATACATCGTCCTCCAGCCGACTTGCCTACAAGGGGATATTGTTGCTTCGGGCTCCGTGTGGTCGTTCTCCTGTGAGTCAAGATTTTCGAATCCGACACATAACTGATAGTTGATTGTAAAGTTCAGGGCCTCCTAATGACGATGGAACACTCAAATTGCGTCGAGATTCAATGCATCGTCCTCCAGCCGACTTGTATCCAGGGGTCTAATGCTGCCTCGGGCACCTTATGTTCGTTCTCCTGTGAGTCTAGATTTTCGAACCCGACGCGAAACTGATAGTAATTTGTAACGTTCAGGGCCTCCTAATGACGATGGAACACTTAAATTGCGTCCAGATTCAATACATCGGCCTCCAGCCGACTTGTCTCCAAGGGTTTAATACTGCCTCGGGCACCTTGTGGTCGTCTCCTGTGAGTCTAGATTTTCGAATCCGACACATAACTGATAGTTAATTGTAAAGTTCAGGGCCACCTAACGACGATGGATCACTCAAATTGCTTCGAGATTCAATACATCGTCCTCCAGTCGACTTGTCTCCAAGGGTCTATTTCTGCCTCGGACACCTTATGGTCGTTCTCCTGTGGGTCTAGATTTTCGAATCCGACGCATAACTGATAGTTAATTGTAACACACAGAGCCTCCTAATGAAGATGGAACACTCAAATTGCGTCAAGATTCAATACATCGTCCTCCAGCCGACTTGTCTCCAAGGGGATAATGCTGCCTCGGGCACCATATGTTCCGTCTCCTGTTAGACTAGATTTTCGTATCCGACGCGAAACTGATAGTTAATTGTAACGTTCAGGGCTTCCTAATGACGATGGAACACTCAAATTGCGTCGAGATTCAATACATCGGCCTCCAGCCGACTTGTCTCCAACGGGATATTGCTGCCTCGGGCACCATATGGTCCGTCTCCTATGAGTCTAGATTTTCGAATCCGACGCAAAAATGATAGTTAATTGTAACGTTCAGGGCCTCCTAATGACGATGGAACACTCAAATTGCGTCGAGAATCAATTCATCGGCCTCCAGCCGACTTGTTTCCAAGGGTCTATTGCTGCCTCGGGCACCTTATGGTCGATCCCCTGTGAGTCTAGATTTTCGAATCCGAAACATAAGTGATAGTTAATTGTAAAGTTCAGGGCCTCCTAATGACGATGGAACGCTCAAATTGCGTCGAGATTCAATACATCGTCTTTCAGCCGACTTGTCTTCAAGGGTCTATTGCTGCCTCTGGCACCTTATGATCGTTCTCCTGTGAGTCTATATTTTCGAATCCGACGCAAAACTGATAGTTAATTGTAACTCCACGGCCTTCTAATGACTATAGAACACTCAAATTGCGTCGAGATTCAATACATCGTCCTCCAGCCGACTTGTCTCCAAGGGTCTGTTGCTGCCTGGGGCACCTTATGGCCATTCCACTGCGTGTCTAAATTTTAGAATCCGACGCAAAACTGATAGTTAATTGTAATGTTCAGGGCCTCCTAATGACGATGGAACATTCAAATTGCGTCGAGATTCAATACATCGGCCTCCAGCCGACTTGTCTCCAAACGTCTATTGCTGCCTCGGGCACCTCGTGGTCGTTCTCCTGTGAGTCTAGATTTTCGAATCCGAAACATAAGTGATAGTTAATTGTAAAGTTCAGGGCCTCCTAATGACGATGGAACGCTCAAATTGCGTCGAGATTCAATACATCGTCCTCCAGCCGACTTGTCTCCAAGGGTCTATTGCTGCCTCGGGCACCTTGTGGTCTTTCTCCTGTGAGTCTAGATTTTCGAATCCGACACATAACTGAAAGTTAATTGTAAACTTCAGGGCCTCCTAATGACGATAAATCACTCAAATTGCGTTGAGATTCAATACATCGTCCTCCAGCCAACTTGTCTCCAAGGGGATATTGCTGCTTCGGGCACCGTATGGTTCGTTTCCTATGAGTCTAGATTTTCGTATCCGACGCAAAACTGATAGTTAATTGCAACGCTCAGAGCCTCCTAATGAAGATGGAACACTCAAATTGCGTCGAAATTCAATACATCGACACTCATCCGATTTGTGTCCAAGGGTCTATTGCTTCCTCGGACACCTTATGATCGTTCTCCTGTAGTCTAGATTTTCTAATCCGACGCAAAACTGATTGTTGATTGTAACGTTCAGTGCCTCCTAATGACGATGGAACACTCAAATTGCGTCGAGATTCAATACGTCGTCCTCCAGCCGACTTGTATCCAAGGGGATATTGCTGTCTCGGGGACCATATGATACTTCTCCAGTGAGAAAATGTTCGAATCCGACGCTAAAATGATAGTTAATTGTAACGCTCAGCGCCTCCTAATGACGATGGAACACTCAAATTGCGTCGACAGTCAATACATCGTCCTCCAGCCGACTTGTCTACAAGGGGATATTGTTGCTTCGGGCTCCGTGTGGTCGTTCTCCTGTGAGTCTAGATTTTCGAATCCGACACATAACTGATAGTTGATTGTAAAGTTCAGGGCCTCCTAATGACGATGGAACACTCAAATTGCGTCGAGATTCAATGCATCGGCCTCCAGCCGACTTGTCTCCAAGGGTTTAATACTGCCTCGGGCACCTTGTGGTCGTTCTCCTGTGAGTCTAGATTTTCGAATCCGACACATAACTGATAGTTAATTGTAAAGTTCAGGGCCACCTAACGACGATGGATCACTCAAATTGCTTCGAGATTCAATACATCGTCCTCCAGTCGACTTGTCTCCAAGGGTCTATTTCTGCCTCGGACACCTTATGGTCGTTCTCCTGTGGGTCTAGATTTTCGAATCCGACGCATAACTGATAGTTAATTGTAACGCTCAGAGCCTCCTAATGAAGATGGAACACTCAAATTGCGTCAAGATTCAATACATCGTCCTCCAGCCGACTTGTCTCCAAGGGGATAATGCTGCCTCGGGCACCATATGTTCCGTCTCCTGTTAGACTAGATTTTCGTATCCGACGCGAAACTGATAGTTAATTGTAACGTTCAGGGCTTCCTAATGACGATGGAACACTCAAATTGCGTCGACATTCCATACATCGACATTCAGCCGATTTGTCTCCAGGGGTCTATTGCTCCCTCGGCCACCTTATTGTCGTTCCCCTGTAAGTCTAGATTTTAGTATCCGACGCAAACTGATAGTTAATTGTAATGTTCAGGGCCTCCTAATGACGATGGAACACTCAAATTGCGTCGAGATTCAATACATCGGCCTCCAGCCGACTTGTCTCCAAGGGCATATTGCTGCCTCGGGCACCATATGGTCCGTCTCCTGTGAGACTAGATTTTCGAATCCGACGCAAAAATGATTGTTAATTGTAACGTTCACCGCCTCCTAATGAGGATGGAACAGTCAAATTGCGTCGAGAGTCAATACATCGGCCTCCAGCCGACTTGTCTACAAGGGTATATTGCTGCCTCGGACTCCATGTGGTCCGTCTCCTGTGAGCCTAAATTTTCGAATCCGATGCGAAACTGATAGTTAATTGTAACCCTCAGGACCTCCTAATGACGATGGAACACTCTAATTGCGTCGAGATTCAATACATCGTCCTCCAGCCGACTTGTCTCCAACGGGATATTGCTGCCTCGGGCACCATATGGTCCGTCTCCTATGAGTCTAGATTTTCGAATCCCACGCAAAAATGATAGTTAATTGTAACGTTCAGGGCCTCCTAATGACGATGGAACACTCAAATTGCGTCGAGATTCAATTCATCGGCCTCCAGCCGACTTGTTTCCAAGGGTCTATTGCTGCCTCGGGCACCTCGTGGTCGTTCTCCTGTGAGTCTAGATTTTCGAATCCGAAACATAAGTGATAGTTAATTGTAAAGTTCAGGGCCTCCTAATGACGATGGAAAGCTCAAATTGCGTCGAGATTCAATACATCGTCTTTCAGCCGACTTGTCTTCAAGGGTCTATTGCTGCCTCTGGCACCTTATGATCGTTCTCCTGTGAGTCTATATTTTCGAATCCGACGCAAAACTGATAGTTAATTGTAACTCCACGGCCTTCTAATGACTATAGAACACTCAAATTGCGTCGAGATTCAATACATCGTCCTCCAGCCGACTTGTCTCCAAGGGTCTGTTGCTGCCTGGGGCACCTTATGGCCATACCACTGTGTGTCTAAATTTTAGAATCCGACGCAAAACTGATAGTTAATTGTAATGTTCAGGGCCTCCTAATGACGATGGAACATTCAAATTGCGTCGAGATTCAATACATCGGCCTCCAGCCGACTTGTCTCCAAGGGCATATTGCTGCCTCGGGCACCATATGGTCCGTCTCCTGTGAGACTAGATTTTCGAATCCGACGCAAAAATGATAGTTAATTGTAACGGTTACCGCCTCCTAATGAGGATGGAACACTCAAATTGCGTCGAGATTCAATACATCGGCCTCCAGCCGACTTGTCTATAAGGGTATATTGCTGCCTCGGGCTCCATGTGGTCCGTCTTCTTTGAGTCTAAATTTTCGAATCCGATGCGAAACTGATAGTTAATTGTAACGTTCAGGGCCTCCTAATGACGATGGAACACTCAAACTGCGTCGAGATTTAATATACCGGCCTCCAGCCGACTTGTCTTCAAGGGTCTGTTGCTGCCTCGGGCACCTTATGGTCGTTCTCCTGAAAGTCTAGATTTTCGAATCCGACGCATAACTGGTAGTTAATTGTAACGCTCAGCGCCTGCTAATGACGATGGAACACTCAAATTGCGTTGAGAGCCAATACATCGTCCTCCAGCCGACTTGTCTACAAGGGAATATTACTGCCTCGGGCACCTTATGTTCGTTCTCCTGTGAGTCTAGATTTTCGAATCCGACGCATAACTGATAGTTAATTGTAATGCTCAGCGCCTCCTAATGACGATGGAACACTCAAATTGCGTCGAGATTCAATACATCATCCTCCAGCCGACTTGTCTCCAAGGGTCTAATGCTGCCTCGGGCACCTTATGCTCGTTCTCCTGGGAGTCTAGATTTTCGAATCCGACGCATAACTGATAGTTAATTGTAACGCGCAGCGCCTCCTAATGACGATGGAACACTCAAATTGCGTCGATATTCAATACATCGGCCTCCAGCCGACTTGTCTCCAAGGGTCTATTGCTGCCTCGGGCACCTTATGGTCGTTCTCCTGTGAGTCTAGATTTTCGAATCCGGCGCAAAACAGATAGTTAATTGTAAGATTCAGGGCCTCCTAATGACGACGGAGCACTCAAATTGCGTCGCGATTCAATACATCGTCCTCCACCCGACTTGTCTCCAAGGGTCTGTTGCTGCCTCGGGCACCTTATGGCCATTCCACTGTGTGTCTAAATTTTAGAATCCGACGCAAAGCTGATAGTTAATTGTAATGTTCAGGGCCTCCTAATGACGATGGACCATTCAAATTGCGTCGAGATTCAATACATCGGCCTCCAGCCGACTTGTCTCCAAGGGGATATTGCTGCCTCGGGCACCATTTGGTCCGTCTCCTGTGAATCTTGATTTTCGAATCCGACGCAAAAATGATAGTTAATTGTAACGTTCTGCGCCTCCTAATGACGATGGAACACTCAAATTGCGTTGAGAGCTAATACATCGTCCTCCAGCTGACTTGTCTACAAGGGGATATTGCTGCCTCGGTCTCCAAGTGTTCCGTCTCCTGTGAGTCTAGATTTTCGAATCCGACACGAAACCGATAGTTAATTGTAACGTTCAGGGCCTCCTAATGACGATGGAACACTCAAACTGCGTCGAGATTTAATATATCGGCCTCCAGCCGACTTGTCTCCAAGGGTCTGTTGCTGCCTCGGGCACCTTATGGTCGTTCTCCTGAGAGTCTAGATTTTTGAATCCGACGCATAACTGATAGTTAATTGTAACGCTCAGCGCCTGCTAATGACGATGGAACACTGAAATTGCGTCGAGATTCAATACATCGTCCTCCAGCCGGCTTGTCTCCAAGGGTCTATTGTGAGTCTAGATTTTAAAATCCGACGCAAAACTGATAGTTAATTGTAATGTTCAGGGCCTCCTAATGACGATGGAACACTCAAATTGAGTCGAGATTCAATACATCGGCCTCCAGGCGACTTGTCTCCAAGGGAATAATGCTGCCTCGGGCACCATATGGTCCGTCTCCTGTGAGTCTAGATTTTCAAATCCGACGCAAAAATGATAGTTAATTGTTACGTACAGCGCCTCCTAATGACGATGGTACACTCAAATTGCGTTGAGTGCCAATACATCGTCCTCCAGCCGACTTGTCTACAAGGGGATATTACTGCCTCGGGCACCTTATGTTCGTTCTCCTGTGAGTCTAGATTTTCGAATCCGACGCATAACTGATAGTTAATTGTAAGGCTCAGCGCCTCCTAATGACGATGGAACACTCAAATTGCGACGAGATTCAATACATCGGCCTCCAGCCGACTTGTCGCCAAGGGTCTAATACTGCCTCGGGCACCTTATGCTCGTTCTCCTGGGAGTCTAGATTTTCGAATCCGACGCATAACTGATAGTTAATTGTAACGCGCAGCGCCTCCTAATGACGATGGAACACTCAAATTGCGTCGATATTCAATACACCGGCCTCCAGCCGACTTGTATCCAAGGGTCTATTGCTGCCTCGGGCACCGTGTGGTCGTTCTCCTTTGAGTCTACATTTTCGATTCCGACGGAAAACTGATAGTTAATTGTTACGTTCAGGGGCTCCTAATGACGATGGAACACTCAAATTGCGTTTAGATTCAATACATCAGCCTCGAGCCGACTTCTCTCCAAATGTCTATTGCTGCCTCGGGCACCTCATGGTCGTTCTCCTGTGGGTCTACATTTTCGAATCCGACGCAAAACTGATAGTTAATTGCAAGATTCTGGGCCTCCTAATGACGATGGAGCACTCAAATTGCGTCGCGATTCAATACATCGTCCTCCAGCGGACTGGTCTCACAGGGGTTATTTCTGTCTCGGGCACCTTACGGTCCGTCTCCAGTGAGTCTAAATTTTCCAATCGGACGAAAAACCGATAGTTAATTGTAACATTCCGTGCCTCCTAATGACGATGGAACACGCAAATTGCGTCGCGATCCAATACATCGTCTTCCAGCCGACTTGTTTCCAAGGGTCTGTTGCTGCCTCGTTCACCTTATGATCGTTCTCCTTTGAGTCTATATTTTCTAATCCGACGCAAATCTGATTGTTATATGTATCGTTCAGGGCCTCCTAATGACGATGGAACACTCAAATTGCGTCGAGATTCAACACATCGTCCTTCAGCCGATTTGTCTCCAAGGGTCTATTGCTGCCCCGGGACCTTATGGTCGTTCTCCTGTGAGTGTAGATTTTCTAATTCGACGCAAAAATGATTGTTAATTGAAACTTTCAGGGCCTCCTAATGACGATGGAACACTCAAATTGCGTCGAGAGTCAATACATCGTCCTTCAGCCGATTTGTCTCCAAGGGTCTATTGCTGCCTCGGGGACTTATGGTCGTTCTCCTGTGAGTCTAGATTTTCTAATTCGATGCAAAAATGATTGTTAATTGTATCGTTCAGCGCCTCCTAATGACGATGGAACACTCAAATTGCGTCGAGAGTCAATACATCGTCCTCCAGCCGACTTGCCTCCAAGGGTCTATTGCTGCCTCGGGCACCTTATGGTCGTTCTCCTGTGAGTATAGATTTTCGAATCCGGCGCAAAAATGGTAGTTAATTACAACGTTCAGGGCCTCCTAATGACGATGGAACACTCAAATTGCGTCGATATTCAATACATCGGCCTCCAGCCGACTTGTCTCCAAGGGTCTGTTGCTACCTCGGGCACCTTATTGCCGTTCTCCTGTGAATCTAGATTTTCGAATCCGACGCATAACTGATAGTTAATTGCAAAGTTCAGTGCCTCCTAATGACGATGGAACACTCAAATTGCGTCGAGATTCAATACATCGTCCTCCAGACGACTTGTCTCCAACGAGATATTGCTGCCTCGGGCACCATATGGTCCTTCTCCTGTGACACTAGATTATCGAATCCGACGCGAAACTGATAGTTAATTGTAACGTTCAGGGCCTCCTAATGACGATGGAACACTCAAATTGCGTCGAGATTCAATACATCGTCCTCCAGACGACTTGTCTCCAACGAGATATTGCTGCCTCGGGCTCCATGTGGTCCGTCTCCTGTGAGTCTAGATTTTCGACTCCGACGCGAAATTGATAGTTCATTGTAACGTTCAGGGCCTCCTAATGACGATGGAACACTCAAATTTCGTCGAGATTCAATTCATCGTCTTCCAGACGACTTGTCTCCAACGGGATATTGCTGCCTCGGGCTCCATGTGGTCCGTCTCCTGTGAGTCTAGATTTTCGACTCCGACGTGAAATTGATAGTTAATTGTATCGTTCAGGGCCTCCTAATGACGATGGAACACACTAATTGCGTCGAGATTCAATACATCGGCCTCCAGCCGACTTGTCTCCAAGGGTCTATTGCTGCCTCAGCACCTTATGGTCGAGCTCCTGTGAGTCTAGATTTTCGAATCCGACGCATAACTGATAGTTAATTGCAACGTTCAGTGCCTCCTAATGACGATGGAACACTCAAATTGCTTCGAGATTCAATACATCGGCCTACAGCCGACTTGTCTCCAAATGTCTATTGCTGCCTCGGGCACCTTGTGGTCGTTCTCCTGTGAGTCTAGATTTTCGAATCCTACACATAACTGATAGTTAGTTGTAAAGTTCAGGGCCTCCTAATGACGATGGAACGCTCAAATTGCGTCGAGATTCAACACATCGTCCTCCAGCCGACTTGTCTTCAAGGGTCTATTGCTGCCTCGGGCACTTTATGTTCGTCCTCCTGTGAGTCTAGATTTTCGAATCCGACGCATAACTGATAGTTAATTGTAACGCTCAGAGCCTCCTAATAAACGTGGAACACTCAAATTGCGTCAAGATTCAATATATCGTCCTCCAGTCGACATGTCTCCAAGGGGATATTGCTGCCTCGGGCACCACATTATCAGTCTCCGGCGATACTACGTTTTCGAATCCGCCGCAAGACTGATAGTGAATTGTAACGTTCAGGGCCTCCTAATGACGATGGAACACTCAAATTCCGTCGATATTCAATACTTCGTCCTTCTGCCGATTAGTCTCCAAGGGTCTATTGCTGCCTCTGGCACCTTGTGGTCGATCTCCTGTGAGTCTAGATATTCTAATTCGACGCAAAAATGATTGTTAATTGTAACGTTCAGGGCCTCGTAATGACGATGGAACACTCAAATTGCGTCGAGATTCAATACGTCGGCCTCCAGCCGACTTGTCTCCAAGGGTCTATTGCTGCCTCGGGCACCTTATGGTCGTTCTCCTGTGAGTCTAGATTTTCGAATCCGGCGCAAAACAGATAGTTAATTGTAACGTTCAGGTTCTCCTAATGACGAAGGAACACTCGTTTTGCGTCAAGATTCACTACATCGTCTTCCAGCCGACTTGTCTCCAAGGGGATATCGCTGCCTCGGCCACCACATAGTGTGTCTACTGTGATTCTACATTTTCGAATCCGACGCAAAACTGATAGTTAATTGTAAGATTCAGGGCCTCCTAATGACGACGGAGCACTCAAATTGCGTCGCGATTCAATACATCGTCCTCCACCCGACTTGTCTCCAAGGGTCTGTTGCTGCCTCGGGCACCTTATGGCCATTCCACTGTGTGTCTAAATTTTAGAATCCGACGCAAAGCTGATAGTTAATTGTAATGTTCAGGGCCTCCTAATGACGATGGACCATTCAAATTGCGTCGAGATTCAATACATCGGCCTCCAGCCGACTTGTCTCCAAGGGGGTATTGCTGCCTCGGGCACCATTTGGTCCGTCTCCTGTGAATCTTGATTTTCGAATCCGACGCAAAAATGATAGTTAATTGTAACGTTCTGCGCCTCCTAATGACGATGGAACACTCAAATTGCGTTGAGAGCTAATACATCGTCCTCCAGCTGACTTGTCTACAAGGGGATATTGCTGCCTCGGTCTCCAAGTATTCCGTCTCCTGTGAGTCTAGATTTTCGAATCCGACACGAAACCGATAGTTAATTGTAACGTTCAGGGCCTCCTAATGACGATGGAACACTCAAACTGCGTCGAGATTTAATATATCGGCCTCCAGCCGACTTGTCTCCAAGGGTCTGTTGCTGCCTCGGGCACCTTATGGTCGTTCTCCTGAGAGTCTAGATTTTTGAATCCGACGCATAACTGATAGTTAATTTTAACGCTCAGCGCCTGCTAATGACGATGGAACACTGAAATTGCGTCGAGATTCAATACATCGTCCTCCAGCCGGCTTGTCTCCAAGGGTCTATTGTGAGTCTAGATTTTAAAATCCGACGCAAAACTGATAGTTAATTGTAATGTTCAGGGCCTCCTAATGACGATGGAACACTCAAATTGAGTCGAGATTCAATACATCGGCCTCCAGGCGACTTGTCTCCAAGGGAATAATGCTGCCTCGGGCACCATATGGTCCGTCTCCTGTGAGTCTAGATTTTCAAATCCGACGCAAAAATGATAGTTAATTGTTACGTACAGCGCCTCCTAATGACGATGGTACACTCAAATTGCGTTGAGTGCCAATACATCGTCCTCCAGCCGACTTGTCTACAAGGGGATATTACTGCCTAGGGCACCTTATGTTCGTTCTCCTGTGAGTCTAGATTTTCGAATCCGACGCATAACTGATAGTTAATTGTAAGGCTCAGCGCCTCCTAATGACGATGGAACACTCAAATTGCGACGAGATTCAATACATCGGCCTCCAGCCGACTTGTCGCCAAGGGTCTAATACTGCCTCGGGCACCTTATGCTCGTTCTCCTGGGAGTCTAGATTTTCGAATCCGACGCATAACTGATAGTTAATTGTAACGCGCAGCGCCTCCTAATGACGATGGAACACTCAAATTGCGTCGATATTCAATACACCGGCCTCCAGCCGACTTGTCTCCAAGGGTCTATTGCTGCCTCGGGCACCGTGTGGTCGTTCTCCTTTGAGTCTAGATTTTCGATTCCGACGGAAAACTGATAGTTAATTGTTACGTTCAGGGCCTCCTAATGACGATGGAACACTCAAATTGCGTTTAGATTCAATACATCAGCCTCGAGCCGACTTCTCTCCAAATGTCTATTGCTGCCTCGGGCACCTCATGGTCGTTCTCCTGTGGGTCTACATTTTCGAATCCGACGCAAAACTGATAGTTAATTGCAAGATTCTGGGCCTCCTAATGACGATGGAGCACTCAAACTGCGTCGCGATTCAATACATCGTCCTCCAGCGGACTGGTCTCACAGGGGTTATTTCTGTCTCGGGCACCTTACGGTCCGTCTCCAGTGAGTCTAAATTTTCCAATCGGACGAAAAACCGATAGTTAATTGTAACATTCCGTGCCTCCTAATGACGATGGAACACGCAAATTGCGTCGCGATCCAATACATCGTCTTCCAGCCGACTTGTTTCCAAGGGTCTGTTGCTGCCTCGTTCACCTTATGATCGTTCTCCTTTGAGTCTATATTTTCTAATCCGACGCAAATCTGATTGTTAATTGTATCGTTCAGGGCCTCCTAATGACGATGGAACACTCAAATTGCGTCGAGATTCAACACATCGTCCTTCAGCCGATTTGTCTCCAAGTATCTATTGCTGCCCCGGGACCTTATGGTCGTTCTCCTGTGAGTGTAGATTTTCTAATTCGACGCAAAAATGATTGTTAATTGAAACTTTCAGGGCCTCCTAATGACGATGGAACACTCAAATTGCGTCGAGAGTCAATACATCGTCCTTCAGCCGATTTGTCTCCAAGGGTCTATTGCTGCCTCGGGGACTTATGGTCGTTCTCCTGTGAGTCTAGATTTTCTAATTCGATGCAAAAATGATTGTTAATTGTATCGTTCAGGGCCTCCTAATGACGATGGAACACTCAAATTGCGTCGAGAGTCAATACATCGTCCTCCAGCCGACTTGCCTCCAAGGGTCTATTGCTGCCTCGGGCACCTTATGGTCGTTCTCCTGTGAGTATAGATTTTCGAATCCGGCGCAAAAATGGTAGTTAATTACAACGTTCAGGGCCTCCTAATGACGATGGAACACTCAAATTGCGTCGAGATTCAATACATCGTCCTCCAGACGACTTGTCTCCAACGAGATATTGCTGCCTCGGGCTCCATGTGGTCCGTCTCCTGTGAGTCTAGATTTTCGACTCCGACGCGAAATTGATAGTTCATTGTAACGTTCAGGGCCTCCTAATGACGATGGAACACTCAAATTTCGTCGAGATTCAATTCATCGTCTTCCAGACGACTTGTCTCCAACGGGATATTGCTGCCTCGGGCTCCATGTGGTCCGTCTCCTGTGAGTCTAGATTTTCGACTCCGACGTGAAATTGATAGTTAATTGTATCGTTCAGGGCCTCCTAATGACGATGGAACACACTAATTGCGTCGAGATTCAATACATCGGCCTCCAGCCGACTTGTCTCCAAGGGTCTATTGCTGCCTCAGCACCTTATGGTCGAGCTCCTGTGAGTCTAGATTTTCGAATCCGACGCATAACTGATAGTTAATTGCAACGTTCAGTGCCTCCTAATGACGATGGAACACTCAAATTGCTTCGAGATTCAATACATCGGCCTACAGCCGACTTGTCTCCAAATGTCTATTGCTGCCTCGGGCACCTTGTGGTCGTTCTCCTGTGAGTCTAGATTTTCGAATCCTACACATAACTGATAGTTAGTTGTAAAGTTCAGGGCCTCCTAATGACGATGGAACGCTCAAATTGCGTCGAGATTCAACACATCGTCCTCCAGCCGACTTGTCTTCAAGGGTCTATTGCTGCCTCGGGCACTTTATGTTCGTCCTCCTGTGAGTCTAGATTTTCGAATCCGACGCATAACTGATAGTCAATTGTAACGCTCAGAGCCTCCTAATAAACGTGGAACACTCAAATTGCGTCAAGATTCAATATATCGTCCTCCAGTCGACATGTCTCCAAGGGGATATTGCTGCCTCGGGCACCACATTATCAGTCTCCGGCGATACTACGTTTTCGAATCCGCCGCAAGACTGATAGTGAATTGTAACGTTCAGGGCCTCCTAATGACGATGGAACACTCAAATTCCGTCGATATTCAATACTTCGTCCTTCTGCCGATTAGTCTCCAAGGGTCTATTGCTGCCTCTGGCACCTTGTGATCGATCTCCTGTGAGTCTAGATATTCTAATTCGACGCAAAAATGATTGTTAATTGTAACGTTCAGGGCCTCGTAATGACGATGGAACACTCAAATTGCGTCGAGATTCAATACGTCGGCCTACAGCCGACTTGTCTCCAAGGGTCTATTGCTGCCTGGGGCACCTTATGGTCGTTCTCCTGTGAATCCGACGCATAACTGATAGTAATTTGTAACGCTCAGAGCCTCCTAATGACTATGGAACACTCAATTTGCGTCAAGATTCAATACATCGTCCTCCAGCCGACTTGTCTCCAAGGGGATAATGCTGCCTCGGGCACCATATGGTCCGTCCCCTGTGAGTGTAGATTTTCGTATCCGACGCGAAACTGATAGTTAATTGTAACGTTCAGGGCTTCCTAATGACGATGGAACACTCAAATTGCCTCGAAATTCAATACATCGACATTCAGCCGATTTGTCTCCAAGGGTCTATTGCTGCCTCGGGCACCTTATTGCCGTTCCCCTGTAAGTCTAGATTTTAGAATCCGACGCAAACTGATAGTTAATTGTAATGTTCACGGCCTCCTAGTGACGATGGAACACTCAAATTGCGTGGAGATTCAATACATCGGCCTCCATCCGACTTGTCTCCAAGGGGATATTGCTGCCTCGGGCACCATATGGTCCGTCTCCTGTGAGTCTAGATTTTCAAATCCGACGCAAAACTGATAGTAAATTGTAACGTTCAAGGCCTCCTAATGACGATGGAACACTCAAATTGCGTCTAGATTCAATACATCGGCCTCGAGCCGACTTGTCTCCAAATGTCTATTGCTGCCTCGGGCACCTTATGGTCGTTCTCCTGTGAGTCTAGATTTTGGAATCCCGCGCAAAACGGATAGTTAATTGTAACGTTCAGGGCCTCCTAATGACGAAGGAACACTCAATTTGCGTCGAGATTCACTTCATCGTCTTCCAGCCGACTTGTCTCCAAGGGGATATCGCTGCCTCGGCCACCACATAGTGTGTCTACTGTGATTCTACATTTTCGAATCCGACGCAAAACTGATAGTGAATTGTAAGATTCAGGGCCTCCTAATGACGATGGAGCACTCAAATTGCGTCGCGATTCAATACATCCTCCTCCACCGGACTGGTCTCACAGGGGATATTGCTGTCTCGGGCACCTTACGGTCCGTCTCCAGTGAGTCTAAATTTTCGAATCGGAATAAAAACCGATAGTTAATCGTAACATTCCGTGCCTCCATATTACGATGGAACACGCAAATTGCGTCGCAAACCCATACATCGTCTTCCAGCCGACGTTTCTCCAAGGGTCTGTTGCTGCCTCGGGCACCTTATGATCGTTCTCCTGTGAGTCTAGATTGTCTAATCCGACGCAAAACTGATTGTTAATTGTAACGTTCAGTGAATCCTAATGACGATGGAACACTCAAATTGCGTCGAGATTCAGTACATCGTCCCCCAGCCGACTTGTATCCAAGGGGATATTGCTGTCTCGGGCACCATATAATCCTTCTCCTGTGAATAGATTTTCGAACCAGACGCTAAAAAGATAGTTAATTGTAACGTTCACCGCCTCCTAATGACGATGGAACACTCAAATTGCGTCGAGAGTCAATACAATGGCCTCCAGCCGACTTGTCTACAAGGGTATATTGCTGCCTCGGGCTCCATGTGGTCCGTCTCCTGTGAGTCTAGATTTTCGACTCCGACGCGAAATTGATAGTTCATTGTAACGTTCAGGGCCTCCTAATGACGATGGAACACTCTAATTGCGTCGAGATTCAATACATCGGCCTCCAGCCGACTTGTCTCCAAGGGTCTATTGCTGCCTCGGGCACCTTATGGTCGTTCACCTGTGAGTCTAGATTTTCGAATCCGACGCAAAACAGAGAGTTAATTGTAACGTTCAGGGCCACCTAATGAGGAAGGAACACTCAAATTGCGTCGAGATTCACAACTTCGTCCTCCAGCCGACTTGTCTCCAAGAGGATAACGCTGCCTCGGGCACCACTTGGTCCGTGTCCGGTGATTCTACGTTTTCGAATCCGAGCCGGCCGAATTGGCCGTGCGGTTAAAGGCCCTGCAGTCTGGAACTGCAAGACCGCTACGGTCGCAGGTTCGAATCCTGCCTCGGGCATGGATGTTTGTGATGTCCTTAGGTTAGTTAGGTTTAATTAGTTCTCAGTTCTAGGGGACTAATGACCTCAGAAGTTGAGTCCCATTGTGCTCAGAGCCATTTGAACCATTTTTTCGAATCCGAAGCAAAACTGATAGTGAATTGTAACGTTCAGGGCCTCCTAATGACGATGGAACACTCAAATTCCGTCGAGATTCAATACATCGTCCTTCAGCCGATTAGTCTCCAAGGGTCTATTGCTGCCTCGGGGACCTTATGGTCGTTCTCCTGTGAGTCTAGATTTTCTAATTCGACGCTAAAATGATTGTTAATTGCAACGTTCAGGGGCTCCTAATGACGATGGAACCCTCAAATTGCGTCGAGAGTCAATACATCGTCCACCAGCCGACTTGCCTCCAAGGGTCCATTGCTGCATCGGGCACCTTATGGTCGATCTCCTGTGAGTCTAGATTTTCGAATCCGACGCATAACTGATAGTTAATTGCATTGTTCAGTGCCTCCTAATGACGATGGAACACTCAAATTGCGTCGATATTCAATACATCGGCCTACAGACGGCTTGTCTCCAAATGTCTATTGCTGCCTCGGGCACCTTGTGGTCGTTCTCCTGTGAGTCTAGATTTTCGAATCCGACGCATAACTGATAGTGAATTGAAACGTTCAGGGCCTCCTAATGACGATGGAACACTCAAATTTCGTCGAGATTCAATACATCGTCCTCCAGCCGACTTGTCTCCATGGGGATGTTACTGCCTCGGGCTCCATATGGTCGCTCTCCTGTGAGTCTA
The DNA here is from genome assembly GCF_023864345.2 of Schistocerca serialis cubense. NCBI lineage: Eukaryota > Metazoa > Arthropoda > Insecta > Orthoptera > Acrididae > Schistocerca > Schistocerca serialis. The sequence goes on from NC_064642.1 coordinate 845,653,010, forward strand.
GATTATCGAATCCGACGCGAAATTGATTGTTAATTGTAACGCTCAGGGCTTCCTAATGACGATGGAACCCTCTAATTGCGTCGAGATTCAATACATCGGCCTCCAGCCGACTTGTCTCGAAGGGTCTATTGCTGCCTCCGGCACATTATGGACGATCTCCAGTGAGTCTAGATTTTGGAATCCTACACATAACTGATAGTTAATTGTAACGTTCAGGGCCTCCTAATGAAGATGGAACACTCAAATTGCGTCGAGATTCAATACATCGTCTTCCAGCCGACGTTTCTCCAAGGGTCTGTTGCTGCCTCGGGCACCTTATGATCGTTCTTCTGTGAGTCTAGATTGTCTAATCCGACGCAAAACTGATTGTTAATTGTAACGTTCAGTGCATCCTAATGACGATGGAACACTCAAATTGCGTCGAGTTTCAGTACATCGTCCCCCAGACGACTTGTATCCAAGGGGATATTGCTGTCACGGGCACGATATAATCCTTCTCCTGTGAATAGATTTTCGAACCGGACGCTAAAAAGATAGTTAATTGTAACGTTCACCGCCTCCTAATGACGATGGAACACCCAAATTGCGTCGAGAGTCAATACAATGGCCTCCAGCCGACTTGTCTACAAGGGTATATTGCTGCCTCGGGCTCCATGTGGTCCGTCTCCTGTGAGTCTAGATTTTCGACTCCGACGCGAAATTGATAGTTCATTGTAACGTTCAGGGCCTCCTAATGACGATGGAACACTCTAATTGCGTCGAGATTCAATACATCGGCCTCCAGCCGACTTGTCTCCAAGGGTCTATTGCTGCCTCGGGCACCTTATTGTCGTTCCCCTGTAAGTCTAGATTTTCGAATCCGACGCGAAACTGATAGTTAATTGTAATGTTCAGGGCCTCCTAATGGCGATGGAACACTCAAATTGCGTCGAGATTCAATACATCGGCCTCCAGCCGACATGTTTCCAAGGGGATATTGCTGCCTCGGGCACCACATGGTCCGTCTCCGGCGATACTATGTTTTCGAATCCGACGCAAAACTGATAGTGAATTGTAACGTTCAGGGCCTCCTAATGACGATGGATCACTCAAATTGCGTCGAAATTCAATACATCGACATTCGGCCGATTTGTCGCTAAGGGTCTATTGCTGCCTCGGGCACCTTATTGTCGTTCCCCTGTAAGTCTAGATTTTAGAATCCGACGCAAACTGATAGTTAATTGTAACGTTCAGCGCCTCCTCTTGACGATGGAACACTCAAATTGCGTCGAGAGTCAATACATCGTCCTTCAGCCGACTTGTCTCCAAGGGTCTATTGCTGCCTCGGGCACCTTATAATCGTTCTCCTGTGAGTCTAGATTTTCTAATTCGACGCAAAACTGATTGTTAATTGTAACGTTCAGTGCCTCCTAATGACGATGGAACACTCAAATTGCGTCGAGATTCAACACATTGTCCTCCAGCCGACTTGTATCCAAGGAAATATTGCTGTCTCGGGGACCATATGATCCTTCTCCAGTGAGTAGATGTTCGAATCCGACGCTAAAATGAAAGTTAATTGTAACGTTCAGCGCCTCCTAATGACGATGGAACACTGAAATTGCGTCGAGAGTCAATACAACGTCCTCCAGCCGACTTGTCTACAAGGGGATATTGCTGCTTCGGGCTCCTTGTGGTCTGTCTGCTGTGAGTCTAGATTTTCGAATCCGACGCGAAACTGATAGTTAATTGTAACGTTCAGAGCCTCCTAATGACGATGGAACACTTAAATTGCGTCGAGTTTCAATACATCGGCCTCCAGCCGACTTTACTCCAAGGGTTTATTGCTGCCTCGGGCACCTTGTGGTCGTTCTCCTGTGAGTCTAGATTTTCGAATCCGACACATAACTGATAGTTAATTGTAAAGTTCAGGGCCTCCTAATGGCGATGGAACACTCAAATTGCGTCGAGATTCAACACATTGTCCTCCAGCCGACTTGTATCCAAGGGGATATTGCTGCCTCGGGCACCATATGGTCCGTCTCCTATGAGTCTAGATTTTCGAATCCGACCCAAAAATGATAGTTAATTGTAACGTTCATCGCCTGCTAATGACGATGGAACACTCAAATTGCGTCGAGAGTCAATACATCGGCCTCCAGCCGACTTGTCTACAAGGGTATATTGCTGCCTCGGGCTCCATGTGGTCCGTCTCCTGTGAGTCTAGATTTTCGAATCCGATTCGAAACTGATTGTTAAATGTAACGCTCAGGGCCTCCTAATGACGATGGAACACTCAAATTGAGTCGAGATTCAATACATCGTCCTCCAGCCACCTTGTCTCCAACGGGATATTGCTGCCTCGGGCACCTTATGGTCGTTCTCCTGTGAGTCTAGATTTTCTAATTCGACGCAAAAATGATTGTAACTTGTAACGTTCAGGGCCTCCTAATGACGATGGAACCCTCAAGTTGCGTCGAGATTCACAACATCGTCCTCCAGCCGATTTGTGTCCAAGGGGATAATGCTGCCTCGGGCACCATATGGTCCGTCTCCTGTGAGTCTAGATTTTCGTATCCGACGCGAAACTGATAGTTAATTGTAACGTTCAGGTCTTCCTAATGACGATGGACCACTCAAATTGCGTCGAAATTCAATACATCGACATTCAGCCGATTTGCCTCCATGGGTCTATTGCTGCCTCGGGCACCTTATTGTCGTTCCCCTGTAAGTCTAGATTTTAGAATCCGACGCAAACTGATAGTTAATTGTAATGATCAGGGCCTCCTATTGACGATGGAACACTCAAACTGCGTCGAGATTCAATACATCGGCCTCTAGCCGACTTGTCTCCAAGGGGATAATGCTGCCTCGGGCACCATATGGTCCGTCTCCTGTGAGTCTAGATATTCGAATCCGACGCAAAAATGATAGTTAATTGTAACGTTCACCGCCTCCTAATGACGATGGAACACTCAAATTGCGTCTAGAGTCAATACATCGGCCTCCAGCCGACTTGTCTACAAGGGTATACTGCTGCCTCGGGCTCCATGTGCTCCGTCTCCTGTGAGTCTAGATTTTCGAATCCGATGCGAAACTGATAGTTAATTGTAACGTTCAGGGCCTCCTAAAGACGATGGAACACTCAAATTGCGTCGAGATTCAATACATCGTCCTCCAGCCGACTTGTCTCCAAGGGTCTATTGCTGCCTCGGGCACCTTATGCTCGATCTCCTGTGAGTCTAGATTTTCGAATCCGACGCAAAAATGATAGTTATTTGTAACGTTCAGGGCCTCGTAATGACGATGGATCACTCAAATTGCGTCGAGATTCACAACTTCGTCCTCCAGCCGACTTGTCTCCAAGGGGATATCGCTGCCCCGGGCACCACATGGTCCGTCCCCGGTGATTCTACGTTTTCGAATCCGACGCAAAACTGATAGTGAATTGTAACGTTCAGGGCCTCCTAATGACAATGGAACACTCAAATTCCGTCGAGATTCAATTCACCGTCCTTCAGCCGATTTGTCTGCAAGCGTCTATTGCTGCCTCGGTGACCCTACGGTCGTTCTCCTGTGAGTCTAGATTTTCTTATTCGACGCAAAAATGATTTTTACGTGTAACGTTCAGGGCCTCCTAATGACGATGGAACACTCAAATTGCGTCGAGAGTAAATACATCGTCCTCCAACCGACTTGCCTCCAAGGGTCTATTGCTGCATCGGGCACCTTATGGTCGTACTCCTGTGAGTCTAGATTTTTGAATCCGACGCCAAAATAATAGTTAATTAAAACGTTCAGGGCCTCCTAATGACGATGGAACACTCAAATTGCGTCGAGATTCAATACATCGGCCTCCAGCCAACTTGTCTCTAAGGGTCTATTGCTGCCTCGGGCACCTTATGGTCGTTCTCCTGTGAATCTAGATTTTCGAATCTGACGCATAACTGATAGTTAATTGTAACGTTCAGCGCCTCCTAATGACGATGGAACACTCAAATTGCGTCGAGAATCAATACATCGTCCTCCAGCCGACTTGTCTCCAACGGGATATTGCTGCCTCGGGCACCATATGGTCCTTCTCCTGTGACACTAGATTTTCGAATCCGACGCGAAACTGATAGTTAATTATAACGTTCAGGGCCTCCTAATGACGAAGGAACACTCAAATTTCGTCGAGATTCAACACATCGTCCTCAAGCCGACATGTCGCCATGGGGATATTGCTGCCTCGGGCTCCATATGGTCGCATTCCTGTGAGTCTAGATTTTCGAATCCGACCCGAAATTGATTGTTAATTGTAACGCTCAGGGCTTCCTAATCATGATGGAACACACAAATTGCGTCGCGATTCAATACATAGGCCTCCAGCCGACTTGTCTCCTAGGGGATATTGCTGCCTCGGGCAGCATATGGTCCGTCTCCTGTGAGTCTAGATTTTCGAATCCGACTAAAAATGCTAGTTAATTGTAACGTTCACCGCCTCCTAATGACGATGGAACACTCAAATTGCGTCGAGAGTCAATACAATGGCCTCCAGCCGACTTGTCTACAAGGGTATATTGCTGCCTCGGGCTCCATGTGGTCCGTCTCCTGTGAGTCTAGATTTTGACTCCGACGCGAAATTGATAGTTCATTGTAACGTTCAGGGCCTCCTAATGACGATGGAACACTCTAATTGCGTCGAGATTCAATACATCGGCCTCCAGCCGACTTGTCTCCAAGGGTCTATTGCTGCCTCGGGCACCTTATTGTCGTTCCCCTGTAAGTCTAGATTTTCGAATCCGACGCGAAACTGATAGTTAATTGTAATGTTCAGGGCCTCCTAATGGCGATGGAACACTCAAATAGCGTCGAGATTCAATACATCGGCCACCAGCCGACATGTTTCCAAGGGGATATTGCTGCCTCGGGCACCACATGGTCCGTCTCCGGCGATACTATGTTTTCGAATCCGACGCAAAACTGATAGTGAATTGTAACGTTCAGGGCCTCCTAATGACGATGGATCACTCAAATTGCGTCGAAATTCAATACATCGACATTCGGCCGATTTGTCGCTAAGGGTCTATTGCTGCCTCGGGCACCTTATTGTCGTTCCCCTGTAAGTCTAGATTTTAGAATCCGACGCAAACTGATAGTTAATTGTAACGTTCAGCGCCTCCTCTTGACGATGGAGCACTCAAATTGCGTCGAGAGTCAATACATCGTCCTCCAGCCGACTTGTCTCCAAGGGTCTATTGCTGCCTCGGGCACCTTATAATCGTTCTCCTTTGAGTCTAGATTTTCTAATTCGACGCAAAACTGATTGTTAATTGTAACGTTCAGTGCCTCCTAATGACGATGGAACACTCAAATTGCGTCGAGATTCAACACATTGTCCTCCAGCCGACTTGTATCCAAGGGGATATTGCTGTCTCGGGGACCATATGATCCTTCTCCAGTGAGTAGATGTTCGAATCCGACGCTAAAATGAAAGTTAATTGTAACGTTCAGCGCCTCCTAATGACGATGGAACACTGAAATTGCGTCGAGAGTCAATACATCGTCCTCCAGCCGACTTGTCTACAAGGGGATATTGCTGCTTCGGGCTCCTTGTGGTCTGTCTGCTGTGAGTCTAGATTTTCGAATCCGACGCGAAACTGATAGTTAATTGTAACGTTCAGAGCCTCCTAATGACGATGGAACACTTAAATTGCGTCGAGTTTCAATACATCGGCCTCCAGCCGACTTTACTCCAAGGGTTTATTGCTGCCTCGGGCACCTTGTGGTCGTTCTCCTGTGAGTCTAGATTTTCGAATCCGACACATAACTGATAGTTAATTGTAAAGTTCAGGGCCTCCTAATGGCGATGGAACACTCAAATTGCGTCGAGATTCAACACATTGTCCTCCAGCTGACTTGTATCCAAGGGCATATTGCTGCCTCGGGCACCATATGGTCCGTCTCCTATGAGTCTAGATTTTCGAATCCGACGCAAAAACGATAGTTAATTGTAACGTTCATCGCCTGCTGATGACGATGGAACACTCAAATTGCGTCGAGAGTCAATACATCGGCCTCCAGCCGACTTGTCTACAAGGGTATATTGCTGCCTCGGGCTCCATGTGGTCCGTCTCCTGTGAGTCTAGATTTTCGAATCCGATTCGAAACTGATTGTTAATTGTAACGCTCAGGGCCTCCTAATGACGATGGAACACTCAAATTGAGTCGAGATTCAATACATCGTCCTCCAGCCAACTTGTCTCCAACGGGATATTGCTGCCTCGGGCACCTTATGGTCGTTCTCCTGTGAGTCTAGATTTTCTAATTCGACGCAAAAATGATTGTAACTTGTAACGTTCGGGGCCTCCTAATGACGATGGAACCCTCAAATTGCGTCGAGATTCACAACATCGTCCTCCAGCCGACTTGTCTCCAAGGGTCTATTGCTGCCTCGGGCACCTTATGGTCGTTCCCCTGTAAGTCTAGATTTCCGAATCCGATGCATAACTGATAGTTAATTGTATCGCTCAGAGCCTCCTAATGAAGATGGAACACTCAAATTGCGTCAAGATTCAATACATCGTCCTCCAGCCGACTTGTGTCCAAGGGGATAATGCTGCCTCGGGCACCATATGGTCCGTCTCCTGTGAGTCTAGATTTTCGTATCCGACGCGAAACTGATAGTTAATTGTAACGTTCAGGTCTTCCTAATGACGATGGACCACTCAAATTGCGTCGAAATTCAATACATCGACATTCAGCCGATTTGCCTCCATGGGTCTATTGCTGCCTCGGGCACCTTATTGTCGTTCCCCTGTAAGTCTAGATTTTAGAATCCGACGCAAACTGATAGTTAATTGTAATGATCAGGGCCTCCTATTGACGATGGAACACTCAAACTGCGTCGAGATTCAATACATCGGCCTCTAGCCGACTTGTCTCCAAGGGGATAATGCTGCCTCGGGCACCATATGGTCCGTCTCCTGTGAGTCTAGATATTCGAATCCGACGCAAAAATGATAGTTAATTGTAACGTTCACCGCCTCCTAATGACGATGGAACACTCAAATTGCGTCTAGAGTCAATACATCGGCCTCCAGCCGACTTGTCTACAGGGGTATACTGCTGCCTCGGGCTCCATGTGCTCCGTCTCCTGTGAGTCTAGATTTTCGAATCCGATGCGAAACTGATAGTTAATTGTAACGTTCAGGGCCTCCTAAAGACGATGGAACACTCAAATTGCGTCGAGATTCAATACATCGTCCTCCAGCCGACTTGTCTCCAAGGGTCTATTGCTGCCTCGGGCACCTTATGCTCGATCTCCTGTGAGTCTAGATTTTCGAATCCGACGCAAAAATGATAGTTAATTGTAACGTTCAGGGCCTCGTAATGACGATGGATCACTCAAATTGCGTCGAGATTCAATACATCGGCCTCCAGCCGACATGTCTCCAAGGGGATATTGCTGCCTCGGGCACCATATGGTCCGTCTCCTGTGAGTCTAGATTTTCGAATCCGACTTAAAAATGGTAGTTAATTGTAACGTTCAGGGCCTCCTAATGACGAAGGAACACCCAAATTGCGTCGAGATTCATAACATCGTCCTCCAGCCTACTTGTCTCCAAGGGGATATCGCTGCCTGGGGCACCACTTGGTCCGTCTGCGGTGATTCTACGTTTTCGAACCCGACGTAAAACTGATAGTTAATTGTAACGTTCAGGGCCTCCTAATGGCGATGGAACACTCAAATTCCGTCGAGATTCAATACATCGTCCTTCAGCGGATTTGTCTCCAAGGGTCTATTGCTGCCTCGGGGACCTTATGGTCGTTCTCCTGAGAGTCTAGATTTTCGAATCCGACGCAAGAATGTTAGTTAATTGTAACGTTCAGGGCCTCCTAATGCCGGAGGGAACACTCAAATTGCGTCGAGATTCAATACATCGTCCTCCAGCCGACTTGTCTCCAACGGGATATTGCTACCTCGGGCACCATAAGTTCCTTCTCCTGTGACTAGATTTTCGAATCCGAAGCGAAACTGATAGTTAATTGTAACGTCCAGGGCCTCCTAATGACGATGGAACACACAAATTTCGTCGAGATTCAATACATCGTCCTCCAGTCGACTTGTCTCCAAGGGGATAATGCTGCCTCGGGTAACATATGGTCCGTCTTATGTGAGTCTAGATTTTCGTATCCGACGCGAAACTGATACTTAATTGAATCGTTCAGGGCCTCCTAATGTCGATGGAACACTCTAATTGCGTCGAGATTCAATATATCGGCCTACAGCCGGCTTGTCTCCAAATGTCTTTTGCTGCCTCGGGCACCTTGTGGTCGTTCTCCTGTGAGTCTAGATTTTCGAATCCTACGCATAACTGATAGTTAATTGTAACGCACAGAGCCTCCTAATAAAGATGGAACACTCAAATTGCGTCAAGATTCAATACATCGTCCTCCAGTCGACCTGTCTCCATGGGGATAATGCTGCCTCGAGCACCATATGGTCCGTCTCCTGTGAGTCTAGATTTTCGTATCCGACGCGAAACTGATAGTTAATTGTAACGTTCACGGCTTCCTAGTTGTCTCCAAGGGGATATTGCTGCCTCGGGCACCATATGGTCCGTCTCCTGTGAGTCTAGATCTTCGAATCCAACTTAAAAATCATAGTTAATTGTAACGTTCACCGCCTCCTAATGACGATGGAACACTCAAATTGCGTCGAGATTCAATACATCGGCCTCCAGGCGACTTGTCTCCATGGGTCTATTGCTCCCTCGGGCACCTTGTGGTCGTTCTCCTGTGAGTCTAGATTTTCGAATCCGACACATAATTGATAGTTAATTGTAAAGTTCAGGGCCACCTAATGACGATGGAACACTCAAATTGCGTCGAGATTCAATACATCTTCCTCCAGCCGACTTGTCTCCAATGGTCTATTGCTGCCTCGGGCACCTTATGGTCGTTCTATTGTTAGTCTAGATTTTCGAATCCGACGCATAAGTGATGGATAATTGTAACGCTCAGAGCCTCCTAATGAAGATGGAACACTAAAATTGCGTCAAGATTCAATACATCGTCCTCCAGCCGACTTGTCTCCAAGCGGATAATGCTGCCTCGGGCACCAAATGGTCCGTCTCCTGTGAGTCTAGATTTTCGTACCCGACGGGAAACTGATAGTTAATTGTAGCGTTCAGGGATTCTTAATGACGATGGAACACTCAAACTGCGTCGAGATTCAATACATCGTCCTCCAGCCGACTTGTCTTAATGGGGATATTGCTGCCTCGGGCTCCATATGGTCGCTCTCCTGTGAGTCTAGATTTTCGAATCCGACGCGAAACTGATTGTTAATTGTAACGCTCAGGACTTCCTAATGACGATGGAACACTCAAATTGCGTCGACATTCTATACATCGTCCTCCAGACGACTTGTCTCCAACGGGATATTGCTGCCTCAGGCTCCTTGTAGTCCGTCTCCTGTGAGTCTAGATCTTTTTACTCCGACCCGAAATTGATAGTTAATTGTAACGTTCAGGGCCTCCTAATGACGATGGAACACTCAAATTGCGTCGAGATGCAATACATCGGCCTACAGACGACTTGTCTCCAAATGTCTATTGCTGCCTCTGGCACCTTGTGGTCCTTCTCCTGTGAGTCTAGATTTTCGAATCCTACAAATAACTGATAGTTAATTGTAAAGTACAGGGCCTCCAAATGACGATGGAACGCTCAAATTGCGTCGAGGTTCAATACATCGGCCTCCAGCCGACTTGTCTCCAAGGGTCTGTTGCTACCTCGGGCACCTTATGGTCGTTCCCCTGTAAGTCTAGATTTTAGAATCCGACGCGAAACTGATAGTTAATTGCGATGTTCAGGGCCTCCTAATGGGGATGGAACACTCACATTGCGTCGAGATTCAATACATCGGCCTCCAGCCGACATGTCTCCAAGGGGATATTGCTGCCTCGGGCACCATATGGTCCGTCTCCTGTGAGTCTAGATTTTCGAATCCGACTTAAAAATGGTAGTTAATTGTAACGTTCAGGGCCTCCTAATGACGAAGGAACACCCAAATTGCGTCGAGATTCACAACATCGTCCTCCAGGGTACTTGTCTCCAAGGGGATATCGCTGCCTCGGGCACCACTTGGTCCGTCTGCGGTGATTCTACGTTTTCGAATCCGACGTAAAACTGATAGTTAATTGTAACGTTCAGGGCCTCCTAATGGCGATGGAACACTCAAATTCCGTCGAGATTCAATACATCGTCCTTCAGCGGATTTGTCTCCAAGGGTCTATTGCTGCCTCGGGGACCTTATGGTCGTTCTCCTGAGAGTCTTGATTTTCGAATCCGACGCAAGAATGTTAGTTAATTGTAACGTTCAGTGCCTCCTAATGCCGGTGGGAACACTCAAATTGCGTCGAGATTCAATACATCGTCCTCCAGCCGACTTGTCTCCAACGGGATATTGCTACCTCGGGCACCATAAGTTCCTTCTCCTGTGACTAGATTTTCGAATCCGAAGCGAACCTGATAGTTAATTGTAACGTCCAGGGCCTCCTAATGACGATGGAACACTCAAATTTCGTAGAGATTCAATACATCGTCCTCCAGTCGACTTGTCTCCAAGGGGATAATGCTGCCTCGGGTAACATATGGTCCGTCTTATGTGAGTCTAGATTTTCGTATCCGACGCGAAACTGATACTTAATTGTATCGTTCAGGGCCTCCTAATGTCGATGGAACACTCTAATTGCGTCGAGATTCAATATATCGAACTCCAGCCGACTTGTCTACAAGGGGATGTTGCTGCCTCGGGCTCCATGTGGTCCGTCTGCTGTGAGTCTAGATTTTCGACTCCGACGCGAAACTGATAGTTAATTGTAACGTTCTGGACCTCCTAATGACGATGGAACACTCAAATTGCGTCGAGAGTCAATACATCGAACTCCAGCCGACTTGTCTACAAGGGGATGTTGCTGCCTCGGCCTCCATGTCGTCCGTCTCCTGTGAGTCTAGATTTTCGACTCCGACGCGAAACTGATAGTTAATTGTAACGTTCTGGACCTCCTAATGACGATGGAACGCTCATATTGCGTCGAGATTCAATACATCGTCCTCTAGCCGACTTGTCTTGAAGGGTCTATTGCTACCTCGGGCACTTTATGTTCGTTCTCCTGTGAGTCTAGATTTTCGAATCCGACGCATAACTGATAGTTAATTGTGACGCTCAGAGCCTCCTAATAAAGATGGAACACTCAAATTGCGTCAAGATTCAATACATCGTCCTCCAATCGACTTGTCTCCAAGGGGATAATGCTGCCTCGGGCACCATATGGTCCGTCTCCTGTGAGTCTAGATTTTCGTATCCGACGCGAAACTGATAGTTAATTGCAACGTTCAGGGCTTCCTAATGTCGATGGAACACTAAAATTGTGTCGAGAGTCAATACATCGGCCTCCAGCCGACTTGTCTACAAGGGTATATTGGTGCCTCGGGCTCCATGTGGTCCGTCTCCTGTTAGTCTAAATTTTCGAATCCGATGCGAAACTAATAGTTAATTGTAACGTTCAGGGCCTCCTAATGACGATGGAACACTCAAACTGCGTCGAGATTCAATACTTCGTCCTCCAGCCGACTTGTCTCCGTGGGGATATTGCTGCCTCGGGCTCCATATGGTCGTTCTCCTGTGAGTCTAGATTTTCGAATCCGACGCGAAATAGATTGTTAATTGTAACGCTCAGGGCTTCCCAATGACGATAGAACACTTAAATTGCGTCGAGATTCAATACATCGTCCTCCAGACGACTTGTCTCCAACGGGATATTGCTGCCTCGGGCTCCTTGTAGTCCGTCTCCTGTGAGTATAGATTTTCGACTCCGACGCGAAATTGATAGTTAATTGTAACGTTCAGGGCCTCCTAATGACGATGGAACACTCAAAATATGTTGAGATTCAATACATCGGCCTCCAGCCGAATGTCTCCAAGGGTCTATTGCTGCCTCGGGCACCTTGTTGTCGATCTCCTGTGAGTCTAGATTTTCGAATCCGACGCAAATCAGATAGTTAATTGTAACGTTCAGGGCCTCCTAATGACAATGGAACACTCAAATTGCGTCGAGATTCAATACATCGGCCTCCAGCCGACTTGTCTCCAAGGGTCTATTCCTGCCTCGGGCACCTTGTGGTCGTTCTCCTGTGAGTCTAGATTTTCGAATCCGACAAATAACTGTTAGCTAATTGCAAAGTCCAGGGCCTCCTAATGACGATGGAACACTCAAATTGCGTCGAGATTCAATACATCGTCCTCCAGCCGACTTGTCTCCAAGGGGATATCGCTACCTCTGGCACCACATGGTCCGTCTCCGGTGATTTTACGTTTTTCAATCCGACGCAATACTGATAGTGAATTGTAACGTTCAGGGCCTCCTAATGACGATGGAACACTCAAATTGCGTCGAAATTCAATACATCGGCCTCCAGCCGACTTGTCTTCAAGGGTCTATTGCTGCCTCGGGCACTTTATGTTCGTTCTCCTGTGAGTCTAGATTTTCGAATTCGACGCATAATTGATAGTTAATTGTAACGCTCAGAGCCTCCTAATAAAGATGGAACACTCAAATTGCGTCGAGATTCAATACATCGTCCTCCAGCCGACTTGTCTCCAAGGGGATATTTCTGAATCGGGCACCATATGGTCCGTCTCCTATAGTCTAGATTTTCGAATCCGACTTAAAAATCATAGTTAATTGTAACGTTCACCGCCGCCTAATGACGATGGAACGCTCAAATTGCGTCGAGGTTCAATACATCGTCCTCCAGCCAACTTGTCTTCAAGCGGATAATGCTGCCTCAGGCACCAAATGGTCCGTCTCCTGTGAGACTAGATTTTCGTACCCGACGCGAAACTGATAGTTAATTGTAACGTTCAGGGCCTTCTAATGACGATGGTACGCTCAAATTGCGTCGAGATTCAATACATCGTCCTCCAGCCAACTTGTCTCCAAGGGGATATTGCTGTTTTGGGCACCATATGGTCCGTCTCCTGTGAGTCTAGATTTTTGAATCGGAAGCGAATGTGATAGTCAATTGTAACGTTCAGGGCCTCCTAATGACGATGGAACACTTAAATAACGTTGAGATTCAATACATCGACCTCCAGCCGACTTGTCTACAAGGGGATGTTGCTGCCTCGGCCTCCATTTCGTCCGCCTCCTGTGAGTCTAGATTTTCGACTCCGACGCGAAACTGATAGTTAATTGCAACGTTCAGGGCTTCCTAATGACGATGGAACACTAAAATTGTGTCGAGAGTCAATACATCGGCCTCCAGCCGACTTGTCTACAAAGGTATATTGGTGCCTCGGGCTCCATATGGTCCGTCTCCAGTGAGTGTAAATTTTCGAATCCGATGCGAAACTGATAGTTAATTGTAACGTTCAGGTCCTCCTAATGACGATGGAACACTCAAATTGCGTCGAGAATCACTACATCGGCCAACAGACGACTTGTCTCCAAATGTCTATTGCTGCCTCGGGCACCTTGTGGTCGTTCTCCTGTGAGTCTAGATTTTCAAATCCTACAAATAACTGATAGTTATTTGTAAAGGTCAGGGCCTCCTAATGACGATGGAACGCTCAAATTGCGTCGTGATTCTATACATCGTCCTCCAGCCAACTTGTCTCCAAGGGGATATTGCTGTCTCGGGCACCATATGGTCCGTCTCCTGTGAGTCTAGATTTTCGAATCCGACGCGAATGTGATAGTCAATTGTAACGTTCAGGGCCTCCTAATGACGATGGGACACTCAAATAGCGTTGAGATTCAATACATCGTCCTTCAGCCGACTTGTCTCCAAGAGTTTATTGCTGCCTCGGACACCTTATGGTCGTTCTCCTGTGAGTCTAAATTTTCGAATCCGACGTAAATCTGATAGTTAATTGTAACGTTCAGGGCCTCCAAATGACGATGGAACACTCAAATTGCGTCGAGATTCAATACATCGGCCTCGAGCCGACTTGTCTCCAAGGGTCTATTGCTGCCTCGGGCACCTTATGGTCGCTCTCCTGTGAGTCTAGATTTTCGAATCCGACGCAAAACAGATAGTTAATTGTAACGTTCAGGGCCTCCTAATGACGATGGAACACTAAAATTGTGTCGAGAGTCAATACATCGGCCTCCAGCCAACTTGTCTACAAGGGTATATTGGTGCCTCGGGCTCCATGTGGTCCGTCTCCTGTGAGTCTAGATTTTCGTATCCGACGCGAAACTGTTAGTTAATTGTAACGTTCAGGGCCTTCTAATGACGATGGAACGCTCAAATTGCTTCGAGTTTCAATACATCGTCCTCCAGCCAACTTGTCTCCAAGGGGATATTGCTGTTTTGGGCACCATATGGTCCGTCTCCTGTGAGTCTAGATTTTTGAATCGGAAGCGAATGTGATAGTCAATTGTAACGTTCAGGGCCTCCTAATGACGATGGAACACTCAAATAGCGTTGAGATTCAATACATCGTCCTTCAGCCGACTTGTCTCCAATAGTCAATTGCTGCCTCGGACACCTTATGGTCGTTCTCCTGTGAGTCTAAATTTTCGAATCCGACGCAAATCTGATAGTTAATTGTAACGTTCAGGGCCTCCAAATGACGATGGAACACTCAAATTGCGTCGAGACTCAATACATCGAATTCCAGCCGACTTGTCTACAAGGGGATGTTGCTGCCTCGGGCTCCATGTGGTCCGTCTCCTGTGAGTCTAGATTTTCGTATCCGACGCGAAACTGATAGTTAATTGTAACGTTCAGGGCTTCCTAATGACGATGGAACACTAAAATTGTGTCGAGAGTCAATACATCGGCCTCCAGCCAACTTGTCTACAAGGGTATATTGGTGCCTCGGGCTCCATGTGGTCCGTCTCCTGTGAGTCTAAATTTTCGAATCCGATGCGAAACTGATAGTTAATTGTAACGTTCAGGGCCTCGTAATGACGATGGAACACTCAAACTGCGTCGAGATTCAATACTTCGTCCTCCAGCCGACTTGACTCCATGGGGATATTGCTGCCTCGGGCTCCATATGGTCGTTCTCCTGTGAGTCTAGATTTTCGAATCCGACGCGAAATAGATTGTTAATTGTAACGCTCAGGGCTTCCCGATGACGATGGAACACTTAAATTGCGTCGAGCTTCAATACATCGTCCTCCAGACGACTTGTCTCCAACGGGATATTGCTGCCTCGGGCTCCTTGTACTCCGACTCCTGTGAGTATAGATTTACGACTCCGACACGAAATTGATAGTTAATTGTAACGTTCAGGGCCTCCTAATGACGATGGAACACTCAAATTGCGTTGAGATTCAATACATCGGCCTCCAGCCGAATGTCTCCAAGGGTCTATTGCTGCCTCGGGCACCTTATGGTCGATCTCCTGTGAGTCTAGATTTTCGAATCCGACGCATAACTGATAGTTAATTGCAACGTTCAGGGCCTCCTAATGACGATGGCACACTCAAATGGCGTTGAGATTCAATACATCGTCCTTCAGCCGACTTGTCTCCAAGAGTCTATAGCTGCCTCGGACACCTTATGGTCGTTCTCCTGTGAGTCTAAATTTTCGAATCCGACGTAAATCTGATAGTTAGTTGTAACGTTCAGGGCCTCCAAATGACGATGGATCACTCAAATTGCGTCGAGATTCAATACATCGGCCTCGAGCCGACCTGTCTCCAAGGGTCTATTGCTGCCTCGGGCACCTTATGGTCGTTCTCCTGTGAGTCTAGATTTTCGAATCCGACGCAAAGCAGATAGTTAATTGTAACGTTCAGGGCCTCGTAATGACAATGGAACACTCAAATTGCGTCGAGAGTCAATACATCGAACTCCAGCCGACTTGTCTACAATGGGATGTTGCTGCCTCGGGCTCCATGTGGTCCGTCTCCTGTGAGTCTAGATTGCCGACTCCGACGCGAGACTGATAGTTAATTGTAACGTTCTGGACCTCCTAATGACGATGGAACACTCAAATTGCGTCGAGAGTCAATACATCGGCCTCCAGCCGACTTGTCTCCAAGGGTCTATTCCTGCCTCGGGCACCTTGTGGTCGTTCTCCTGTGAATCTAGATTTTTGAATCCGACAAATAACTGATAGTTAATTGCAAAGTCCAGGGCCTCCTAATGACGATGGAACACTCAAATTGTGTCGAGATTCAATACATCGTCCTCCAGCCGACTTGTCTCCAAGGGGATATCGCTACCTCTGGCACCACATGGTCCGTCTCCGGTGATTTTACGTTTTTGAATCCGACGCAAAACTGATAGTGAATTGTAACGTTCAGGGCCTCCTAATGACGATGGAACACTCAAATTGCGTCGAAATTCAATACATCGACATTCAGACGATTTGCCTCCAAGGGTCTATTGCTGCCTCAGACACCTTATTGTCGTTCCCTGTAAGTCTAGATTTTTGAATCCGACGCAAACTGATAGTTAATTGTAATGTTCAGGGCCTCCTAATGACGATGAAACACTCAAATTGCGTCGAAATTCAATACATCGGCCTCCAGCCGACTTGTCTTCAAGGGTCTATTGCTGCCTCGGGCACTTTATGTTCGTTCTCCTGTGAGTCTAGATTTTCGAATTCGACGCATAATTGATAGTTAATTGTAACGCTCAGAGCCTCCTAATAAAGATGGAACACTCAAATTGCGTCGAGATTCAATACAGTGTCCTCCAGCCGACTTGTCTCCAATGGTCTATTGCTGCCTCGGGCACCTTATGGTCATTCTATTGTGAGTCTAGGTTTTCGAATTCGACGCATAACTGATGGATAATTGTAACTCTCAGAGCCTCCTAATGAAGATGGAACACTAAAATTGCGTCAAGATTCAATACATCGTCCTCCTGCCGACTTGTCTCCAAGCGGATGATGCTGCCTCGGGCACCAAATGGTCCGTCTCCTGTGAGTCTAGATTTTCGTATCCGAGGCGAAACTGATAGTTAATTGTAACTTTCAGGGCTTCCTAATGACGATGGAACACTCAAATAGTGTCGAGAGTCAATACATCGGCCTCCAGCCGACTTGTCTATAAGGGTATATTGGTGCCTCGGGCTCCATGTGGTCCGTCTCCTGTGAGTCTAAATTTTCGAATCCGATGCGAAACTGATAGTTAATTGTAACGTTCAGGGCCTCCTAATGACGATGGAACACTCAAACTGCGTCGAGATTCAATACATAGTCCTCCAGCCGACTTGTCTCCATGGGGATATTGCTGCCTCGAGCTCCATATGCTCTCCTGTGAATCTAGATTTTCGAATCCGTCGCGAAATTGATTGTTAATTGTAACGCTCAGGGCTTCCTAATGACGATGGAAAACTCAAATTGCGTCGAGATTCAATACATCGTCCTCCAGACGACTTGTCTCCAACAGGATATTGCTGCCTCGGGCTCCTTGTAGTCCGTCTCCTGTGAGTCTAGGTTTTCGACTCCGGCGCGAAATTGATAGTTAATTGTAACGTTCAGGGCCTCCTAATGACGATGGAACACTCAAATTGCGTCGAGATTCAATACATCGGCCTCCAGCCGAATGTCTCCAAGGGTCTATTGCTGCCTCGTGCACCTTATGGTCGATCTCCTGTGAGTCTAGATTTTCGAATCCGACGCATAACTGATAGTTAATTGCAACGTTCAGGGCCTCCTATTGACCATGGAACACTCAAATTGCGTCGAGATTCAATACATCGTCCTTCAGCTGACTTGTCTCCAAGAGTCTATTGCTGTCTCGGACACCTTATGGTCGTTCTCCTGTGAGTCTAAATTTTCGATCCGACGCAAATCTGATAGTTAATTGTAACGTTCAGGGCCTCCAAATGACGATGGAACACTCTAATTGCGTCGAGATTCAATACATCGGCCTCTAGCCGACTTGTCTCGAAGGGTCTATTGCTGCCTCGGGCACCTTATTGGCGTTCTCCTGTGAGTCTAGAATTTCGAATCCGACGCGAAACAGATAGTTAATTGTAACGTTCAGTGCCTCCTAATGACGATGGAATACTCAAATTGCGTCGAGAGTCAATACATCGAACTCCAGCCGACTTGTCTACAAGGGGTCGTTGCTGCCTCGGGCTCCATGTTGTCCGTCTCCTGTGAGTCCAGATTTTCGACTCCTACGCGAAACTGATAGTTAATTGTAACGTTCTGGACCTCCTAATGACGATGGAACACTCAAATTGCGTCGAGATTCATTACATACAACGATCATAAAGTGACCGAGGTAGCAGTAAACCCATGGAGACAAGTCGGCTGGAGGACGATGTAATGAATCTCGACGCAATTTGAGTGTTCCATCGCCATTAGGAGGGCCTGAACGTTACAATTAACTATCAGTGATGTGTCGGAATCGAAAATGTAGACTCACAGGAGAACGACTTTAAGGTGCCCGAACCTGCAATGGACCCCCGGAGACAAGTCGGCCGAAGGACGATGTATTGAATCTCGACGCAATTTGAGTGTTCCATCGTCATTAGGAGGCCATGAACGTAACAATTAACTATCAGTTTTGCGTCGGATTCGAAAATGTAGACACACATGAGACGGACCATATGGTGCCCAAGGCAGGAATATCCCCTTGGAGACAAGTCGGCTGGAGGACGATGTATTGAATACTGATGCAATTTGTGCGTTCCATCGTCATTAGGGGGCTCTTAACGTTACAATTGGCAGTCCGTTTTGCGTCGGATTCGAATATCTGGACTCACAGAAGAACGACGATAAGGTGCCCGAGACAGCAATATCCCCTTGGAGACAAGTCGGCTGGAGGACGATGTATTGAATCTCGACGCTATTTGAGTGTTCCTTCGTCATTAGGAGGCCATGAACGTTACAATTAACTATCAGTTATGCGTCGGATCCGAAAATCTAGATTCACAGGAGAACGACCATAAGGTGCCTGAGGTAGAAATAGACCCTTGGAGACAAGTCGGCTGGAGGACGATGTATTGAATCTCGACGCAATTTGAGTGTTCCTTCGTCATTAGGGGGCCTGAACGTTACAATTAACTATCATTTTTGCGTCGGATTCGAAAATCTAGACTCACATGAGACGGACCACATGGTGCCCCGAGGCAGCAATATCCCGTTGGAGACAAGTCGGCTGGAGGACGATGCATTGAATCTCGATGCAATTTTAGTGTTACATCGTCTTTGGGAGTCTCTGAATGTTACAATTGGCAGTCCGTTTTGCGTCGGATAAGAATATCTGGACTCACAGGTGAACGAGCACAAGGTGAGCGAGGTAGCAATAGACCCATGCAGAATGTCGGCTGGAGGACGATGTATTGAATCTTGATGGAATGCAAGTGTTCCATCGTCATTATGAGGCTCTGAACGTTACTATTGCCAGTCCTTTTGCGTCTGATTCGAATATCTGGACTCACAGGAGAACGACCATAAGGTGGGTGAGGTAGCAATAGACCCATGGAGGCAAGTCGGCTGGAGGACGACGTATTGAATCTCGACACAGTCTGAGCGATTAATCGTCATTAGGAGGCCCTGAACGTTACAAAGAACGACCATAAGGTGTCCGAGGCAGCAATAGACCCTTGGAGACAAGTTGGCCTAGTGGACGATGTATTGAATCTCAACGCAATTTGAGTGATCCATCGTCATTAGGGGGCCATGAACGTTACAATTAACCATCAGCTTTGCGTCGGATTCGAAAATCTAGACTCACAGAAGAACGACGATAAGATGCCTGAGGCAGCAATATTTCCTTGGAGACAAGTCGGCTGGAGGACGATGTATTGAATCTCGACGCAATTTGAGTGTTCCTTCATCATTAGGAGGCCCTGAACGTTACAATTAACTATCAGTTATGCGTCGGATTCGAAAAACTGGACTCACATGAGAACGACTATAAGGTCCCCAGGCATCAATAGACCCTTGGAGACAAGTCGGCTGGAGGCCGCTGTATTGAATCTCGACGCAATTTGAGTGTTCCATCGTCATTAGGATTACCTGAACGTTGCAATTAACTATCAGTTTCGGGTCGGTTTCGAAACTCAAGACTCACAGGAGAAGGACCGTATGGTGCCCGAGGCAGCAATATCCCCTTGGAGACAAATCGGCTGGAGGACGATGTATTGAATCTCGACGCAATTTGAGTGTTCCATCGTCAATAGGAGGCCATCAACGTTACAATTAACCATCAGTTTTGCGTCGGATTCGAAAATCTAGACTCACAGAAGAACGACGATAAGATGCCTGAGGCAGCAATATTTCCTTGGAGACAAGTCGGCTGGAGGACGATGTATTGAATCTCGACGCAATTTAAGTGTTCTATCGTCATTAGGAGGTCCTGAACGCTACAATTAACTATTAGTTTTGGTCGGATTCGAAAATCTAGACTCACAGGAGAACGACCAAAAGGTGTCCGAGGCAGCAATATCCCCTTGGAGACAAGTCGGCTGGAGGACGATGTATTGAATCTCGACGCAATTTGAGTGTTCCATCGTCAATAGGAGGCCATCAACGTTACAATTAACCATCAGTTTTGCGTCAGATTTGATAATCTTGACTTACAGGATGCGGACCATAAGGTGCCCGAGGTAGCGATATCCCCTTGTAGGCAAGTCGGCTGGAGAACGATGTATTGAATCTCGACGCAATTTGTGTATTCCATCGTCATCAGGAGGCACTGAACGTTACAATTAACTATCAGTTATGTGTCGGAATCGAAAATGTAGACTCACAGGCGAACGACCATAAGGTGCCCGAACCAGCAATGGACCCCTGGAGACAAGTCGGCTGAAGGACGATGTATTGAATCTAGACGCAATTTCAGTCATTAGGAGACCCTGAATATTACAATTAACTATCAGTTTTGCGCCGGTTTCGAAATTCTAGACTCACAGGAGACGGACTAAATTGTGCCCGAGATAACAATATCCCCTAGGAGACAAGTCGGCTGGAGGACGATGTATTGAATCTCGACGAAATTTGGGTGTCCCATGGTCATCAGGAGGCCCTGAACGTTACAATTAACTATCAGATTTGCGTCGGATTTGAAAATCTAGACCCACAGGAGAACGACGACAAGGTGCCCGAGGCAGCAATATCCCCTTGGAGACAAGTCGGCTGGAGGACGATGTATTGAATCTCGACGCAATTTGAGTGTTCCATCTTCATTAGGAGGCTCTGAACGTTACAATTACCATTCCGTTTTGCGTCGGATTCGAATATGTGGACTCACAGGAGAACGATCATAAAGTGACCGAGGTAGCAGTAGACCTATGGAGACAAGTCGGCTGGAGGACGATGTATTGAACCTCGACGCAATTTGGGAGTTCCATCGTCATTAGGAGGGCCTTAACGTTACAATTAACTATCAGTTATGTGTCGGAATCGAAAATGTAGACTCACAGGAGAACGACCATAAGGTGCCCGAACCAGCAATGGACCCCTAGAGACAAGTCGGCTGAAGGACGATGTATTGAATCTAGACGCAATTTCAGTCATTAGGAGACCCTGAATATTACAATTAACTACCAGTTTTGCGCCGGTTTCGAAATTCTAGACTCACAGGAGACGGACTAAATTGTGCCCGAGATAACAAAAAATCCCCTGGGAGACAAGTCGGCTGGAGGACGATGTATTGAATCTCGACGCAATTTGGGTGTCCCATGGTCATCAGGAGGCCCTGAACGTTACAATTAACTATCAGATTTGCGTCGGAATTGAAAATCTAGACCCACAGGAGAACGACGATAAGGTGCCCGAGGCAGCAATATCCCCTTGGAGACAAGTCGGCTGGAGGACGATGTATTGAATCTCGACGCAATTTGAGTGTTCCTTCGTCATTAGGAGGGCCTGAACGTTACAATTAACTATCAGTTATGTGTCGGAACCGAAAATGTAGACTCACAGGAGAACGACCATAAGGTGCCCGAACCAGCAACGGACCACTGGAGACAAGTCGGCTGAAGGACGATGTATTGAATCTAGACGCAATTTCAGTCATTAGGAGACCCTGAATATTACAATTAACTATCAGTTTTGCGGGGGACTCGAAATTCTAGACTCACAGGAGACGGACTAAATTGTGCCCGAGATAACAATATCCCCTAGGAGACAAGTCGGCTGGAGGACGATGTATTGAATCTCGACGCAATTTGGGTGTCCCATCGTCATCAGGAGGCCCTGAACGTTACAATTAACCATCAGATTTGCGTCGGATTCGAAAATCTAGACTCACAGGAGAACGACCATAAGATGCCCGAGGCAGCAATATCCCCTTGGAGACAAGTCGGCTGGAGCACGATGTATTGAATCTCGACGCAATTTGAGTGTTCCATCGTCAATAGGAGGCCATCAACGTTACAATTAACCATCAGTTTTGCGTCAGATTTGAAAATCTTTACTTACAGGATGCGGACCATAAGGTGTCCGAGGTAGCGATATCCCCTAGGAGACAAGTCGGCTGGAGGACGATGTATTGAATCTCGACGCATTTTGAGTGTTCCATCTCCATTAGGAGCCTCTGAACATTACAATTAGCAGTCCGTGTGGCGTCGGATTCGAATATCTGGACTCACAGGAGAACGATCATAAAATGGGCGAGGCAGAAATAGACCCTTGGAGACAAGTCGGCTGGTGGACGATGTATTGAATCTCGACGCAATTTGAGTGTTCCTTCGTCATTAGGAGGCCCTGAACGTTACAATTAACTATCATTTATGCGTCGGATTCGAAAAACTAGACTTACAGGAGATCGACTATAAGGTCCCCAGGCATCAATAGACAGTTGGAGACAAGTCGGCTGGAGCCCGCTGTATTGAATCTCGACGCAATTTCAGTGTTCCATCGTCAATTGGAGGCCATGAACGTTACAATTAACCATCAGTTTTGCGTCAGATTTGAAAATCTTGACTTACAGGATGCGGACCATAAGGTGCCCGAGGTAGCGAAATCCCCTTGTAGACAAGTCGGCTGGAGAACGATGTATTGAATCTCGACGCACTTTGTGTATTCCATCGTCATCAGGAGACCCTGAACGTTACAATTAACTATCAGATTTGCGTCGGATTCGAAAATCTAGACTCACAGGAGACGGACCACATGGTGCCCAAAGCAGCAATATCCTGTTGGAGACAAATCGGCTGGAGGGCGATGTATTGAATCTCGACCCAATTTGAGTGTTCCATCTTCATTAGGAGGCTCTGAACGTTACAATTACCATTCCGTTTTGCGTCGGATTCGAATATGTGGACTCACAGGAGAACGATCATAAAGTGACCGAGGTAGCAGTAGACACATGGAGACAAGTCGGCTGGAGGACGCTGTATTGAATCTCGACGCAATTTGAGTGTTCCATCGTCATTAGGAGGGCCTGAACGTTACAATTAACTATCAGTTACGTGTCGGAATCGATAATGTAACCTCACAGGAATACGACCATAAGGTGCCCGAACCAGCAATGGACCCCTGGAGACAAGTTGGCTGAAGGACGATGTATTGAATCTCGACGCAATTTGAGTGTTCCATCTTCATTAGGAGGCCATGAACGTTACAATTAACTATCAGATTTGCGTCGGATTCGAAAATCTAGACTCACAGTAGACGGACCACATGGTGCCCGTGGCTGCAATATCCTGTTGGAGACAAGTCAGCTGGAGGACGATGTATTGAATCTCGACGCAATTTGAGCGTTCCATCTTCATTAGGAGGCTCTTAACGTTACAATTAGCAGTCCGTTTCGCGTCGGATTCGAATATCTGGAATCACAGGAGAACGATCATAAAGTGACCGAAGTAGCAGTAGGCCCATGGAGACCCGTCTGCTGGAGGACGATGTATTGAATCTCGACGCAATTTGAGTGTTCCATCGTCGTTAGGAGGGCCTGAACGTTTCAATTAACTGTCAGTTATGTGTCGGAATCGAAAATGTAGACTCACAGGAGAACGACAATAAGGTGCCCGAACCAGCAAAGGACCCCTGGAGACAAGTCGGCTGAAGGACGATGTATTGAATCTCGACGCAATTTGAGTGTTCCATCGTCATTAGGCCATGAACGTAACAATTAACTATCAGTTTCGCGTCGGATTCGAAAATCTAGACTCACATGAGACGGACATATGGTGCCCAAGGCAGGAATATCCCGTTGGAGTTAAGTTGGCTGGAGGACGATGCATTGAATCTCGATGCAATTAGAGTGTTCCATCGTCATAAGGAGTCTCTAAACGTTACAATTGACAGTCCGTTTTGCGTCGTATTTGAATATCTAGACTCACAGGTGAACGAGCATAAGGTGAGCGAGGTAGTAATAGACCCACGCAGACAAGTCGGCTGGAGGACGATGTATTGAATCTTGATGGAATGTGAGTGTTCCATCGTCATTAGGAGGCTCTGAACGTTACTATTGGCAGTCCTTTAGAGTCTGATTCGAATATCTGGACTCACAGGAGACCGACCATAAGGTGGGCGAGGTAGCAATAGCCCCATGGAAACAAGTCGGCTGGAGTGTGATGTATTGAATCTCGGCGCAATTTGAGCGTTCCATCGTCATTAGGGGACCCTGAACGTTACAATTAAATATCAGTTATGCGTCGGATCCGAAAATCTAGATTCACAGGAGAACGACCATAAGGTGCCTGAGGTAGCAATAGACCCTTGGAGACAAGTCGGCTGGAGGACGATGTATTGAATCTCGACGCAATTTGGCTGTTCCTTCGTCATTAGGATTCCCTGAACGTTACAATTAATTATCATTTTTGCGTCGGTTTCGAATATCTAGACTCGCATGAGACGGACCACATGGTGCCCCGGGGCAGCAATATCCCGTTTGAGACAAGTCGGCTGCATTGAATCTCGATGCAATTTTAGTGTACCATCGTCATTAGGAGTCTCTGAACGTTACAATTGGCAGTCCGTTTTGCGTCGGATTTTAATATCTGGGCTCACAGGTGAACGAGCATAAGGTGAGCGAGGTAGCAATAGACCCATGCAGACAAGTCGGCTGGAGGACGATGTATTGAAGCTTGATGGAATGTGAGTGTTCCATCGCCATTAGGAGGCTCCGAACGTTACTATTGGCAGTGCTTTTGCGTCTGATTCGAATATCTGGACGCACAGGAGAACGACCATAAGGTGGGCGAGGTAGCAATAGACCCATGGAGACAAGTCGGCTGGAGGACGATGTATTGAATCTCGACGCAATTTGAGTGTTCCTTCGTCATTAGGAGGCCCTGAACGTTACAATTAACTATCATTTATGC
Organism: Schistocerca serialis cubense; assembly: GCF_023864345.2. Taxonomy (NCBI): domain Eukaryota; kingdom Metazoa; phylum Arthropoda; class Insecta; order Orthoptera; family Acrididae; genus Schistocerca; species Schistocerca serialis. The sequence continues at coordinate 845,678,237 of NC_064642.1, forward strand.
GTCGGATTCGAAAAACTAGACTCACAGGAGATCGACTATAAGGTCCGCAGGCATCAATAGACAGTTGGAGGCAAGTCGGCTGGAGCCCGCTGTATTGAATCTCGACGCAATTTCAGTGTTCCATCGTCAATAGGAGGCCATGAACGTTACAATTAACCATCAGTTTTGCGTCAGATTTGAAAATCTTGACTTACAGGATGCGGTCCATAAGGTCCCCGAGGTAGCGATATTCCCTTGTAGACAAGTCGGCTGGAGAACGATGTATTGAATCTCGACGCACTTTGTGTATTCCATCGTCATCAGGAGACCCTGAACGTTACAATTAACTATCAGATTTGCGTCGGATTCGAAAATCTAGACTCACAGGAGACGGACCACATGGTGCCCAAAGCAGCAATATCCTGTTGGAGACAAATCGGCTGGAGGACGATGTATTGAATCACGACGCAATTTGAGTGTTCCATCTTCATTAGGAGGCTCTGAACGTTACAATTACCATTCCGTTTTGCGTCGGATTCGAATATGTGGACTCACAGGAGAACGATCATAAAGTGACCGAGGTAGCAGTAGACCCATGGAGACAAGTCGGCTGGAGGACGCTGTATTGAATCTCGACGCAATTTGAGTGTTCCATCGTCATTAGGAGGGCCTGAACGTTACAATTAACTATCAGTTACGTGTCGGAATCGATAATGTAACCTCACAGGAGAACGACCATAAGGTGCCCGAACCAGCAATGGACCCCTGGAGACAAGTCGGCAGAAGGACGATGTATTGAATCTCGACGCAATTTGAGTGTTCCATCTTCATTAGGAGGCCATGAACGTTACAATTAACTATCAGATTTGCGTCGGATTCGAAAATCTAGACTCACAGGAGACGGACCACATGGTGCCCGAGGCTGCAATATCCTGTTGGAGACAAGTCAGTTGGAGGACGATGTATTGAATCTCGACGCAATTTGAGCGTTCCATCTTCATTAGGAGGCTCTGAACGTTACAATTAGCAGTCCGTTTCGCGTCGGATTCGAATATCTGGAATCACAGGAGAACGATCATAAAGTGACCGAAGTAGCAGTAGGCCCATGGAGACCCGTCTGCTGGAGGACGATGTATTGAATCTCGACGCAATTTGAGTGTTCCATCGTCGTTAGGAGGGCCTGAACGTTACAATTAACTATCAGTTCTGTGTCGGAATCGAAAATGTAGACTCACAGGAGAACGACAATAAGGTGCCCGAACCAGCAAAGGACCCCTGGAGACAAGTCGGCTGAAGGACGATGTATTGAATCTCGACGCAATTTGAGTGTTCCATCGTCATTAGGCCATGAACGTAACAATTAACTATCAGTTTCGCGTCGAATTCGAAAATCTAGACTCACATGAGACGGACATATGGTGCCCAAGGCAGGAATATCCCGTTGGAGTTAAGTTAGCTGGAGGACGATGCATTGAATCTCGATGCAATTTGAGTGTTCCATCGTCATAAGGAGTCTCTAAACGTTACAATTGGCAGTCCGTTTTGCGTCGTATTTGTATATCTAGACTCACAGGTGAACGAGCATAAGGTGAGCGAGGTAGCAATAGACCCACGCAGACAAGTCGGCTGGAGGACGATGTATTGAATCTTGATGGAATGTGAGTGTTCCATCGTCATTAGGAGGCTCTGAACGTTACTATTGGCAGTCCTTTAGCGTCTGATTCGAATATCTGGACTCTCAGGAGAACGACCATAAGGTGGGCGAGGTAGCAATAGCCCCATGGAAACAAGTCGGCTGGAGTACGATGTATTGAATCTCGGCGCAATTTGAGCGTTCCATCGTCATTAGGGGGCCCTGAACGTTACAATTAACTATCAGTTATGCGTCGGATCCGAAAATCTAGATTCACAGGAGAACGACCATAAGGTGCCTGAGGTAGCAATAGACCCTTCTAGAAAAGTCGGCTGGAGGACGATGTATTGAATCTCGACGCAATTTGGCTGTTCCTCCGTCATTAGGATTCCCTGAACGTTACAATGGACAATCATTTTTGCGTCGGATTCGAAAATCTAGACTCGCATGAGACGGACCACATGGTGCCCCGGGGCAGCAATATCCCGTTGGAGACAAGTCGGCTGCATTGAATCTCGATGCAATTTTAGTGTACCATCGTCATTAGGAGTCTCTGAACGTTACAATTGGCAGCCCGTTTTGCGTCGGATTTTAATATCTGGACTCACAGGTGAACGAGCATTAGGTGAGCGAGGTAGCAATAGACCCATGCAGACAAGTCGGCTGGAGGACGATGTATTGAATCTTGATGGAATGTGAGTGTTCCATCGCCATTAGGAGGCTCTGAACGTTACTATTGGCAGTCCTTTTGCGTCTGATTCGAATATCTGGACTTACAGGAGAACGACCATAAGGTGGGCGAGGTAGCAATAGACCCATGGAGACAAGTCGGCTGGAGGACGATGTATTGAATCTCGACGCAATTTAAGTGTTCCTTCGTCATTAGGAGGCCCTGAACGTTACAATTAACTATCAGTTATGCGTCGGATTCGAAAAACTAGACTCACTGGAGAACGACTATAAGGTCCCCAGGCATCAATAGACCCTCGGAGACAAGTCGGCTGGAGGCCGCTGTATTGAATCTCGACTCAATTTGAGTGTTCCATCGTCATTAGGAGGCCCTGAACGTTACAATTAACTATCAGTTATGCGTCGGATTCGAAAAACTAGACTCACTGGAGAACGACTATAAGGTCCCCAGGCATCAATAGACCCTCGGAGACAAGTCGGCTGGAGGCCGCTGTATTGAATCTCGACGCAATTTGAGTGTTCCATCGTCATTAGGAGGGCCTGAACGTTACTATTAACTATCAGTTATGTGTCGTAATCGATAATGTAGACCCACAGGAGAACGACCATAAGGTACCCGAGGCAGCAATAGACCCTTGGAGACAAGCCGGCTGAAGGTCGATGTATTGAATCTCGACGCAATTTGAGTAATCCATCGTCATAAGTAGGCGCTGAATGTTAAAATTAACTATCAGTTTAGCATCGGATTCGAAAATTTAGACTCACAGGAGAAGGACCATATGGTGCCCGAGGTAGCAATAACACCTTGGAGACAAGTCGGCTGGTGGATGATGTATTGAATCTCGACGCAATTTGAGTGATCCATCGTCATTAGGGGGCCATGAACGTTACAATTAACCATCAATTTTGCGTCGGATTCGAAAATCTAAACTCACATGAGACGGACCACATGGTGCCGCGCGGCAGCAATATCCCGTTGGAGACAAGTCGGCTGGAGGACGATGGATTGAATCTCGATGCAATTTGAGTGTTCCATCTTCATTAGGAGTCTCTGAACGTTACAATTGGCAGTCCTTTTGCGTCTGATTCGAATATCTGGACTCACAGGAGGACGACCATAAGGTCGGCGAGGTAGCATTAGACCCATGGAGACAAGTCGGCTGGAGGACGATGTATTGAATCTCGACGCAATTTGAGTGTTCCATCGTCATTAGGGGGGCCTGAACGTTATAATTAACTATCAGTTATGTGTCGGAATCGAAAATGTAGACTCACAGGAGAACGACCATAAGGTGCCCGAGGCAGCAATAGACCCTTGGAGACAAGTCGGCGGAAGGACGATGTATTGAATCTCGACGCAATCTGAGTAATCCATCGGCATTAGGAGGCGCTGAATGTTACAATTACCTATCAGTTTCGCGTCGGATTCGCAAATCACAGGGGAAGGACCGTATGGTGCACGAGGCAGAAATATCCCCCTGGAGAGAAGACGGCAAGAGGACGATGTATTGAATCTCGACGCAATTTGAGTGTTCCATCGTCATTAGGAGGCCATGAACGTTACAATTAACAATCAGTTTTGCGTCGGATTCGAAAATCTGGACTCACACGAGGCGGACCATAAGATGCCCGACGCAGCAATATCTCCTTGTAGACAAGTCGGCTAGCGGACGATGTATTGAATCTCGACGCAATTTGAGTGTTCCATCATCATTAGGAGGCTCAGAACGTTACAATTAGCAGTCCGTTTTGCGTCGGATTCGAATATCTGGACTCACAGGAGAACGACCATAAGGTAACCGAGGTAGCAGTAAAAACATGGAGACAAGTCGGCTGGAGGACGATGTATTGAATCTCGACGCAATGTGAGTGATCCAACGTCATTAGGAGGCCCTGAACGTTACAATTAACTATCTGTTATGTGTCGGAATCGAAAATGTAAACTCATAGGAGAACGACCGTAAGGTGCCCGAGGCAGCAATGGACCCTTGGAGACAAGTCGGCTGAAGGACGATGTATTGAATTTCGACGCAATTTCAGTCATTAGGAGACCCTGAATATTACAATTGACTATCAGTTTTGCGTCGGATTCCAAATTCTAGACTCACAGGAGACGGACTAAATTGTGCCCGAGATAGCAATATCCCCTAGGAGACAAGTCGGCAGGAGGACGATGTATTGAATCTCGACGCAATTTGAGTGTTCCATCGTCATCAGGAGGCCATGAACGTTACAATTAACTATCAGTTATGCGTCGGATACGAAAACCTAGATTCACAGGAGAGCGACCATAAGGTGCCCGAGGTAGCAATAGACCCTTGGAGACATGTCGGCTGGATGACGATGTATAGTATCTCGACGGAATTTGAGTGCTCCTTCGTCATTAGGAGGCCCTGAACGTTACAATTAACTATCATTTTTGCGTCGGATTCGAAAATCTAGACTCACATGAGACGGACCACATGGTGCCTCGAGGCAGCAATATCCCGTTAGAGACAAGTCGGCTGGAGGACGATGCATTGAATCTCGATGGAATTTGAGTGTTCCATCGTCATTAGGAGGCTCTGAACGTTACAATTTGCAGTCCATTTGCGTCTGGTTCGAATATCTGGACTCACAGGAGAACGGCCATAAGGTGGGCGAGGTAGCAATAGACCCATGGAGACTAGTCGGCTGGAGAACGATGTATTGAATCTCGACACAATTTGAGTGTTCCATCGTCATTAGGGGGCCCTGAACGTTACAAAGAACGACCATAAGGTGCCCGAGGCAGCAATAGACCCTTGGAGACAAATCCTCTCGTGGACGATGTATTGAATCTCATCGCAATTTGAGTGATCCATCGTCATTAGGGGGCCATGAACTTTACAATTAACCATCAGTTTTGCTTCGGATTCGAAAATCTAGACTCACAGAAGAACGACGATAAGGTGCCCGAAGCAGCAATATCCCCTTGGAGACAAGTCGGCTGGTGGACGATGTATTGAATCTCGACGCAATATGAGTAATCCATCGTCATTAGGGGGCCATGAGCGTTACAATTAACCATCAGTTTGGCGTCGGATTCGAAAATCTAGACTCACAGAAGAACGACGATAAGGTGCCCGAGACAGCAATATCCCCTTGGAGACAAGTCGGCTAGAGGACGACGTATTGAATCTCGACGCTATTTGAGTTTCCATCGTCATTAGGAGGCCCTTAACGTTACAATTAACTATAAGTTATGCGTCAAATCCCTAAAATCTAGATACACAGGAGAACGACCATAAGGTGCCCGAGGTAGCAATAGACCCTTGGAGACAAGTCGGCTGGAGGACGATGGATTGAATCTTTATGCAATTTGAGTGTTCCATCGTCATTAGGAGTCTCTGAACGTTACAATTGGCAGTCCGTTTTGCGTCGGATTCGAATATCTGGACTCACAGGAGAACGACCATAAGGTGAATGAGGTAGCAATATCCCCATGGAGACAAGTCGGCTGGAGGACGAAGTATTGAATCGCGACGCAATTTGAGTGTTCCATCATCATTAGGAGGCCCTGAACGTTACAATTAACTATCAGTTTTGCGTCGGATTCGGTAATCTAGACTCACAGGAGAACGACCATAAAGTGACCGAGGCAGCAATAGACCCTTGGAGACAAGTAGGCAGGAGGACGATGTATTGAATCTTGACGCAATTTGAGTGTTCCATCGTCATTAGGAGGCCCGAACGTTTTAATTAACTATCAGTTTCGCGTCGGATTCGAAATTCTAGAGTCACAGGAGAAGGACTATATGGTGCCCGAGGCAGCAATATCCCCTTGGAGACATGTCGGCTGGAGGACGATGTATTGAATCTCGACGCAATTTGAGTGTTCCATCGTGTTTAGGAGGTCGTGAACGTTACACGTAACTATCAGTTTTGCGTCGGATTCGAATTTCTAGAGTCACAGGAGAAGGACTATATGGTGCCCGAGGCAGCAATATCCCCTTGGAGACAAGTCGGCTGGAGGACGAAGAATTGAATCTCGACGCAATTTGAGAGTTCCATCATCATTAGGAGGGTGTGAACGTTACAATTAGCAGTCCGTTTTGCGTCGGATTCGAATATCTGGAGTCACAGGAGAACGACCATAAGGTGACCGAGGTAGCAGTAAAATCATGGAGACAAGTCGGCTGGAGGGCGATGTATTGAATCTCGACGCAATTTGAGTGTTCCATCGTCATTAGGAGGCCATGAACGTTACAATTAACTACCTGTTATGTGTCGGAATCGAAAATGTAGACTCATAGGAGAACGACCATAAGGTGCCCGGCGCAGCAATGGACCCTTGGAGACAAGTCGGCAGAAGGACGATGTATTGAATCTCGACGCAATTTCAGTGTTCCATCGTCATTAAGAGGCCCTGAACGTTACAATTAACTATCAGTTTTGCGTCGGATTCGATAATCTAGACTCACAGGAGAACGACCATATGATGCCCGAGGCAGAAATTTCCCCTTGGAGACAAGTCGCCTGGAGGACGATGTATTGAATCTCGACGCAATTTGAGTGTTCCATCGTCATTATGAGGCCCTGAAAGTTACAATGAACTATCATTTGTGCGTCGGATTCGAAAACCTAGACTCACAGGAGAACGACCATATGGTGCCCGAGGCAGCAATTATCCCTTGGAGACAAGTCGGCTGGAGGACGAAGTATTGAATCTCGACGCAATTTGAGTGTTCAATCGTCATTAGGAGGCCATGAACGTTACAATTAACTATCAGTTTCGCGTCGGATTGGAAAACCTAGACTCACAGGAGCCGAACCGTTAGATGCCCGAGGCAGCAATATCCCCTTGGAGACAATCCGGCTGGAGGAGGACGTATTGAATCTCGAAGTAACTTGAGTGTTCCTTCGTCAGTAGGAGGCCCTGAATGTTACAATTAAGTATCATTTTTGCGTCGGATTCGAAAATCTTGACTCACAGGAGACGGACCCCATGATGATCGAGGCAGCAATATCCCGTTGGACACAAGTCGGCGGGAGGACGAAGTATTGAATCTCGACGCATTTTGAGTGTTCCATCGTCATTAGGAGGACCTGAACGTTACAATTAACTACAAGTTTAGCGTCGGATTTGAAAATCTAGACTCACAGGCGACGGAACATATGGTGCCCGAGGCAGCTATATCCCCTTGGAGACAAGTCGGCTGGAAGACGACGTATTGAATCTCGACGCAATTTGAGTGTACCATCGTCGTTGGGAGGCCTTGAACGTTACAATTAACTATTAGCTTTGCGTCTAATTCGAAAATCTAGACTCACAGAAGAACGACGATAAGGTGCCCGAGGGAGCAATATCCCCTTGGAGACAAGTCGGCTGGAGGACTATGTATTGACTCTCGACGCAATTCGAGTGTTCCATCGTCATTAGGAGGCCCTGAAGGTCACAATTAACTATCAGATTTCCGTCGGATTCGAAAATCTAGACTCACAGGAGAACAACCAAAAGGTGTGCGAGGCAGGAATATCCCCTAGGAGACAAGTCGGCTGAAGGACGATGTATTGAATGTCGACGCAATTTGAGTGTTCCATCGTAGTTAGGAGGCCATGTGCGTTACAATTAACCATCAGGTTTGCGTCGGATTCGAAAATCTAGACTCACAGTAGACTGACCGTATGGTGCCCGAGGCAGCAATATCCCCTTGGAGACAAGTCGGCTGGAGGACGACGTATTGAATCTCGACGCAATTTGAGTGTTCTATCGTCATTAGGAGGCGCTGAATGTTACAATTAATTATCAGTTTGGCGTCGGATTCGAAAATCTAGATTCACAGGAGAAGGACCGTATGGTGCCCGAGGCAGCAATATACCCTTGGAGAAAAGTCAGCTAGAGGACGATGTATTGAATCTCGACGCAATTTGAGTGTTCCTTCGTCATTAGGAGGCCCTGACCGTTACAATTAACTATCATTTTTGCGTCGGTTTCGAAAATCTGGACTCTCAGGAGACAGAGCACATGGTGCCCGAGCAAGCAATATCCCGTTGGAGGCAAGTCGGCTGGAGAACGATGTATTGAATCTCGATGCAATTTGAGTGTTCCATCGTCATCAGGAGGCTCTGAACGTTACAATTGTGAGTCCGTTTTGCGTCGAATTCGAATATCTGGACTCACAGGAGTACTACCATAAGGTGGGCGAGGTAGCAATAGACCCATGGAGACAATTAGGCTGGAGGACGATGTATTGAATCGCGACGCAATTTCAGTGTTCCATCGTCATTAGGAGGCTCTGAACGTTACAATTAACTATCAGTTTGGCGTCGGATTCGAAATTCTAGACTCACAGAAGTCGGACCATAGGATGACCGAGGCAGCAACTGACCCTTGGAGACAAATAGGCTGGAGGACGATGTATTGAATCTCGACGCAATTTGAGTGTTCCATCGTCATTAGGAGGCCCGAACGTTACAATTATCTATCAGTTTCGCGTCGGATTCGAAAATCTAGACTCACAGGAGACGGACCACATGGTGCCCGAGACAGCAATATCCCGTTGGACACAAGTCGGCCGGAGGACGATGTAATGCATCTCGACACAATTTGAGCGTTCCATCGTCATTAGGAGGCGTCATTAGGAGGCGTCGGATTCGAAAATCTAGACTCACAGGAGACGGACCATATGGTGCCTGAGGCAGTAAAATCCCCTTGGAGACAAGTCGGCTGGAGGACGATGTATTTACTCTCGACGTAATTCGAGTGTTCCATCCTCATTAGGAGGCCCTGAACGTTACAATTAACAATCTGTTTTGCGTCGGAGTCGAAATTCTAGGCGCACAGGAGACGGACTTTATGGTGTCTGAGGCTGCAATATCCCCTTGGAGACAAGTCGGACGGAGAAAGATGTATTGAATCTCGACGCAATATGAGTATTCCATCGTCATTAGGAGGGCATGAACGTTACAATTAACTATCAGTTTTGCGTCGGATTCGAAAGTCTAGACTCACAGGAGAACCACCACAAGGTGGGCGAGGCAGGAACATCCCCTAGAAGACAAGTCGGCTGGAGGGCGATGTATTGAATCTCGACGCAATTTGAGTGTTCCATCGTCATTAGGAGGCCATGAACGTTACAATTAACTACCTGTTATGTGTCGGAATCGAAAATGTAGACTCATAGGAGAACGACCATAAGGTGCCCGGCGCAGCAATGGACCCTTGGAGACAAGTCGGCAGAAGGACGATGTATTGAATCTCGACGCAATTTCAGTGTTCCATCGTCATTAAGAGGCCCTGAACGTTACAATTAACTATCAGTTTTGCGTCGGATTCGATAATCTAGACTCACAGGAGAACGACCATATGATGCCCGAGGCAGAAATTTCCCCTTGGAGACAAGTCGCCTGGAGGACGATGTATTGAATCTCGACGCAATTTGAGTGTTCCATCGTCATTATGAGGCCCTGAAAGTTACAATGAACTATCATTTGTGCGTCGGATTCGAAAACCTAGACTCACAGGAGAACGACCATATGGTGCCCGAGGCAGCAATTATCCCTTGGAGACAAGTCGGCTGGAGGACGAAGTATTGAATCTCGACGCAATTTGAGTGTTCAATCGTCATTAGGAGGCCATGAACGTTACAATTAACTATCAGTTTCGCGTCGGATTGGAAAACCTAGACTCACAGGAGCCGAACCGTTAGATGCCCGAGGCAGCAATATCCCCTTGGAGACAATCCGGCTGGAGGAGGACGTATTGAATCTCGAAGTAACTTGAGTGTTCCTTCGTCAGTAGGAGGCCCTGAATGTTACAATTAAGTATCATTTTTGCGTCGGATTCGAAAATCTTGACTCACAGGAGACGGACCCCATGATGATCGAGGCAGCAATATCCCGTTGGACACAAGTCGGCGGGAGGACGAAGTATTGAATCTCGACGCATTTTGAGTGTTCCATCGTCATTAGGAGGACCTGAACGTTACAATTAACTACAAGTTTAGCGTCGGATTCGAAAATCTAGACTCACAGGCGACGGAACATATGGTGCCCGAGGCAGCTATATCCCCTTGGAGACAAGTCGGCTGGAAGACGACGTATTGAATCTCGACGCAATTTGAGTGTACCATCGTCGTTGGGAGGCCTTGAACGTTACAATTAACTATTAGCTTTGCGTCTAATTCGAAAATCTAGACTCACAGAAGAACGACGATAAGGTGCCCGAGGGAGCAATATCCCCTTGGAGACAAGTCGGCTGGAGGACTATGTATTGACTCTCGACGCAATTCGAGTGTTCCATCGTCATTAGGAGGCCCTGAAGGTCACAATTAACTATCAGATTTCCGTCGGATTCGAAAATCTAGACTCACAGGAGAACAACCAAAAGGTGTGCGAGGCAGGAATATCCCCTAGGAGACAAGTCGGCTGAAGGACGATGTATTGAATGTCGACGCAATTTGAGTGTTCCATCGTAGTTAGGAGGCCATGTGCGTTACAATTAACCATCAGGTTTGCGTCGGATTCGAAAATCTAGACTCACAGTAGACTGACCGTATGGTGCCCGAGGCAGCAATATCCCCTTGGAGACAAGTCGGCTGGAGGACGACGTATTGAATCTCGACGCAATTTGAGTGTTCTATCGTCATTAGGAGGCGCTGAATGTTACAATTAATTATCAGTTTGGCGTCGGATTCGAAAATCTAGATTCACAGGAGAAGGACCGTATGGTGCCCGAGGCAGCAATATACCCTTGGAGAAAAGTCAGCTAGAGGACGATGTATTGAATCTCGACGCAATTTGAGTGTTCCTTCGTCATTAGGAGGCCCTGACCGTTACAATTAACTATCATTTTTGCGTCGGTTTCGAAAATCTGGACTCTCAGGAGACAGAGCACATGGTGCCCGAGCAAGCAATATCCCGTTGGAGGCAAGTCGGCTGGAGAACGATGTATTGAATCTCGATGCAATTTGAGTGTTCCATCGTCATCAGGAGGCTCTGAACGTTACAATTGTGGGTCCGTTTTGCGTCGAATTCGAATATCTGGACTCACAGGAGTACTACCATAAGGTGGGCGAGGTAGCAATAGACCCATGGAGACAATTAGGCTGGAGGACGATGTATTGAATCGCGACGCAATTTCAGTGTTCCATCGTCATTAGGAGGCTCTGAACGTTACAATTAACTATCAGTTTGGCGTCGGATTCGAAATTCTAGACTCACAGGAGTCGGACCATAGGGTGACCGAGGCAGCAACTGACCCTTGGAGACAAATAGGCTGGAGGACGATGTATTGAATCTCGACGCAATTTGAGTGTTCCATCGTCATTAGGAGGCCCGAACGTTACAATTATCTATCAGTTTCGCGTCGGATTCGAAAATCTAGACTCACAGGAGACGGACCACATGGTGCCCGAGACAGCAATATCCCGTTGGACACAAGTCGGCCGGAGGACGATGTAATGCATCTCGACACAATTTGAGCGTTCCATCGTCATTAGGAGGCGTCATTAGGAGGCGTCGGATTCAAAAATCTAGACTCACAGGAGACGGACCATATGGTGCCTGAGGCAGTAAAATCCCCTTGGAGACAAGTCGGCTGGAGGACGATGTATTTACTCTCGACGTAATTCGAGTGTTCCATCCTCATTAGGAGGCCCTGAACGTTACAATTAACAATCTGTTTTGCGTCGGAGTCGAAATTCTAGGCGCACAGGAGACGGACTTTATGGTGTCTGAGGCTGCAATATCCCCTTGGAGACAAGTCGGACGGAGAAAGATGTATTGAATCTCGACGCAATATGAGTATTCCATCGTCATTAGGAGGGCATGAACGTTACAATTAACTATCAGTTTTGCGTCGGATTCGAAAGTCTAGACTCACAGGAGAACCACCACAAGGTGGGCGAGGCAGGAACATCCCCTAGAAGACAAGTCGGCTGGATGACGATGTATTGAATGTCGACGCAATTGGAGTGTTCCACCGTCGGTAGGACGCAATGTGCTTTACAATTTACCTTTAGGTTTGAGTCGGATTCGAAAATCTAGACTCAAAGTAGACGGAATATCCCCTTGGAGACAAGTCGGCTGGAGGACCATGTATTGAATCTCAACGCTATTTGAGTGTTCCTTCGTCATTAGGAGGCCCTGAACAATTACAATTAAGTATCATTTTTGCGTCGGATTCGAAAACCTAGACTCAAAGGAGACGGACCACTTGGTGCCCGAGGCAGCAATATCCCGTTGGACACGAGTCGCCTGGAGGACGATGTATTGAATGTCGACCCAATTTGGGTGTTCCATCGTCATCAGGAGGCCCTGAACGTTACAATGAACTATCAGTTTTGCGTCGGATTCGAAATTCTAGACTCACAGGAGTCGGACCATCGGGTGACCGTGGCAGCAATATACCCTTGGAGACAAGTGGGCTGGAGGACAATGTATTGAATCTCGACGCAATTTGAGTGTTCCATCGTCATTAGGAGGCCATGAACGTTATAATTAACCATCAGTTTTGCGTCGGATTCGAAAATCTAGACTCGTAGGAGAACGACCATAAGGTGCCCGAGACAGCAATAGACCCTTGGAGACAAGTCGGCTGGAGGACGATGTATTGAATCTCGACGCAATTTGAGTGTTCCATCGTCATTAGGAGGCCATGAACGTTATAATTAACCATCAGTTTTGCGTCAGATTCGAAAATCTAGACTCACTGGAGAACGACCATAAGGTGCCGGGGACAGCAATAGACCCTTGGAGACAAGTCGGCTGGAGGACGATGTATTGAATCTCGACGCAATTTGAGTGTTCCATCGTCATTAGGAGGCCCTGAACGTTACCATTAACTATCAGTTATGTGTCGGAATCGAAAATGTAGACTCACAGGAGAACGACCTTATGGTGCCCGAGGCAGCAATAGACACTTGGAGACAAGTCGGCTGGAGGACGATGTATTGAATCTCGATGCAATTTGAGTATTCTATCGTCATTTGGAGGCGCTGATTGTCACAATTGTTACAGTTATGCGTCGGATCCGAAAATGTAGACTCATAGGAGAACGACCATAAGGTGCCCGAGGCAGCAATAGACCCTTGGAGACAAGTCGGCTGGAGGACGATGTATTGAATCTCGACGCAATTTGAGTGTTCCATCGTCATTAGGAGGCCATGAACGTTACAATTATCACCACGTTTTGGGTCGGATTCGAAAATCTAGACTCACTGGAGAACGACCATAAGGTGCCCGAGGCAGCAATAGTCCTTTGGAGACAAGTCGGCTGGAGGACGATGTATTGTATCTCGACGCAATTTGAGTGTTCCATCGTCATTAGGAGGCCATGAACGTTACAATTAACCAACAGGTTTGAGTCGGATTCGAAAATCTAGACTCACTGGAGAACGACGATAAGGTGCCCGAGACAGCAATATCCCCTTGGAGACAATTCGGCAGGAGGACGACGTATTGAATCTCGACGCAATTTGAGTGTTCTATCGTCTTTAGGAGGCGCTGATTGTCACAATTGTTACAGTTATGCGTCGGATCCGAAAACCTAGACTCACTGAAGTACGACCATAAGGTGGCGGAGACAGCAATAGACCCTTGGAGACAAGTAGGCTGGAGGACGACGTATAGAATCTCGACGCAATTTGAGTCTTCTATCGTCGTTAGGAGGCGCTGAACATTACAATTAACTTTCAGTTATGCGTCGGATACGAAATTTTAGACTCATAGGAGAACGACCATAAGGTGCCCGAGGCAGCAATAGACCCTTGGAGACAAGTCGGCTGGAGGAAGATGTATTGAATCTCGACGCAATTTGAGTGTTCCATCGTCATTAGGAGGCCCGAACGTTACAATTAACTATCAGTTATGTGTCGGAATCGAAAATGTAGACTCACAGGAGAACGACCATGAGGTGTCCGAGACAGGATTGGACCCTTGGAGACAAGTCGGCTGAAGGACGATGTACAGAAACTCGACGCAATTTCAGTGTCCCATCGTCATTAGGAGGCCCTGAGCGTTGCAACTAACTATCAGTTATGTGTCGGATCCGAAAATCTAGACTCACAGGAGAACGACCATTAGGTGCTCGACGCAGCAATAGACACTTGGAGACAAGTCGGCTGGAGGACTATGTATTGAATCTCGTCGCAATTTGAGGGTTCCTTCGTCATTAGAAGGCCCTGAACGTTACAATTAACTATCATTTCTGCGACGGATTCGAAAACCTAGACTCACAGGAGACAGACCATATTGTGCCCGATGCAGCAATTTCCCCTTGGAGACAAGTCGGCTGAAGGACGATGTATTGAAACTCGACGCAATTTCAGTGTTCCATCGTCATTAGGAATCCCTGAACGTTACAACTAACTATCGGTTATGCGTCGGATTCGAAAATCTACACTCACAGGAGACGGACCACATGGTGCCCGAGGCAGCAATATCCCGTTGGACACAAGTAGGCGGGAGGACGATGTAGTGAATCTCGACGCAATTTGAGTGTTCCGTCGTCATTAAGAGGCCCTAAACGTTACAATTAACTATCAGTTTCCCGTATGATTCAAAAATCTAGACTCTCTGGCGAAGGACCGTATGGTGCCCGAGGCAGCAATATCCCTTTGGAGAGAAGTCGGCTAGTGGACGATGTATTGAATCTCGACGCAATTTGAGTGTTCCATCGTCATTAGGAGGCCATGGACGTTACAATTAACCATCAGTATTGCGTCGGATTCGAAAATTTAGACTCACAGGTGGCGTACCATAAGATGCCCGAGGCAGCAATATCCCGTTGGACACAAATCGGCGGGAGGACGATGTATTGAATCTCGACGCAATTTGAGAGTTCCATCGTCATTAGGACGCACGAAAGTTACAATTAACTATCAGTTTCGCGTCGGATTCAAAGATTTAGACTCCCAGGTGACGGACCATATGGTGCCCGAGGCAGCAATATCCCCTAGGAGACAAGTCGACTGGAGAGCGACGTATTGAATCTCGACGCAATTTGAGTGTTCTATCGTCATTAGGAGGCGCTAAACGTTACAATTAACTATCAGTTATGCGTCGCATCCGAAAGTCTAGACTCATAGGAGAACGAGCATAAGGTCCCCGAGGCTGCGATAGACCCATGGCGACAAGTCGGCTGGATTACGATGGATTGAATCTCGATGCAATTTGAGTGTTCCATCGTCATTAGGAAGCTCTGAATGTTACAATTGGCAATCCGTTTTGCGTCGGATTCGAATATCTGGACTCACAGCAGAACGACCATAAGGTGCCCGAGGCAGCAATAGACCCTTGGAGACAGGTCGCCTGGAGGACGATGTATTGAATCTCGACGCAATTTGAGTGTTCCATCATCATTAGGAGGCTCTGAACGTTACAATTAACTATCGTTTTTGTGTCGGATTCAACAATATAGACTCACAGAGGACGGACCACATGGTGCCCGAGGCAGCGATATCCCGTTGGAGACAAGTCGTCTGGAAGACGATGTATTGAATCTCGATGCAATTTGAGTGTTTCATCGTCTTAGGTGGCTCTGAACGTTACAATGGCAGTCCGTTTTGCGTCGTATTCCAATATCTGGACTCACAGGAGAACGACCATAAGGTGAGTGAGGTAGCAATACACACATGGAGACAAGTCGGCTGGAGGACGATGTATTGAACCGCGACGCAATTTGAGTGTTCCATCGTCATTAGGAGGCCCTGAACGTTACAATTAACTATCAGTTTTGCGTCGGATTCGATAATCTAGTCTCACTGGACACTGACCATAAGGTGCCCGAGGCAGCAATAGACCCTTGGAGACAAGTAGGCTGGAGGACGACGTATTGAATCTCGACGCAAATTGAGTGTTCCATCGTCATCAGGAGGCCCTTAACGTTACAATTAACAATCATTTTTGCGTCGGATTCGAAATTCTAGACTCACTGGAGACGGACTAAATGGTGCCCGAGGTAGCAGTATCCCCTTGGAGACAAGTCGGCTGGAGGACGATGTATTAAATCTCGACACAATTTGAGTGTTCCTTCGTCATTAGGAGGCCCTGAAAGTTACAATTAAATATCATTTTTGCGGCGGATTCGAAAGTCTAGACTCACAGGGGACGGACCACATGGTGTCCCGTTGGACACAAGTCGGCGGGAGGACGGTGAATTGAATCACGGCGCAATTTGAGTGTTCCGTCGTCATTAAGAGGCCCTAAACGTTACAATTAACTACAAGTTTTGCGTCGGATTCGAAAATCTAGACTCACAGGGGTCGGAGGATAAGGTGCCCGAGACAGCAATTCCCTTTGGAGACAAGTCGGCTGGAGGATGATGTATTGAATCTCGACGCAATTTGAGTGTTCCATCGAGATTAGGAGGTCCTGAACGTTACAATTAACTATCAGTTTTGCGTCGGATTCAAAATTCTAGAGTCACAGGAGAAGGACTATATGGTGCCCGAGGCTGCAATATCCCCTTGGAGACAAGTCGGCTGGAGGACGATGTATTGAATCTCGACGCAATTTGAGTGTTCCATCAACATTAGGAGGCTCTGAACGTTACAATTAGCAGTCCGTTTTGCGTCGGATTCGAATATCTGGACTCACAGGACCGAGGTAGCAGTAGACCCATGGAGACAAGTCGGCTGGAGGACGATGTATTGAATCTCGACGCAATTTGAGTGTTCCATCGTCATCTGGATGACCTGAACGTTACAATTGACTATCAGTTTTGCGTCGGATTCGAAATTCTAGACTAACAGGTGTCGGACCATAGGGTGATCGATGCAGCATTAGATCCTTGGAGATAAGTAGGCTGGAGGACGATGTATTGAATTTCGACGCAATTTGAGTGTTCCATCGTCATTAGGACGCTCGTACTTTACAATTATCTATCAGTTTCGCGTCGGATTCGAAAATCTAGACTCACAGGAGACCGACCATATGGTGCCCGACGCAGCAATATTCCCTTGGAGACCAGTCGGTTGGAGGGCTACGTAAGGAATCTCAACGCAATTTGAGTGTTCCATCGTCATTAGGTGCCCATGAACGTTACAATTAACTATCTGTTTCGCGTCGGATTCAAAAATCTAGACTCACAGGAGAAGGACCGTATGGTGCCCGAGGCAGCAATATCCCCTTGGAGAGAAGTCGGCTAGAGGACGATGTATTGAATCTCGACGCAATTTGAGTATTCCATCGTCATTAGGAGGCCGTAAACGTTACAATTAACTATCAGTTTTGCGTCGGATTGGAAATTCTAGAGTCACAGGAGTCGGACCATAGGGTGACCGAGGCAGCAATAGACCCTTGAAGACAAGTAGGCTGGAGGACGATGTATTGAATCTCGACGCAATTTGAGAGTTCCATCGTCATTAGGACGCCCGAAAGTTACAATTAACTATCAGTTTCGCGTCGGATTCAAAAATCTAGACTCACAGGTAACGGACCATATTTTGCCCGAGGAAGCAATATCCCCTTGGAGTCAAGTCGGCTGGAGGGCGACGTATTGAATCTCGACGCAATATGAGTGCTCCATCGTCATTAGGAGGCCCTGAAAGTTACAATTAACTACCATTTGTGCGTCGGATTCGAAAACCTAGACTTACAGGAGACGGACCAAATGGTGCCCGAGGCTGCAATATCCCGTAGGACACAAGTCGGCGGGAGGACGATGAATTGAATCTCGACGCAATTTGAGTGTTCCGTCGTCATTAAGAGGCCCTAAACGTTACAATTAACTACAAGTTTTGCGTCGGATTCGAAAGTCTGGACTCACAGGGGTCGGAGGATAAGGTGCCCGAGACAGCAATTCCCTTTGGAGGCAAGTCGGCTGGAGGACGATGTATTGAATCTCGATGCAATTTGAGTGTTCCATCGAGATTAGGAGGTCCTGATCGTCACAATTAACTATCAGTTTTGCGTCGGATTCAAAATTCTAGACCCACAGGGAAAGGACTATATGGTGCCTGAGGCTGCAATATCCCCTTGGAGACAAGTCGTCTGGAGCACGATGTATTGAATCTCGACGCAATTTGAGTGTTCCATCATCATTAGGAGGCTCTGAACGTTACTATTAGCAGTCCGTTTTGCGTCGGATTCGAATATCTGGACTCACAGGAGAACGACCATAAGGCGACCGAGGTAGCAGTAGACCCATGGAGACAAGCCGGCTGGAGGACGATGTATTGAATCTCGACGCAATTTGAGTGTTCCATCGTCATCTGGATGACCTGAACGTTACAATTAACTATCAGTTTTGCGTCGGATTCGAAATTCTAGACTCACAGGAGTCGGACCATAGGGTGATCGATGCAGCATTAGATCCTTGGAGATAAGTAGGCTGGAGGACGATGTATTGAATCTCGACGCAATTTGAGTGTTCCATCGTCATTAGGACGCTCGTACGTTACAATTAACTATCGGTTTCGCGTCGGATTCGAAAATCTAGACTCACAGGAGACGGACCATATGGTGCCCGAGGCAGCAATATCCCCTTGGAGAGAAGTCGGCTAGAGGACGATGTATTGAATCTCGACGCAATTTGAGTATTCCATCGTCATTAGGAGGCCGTAAACGTTACAATTAACTATCAGTTTTGCGTCGGATTGGAAATTCTAGAGTCACAGGAGTCGGACCATAGGGTGACCGAGGCAGCAATAGACCCTTGAAGACAAGTAGGCTGGAGGACGATGTATTGAATCTCGACGCAATTTGAGAGTTCCATCGTCATTAGGACGCCCGAAAGTTACAATTAACTATCAGTTTCGCGTCGGATTCAAAAATGTAGACTCACAGGTAACGTACCATATTTTGGCGGAGGAAGCAAAATCCCCTTGGAGTCAAGTCGGCTGGAGGGCGACGTATTGAATCTCGACGCAATTTCAGTGTTCCAACGTCATTAGGAGGCCCTGATAGTTACAATTAACTACCATTTGTGCGTCGGATTCGAAAACCTAGACTTACAGGAGACGGACCACATGGTGCCCGAGGCAGCAATATCCCGTTGGACACAAGTCGGCGGGAGGACGATGAATTGAATCTCGACGCAATTTGAGTGTTCCGTCGTCATTAAGAGGCCCTAAACGTTACAATTAACTACAAGTTTTGCGTTCGATTCGAAAAATCTGGACTCACAGGGGTCGGAGGATAAGGTGCCCGAGACAGCAATTCCCTTTGGAGGCAAGTCGGCTGGAGGACGATGTATTGAATCTCGACGCAATTTGAGTGTTCCATCGAGATTAGGAGGTCCTGAACGTCACAATTAACTATCAGTTTTGCGTCGGATTCAAAATTCTAGACTCACAGGAAAAGGACTATATGATGCCCGAGGCTGAAACATCCCCTTAGAGACAAGTCGGCTGCAGGACGATGTATTGAATCTCGACACAATTTGAGTGTTCCAAAGTCATCAGGAGGCAATGAACGTTACAATTAACTATCAGCTTCGCGTCGGATTCGACAATCTAGACTCACAGGAGACGAACCATATGGTGCCCAAGGCAGCAATATCCCCTTGGAGACAAGGCGGCTGGAGGACGACGTATTGAATCTCGATGCAATTTGAGTGTTCTATAGTCATTAGGAGGCCCTGAACGTTATAATTAAGTATCATTTTGCGGCGGATTCGAAAATCTAGACTCACAGGAGACGGACCACATGGTGCCCGAGGCGGCAATATCCCGTTGGACACAAGTCGGCGGGAGGACGAAGAATTGAATCACGGCGCAATTTGAGTGTTCCGTCGTCATTAGGAGGCCCCAAACGTTACAATTACCTACAAGTTCTGCGTCGGATTCGAAAATCTAGACTCACAGGGGTCGGAGGATAAGGTGCCCGAGTCAGCAATTCCCTTTGGAGACAAGTCGGCTGGGGGACGATGTATTGAATCTCGACGCAATTTGAGTGTTCCATCATCATTAGGAGGCTCTGAACGTTACAATTAGCAGTCCGTTTTGCGTCGGATTCGAATATCTGGACTCACAGGAGAACGACCATAAGGCGACCGAGGTAGCAGTACACCCATGGAGTCAAGTCGGCTGGAGGACGATGTATTGAATCTCGACGCAATTTGAGTGTTCCATCGTCATCAGGATGCCCTGAACGTTACAGTTAACTATCAGTTTTGCGTCGGGTTCGAAATTCTAGACTCACAGGAGTCGGACCATAGGGTGATAGATGCAGCATTAGATCCTTGGAGACAAGTAGGCTGAAGGACGATGTATTGAATCTCGACGCAATTTGAGTGTTCCATCGTCATTAGGACGCTCGAACGTTACAATTAACTATCAGTTTCGCGTCGGATTCGACAAACTAGACTCACAGGAGACGAACCATTTGGTGCCCGAGGCAGCAATATCCCCTTGGAGACAAGGCGGCTGGAGGACGACGTATTGAATCTCGACGCAATTTGAGTGTTCTATAGTCATTAGGAGGCGCTGAACGTTACCATTAAGAATCATTTTTGCGTCGGATTCGAAAATCTAGACTCACAGGAGACGGACCATATGGTGCGCGAAGCAGCAATAACCCCATGGAGACAAGGCGGCTGGAGGACGACGTATTGAATCTCGACGCAATTTGAGTGTTCCATCGTCATTAGGAGCCCATGAACGTTACAATTAACTATCAGTTTCGCGTCATATTCAAAAATCTAGACTCAGAGGAGAAGGAATGTATGGTGCCCGAGGCAGCAATATCCCCTTGGAGAGAAGTCGGCTAGAGGACGATGTATTGAATCTCGACGCAATTTGAGTGTTCCATCGTCATCAGGATGCCCTGAAAGTTACAATTAACTATCAGTTTTGCGTCGGATTCGAAATTCTAGACTCACAGGAGTCGGACCATAGGGTGATCGATGCAGCATTAGATCCTTGGAGACAAGTAGGCTGGAGGACGATGTACTGAATCTCGACGCAATTTGAGTGTTCCATCGTCATTAGGACGCTCGAACGTTGCAATTAACTATGAGTTTCGCGTCGGATTCGAAAATCTAGACTCACAGGAGACGGACCATATGGTGCCCGAGGCAGCAATATCCCCTTGGAGACAAGTCGGCTGGAGGGCGACGTATTGAATCTCGACGCAATTTGAGTGTTCTATCCTCATTAGGAGGCGTTGAACGTTACAATTAACTATCAGTTATGCGTCGGCTCCGAAAATCTAGACTCATAGGAGAACGACCATAAGGTGCCCGAGGCAGCAATAGACCCTTGGAGATAAGTCGGCTGGAGGACGATGTATTGACTCTCGACGCAATTTGAGTGTTCCATCATCATTTGGAGGCTCTGAACGTTACAATTAACTGTCAGATTTCCGTCGGATTCGAAAATCTAGACTCCCAGGAGAACGACAATTAGGTGCCACAGGCTGCAATAGACCCTTGGAGACAAATCGGCTAGTGGACGATGTATTGAATCGCCACGCAATTTGAGTGTTCCATCGTCATTAGGAGGCCCTGACCGTTACAATTACAATCAGTTTTGCGTCGGATTCGAAAATCTAGACTCACAGGAGAAGGACTATATGGTGCCCGAGGCAGCAATATCCCATGGGAGACAAGTCAGCTTGAGGTCGTTGTATTGAATCTCGACGCACTTTGAGTGTTCCATCATCATTAGGAATCTCTGAACGTTACAATTAGCAGTCCCTTTTGCGTCGGACTCGAATATCTGGACTCACAGGAGAACGACCATAAGGTGACCGACGTAGCAGTAGGCCCATGGAGACAAGTCGGCTGGAGGATGATATATTGAATCTCGACGCAATTTGAGTGTTCCATCGTCATTAGGACGCTCGAACGATACAATTAACTATCAGTTTCGCGTCGGATTCAAAAATCTAGACTCACAGGAGAAGGACCGTATGGTGCCCGAGGCAGCAATATCCCCTTGGAGAGAAGTCGGCTAGAGGACGATGTATTGAATCTCGACGCAATTTGAGTATTCCATCGTCATTAGGAGGCCGTAAACGTTACAATTAACTATCAGTTTTGCGTCGGATTGGAAATTCTAGAGTCACAGGAGTCGGACCATAGGGTGACCGAGGCAGCAATAGACCCTTGAAGACAAGTAGGCTGGAGGACGATGTATTGAATCTCGACGCAATTTGAGAGTTCCATCGTCATTAGGACGCCCGAAAGTTACAATTAACTATCAGTTTCGCGTCGGATTCAAAAATCTAGACTCACAGGTAACGGACCATATTTTGCCCGAGGAAGCAATATCCCCTTGGAGTCAAGTCGGCTGGAGGGCGACGTATTGAATCTCGACGCAATATGAGTCCTCCATCGTCATTAGGAGGCCCTGAAAGTTACAATTAACTACCATTTGTGCGTCGGATTCGAAAACCTAGACTTACAGGAGACGGACCAAATGGTGCCCGAGGCTGCAATATCCCGTAGGACACAAGTCGGCGGGAGGACGATGAATTGAATCTCGACGCAATTTGAGTGTTCCGTCGTCATTAAGAGGCCCTAAACGTTACAATTAACTACAAGTTTTGCGTCGGATTCGAAAGTCTGGACTCACAGGGGTCGGAGGATAAGGTGCCCGAGACAGCAATTCCCTTTGGAGGCAAGTCGGCTGGAGGACGATGTATTGAATCTCGACGCAATTTGAGTGTTCCATCGAGATTAGGAGGTCCTGAACGTCACAATTAACTATCAGTTTTGCGTCGGATTCAAAATTCTAGACCCACAGGGAAAGGACTATATGGTGCCTGAGGCTGCAATATCCCCTTGGAGACAAGTCGTCTGGAGCACGATGTATTGAATCTCGACGCAATTTGAGTGTTCCATCATCATTAGGAGGCTCTGAACGTTACTATTAGCAGTCCGTTTTGCGTCGGATTCGAATATCTGGACTCACAGGAGAACGACCATAAGGCGACCGAGGTAGCAGTAGACCCATGGAGACAAGCCGGCTGGAGGACGATGTATTGAATCTCGACGCAATTTAGAGTGTTCCATCGTCATCTGGATGACCTGAACGTTACAATTAACTATCAGTTTTGCGTCGGATTCGAAATTCTAGACTCACAGGAGTCGGACCATAGGGTGATCGATGCAGCATTAGATCCTTGGAGATAAGTAGGCTGGAGGACGATGTATTGAATCTCGACGCAATTTGAGTGTTCCATCGTCATTAGGACGCTCGTACGTTACAATTAACTATCGGTTTCGCGTCGGATTCGAAAATCTAGACTCACAGGAGACGGACCATATGGTGCCCGACGCAGCAATATCCCCTTGGAGACCAGTCGGCTGGAGGGCTACGTAAAGAATCTCAACGCAATTTGAGTGTTCCATCGTCATTAAGAGCCCATGAACGTTACAATTAACTATCAGTTTCGCGTCAGATTTAAAAATCTAGACTCACAGGAGAAGGACCGTATGGTGCCCGAGGCAGCAATATCCCCTTGGAGAGAAGTCGGCTAGAGGACGATGTATTGAATCTCGACGCAATTTGAGTATTCCATCGTCATTAGGAGGCCGTAAACGTTACAATTAACTATCAGTTTTGCGTCGGATTGGAAATTCTAGAGTCACAGGAGTCGGACCATAGGGTGACCGAGGCAGCAATAGACCCTTGAAGACAAGTAGGCTGGAGGACGATGTATTGGATCTCGACGCAATTTGAGAGTTCCATCGTCATTAGGACGCCCGAAAGTTACAATTAACTATCAGTTTCGCGTCGGATTCAAAAATGTAGACTCACAGGTAACGTACCATATTTTGGCGGAGGAAGCAAAATCCCCTTGGAGTCAAGTCGCCTGGAGGGCGACGTATTGAATCTCGACGCAATTTGAGTGTTCCAACGTCATTAGGAGGCCCTGATAGTTACAATTAACTACCATTTGTGCGTCGGATTCGAAAACCTAGACTTAAAGGAGACGGACCACATGGTGCCCGAGGCAGCAATATCCCGTTGGACACAAGTCGGCGGGAGGACGATGAATTGAATCTCGACGCAATTTGAGTGTTCCGTCGTCATTAAGAGGCCCTAAACGTTACAATTAACTACAAGTTTTGCGTCGGATTCGAAAAATCTGGACTCACAGGGGTCGGAGGATAAGGTGCCCGAGACAGCAATTCCCTTTGGAGGCAAGTCGGCTGGAGGACGATGTATTGAATCTCGACGCAATTTGAGTGTTCCATCGAGATTAGGAGGTCCTGAACGTCACAATTAACTATCAGTTTTGCGTCGGATTCAAAATTCTAGACTCACAGGAAAAGGACTATATGATGCCCGAGGCTGATACATCCCCTTAGAGACAAGTCGGCTGCAGGACGATGTATTGAATCTCGACACAATTTGAGTGTTCCAACGTCATCAGGAGGCAATGAACGTTACAATTAACTATCAGTTTCGCGTCGGATTCGACAATCTAGACTCACAGGAGACGAACCATATGGTGCCCAAGGCAGCAATATCCCCTTGGAGACAAGGCGGCTGGAGGACGACGTATTGAATCTCGACGCAATTTGAGTGTTCTATAGTCATTAGGAGGCCCTGAACGTTATAATTAAGTATCATTTTTGCGGCGGATTCGAAAATCTAGACTCACAGGAGACGGACCACATGGTGCCCGAGGCAGCAATATCCCGTTGGACACAAGTCGGCGGGAGGACGAAGAATTGAATCACGGCGCAATTTGAGTGTTCCGTCGTCATTAGGAGGCCCCAAACGTTACAATTACCTACAAGTTCTGCGTCGGATTCGAAAATCTAGACTCACAGGGGTCGGAGGATAAGGTGCCCGAGTCAGCAATTCCCTTTGGAGACAAGTCGGCTGGGGGACGATGTATTGAATCTCGACGCAATTTGAGTGTTCCATCATCATTAGGAGGCTCTGAACGTTACAATTAGCAGTCCGTTTTGCGTCGGATTCGAATATCTGGACTCACAGGAGAACGACCATAAGGCGACCGAGGTAGCAGTACACCCATGGAGTCAAGTCGGCTGGAGGACGATGTATTGAATCTCGACGCAATTTGAGTGTTCCATCGTCATCAGGATGCCCTGGACGTTACAGTTAACTATCAGTTTTGCGTCGGGTTCGAAATTCTAGACTCACAGGAGTCGGACCATAGGGTGATAGATGCAGCATTAGATCCTTGGAGACAAGTAGGCTGAAGGACGATGTATTGAATCTCGACGCAATTTGAGTGTTCCATCGTCATTAGGACGCTCGAACGTTACAATTAACTATCAGTTTCGCGTCGGATTCGACAATCTAGACTCACAGGAGACGAACCATTTGGTGCCCGAGGCAGCAATATCCCCTTGCAGACAAGGCGGCTGGAGGACGACGTATTGAATCTCGACGCAATTTGAGTGTTCTATAGTCATTAGGAGGCGCTGAACGTTACCATTAAGAATCATTTTTGCGTCGGATTCGAAAATCTAGGCTCACAGGAGACGGACCATATGGTGCGCGAAGCAGCAATAACCCCTTGGAGACAAGGCGGCTGGAGGACGACGTATTGAATCTCGACGCAATTTGAGTGTTCCATCGTCATTAGGAGCCCATGAACGTTACAATTAACTATCAGTTTCGCGTCATATTCAAAAATCTAGACTCAGAGGAGAAGGAATGTATGGTGCCCGAGGCAGCAATATCCCCTTGGAGAGAAGTCGGCTAGAGGACGATGTATTGAATCTCGACGCAATTTGAGTGTTCCATCGTCATCAGGATGCCCTGAAAGTTACAATTAACTATCAGTTTTGCGTCGGATTCGAAATTCTAGACTCACAGGAGTCGGACCATAGGGTGATCGATGCAGCATTAGATCCTTGGAGACAAGTAGGCTGGAGGACGATGTATTGAATCTCGACGCAATTTGAGTGTTCCATCGTCATTAGGACGCTCGAACGTTACAATTAACTATGAGTTTCGCGTCGGATTCGAAAATCTAGACTCACAGGAGACGGACCATATGGTGCCCGAGGCAGCAATATCCCCTTGGAGACAAGTCGGCTGGAGGGCGACGTATTGAATCTCGACGCAATTTGAGTGTTCTATCCTCATTAGGAGGCGTTGAACGTTACAATTAACTATCAGTTATGCGTCGGCTCCGAAAATCTAGACTCATAGGAGAACGACCATAAGGTGCCCGAGGCAGCAATAGACCCTTGGAGATAAGTCGGCTGGAGGACGATGTATTGACTCTCGACGCAATTTGAGTGTTCCATCATCATTTGGAGGCTCTGAACGTTACAATTAACTGTCAGATTTCCGTCGGATTCGAAAATCTAGACTCCCAGGAGAACGACAATTAGGTGCCACAGGCTGCAATAGACCCTTGGAGACAAATCGGCTGGTGGACGATGTATTGAATCGCCACGCAATTTGAGTGTTCCATCGTCATTAGGAGGCCCTGACCGTTACAATTACAATCAGTTTTGCGTCGGATTCGAAAATCTAGACTCACAGGAGAAGGACTATATGGTGCCCGAGGCAGCAATATCCCATGGGAGACAAGTCAGCTTGAGGTCGTTGTATTGAATCTCGACGCACTTTGAGTGTTCCATCATCATTAGGAATCTCTGAACGTTACAATTAGCAGTCCCTTTTGCGTCGGACTCGAATATCTGGACTCACAGGAGAACGACCATAAGGTGACCGACGTAGCAGTAGGCCCATGGAGACAAGTCGGCTGGAGGATGATATATTGAATCTCGACGCAATTTGAGTGTTCCATCATCATTAGGACGCTCGAACGATACAATTAACTATCAGTTTCGCGTCGGATTCGAAAATCTAGACTCACAGGAGACGGACCATATGGTGCCCGAGGCAGCAATATCCCCTTGGAGACAAGTCGGCTGGAGGGCGACGTTTTGAATCTCGACGCAATTTGAGTGTTCTATCCTCATTAGGAGGCGTTGAACGTTACAATTAACTATCAGTTATGCGTCGGCTCCGAAAATCTAGACTCATAGGAGATCGACCATAAGGTGCCCGAGGCAGCAATAGACCCTTGGAGACAAGTCGGCTGGATGACGATGTATTGAATCTCGACGCAATTTGAGTGTTCTATCGTCATTAGGAGGCGCTGAACGTTACAATGAACTATCAGTTATGCGTCGGATTCGAAAATCTAGACTCACAGGAGAACGACCATAAGGTGCCCGAGGCAGCAATAGACCCTTTGGGACAAGTCGGCTGGTGGATGACTTATAGAATCTCGTCGCAATTTGGGTGCTCCTTCGTCATTAGGAGGCCCTGAACGTTACAATGAACTATCATTTTTGTGTCGGATTCGAAATTATAGACTCACAGGTGACAGACCACATGGGGCCCGAGGCAGTGATATCCCGTTGGAGACAAGTCGGCTGGAGGACGATGTATTGAATCTCGACGCAACTTGAGTGTTCCATCGTCATTAGGACGCACGAACGTTACAATTAACAAACAGTTTCGCGTCGGATTCGAAAATCTAGACTCACAGGAGGCGGACCATATGGTGTTCGAGGCAGCTATATCCCCTTGGAGACAAGTCGGCTGGAGGACGACGAGTTGAATCTCGACGCAATTTGAGTGTTCCATCGTCATTAGGAGGCCCATGAACGTTACAATTAACTATCAGTTTTGCGTCGGATTCAAAAATCTAGACCCTCAGGAGAACGACCACAAAATGCCCGAGGCAGCAATAGACCCTTGGAGACAAATCGGCTGAAGTACGATGTATTGAAACTCGACGCAATATGAGTAATCCATCGTCATTAGGAGGCGCTGAATGTTACAATTAACTATCAGTTTCGCGTCGGATTGGAAAATCTAGACTAACAGGAGAAGGACCATATGGTGCCCGAGGCAGCAATATCACCTTGGAGACAAGTCGGCTGGAGGACGATGTATTGAATCTCGAGCAATTTGAGTGTTCTATTGTCATTAGGAGGCGCTGAACCTTACAATTAACTATCAGTTATGCGTCGGATCCGAAAATCTAGACTCACAGGAGAACGACAACAAGGTGCCCGAGGCAGCAATATCCGCTTGAAGACAATTCGGCTGGAGGACGACGTATTGAATCTCAACGCAATTTGAGTGTTCCCTCGTCATTAGGAGGCCCTGAACGTTACAATTAACTATCATTTTTGCTTCGGATTCGAAAATCTAGACTCACAGGAGACGGACCACATGGTGCCCGAGGCAGCGATATCCCGTTGGAGACAAGTCGGCTGGAGGCCGATGTATTGAATCTCGATGCAATTTGAGTGTTCCATCGTCATTTGGAGACTCTGAACGTTACAATTGGCGGTCCGTTTTGCGACGGATTCGAATATCTGGACTCACAGGAGAACGACCATAAGGTGCCCAAGGCAGCAATAGACCCTTGGAGACAAGTCGCCTGGAGGACGATGTATTGAATCTCGACGCAATTTGAGTGTTCCATCGTCATCAGGAGGCCCTGAACGTTACAATTACCTATCAGTTTTGCGTCGGATTCGAAATTCTAGACTCACAGGAGTCGGACCATAGGGTTACCGAGGCAGCAGTTGACCCCTGGAGACATGTAGGCTGGAGGACGATGTATTGAATCTCGACGCAATTTGAGTGTTCCATCGTCATTAGGACGCCCGAAAATTAGAATTAACTATCGGTTGCGCGTCGGATTCCAAAATCTGGACCCACAGGAGACGGACCATATGGTGCCCGAGGCAGCAATATCCCCTTGGAGACAAGACGGCTGGAGGACGACGTAATGAATCTCGACGCAATTTGAGTGTTCCATCGTCATTAGTTTTGCGTCGGATTCGAAAATCTAGACTCACAGAAGAACGACGATAAGGTGCCCGAGGGAGCAATAACCCTTGGAATCAAGTCGGCTGGACGAAGATGTATTGAATCTCGACGCAATTTGAGTGTTCCATCGTCATTAGGGGGCCATGAACGCTACAATTAACAATCAGTATAGCGTCGGATTCGAGAATCTAGACTCACAGGAGTCGGAGCATAAGGTGCCCGAACCAGCAATATCCCTTTGGTGACAAGTCTGCTGGAGGACGATGTATTGAATCTCGACTCAATTTGAGTGTTCCATAGTGATTAGGAGGTCCTGAACGTTACAATTAACAATCAGTTTTGCGTCGGTTTCGGAATTCTAGACTCACATAAGTCGGACCATAGGGTGATCGATGCGGCATTAGATCCTTGGAGATAAGTAGGCTGGAGGACGATGTATTGAATCTCGACGCAATTTGAGTGTTCCATCGTCATTAGGACGCTCGTACGTTACAATTAACTATCGGTTTCGCGTCGGATTCGAAAATCTAGACTCACAGGAGACGGACCATATGGTGCCCGACGCAGCAATATCCCCTTGGAGACCAGTCGGCTGGAGGGCTACGTAAGGAATCTCAACGCAATTTGAGTGTTCCATCGTCATTAGGAGCCCATGAACATTACAATTAACTATCAGTTTCGCGTCGGATTCAAAAATCTAGACTCACAGGAGAAGGACCGTATGGTGCCCGAGGCAGCAATATCCCCTTGGAGAGAAGTCGGCTAGAGGACGATGTATTGAATCTCACGCAATTTGAGTATTCCATCGTCATTAGGAGGCCGTAAACGTTACAATTAACTATCAGTTTTGCGTCGGAGTGGAAATTCTAGAGTCACAGGAGTCGGACCATAGGGTGACCGAGGCAGCAATAGACCCTTGAAGACAAGTAGGCTGGAGGACGATATATTGAATCTCGACGCAATTTGAGAGTTCCATCGTCATTAGGACGCCCGAAAGTTACAATTAACTATCAGTTTCGCGTCGGATTCAAAAATCTAGACTCACAGGTAACGGACCATATTTTGCCCGAGGAAGCAATATCCCCTTGGAGTCAAGTCGGCTGGAGGGCGACGTATTGAATCTCGACGCAATTTGAGTGTTCCATCGTCATTAGGAGGCCCTGAAAGTTACAATTAACTACCATTTGTGCGTCGGATTCGAAAACCTAGACTTACAGGAGACGGACCACATGGTGCCCGAGGCAGCAATATCCCGTTGGACACAAGTCGGCGGGAGGACGATGAATTGAATCTCGACGCAATTTGAGTTTTCCGTCGTCATTAAGAGGCCCTAAACGCTACAATTAACTACAAGTATTGCGTCGGATTCGAAAATCTGGACTCACAGGGGTCGGAGGATAAGTTGCCCGAGACAGCAATTCCCTTTGGAGGCAAGTCGGCTGGAGGACGATGTATTGAATCGCGCCGCAATTTGAGTGTTCCATCGTCATTAGGAGGCCCTGAACGTTACAATTAACTATCAGTTTTGCGTCGGATTCGATAATCTAGTCTCACTGGACAACGACCATAAGGTGCCCGAGGCAGCAATACACCCTTGGAGACAAGAAGGCTGGAGGACGATGTACTGAATCTCGACGCAAATTGAGTGTTCCATCGTCATCACGAGGCCCTTAACGTTACAATTAACTATCATTTTTGCGTCGGATTCGAAATACTAGACTCACTGGAGACGGTCTAAATAGTGCCCGATGTAGCAATATCCCCTTGGAGACAAGTCGGCTGGAGGACGATGTATTGAATCTCGACGCAATTTGAGAGTTCCATCGTCATTAGGACACCAGAAAGTTACAATTAGCTATCAGTTTCGCGTCGGATTCGAATATCTGGACTCACCGGAAAACGACCATAAGGTGAGTGAGGTAGCAGTAGACACATTGAGACAAGTCGGCTGGAGGACGATGTATTGAATCTCGACGCAATCTGAGTGTTCCAACGTCATCAGGAGGCAATGAACGTTACAATTAACTATCAGTTTTGCGTCAGATTCGAAATTCTAGAGTCACAGGAGTCGGACCATAGGGTGACCGAGGCAGACAAGTAGGCTGGAGGACGATGATTTTGATCTCGACGCAATTTGAGTGTTCCATCGTCATTAGGTCGCACGAACATTACAATTAACTATCAGTTTCGCGCCGGATTCGACAATCTAGACTCACAGGAGACGAACCATATGGTGCCCAAGGCAGCAATATCCCCTTGGAGACAAGGCGGCTGGAGGACGACGTATTGGATCTCGACGCAATTTGAGTGTTCTATAGTCATTAGGAGGCCCTGAACGTTATAATTAAGTATCATTTTTGCGGCGGATTCAAAAATCTAGACTCACAGGAGACGGACCACATGGTGCCCGAGGCAGCAATATCCTGTTGGACACCAGTCGGCGGGAGGACGAAGAAGTAAATCACGGCGCAATTTGAGTGTTCCGTCGTCATTAAGAGGCCCCAAACGTTACAATTAACTACAAGTTCTGCGTCGGATTCGAAAATCTAGACTCACAGCGGTCGGAGGATAAGGTGCCCGAGACAGCAATTCCCTTTGGAGACAAGTCGGCTGGAGGACGATGTATTGAATCTCGACGCAATTTGAGTGTTCCATCATCATTAGGAGGCTCTCAACGTTACAATTAGCAGTCCGTTTTGCGTCGGATTCGAATATCTGGACTCACAGGAGAACGACCATAAGGCGACCGAGGTAGCAGTAGACCCATGGAGTCAAGTCGGCTGGAGGACGATGTATTGAATCTCGACGCAATTTGAGTGTTCCATCGTCATCAGGATGCCCTGAACGTTACAATTAACTATCAGTTTTGCGTCGGGTTCGAAATTCTAGACTCACAGGACACGGACCATATGGTGCCCGACGCAGCAATATCCCCTTGGAGACCAGTCGGCTGGAGGGCGACGTAAGGAATCTCAACGCAATTTGAGTGTTCCATCGTCATTAGGAGCCCATGAACGTTACAATTAACTATCAGTTTCGCGTCGGATTCAAAAATCTAGACTCACAGAAGAAGGACCGTATGGTGCCCGAGGCAGCAATATCCCGTTGGACACCAGTCGGCGGGAGGACGAAGAAGTAAATCACGGCGCAATTTGAGTGTTCCGTCATCATTAAGAGGCCCTAAACGTTACAATTAACTACAAGTTTTGCGTCGGATTCGAAAATCTGGACTCACAGGGGTCGGAGGATAAGGTGCCCGAGACAGCAATTCCCTTTGGAGGCAAGTCGGCTGGAGGTCGATGTATTGAATCTCGACGCAATTTGAGTGTTCCATCGAGATTAGGAGGTCCTGAACGTCACAATTAACTATCAGTTTTGCGTCGGATTCAAAATTCTAGACTCACAGGAAAAGGACTATATGGTGCCCGAGGCTGCAATATCCCCTTGGAGACAAGTCGGCTGGAGGACGATGTATTGAATCTCGACGCAATTTGAGTGTTCCATCATCGTTAGGAGGCTCTGAACGTTACAATTAGCAGTCCGTTTTGCGTCGGATTCGAATATCTGGACTCACAGGAGAACGACCAAAAGGTGAGTGAGGTAGCAGTAGACACATGGAGACAAGTCGGCTGGAGGACGATGTATTGAATCGCGCCGCAATTTGAGTGTTCCATCGTCATTAGGAGGCCCTGAACGCTACAATTAACTATCAGTTTTGCGTCGGGTTCGATAATCTAGTCTCACTGGACAACGACCATAAGGTGCAAGAGGCTGCAATAGACCCTTGGAGACAAGTAGGCTGGAGGACGATGTATTGAATCTCGACGCAAATTGAGTGTTCCATCGTCATCAGGAGGCCCTTAACGTTACAATTAACTATCATTTTTGCGTCGGATTCGAAATTCTAGACTCACTGGAGACGGTCTAAATGGTGCCCGAGGTAGCAATATCCCCTTGGAGACAAGTCGGCTGGAGGACGATGGATTGAATCTCGACACAATTTGAGTGTTCCAACGTCATCAGGAGGCAATGAACGTTACAATTAACTATCAGTTTTACGTCGGATTCGAATTTCTAGAGTCACAGGAGTCGGACCATAGGGTGACCGAGGCAGACAAGTAGGCTGGAGGACAATGTTTTTGATCTCGACGCAATTTGAGTGTTCCATCGTCATTAGGTCGCACGAACGTTACAATTAACTATCAGTTTCGCGTCGGATTCGACAATCTAGACTCACAGGAGACGATACATATGGTGCCCGAGGCAGCAATATCCCCTTGGAGACAAGGCGGCTGGAGGACGACGTATTGAATCTCGAAGCAATTTGAATGCTCTATAGTCATTAGGAGGCGCTGAACGTTACAATTAAGAATCATTTTTGCGTCGGATTCGAGAATCTAGACTCACAGGAGACGGACCATATGGTGCCCGAAGCAGCAATATCCCCTTGGAGACCAGTCGGCTGGAGGGCGACGTAAGGAATCTCGACGCAATTTGAGTGTTCCATCGTCATTAGGAGCCCATGAACGTTACAATTAACTATCAGTTTCGCGTCATATTCAAAAATCTAGACTCACAGCAGAAGGACCGTATGGTGCCCGAGGCAGCAATATCCCCTTGGAGAGAAGTCGGTTAGAGGACGATGTATTGAATCTCGACGCAATTTGAGTATTCCATCGTCATTAGGAGGCCCTGAACGTTACAATTAACTATCAGTTTTGCGTCGGATTGGAAATTCTAGAGTCACAGGAGTCGGACCATAGGGTGACCGAGGCAGCAATAGACCCTTGGAGACAAGTCGGCTGGAGGACGATGTATTGAATCTCGACGCAATTTGAGTGTTCCAACGTCATCAGGAGGCAATGAACGATACAATTAACTATCAGTTTTGCGTCGGATTCGAAATTCTAGAGTCACAGGAATCGGACCATAGGGTGACCGAGGCAGACAAGTAGGCTGGAAGACGATGTATTGATCTCGACGCAATTTGAGTGTTCCATTGTCATTAGGTCGCACGAACGTTACAATTAACTATCAGTTTTGCGTCGGATTCGATAATCTAGTCTCACTGGACAACGACCATAAGGTGCCCGAGGCAGCAATAGACCCTTGGAGACAAGTAGGCTGGAGGACGATGTACTGAATCTCGACGCAAATTGAGTGTTCCATCGTCATCACGAGGCCCTTAACGTTACAATTAACTATCATTTTTGCGTCGGATTCGATATACTAGACTCACTGGAGACGGTCTAAATGGTGCCCGAGGTAGCAATATCCCCTTGGAGACAAGTCGGCTGGAGGACGATGTATTGAATCTCGACGCAATTTGAGAGTTCCATCGTCATTAGGACGCCCGAAAGTTACAATTAACTATCAGTTTCGCGTCGGATTCCAAAATCTAGACTCACAGGTAACGTACCATATTTTGCCCGAGGCAGCAATATCCCCTTGGAGTCAAGTCGGCTGGAGGGCGACGTATTGAATCTCGACGCAATTTGAGTGCTCCATCGTCATTAGGAGGCCCTGAAAGTTACAATTAACTACCATTTGTGCGTTGGATTCGAAAACCTAGACATACAGCAGGCGGACCAAATGGTGCCCGAGGCAGCAATATCCCGTTGGACACAAGTCGGCGGGAGGACGATGTATTGAATCTCGACGCAATTTGAGTGTTCCATCATCATTAGGAGGCTCTGAACGTTACAATTAGCAGTCCGTTTTGCGTCGGATTCGAATATCTGGACTCACAGGAGAACGACCAAAAGGTTAGTGAGGTAGCAGTAGACACATGGAGACAAGTCGGCTGGAGGACGATGTATTGAATCGCGACGCAATTTGAGTGTTCCATCGTCATTAGGAGGCCCTGAACGTTACAATTGACTATCAGTTTTGCGTCGGATTCGATAATCTAGTCTCACTGGACAACGACCATAAGGTGCCCGAGGCAGCAATAGACCCTTGGAGACAAGTAGGCTGGAGGACGATGTACTGAATCTCGACGCAAATTGAGTGTTCCAACGTCATCAGGAGGCAATGAACGATACAATTAACTATCAGTTTTGCGTCGGATTCGAAATTCTAGTGTCACAGGAGTCGGACCATAGGGTGACCGAGGCAGACAAGTAGGCTGGAGGACGATGATTTTGATCTCGACGCAATTTGAGTGTTCCATCGTCATTAGGTCGCACGAACGTTACAATTAACTATCAGTTTCGCGCCGGATTCGACAATCTAGACTCACAGGAGACGAACCATATGGTGCCCAAGGCAGCAATATCCCCTTGGAGACAAGGCGGCTGGAGGACGACGTATTGAATCTCGACGCAATTTGAGTGTTCTATAGTCATTAGGAGGCCCTGAACGTTATAATTAAGTATCATTTTTGCGGCGGATTCGAAAATCTAGACTCACAGGAGACGGACCACATGGTGCCCGAGGCAGCAATATCCCGTTGGACACAAGTCGGCGGGAGGACGAAGAAGTAAATCACGGCGCAATTTGAGTGTTCCGTCGTCATTAAGAGGCCCCAAATGTTACAATTAACTACAAGTTCTGCGTCGGATTCGAAAATCTAGACTCACAGCGGTCGGAGGATAAGGTGCCCGAGACAGCAATTCCCTTTGGAGACAAGTCGGCTGGAGGACGATGTATTGAATCTCGACGCAATTTGAGTGTTCCATCATCATTAGGAGGCTCTCAACGTTACAATTAGCAGTCCGTTTTGCGTCGGATTCGAATATCTGGACTCACAGGAGAACGACCATAAGGCGACCGAGGTAGCAGTAGACCCATGGAGTCAAGTCGGCTGGAGGACGATGTATTGAATCTCGACGCAATTTGAGTGTTCCATCGTCATCAGGATGCCCTGAACGTTACAATTAACTATCAGTTTTGCGTCGGATTCCAAAATCTAGACTCACAGGAGACGGACCATATGGTGCCCGACGCAGCAATATCCCCTTGGAGACCAATCGGCTGGAGGGCGACGTAAGGAATCTCAACGCAATTTGAGTGTTCCATCGTCATTAGGAGCCCATGAACGTTACAATTAACTATCAGTTTCGCGTCGGATTCAAAAATCTAGACTCACAGGAGAAGGACCGTATGGTGCCCGAGGCAGCAATATCCCCTTGGAGAGAAGTCGGCTAGAGGACGATGTATTGAATCTCGACGCAATTTGAGTATTCCATCGTCATTAGGAGCCCCTTAACGTTACAATTAACTATCAGTTTTGCGTCGGATTGGAAATTCTAGAGTCACAGGAGTCGCACCACAGGGTGACCGAGGCAGCAATAGACCCTTGAAGACAAGTCGGCTGGAGGACGATGTATTGAATCTCGACGCAAATTGAGAGTTCCATCGTCATTAGGACGCCCGAAAGTTACAATTAACTATCGGTTTCGCGTCGGATTCAAAAATCTAGACTCACAGGTAACGGACCATATGGTGCCCGAGGAAGCAATATCCCCTTGGAGTCAAGTCGGCTGGAGGGCGACGTATTGAATCTCGACGCAATTTGAATGTTCCATCGTCATTAGGAGGCCCTGAAAGTTACAATTAACTACCATTTGTGCGTCGGATTCGAAAACCTAGACTCACAGGAGACGGACCACATGGTGCCCGAGGCAGCTATATCCCGTTGGACACAAGTCGGCGGGAGGACGATGAATTGAATCTCGACGCAATTTGACTGTTCCGTCATCATTAAGAGGCCCTAAACGTTACAATTAACTACAAGTTTTGCGTCGGATTCGAAAATCTGGACTCACAGGGGTCGGAGGATAAGGTGCCCGAGACAGCAATTCCCTTTGGAGGCAAGTCGGCTGGTGGTCGATGTATTGAATCTCGACGCAATTTGAGTGTTCCATCGAGATTAGGCGGACCTGAACGTCACAATTAACTATCAGTTTTTCGTCGGATTCAAAACTCTAGACTCACAGGAAAAGGACTATATGGTGCCCGAGGCAGCAACATCCCCTTGGAGTCAAGTCGGCTGGAGGACGATGTATTGAATCTCGACGCAATTTGAGTGTTCCATCATCATTAGGAGGCTCTGAACGTTACAATTAGCAGTCCGTTTTGCGTCGGATTCGAATATCTGGACTCACAGGAGAACG
This sequence comes from Schistocerca serialis cubense, assembly GCF_023864345.2. Classification (NCBI taxonomy): domain Eukaryota; kingdom Metazoa; phylum Arthropoda; class Insecta; order Orthoptera; family Acrididae; genus Schistocerca; species Schistocerca serialis. The sequence continues at coordinate 845,715,358 of NC_064642.1, forward strand.
ACCAAAAGGTGAGTGAGGTAGCAATAGACACATGGAGACAAGTCGGCTGGAGGACGATGTATTGAATCGCCACGCAATTTGAGTGTTCCATCGTCATTAGGAGGCCCTGAACGTTACAATTAACTATCAGTTTTGCGTCGGATTCGATAATCTAGTCTCACTGGACAACGACCATAAGGTGCAAGAGGCAGCAATAGACCCTTGGAGACAAGTAGGCTGGAGGACGATGTATTGAATCTCGACGCAAATTGAGAGTTCCATCGTCATCAGGAGGCCCTTAACGTTACAATTAACTATCATTTTTGCGTCGGATTCGAAATTCTAGACTCACTGGAGACGGTCTAAATGGTGCCCGAGGTAGCAATATCCCCTTGGAGACAAGTCGGCTGGAGGACGATGTATTGAATCTCGACACAATTTGAGTGTTCCAACGTCATCAGGAGGCAATGAACGTTACAATTAACTATCAGTTTTACGTCGGTTTCGAATTTCTAGTCACAGGAGTCGGACCATAGGGTGACCGAGGCAGACAAGTAGGCTGGAGGACGATGTTTTTGATCTCGACGCAATTTGAGTGTTCCATCGTCATTAGGTCGCACGAACGTTACAATTAACTATCAGTTTCGCGTCGGATTCGACAATCTAGACTCACAGGAGACGAACCATATGGTGCCCGAGGCAGCAATATCCCCTTGGAGACAAGGCGGCTGGAGGACGACGTATTGAATCTCGAAGCAATTTGAATGTTCTATAGTCATTAGGAGGCGCTGAACGTTACAATTAAGAATCATTTTTGCGTCGGATTCGAGAATCTAGACTCACAGGAGACGGACCATATGGTGCCCGAAGCAGCAATATCCCCTTGGAGACCAGTCGGCTGGAGGGCGACGTAAGGACTCTCGACGCAATTTGAGTGTTCCATCGTCATTAGGGGCCCATGAACGTTACAATTAACTATCAGTTTCGCGTCATATTCAAAAATCTAGACTCACAGGAGAAGGACCGAATGGTGCACGAGGCAGCAATATCCCCTTGGAGAGAAGTCGGCTATAGGACGATGTATTGAATCTCGACGCAATTTGAGTATTCCATCGTCATTAGGAGGCCCTGAAGGTTACAATTAACTATCAGTTTTGCGTCGGATTGGAAATTCTAGAGTCACAGGAGTCGGACCATAGGGTGACCGCGGCAGCAATAGACCCTTGGAGACAAGTCGGCTGGAGGGCGACGTATTGAATCTCGACGCAATTTGAGTGTTCTATCGTCATTAGGAGGCGCTGATCGTTACAATTAACTATCAGTCATGCGACGCCTCCGAAAATCTAGACTCATAGGAGAACAACCATAAGGTGCCCGAGGCAGAAATAGACCCTTGGAGACAAGTCGCCTGGAGGACGATGTATTGAATCTCGACGCAATTTGAGTGTTCCAACGTCATCAGGAGGCAATGAACGTTACAATTAACTATCAGTTTTGCGTCGGATTCGAAATTCTAGAGTCACAGGAATCGGACCATAGGGTGACCGAGGCAGACAAGTAGGCTGGAGGACGATGTATTAATCTCGACGCAATTTGAGTGTTCCATTGTCATTAGGTTGCACGAACGTTACAATTAACTATCAGTTTCGCGTCGGATTCGAAAATCTAGACTCACAGGAGACGGACCACATGGTTCCCGAGGCATCAATATCCCGTTGGACACAAGTCGGGAGGACGATGAATTGAATCTCGACGCAATTTGAGTGTTCCGTCGTCATTAAGAGGAACTAAACGTTACAATTAACTACAAATTTTGCGTCGGATTCGAAAGTCTAGACTCACAGGGGTCGGAGGATAAGGTGCCCGAGACAGCAATTCCCTTTGGAGACAAGTCGGCTGGAGGACGATGTATAGAATCTCGACGCAATTTGAGTGTTCCATCGAGATTAGGAGGTCCTGAACGTCACTATTAACTATCAGTTTTGCGTCGGATTCGAAATTCAAGACTCACAGGAGAAGGACTATATGGTGTCCGAGGCTGCAATATCCCCTTGGAGACAAGTCGGCTGGAGGACGATGTATTGAGTCTCGACGCAATTTGAGTGTTCCATCATCATTAGGAGGCTCTGAACGTTACAATTAGCAGTCCGTTTTGCGTCGGATTCGAATATCTGGACTCACAGGAGAACGACCATAAGGCGACCGAGGTAGCAGTAGACCCATGGAGACAAGTCGGCTGGAGGACGATGTATTGAATCTCGTCTCAATTTGAGTGTTCCATCGTCATCAGGATGCCCTGAACGTTACAACTAACTATCAGTTTTGCGTCGGATTCGAAATTCTAGACTCACAGGAGTCGGACCATAGGGTGATCGATGCAGCATTAGATCCTCGGAGACAAGTAGGCTGGAGGACGATGTATTGAATCTCGACGCAATTTGAGTGTTCCATCGTCATTAGGACGCTCGAACGTTACAATTTACTATGAGTTTCGCGTCGGATTCGAAAATCTAGACTCACAGGAGACGGACCATATGGTGCCCGAGGCAGCAATATCCCCTTGGAGACAAGTCGGCTGGAGGGCGACGTATTGAATCTCGACGCAATTTGAGTGTTATATCCTCATTAGGAGGCGTTGAACGTTACAATTAACTATGAGTTATGCGTCGGCTCCGAAAATCTATACTCATAGGAGAACGACCATAAGGTGCCCGAGGCAGCAATAGACCCTTGGAGACAAGTCGGCTGGATGACGATGTATTGAATCTCGTCGCAATTTGAGTGTTCCTTCGTCATTAGGAGGCCCTGAACGTTACAATTAAGTATCATTTTTGCGTCGGATTCGAAAATCTAGGCTCACAGGAGAACGTCCATAAGGTGCCCGAGACAGCAATAGAGCCTTGGAGACAAGTCGCCTGGAGGACGATGTATAGACTCTCGACGCAATTCGAGTGTTCCATCATCATTAGGAGGTCCTGAATGTTACAATTAACTGTCAGATTTCCGTCGGATTCGAAAATGTAGACTCCCAGGAGAACGACAATTAGGTGCCACAGGCTGCAATAGACCCTTGGAAACAAGTCGGCTGGAGGGCGACGTTTTGAATCTCGACGCAATTTGAGTGTTCTATCCTCATTAGGAGACCCTTAACGTTACAATTAACTATCATTTATGCGTCGGATTCTAAAATCTAGACTCACAGGAGAACCACCATAAGGTGTCCGAGGCAGCAATTTCACCTTGGAGAAAAGTCGGCTGGAGGACGATGTATTGAATCTCAACGCAATTTGAGTGTTCCATCGTCATTAGGAGCCCATGAACGTAACAATTAACTATCAGTTTTGCGTCGGATTCGAAAATCAAGACTCACAGGAGAACGAACATAAGGCGCCCGAGACAGGAATATCCCCTACGAGACAAGTCGGCTGGAGGACGATGTATTGAATCTCGACGCAATTTGAGTGTTCCACCGTCATTAGGAGACCATGAATGTTACAATTAACTATCAGTTTCGAATCGGATTCGAAAATCTAGACTCACAGGAGACGCACCATATGGTGCCAGAGACAGCAATATCCCCTTGGAGACAAAACGGCTGGAGGAAGATGTATTGAATCTCGTTGCAATTTGAAATTTCCATCGTCATTAAGAGGCTTGAACGTTTCAATTGGCAGTCCGCTTTTGTCGGATTCGAATATCTGGACTCACAGGAGAACGACCATAAGGGAGCGAGGTAGCAATAGACCCATGGAGACAAGTCGGCTGGAGGACGATGTATTGAATATCGACGCAATTTGAGTGTTACATCGTCATTAGGAGGCCCTGAACGTTTCAATTAACTATCAGATATGTGTCGGAATCGAAAATGTAGACTCACAGGGCCGCGACCATAAGGTGCGCGAGGCAGCAATAGACCGTTCGAGACAAGTCGGCTGATGGACGATGTATTGAATCTCGACGCAATTTGAATGTTCATCGTCAGTAGGAGCCCCTGAACGTTACAATTAACTATCATTTTTGCTTCGGATTCGAAAATCTAGACTCACAGGAGACAGACCATATAGTGCCCGAGGCAGTAATTTCCCCATGGAGAAAAGTCCGCTGGAAGACGATGTATTGAATCTCGACGAAATTTGAGTGTTCCATCGTCGTTAGGAGGCCCTGAACGTTAGAATTAACAAACAGTTTTGCGTCGGATTCGAAAATCTAGACTCACTGGAGAACGACCATAAGGTGACCGAGGTAGCAGTAGACCCATGGAGACAAGTCGGCTGAATGACGATGTATTGAATCTTGACGCAATTTGAGTTTTCCGTCGCCATTAGGAGGCCCTGAACGTAACAATTAACTATCAGTTTTGCGTCGGTATCGAAAACCTACTCACAGGAGAATAACTATAATGTGCCCGAGGAGCAATAGACCCATGGAGACAAGTCGGCTGAATGACGATGTATTGAATCTTGACGCAATTTGTGTGTGCCATCGTCATTAGGAGGCAATGAACGTTACAATTAACTATCAGTTACGTATCGGAATCGAAAATGTAGACTCACAGGAGAACGACCATAAGGTACGCTTAGCAGCAATAGACCGTTCGAGACAAGTCGGCTGAAGGGCGATGTATTGAATATCGACGCAATTTGAGTGTTCCATCATCATTAGGAGGCTCTGAACGCTACAATTAGCAGTCCGTTTTGCGTCGGATTCGAATATCTGGACTCACAGGATAACGAACATAAGGTGACTGAGGTAGCATTACACCCATGGAGACAAGTCGGCTGGAGGACGATGTATTAAATCTCAACGCAATTTGAATGTTCAATCGTCATTAGGAAGCCCTGAACATTACAATTAACTATCAGTTATGTGTCGGAATCGAAAATGTAGACTCACTGGAGAACGACCATAAGGTCCCCGAGGCAGCAATAGACCGTTCGAGACAAGTCGGCTGAAGGACGATGTATTGAATCTCGACGCAATTTGGGTGTCCCATCGTCATTAGGAGGCTCTCAACGTTGCAATAAACCATCAGTTTTGCGTCGGATTCGAAAATCTACTCACAGGAAAACGACCATAACGTGCCCGAGACAGCAATGGACCCATGGAGACAAGTCGGCTGGTGGACGATGTATTAAATCGCGACGCAATTTGAGTGTTCCATCGTCATTGGGATGCCCTGAACGTTACAATTAGCAAACAGTTTTGCGTCGGTTTCGAAAATCTAGACTCAGTGGAGAACGACCATAAGGTGCCTGAAGCAGCAATAGACCCTTGGAGACAAGTCGCCTGGAGGACGATGTATTGACTCCCGACGCAATTCGAGTATTCCATCGTCATTAGGAGACCCTGAACGTGACAATTAACTATCAGTTATGTGTCGGATTCGAAAATGCAGACTCACAGGAGAACGATCGTAAGGTGCCCGACGCAGCAATAGGCCGTTCGAGACAAGTCGGCTGAAGGACGATGTATTGTATCTCGACGCAATTTGAGTGTGCCATCATCATTAGGAGGCTCTGAACGTTACAATTAGCAGTCCGTTTTGCGTCTGATTCGAATATCTTGACTCACAGGAGAACGGACATAAGGTGACCGAGGTAGCAGTAGACCCATGGAGACAAGTCGGCTGAAGGACGATCTATTGAATCTCGACGCAATTTGAGTTTTCCATCAGCATTAGGAGGCTCTGACCGTTACAATTAGCAGTCCGTTTTGCGTCGGATTCGAATATCTGGACTCACAGGAGAGCGACCATAAGGTGACCGAGGTAGCAGTAGACCCATGGAGACAAGTCGGCTGAATGACGATGTATTGAATCTTGACGCAATTTGAGTGCTCCATCGCCATTAGCAGGCCCTGAACGTTACAAGTAACTATCAGTTATGTGTCGGAATCGAAAATGTAGACTCACAGGAGAACGACCATAAGGTGCCCGAGGCAGCAATAGACCGTTCGAGACAAGTCGGCTGAAGGACGATGTATTGAATCTCGACGCAATTTGAGTGTTCCATCGTCATTAGGAGGCCCTCAACGTTGCAATTAACCATCAGTTTTGCGTCGGATTCGAAAATCTACTCACAGGAGAATAACCATAAGGTGCCCGAGGAGCAATAGACCCTTGGAGACAAGTCGGCTGAATGACGATGTATTGAATCAAGACGCAATTTGAGTGTTCCATCGCCATTAGGAGGCCCTGAACGTTACAATTAACTATTAGTTATGTGTCGGAATCGAAAATGTAGGCTCACAGGAGAACGACCATAAGGTGAGCGAGGCAGCAGTAGACCGTTCGAGACAAGTCGGCTGAAGGACGATGTATTGAATCTCGACGCAATTTGAGTGTTCCATCATCATTAGGAGCCTCTGAACGTTACAATTAGCTGTCCGTTTTGCATCGGATTCGAATATCTGGATCACAGGAGAACGAACATAAGGTGACCGAGGTAGCAGAAGACCCATGGAGACAAGTCCGCTGGAGGACGATGTATTGAATCTCGACGCAATTTCAGTGTTCCATCGTCATTAGGAGGCCCTGAACGTTACAATTAACTATCAGATATGTGTCGGAATCGAAAAAGTATACTCACAGGAGAACGTCCATAAGATGCCCGAGGCAGGAATATCCCCTACGAGACAAAACGGCTGGAGGACGAAGTATTGAATCTCGACGGAATTTGAGTGCTCCATCGTCATTAGGAGGCGCTGAACGTTACAATTAACTATCATTTATGCGTCGGATTCTAAAATCTAGACTCACAGGAGAACGACCATAAGGTGTCCGAGGCAGCAATTTCACCTTGGAGAAAAGTCGGCTGCAGGACGGTGTATTGAATCTCGACGCAATTTGAGTGTTCCATCGTCATTAGGAGCCCATGAACGTAACAATTAACTATCAGTTTTGCGTCGGATTCGAAAATCAAGACTCACAGGAGAACGAACATAAGGCGCCCGAGACAGGAATATCCCCTACGAGACAAGTCGGCTGGAGGACGATGTATTGAATCTCGACGCAATTTGAGTGTTCCACCGTCATTAGGAGACCATGAATGTTACAATTAACTATCAGTTTCGAATCGGATTCGAAAATCTAGACTCACAGGAGACGCACCATATGGTGCCAGAGACAGCAATATCCCCTTGGAGACAAAACGGCTGGAGGAAGATGTATTGAATCTCGTTGCAATTTGAAATTTCCATCGTCATTAAGAGGCTTGAACGTTTCAATTGGCAGTCCGCTTCTGTCGGATTCGAATATCTGGACTCACAGGAGAAAGACCATAAGGTGAGCGAGGTAGCAATAGACCCATGGAGACAAGTCGGCTAGAGGACGATGTATTGAATATCGACGCAATTTGAGTGTTACATCGTCATTAGGAGGCCCTGAACGTTACAATTAACTATCAGATATGTGTCGGAATCGAAAATGTAGACTCACAGGGCCGCGACCATAAGGTGCGCGAGGCAGCAATAGACCGTTCGAGACAAGTGGGCTGAAGGACGATGTATTGAATCTCGACGCAATTTGAGTGTTCCATCGTCTTTAGCAGGCCCTGAACGTTTCAAGTAACTATCAGTTATGTGTCAGAATCGAAAATGTAGACTCACAGGAGAACGACTATAAGGTGCCCGAGGCAGCAATAGACCGTTCGAGACAAGTGGGCTGAAGGACGATGTATTGAATCTCGACGCAATTTGAGTGTTCCATCGTCATTAGGAGGCCCTCAACGTTGCAATTAACAATCAGTTTTGCGTCGGATACGAAAATCTACTCTCAGGAAAACGACCATAAGGTACCCGAGGCAGCAAAAGAAGCTTATAGACAAGTCGGCTGGTGGTCGATGTATTGAATCTCGACGCAATTTGAGTGTTACATCGTCATTAGGAGGCCCTGAACGTTACAATTAACTATCAGATATGTGTCGGAATCGAAAATGTAGACTCACAGGGCCGCGACCATAAGGTGCGCGAGGCAGCAATAGACCGTTCGAGACAAGTGGGCTGAAGGACGATGTGTTTAATCTCGACGCAATTTGAGTGTTCCATCGTCTTTAGCAGGCCCTGAACGTTTCAAGTAACTATCAGTTATGTGTCAGAATCGAAAATGTAGACTCACAGGAGAACGACTATAAGGTGCCCGAGGCAGCAATAGACCGTTCGAGACAAGTGGGCTGAAGGACGATGTATTGAATCTCGACGCAATTTGAGTGATCCATCGTCATTAGGAACCCCTGAACGTTACAATTAACTATCATTTTTGCTTCGGATTCGAAAATCTAGACTCACAGGAGACAGACCATATGGTGCCCGAGGCAGCAATTTCCCCATGGAGAAATGTCGGCTGGAAGACGATGTATTGAATCTCGACGCCATTTGAGTGTTCCATCGTCGTTAGGAGGCCCTGAACGTTACAATTAACTATCAGTTTTGCGTCGGATTCGATATTCTAGACTCACAGGAGAAGGAGTATATGGTGCCCGAGGCAGCAATATCCCCTTGGAGACAAGTCGGCTGGAGGACGAGGTATTGAATCTCGACGCAATTTGAGTGTTCCATTGACATTTGGAGGCCCTGAACGTTACAATTAACTATCAGTTTTGCGTCGGATTCGAAAATCTACTCACAGGAGAATAACCATAAGGTGCCCGAGGAGCAATAGACCCTTGGAGACAAGTCGGCTGAATGACGATGTATTGAATCACGACGCAATTTGAGTGTTCCATCGCCATTAGGACTCCCTGAACGTTACAATTAACTATTAGTTATGTGTCGGAATCGAAAATGTAGACTCACAGGAGGCGGACCATAAGATGCCCGACGCAGCAATATCTCCTTGTAGACAAGTCGGCTGGCGGACGATGTATTGAATCTCGACGCAGTTTGAGTGTTCTATCGTCACTAGGAGGCGCTGAACGTTACAATTAACTATCAGTTATGCGTCGGATCCGAAAATCTAGACTCACAGGAGACGGACCATATGCTGCCCGTTGCAGCAATATCCCCTTGGAAACAAGTCGGCTAGAGGACGACGAATTGAATCTCGACGCAATTTGAGGGTCCCATCGTCATTAGGAGGACATGAACGTTACAATTAACCATCAGGTTTGCGTCGGATTCGAAAATCTAGACTCACTGGAGAACGACCATAAGGTGCCCGAGGCAGCAATGGACCCTTGGAGACAAGTAGGCTGAAGGACGATGTATTGAATCTCGACGCATTTTCAGTGTTCCATCGTCATTAGGAGGCCCTGAACGTTTCAATTAAATATCAGTTTTGCGTCTGAATCAAAATTCTAGACTCACACGAGACCGACTAAATGGTGCCCGAGGTAGCAATATCCCCTTGGAGACAAAACGGCTGGACGACGATGTATTGAATGTCGATACAATTTGTGTGTTCCATCGTCATTAGGAGGTTCTGAACGTTACAATTGGCAGTCCGTTTTGCGTCGGATGCGAATATCTGGACTCACATGAAAACGACCATAAAGTGAGCGAGGTAGCAATAGACCCATGGAGACAAGTCGGCTGGAGGACGATGTATTGAATATCGGCGCAATTTGAGTGTTCCATTGACATTAGGAGTCCCTGAACGTTACAATTAACTATCAGTTTTGCGTCGGATTCGAAAACCAACTCACAGGAGAATAACCATAAGGTGCCCGAGGAGCATTACACCCTTGGAGACAAGTCGGCTAAATGACGATGTATTAAATATTGACGCGATTTGAGTGTGCCATCGTCATTAGGAGGACCTGAACGTTACAATTAACTATCAGTTATGTATCGGAATCGAAAATGTAGACTAACAGAAGAACGACCATAAGGTGCGCGAAGCAGCAATAGACCGTTCGAGACAAGTCGGCTGAAGGGCGATGTATTGAATATCGATGCAATTTGAGTGTTCCATCATCATTAGTAGGCTCTGAACGCTACAATTAGCAGTCCGTTTTGCGTCGGATTCGAATATCTGGACTCACAGGATAACGAACATAAGGTGACTGAGGTAGCATTAGACCCATGGAGACAAGTCGGCTGGAGGACGATGTATTGACTCTCGACGCAAATCGAGTATTCCATCGTCATTAGGAGGCCCTCAACGTTACAATGAACTATCAGTTATGTGTCTGATTCGAAAATGCAGACTCGCAGGAGTACGACCGGAAGGTGCCCGAGGCAGCAATAGACCGTTCGAGACAAGTCGGCTGAAGGACGATGTATTGAATCTCGTCGCAATTTGAGTTTTCCATCAGCAGTAGGAGGCTCTGAACGTTACAATTAGCGGTCCGTTTTGCGTCGGATTCGAATATCTGGACTCACAGGACAACGACCATAAGGTGACCGAGGTAGCAGTAGAGCCATGGAGACAAGTCGGCTGAATGACGATGTATTGAATCTTGACGCAATTTTTTTCCGTCGTCATTAGGAGGCCTGAACGTTACAATTAACTATCAGTTTTGCGTCGGATTCGAAAACCTACTCACAGGAGAATAACTATAATGTGCCCGAGGAGCAATAGACCCTTGGAGACAAAACGGCTGGAGGACGATGTATTGAATCTCGATGCAATTTGAGTGTTCCATCGTCATTAGGAGGCTCTGAACGTGACAATTGGCAGTCCGTTATGCGTCGGATTCCAATATTTGGTCTCACACGAAAACGACCATAAGGTGAGCGAGGTAGCAATAGACCCTTGGAGACAAGTCGGCTAAATGACGATGTATTAAATCTTGACGCAATTTGAGTGTGCCATCGTCATTAGGAGGACCTGAACGTTACAATTAACTATCAGTTATGTATCGGAATCGAAAATGTAGACTAACAGAAGAACTTCCATAAGGTGCGCGAAGCAGCAATAGACCGTTCGAGACAAGTCGGCTGAAGGGCGATGTATTGAATTTCGACGCAATTTGAGTGTTCCATCATCATTAGGAGGCTCTGAACGCTACAATTAGCAGTCCGTTTTGCGTCGGATTCGAATATCTGGACTCACAGGATAACGAACATAAGGTGACTGAGGTAGCATTAGACCCATGGAGACAAGTCGGCTGGAGGACGATGTATTGACTCTCGACGCAATTTGAGTATTCCATCGTCATTAGGAGGCCCTGAACGTTATAATTAACTATCAGTTATGTGTCGGATTCGAAAATGCAGACTCACAGGAGAACGACCGTAAGGTGCCCGTGGCAGCAATAGACCGTTCGAGACAAGTCGGCTGAGGGAATCTCGTCGCAATTTGAGTGTTCCATCATCATTAGGTGGCTCTGAACGTTACAATTAGCAGTCCGTTTTGCGTCTGATTCGAATATCTGGACTCACAGGAGAACGAATATTAGGTGACCGAGGTATCAGTAGACCCATGGAGACAAGTCGGCTGGAGGACGATCTATTGAATCTCGACGCAGTTTGAGTTTTCCATCATCATTAGGAGGCTCTGAACGTTACAATTAGCGGTCCGTTTTGGGTCGGATTCGAATATCTGGACTCACAGGAGAACGACCATAAGGTGACCGAGGTAGCAGTAGAGCTATGGAGACAAGTCGGCTGAATGACGATGTATTGAATCTTGACGCAATTTGAGTTTTCCGTCGTCATTAGGAGGCCCTTAACGTTACAATTAACTATCAGTTTTGCGTCGGATTCGAAAACCTACTCACAGGAGAATAACTATAATGTGCCCGAGGAGCAATAGACACTTGGAGAGAAGTCGGATGGAGGACGATGTATTGAATCTCGATGCAATTTGAGTGTTCCATCGTCATTAGGAGGCTCTGAACGTGACAATTGGCAGTCCGTTATGCGTCGGATTCCAATATCTGGTCTCACACGAAAACGACCATAAGGTGAGCGAGGTAGCATTAGACCCATGGAGACAAGTCGGCTGGAGGACGATGTATTGAATCTCAACGCAATTTGAATGTTCAATCGTCATTAGGAGGCCCTGAACGTTACAATTAACTATCAGTTATGTGTCGGATTCGAAAATGCAGACTCACAGGAGAACGACCATAAGGTGCCCGAGGCAGCAATAGACCGTTCGAGACAAGTCGGCTGAAGGACGATGTATTGAATCTCGACGCAATTTGAGTGTTCCATCGTCATTAAGGGCCCCTAAACGTTACAATTAACTATCATCTTTGCTTCGGATTCGAAAATCTAGACTCACAGGAGACATACCATATGGTACCCAAGGCAGCTATTTCCCCATGGGGAAAAGTCGGCTGGAGGACGATGTATTGAATCGCGACGCAATTTCAGTGTTCCATCGTCATTAGGAAGCCCTGAACGTTACAATTAACAAACAGTTTTGCGTCGGTTTCGAAAATCTAGCCTCACTGGAGAACGACCATAAGGTGCCCGAAGCAGCAATAGATCCTTAGACAAGTCGCCTGGAGGACGATGTATTGACTCCCGACGCAATGCGAGTATTCCATCGTCATTAGGAGGCCCTGAACGTGACAATTAACTATCAGTTATGTGTCGGATTCGAAAATGCAGACTCACAGGAGAACGACCATAAGGTGCCCGAGGCAGCAATAGACCGTTCGAGACAAGTCGGCTGAAGGACGATGTATTGAATCTCGACGCAATTTGAGTGTGCCATCATCATTAGGAGGCTCTGAACGTTACAATTAGCAGTCCGTTTTGCGTCTGATTCGAATATTTTGACTCACAGGAGAACGGGCATAAGGTGACCGAGGTAGCAGTAGACCCTTGGAGACAAGTCGGCTGGAGGACGATCTATTGAATCTCGACGCAATTTGAATTTTCCATCATCATTAGGAGGCTCTGAACGTTACAATTAGCAGTCCGTTTTGCGTCGGATTCGAATATCTGGACTCACAGGAGAACGACCATAAGGTGACCGAGGTAGCAGTAGACCCATGGAGACAAGTCGGCTGAATGACGATGTATTGAATCTTGACGCAATTTGAGTGTTCCATAGTCATTAGCAGGCCCTGAACGTTCCAAGTAACTATCAGTTATGTGTCGGAATCGAAAATGTAGACTCACAGGAGAACGACCATAAGGTGCGAGAGGCAGCAATAGACCGTTCGAGACAAGTCGGCTGAAGGACGATGTATTGAATCTCGACGCAATTTGAGTGTTCCATCGTCATTAGGAGGCCCTCAACGTTGCAATTAACCATCAGTTTTGCGTCGGATTCGAAAATCTACTCACAGGAAAACGACCGTAAGGTACCCGAGGCAGCAAAGGACCCTTGGAGACAAGTCGGCTTGTGGACGATGTATTGAATCTCGACGCAATTTGAGTTTTCCATCATCATTAGGAGGCTCTGAACGTTACAACTAGCAGTCCGTTTTGCGGCTGATTCGAATATCTGGACTCACAGGAGAACGAACATTACGCGACCGACGTAGCGGTAGACCCATGGAACAAGTCGGCTGGAGGACGATATGTTGAATCTCAACGCAATTTGAGTGTTCCATCGTCATTAGGAGGCCCCGAGCGTTACAATTTACTATCAGTTATGAGTCGGAATCGAAAATGTAGACTCACAGGAGAACGACCATAAGGTGCCCGATGCAGCAATAGACCCTTTTAGACAAGTCCGCTGGAGGACGATGTATTGAATCTCGACGCAATTTTAGTGCTCCATCGTCATTAGGACACCCTGATCGTTACAATTAACTACAAGTTATGCGTCGGATTCGAATATCTAGACTCACAGGAGACGGACCATATGGTGCCCGAGGCAGCAATATCCCCTTGGAAACAAGTCGGCCGGACGACGGCGTATTGAATCTCGACGCAATTCGAGGGTTCCATCGTCATTAGGAGACCCTGAACGTTACAATTAACTACAAATTTTGCGTCGGATACGAATATCTAGACTCACAGGAGACGGACCATATGGTGCCCGTTGCAGCAATATCCCCTTGGAGACAAATCGGCTAGAGGAAGACAAATTGAAGCTCGACGCAATTTGAGGGTTCCATCGTCATTAGGAGGCCATGAACGTTACAATTAACCATCAGTTTTGCGTCGGATTCGAAAATCTAGACTCACTGGAGAAAGACCATAAGGTGCCCGAGGCAGCAATGGACCCTTGGAGACAAGTAGGCTGAAGGACGATGTATTGAATCTCGACGCAATTTCAGTGTTCCATCGTCATTAGGACTCCCTCAACGTTACAATTAACTATCAGTTTTGCGTCGGAAGTAAAATTCTAGACTCACACGAGACGGACTAAATGGTGCCCGAGGTAGCAATATCCCCTTGGAGACAAAACGGCTGGAGGACGGTGTATTGAATCTCGATGCAATTTGAGTGTTCCATCGTCATTAGGAGGTTCTGAACGTTACAATTGGCAGTCCGTTTTGCGTCGGATTCGAATATTTGGACTCACATGAAAACGACCATAAGGTGACCGAGGTAGCAGTAGAGCCATGGAGACAAGTCGGCTGGAGGACGATGTATTGAATATCGAGGCAATTTGAGTGTTCCATTGACATTAGGAGTCCCTGAACGTTACAATTAACAAACAGTTTTGCGTCGGATTCGAAAATCTAGACCCACTGGAGAAAGACCATAAGGCGCCCGAGGCAGCAATAGACCGTTCGAGACTAATCGGCTGAAGGACGATGTATTGAATCTCGACGCAATTTCAGTGTTCCATCATCAGTAGGAGGCTCTGAACGTTACAATTAGCAGTCCGTTTAGCGTCGGATTCAAATATCTGGACTCACAGGAGAACGACCACAAGGTGACAGAGGTAGCAGTAGAACCATGGAGACAAGTCGACTGAATGACGTTGTATTGAATCTTGACACAATTTGAGTGTTCCAACGTCATTAGGAGGCCCTGAACGTTACAATTAACTATCAGTTATGTGTCGGAATCGAAAATGTAGACTCACAGGAGAACGACCATAAGGGGCGCGAGGCAGCTATAGACCGTTCGAGACAAGTCGGCTGAAGGACGATGTATTGAATCTCGACGCAATTCGAGGGTTCCATCGTCATTAGGAGACCCTGAACGTTACAATTAACTATCAGTTATGTGACGGAATCGAAAATGTAGACTCACAGGAGAACGCCCATGAGGTGCCCGAGGCAGCAATAGATCGTTCGAGACAAGTCGGCTGAGGGACGATGTATTGAATCTCGAAGCAATTTCAGTGTTCCGTCGTCGTTAGGAGGCCCTCAACGTTGCAATAAACCATCAGTTTTACGTCGGATTCGAAAATCTACTCACAGGAAAACGACCATAAGGTACCCGTGGCAGCAATTGACACTTGGAATCAAGTCGGCTGGTGGACGATGTATAGAATCTCGACGCAATTTGAGTGTTCCATCGTCATTAGGAGGCCCTGAACGTTACAATTAACAAACAGTTTTGCGTCGGATTCGAAAATCTAGACCCACTGGAGAAAGACCATAAGGTGCCCGAGGCAGCAATAGACCCTTGAAGATAAGCTGCCTGTAGGACGATGTATTGACTCTCGACGTAATTCGAATAGTCCATCGTCATTAGGAGGCCCTGAACGTTACAATTAACTATCAGTTATGTGTCGGATTAGAAAATGCAGACTCACAGGTAAACGGCCATAAGGTGCCCGAGGCAGCAATAGACCGTTCGAGAGTAATCGGCTGAAGGACGATGTATTGAATCTCGACGCAATTTGAGTGTTCCATCATCAGTAGGAGGCTCTGAACGTTACAATTACCTGTCCGTTCTGCGTCGGATTCGAATATCTGGATCACAGGAGAACGAACATAAGGTGACCGAGGTAGCAGAAGACCCATGGAGACAAGTCCGCTGGAGGACGATGTATTGAATCTCGACGTAATTTGAGTGTTCCATCATCATTAGGAGTCTCTGAACGCTACAATTAGAAGTCCGTTTTGCGTCGGATTCGAATATCTGGACTCACAGGAGAACGACCATAAGGTGACCGAGGTAGCATTAGACCCATGGAGAGACGTCGGCTGGAAGACATATTGAATCTCGACGCAATTTGAGTGTTCCATCGACATTAGGAGGCCCTGAACGTCACAATTAACTATCAGTTATGTGTCGGAATCGAAAATGTAGACTCACAGGAGAGCGACCATAAGGTGCCCGAGGCAGCAATGGAACCTTGGAGACAAGTAGGCTGAAGGACGATGTATTGAATCTCGAAGCAATTTCAGTGTTCCATCGTCATTAGGAGGCCCTGAACGTTACAATTAACTATCAGTTTTGCGTCGGAAACGAAATTCTAGATTCACACCAGACGTACTAAATGGTGCCCGAGGTAGCAATATTCCCTTGGACACAAAACGGCTGGAGGACGATGTATTGAAACTCGATGCAATTTGAGTGTTCCATCGTCATTAGGAGGCTCTGAACGTGACAATTGGCAGTCCGTTTTGCGTCGGATTCGAATATCTGGTCTCACACGAAAACGACCATAAGGTGAGCGAGGTAGCAATAGACCCATGGAGAGAGGTCGGCTAGAGGACGATGTACTGAATCTCGACGCAATTTGTGTGTTCCATCGTCATTAGGAGGCCCTGAACGTTACAATTAACTATCATATTTGCTTCGGATTCGAAAATCTAGACTCACAGGAGACAGACCATATGGTGCCCGAGGCAGCAATTTCCCAATGGAGAAAAGTCGGCTGGAAGACGATGTAATGAATGTCGACGCCATTTGAGTGTTCCATCGACATTAGGAGGCCCTGAACGTTAGAATTAACTATCAGTTATGTGTCGGATTCGAAAATACAGACTCACAGGAGAACGACAATTAGGTGTCAAAGGCAGCAATAAACCCTTGGAGACAAATCGGCTGGAGGACGATGTATTGAATCTCAACGCAATTTGAGTGTTCCATCGTCATTAGGAGGCCCTGAACGTTACAATTAACTATCAGTTTTGCGTCGGATTCGATAACGTACTCACAGGAGAATAACCATAGGGTCACCGAGGAGCAATAGTCCCTTGGAGACAACCCGGCTGGAGGACGATGTATTGAATCTCGACACAATTTGAGTGTTCCTTCGTCATTAGGAGGCCCTGCACGTTACAATTAACTATCAGTTTTGCGTCGGAAACGAAATTCCAGACTCACAGGAGAACGACAATTAGGTGTCTAAGGCAGCAATAAACCCTTGGAGACAAATCGGCTGGAGGACGATGTATTGAATCGCGACGCAATTTGAGTGATCCATCGTCATTAGGAGGCTTTGAACGTTGCAATTAGCAGTCCGTTTTGCGTCGGATTCGTATATCTGGACTCACAGGAGAACGACAATAAAGTGACCGAGGTAGCAGTAGACCCATGGAGACAAGTCGGCTGGAGGACGATGTATTGACTCTCGACGAAATTCGTGTGTTCCATCGTCATTAGGAGGCCCTGAAAGTTACAATTAACCAGCAGATTTCCGTCGGATTCGAAAATCTATACTCCCAGGAGAACGACAATTAGGTGTCACAGGCAGCAATAGACCCTTTTAGACAAATCGGCTGGAGGACGATATATTGAATCGCGCCGAAATATTAGTGATCCATCGTCATTAGGAGGCCCTGACAGTTACAATTAAAAATCAGTTTTGCGACGGATTCGAAAATCTAGACTCACAGGAGGCGGACCATATGGTGCACGAGGCAGCAAAATCCCCTTGGAGGCAAGTCGGCTGGAAGCCGACGTATGGAATCTCGAAGCAATTTGAGTGCTCTATCGTCATTAGGAGGCGCTGAACGTTACAATTAACTATCAGTTATGCGTCGGATCCGAAAATCTAGACTCATAGGAGAACGACCATAAGGTGCTCGAGGCAGCAATAGACCCTTGGAGACAATTCTGCTGGAGGACGATGTATTGAATCTCGACGCAATTTGAGTGTTCCTTCGTCATTAGGAGGCCCTGAACGTTACAATTAACCATCAGTTTTGCGTCGGATTCGAAAATCTGGACTCACTGGAGAATGACCATAAGGTGCCCGAGGCAGCAAATGACCCTTGGAGACAAGTCGCCTGGAGAACGATGTATTGACTCTCGACGCAATTCGAGTGTTCCATCGTCATTAGGAGGCCCTGAAAGTTACAATTAACTAGCAGAATTCCGTCGGATTCGAAAATCTATACTCCCAGGAGAACGACAATTAAGTGCCACAGGCTGTAATAGACCCTTGGAGACAACCCGGCTGGAGGGCGATATATTGAATCACGACGCAATTTGAGTGTTCCATCGTCATTAGGAGGCCCTCACCGTTTCAATTAACTATCAGTGTTGCGTCGGATTAGAAATTCTAGACTCACAGGAGAAGGACTATATGGTGCCCGAGGCAGCAATATCCCCTTGGAGACAAGTAGGCTGGAGGACGATGTATTGAATCTCGACACAATTTGAGTTTTCCATCATCATTAAGCGGCTCTGAACGTTAGAATTGTCAGTCCGTTTTGCGTCCGATTCTAATATCTGGACTCACATGAAAACGACCATAAGGTGAGCTAGGTAGCAATAGACCCATGGAGACAAGTCGGCTGGAGGACGATGTATTGAATATCGACGCAATTTGAGTGTTCCATCGTCATTAGGAGGCCCTGAACGTTAAAATTAACTATCAATTATGTATCGGAATCGAAAATGTAGACTCACAGGAGAACGACCATAAGGTGCGCGAAGCAGCAATAGACCGTTCGAGCCAAGTCGGCTGAAGGGCGATGGATTGAATATCGACGCAATTTGAGTGTTCCATTATCATTAGGAGGCTCTGAACGTTACAATTAGCAGTCCGTTTTGCGCCGGATTCGAATATCTGGACTCACAGGATAACGAACATAAGGTGACTGAGGTAGCATTAGACCCATGGAGACAAGTCGGCTGGAGGACGATGTATTGAATCTCAACGCAATTTGAGTGTTCAGTCGTCATTAGGAGGCCCTGAACTTTACAATTAACTATCAGTTATGTGTCGGAATCGAAAATGTAGACTCACAGTAGAACGACCATAAGGTGCCCGAGGCAGCAATAGACCGTTCGAGGCAAGTCGGCTGAAAGACGATGTATTGAATCTCGACGCAATTTGAGTGTTCTATCGTCATTAGGAGGCCTTCAACGTTGCAATTATCCGTCAGTTTTGCGTCGGATTCGAAACTCTACTCACAGGAAAACGACCATAATGTGCCCGAGGCAGCAATAGACCGTTCGAGACAAGTCGGCTGAAGGACGATGTATTGAATCTCGACGCAATTTGAGTGTTCCATCATCGTTAGGAGGCTCTGAACGTTACGATTAGCTGTCCGTTTTGCGTCGGATTCGAAAATGCAGACTCACAGGAGAACGACCATAAGGTGGCCGAGGCAGCAATAGACCGTTCGAGACGAGTCGGCTGAAGGACGATGTTTTGAATATCGACGCAATTTGAGTGTTCCATCGTCATTAGGGGGCCCTCAACGTTGCAATTAACCATCAGTTTTGCGTCGAATCCGAAAATCTACTCACACGAGAATAACCATAAGGTGCCCGAGGAGCAATAGACCCTTGGTGACAAGTCGGCTGAATGACGATGTATTAAATCTCGACGCAAGTTGAGTGTTCCATCGCCATTAGGAGGCCCTGAACGTTACAATTAACTATTAGTTATGTGTCGGATTCGAAAATCTAGACTCACACTAGCAAGACCATTAGGTGCCAGAGGCAGCAATAGACCCTCGGAGACAAGTCGGCTGGAGGAGGATGTATTGAATCGCGTCGCAATTTGAGTGTTCCATCGTCATTAGGAGGCCCTGAACGTTACAATTAACAAACAGTTTTGCGTCGCATTCAAAAATCTAGACTCACTGGAGAAAGACCATAAGGTGCCCGAGGCAGCAACAGACCCTTGGAGACAAGTCCCTGGAGAACGATGTATTGACTCTCGACGCAATTGGAGTATTCAATCGTCATTATCAGGCGCTGAACGTTCCAATTAACTGTCAGTTATGTGTCGGATTAGAAAATGCAGACTCACAGGAGAACGACCATAAGGTGTCCGAGGCAGCAATAGACCCTTGGAGACAAGTCCGCTGGATTACGATGTATTGAATCTCGACGCAATTTGAGTACTCCATCGTCATTAGGAGACCCTGATGTTACAATTAACTACAAGTTTTGCGTCGGATTCGAAAATCTAGAGTCTCTGGAGAACGATCATAAGGTGCCCGAGGTAGCAATAGACCCTTGGAGACAAGTCGCCTGGAGAACGATATATTGAATCTCGACGCAATTTGAGTGTTCCATCATGATTAGGAGGTCCTGAGCGATACAATTAACTATCAGTTTTGCGTCGGATTCGAAATTCTAGCCTCACAGGAGAACGACTATATGGTGCCCGAGGCAGCAATATCTCCTTGGAGACAAGTCGGCTGGAGGACGATATATTGAATCTCGACGCAATTTGAGTTTTCCATCATCATTAGGAGGCTCTGAACGTTACAATTAGAAGTCGGTTTTGCGTCGGATTCGAATATCTGGACTCACAGGAGAACGACCATAAAGTGACCGAGGTAGGAGTAGACCCATGGAGAGAAGTCGGCTGGAAGACATATTGAATCTCGACGCAATTTGAATGTTCCATCGTCATTAGGAGGCCCTGAACGTTACAAATAACTATCAGTTATGTGTCGGAATCGAAAATGTAAACTGACAGGAGAACGACCATATGGTGCCCGAGGCAGCATTGGAACCTTGGAGACATGTAGGCTGAAGGACGATGTATTGAATCTCGACACGATTTCAGTGTTCCATCGTCATTAGGAGGCCCCGAACGTTACAATTAACTATCAGTTTTGCGTGGGAAACGAAATTCTAGACTCACACGAGACGGAAAAAATGGTGCCCGAGGTAGCAATAACCCCTTGGAGACAAGTCGGCTGGAGGACGATGTATTGAATCTCGACGCAAGTTGAGTTCTCCATCATCATTAGGAGGCTCTGAACGTTACAATTAGCAGTCCGTTTTGCGTCAGATTCGAATATCTGGACTCACAGGAGAACGACCATATGGTGACCGAGGTAGCAGTAGACCCATGGAGAGAAGTCGTCTGGAAGACATATTGAATCTCGACGCAATTTGAGTGTTCCATCGTCATTAGGAGGCTCTGAACGTTACAATTAACTATTAGTTTTGCGTCGGATTCGAAAATCTAGACTCACAGAAGAACGACGATAAGGTGCCCGAGGTAGCATAATCCCTTTGGTGACAAAACGGCTGGAGGACGATGTATTGAATCTCGACGCAATTTGAGTTTTCCATCATCATTAGGAGGCTCTGAACGTTACAATTAGCAGTCCGTTTTGCGTCGGATTCGAATATCTGGACTCACAGGATAACGAACATAAGGTGACCGAGGTAGCAGTAGACCCATGGAGGCAAGTCGGCTGGAGGACGATGTATTGAATCTCAATGCAATTTCAGTGTTCAATCGTCATTAGGAGGCCCTGAACGTTACAATTAACTACCAGATATGTGTCTGAATGGAAATTGTAGACCCTCAGGAGAACGACCATAAGGTGCCCGTGGCAGCAATAGACCATTCGAGACAAGTCGGTTGAAGGAGGATGTATAGAATGTCGACGCAATTTGAGTGTTCCATTGTGATTAGGAGGCCCTCAACGTTGCAATTAACCATCAGTTTTGCGACGGATTCGAAAATCTACTCACAGGAAAACGACCATAAGGTGCCTGAGGCAGCAATGGACCCTTGGAGACAAGTCGGCTGGTGGACAATGTATTGAATCTCAACGCAATTTTAGTGTTCCATCGTCATTAGGAGGCCCAGAACGTTACAATTAACTATCATTTTTGCTTCGGATTCGAAAATCTAGACTTACAGGAGTCAGACCATATGGTGCCCGAGGCAGCAATTTTCCCATGGAGAAAAGTCGGCTGGAAGACGATGTATTGAATCTCGACGCAATTTGAGTGTTCCATCGTCATTAGGAGGCTCTGAACGTTACAATTGGCAGTTCTTTTTGCGTCGGATTCGAATATCTGGACTCACAGGAGAACGACCATAAGGTGAGCGAGGTAGCAATAGATCCATGGAGACAAGTCGGCTGGAGGTCGATGTATTGAATATCGATGCAATTTGAGTGTTCCATTGACATTAGGAGGCCCTGAACGTTACAATTAACTATTAGTTTTGGGTCGGATTCGAGAATCTACTCACAGGAGAATAACCATAAGGTGCCCGAGGAGAACCACCATAAGGTGCCCGAGGCAGCAATGGACCCTTGGAGACAAGTCGGCTGGTGGACGATGTATTGAATCTTGACGCAATTTGAGTGTTCCATCGTGATTAGGAAGCTTTGAACGTTACAATTGGCAGTCCGTTTTGCGTCGGATTCGAATATCTGGACTCACGGGAGGACGAACATAAGGTGAGCGTGGTAGCAATAGACCCATGGTGACAAGTCGGCTGGAGGACGATGTATTGAATATCGACGCAATTTGAGTGTTCCTTTGACATTAAGAGGCCCTGAACGTTACAATTAACTATCAGATTTCCGTCGGATTCGAAAATCTATACTCCCAGGAGAACGACAATTAGGTGCCACAGGCTGCAATAGACACTTGGAGACAAGTCGGCTGGTGGACGATGTATTGAATCTCGACGCTATTTGAGTGTTCCTTCGTCATTTGGAGGCCCTGAACGTTACAATTAAGTATCATTTTTGCGTCGGATTCGAAAATCTTGACTCACAGAAGATCGACGATTTGGTGCCCGAGGGAGCAATATCCCCCTGGAGAGAAGGCGGCTGGAGGACGATGTATTGAATCTCGACGCAATTTGAGTGTTCCATCGTCATTAGGAGGCCATAAACGTTGCAATTAACCATCAGTCTGGAGTCGGATTCGAAAATATAAATTCACTGGAGAACGACCATAAGGTGCCCGAGGCAGCAATAGACAATTGGAAACAAGTCGCCTGGAGGACGATGTATTGACTCTCGACGCAATTCGAGTGTTCCATCGTCATTAGGAGGCTCTCAATATTACAATTAACTATCAGGTTTCCGTCGGATTTGAAAATCTATACTCCCAGGAGAACGACAATTAGGGGCCACAGGCTGCAATAGATCCTTGGAGACAACCCGGCTGGAGGACGATGTATTGAATCGCGACGCAATTTCAGTGTTCCATCGTCATTAGGAGGCCCTGACCGTTACAATTAACAATCAGTTTTGCGTCGGATTCGAAATTCTAGACTCACAGGAGGCAGCAATATCCCCTTGGAGACATGTCGGCTGGAGGACGATGTTATTGAATCTCGACGTAATTTGAGTTTTCCATCATCATTATGAGGCTCTGAACGTTACAATTAGCTGTCCGTTTTGCGTCTTATTCGAATATCTGGACTCACAGGAGAACGACCATAAGGTGACCGAGGTAGCAGTAGACCAATGGAGAGAAGTCGGCTGGAAGACGATATATTGAATCTCGACGCAATTTGAGTGTTCCACCGTCATTAGGAGGCCCTGAGCGTTACAATTAACTATCAGTTATATGTCGGAATCGAAATTCTAGACTCACACGAGACGGACTAAATGGTGCCCAAAGTAGCAATATCCCCTTTGAGACAAAACGGCTGGAGGACGATGTATTGAATCTCGATCCAATTTGAGTGTTCCATCGTCATTAGGAGGCTCTGAACGTTACAATTAACAATCAGTTTTGCGTCGGATTCGAAAAACTAGACTCACAGTAGACGGACGATTTGGTGCCCGAAGCAGCTATATCCCCTTGGAGACTAGTCGGCTGGAGGACGACGTATTGAATCTCGACGCAATTTGAGGGTTCCATCGTCATTAAGAGGCCCTGGACGTTACAATTAGTTTTGCGTCGGATTCGAAAATCACGACTCACAGAAGAACGACGATAAGGTGCCCGAGGGAGCAATATCCCCTAGGAGACAAACGGCTGGAGGCCGATGTATTGAATCTCGACGCAATTTGAGTTTTCCATCATCATTAGGAGGCCCTCAACGTTTAAATTAACCATCAGTTTAGCGTCGGATTCGAAAATCTACTCACAGGAAAACGACCATAAGGTGCCCGAGGCAGCAATGGACCCTTGGAGACAAGTCGGCTGGTGGACGATGTATTGAAACTCGACGCAATTTGATATTTCCATCGTCATTAGGAGGGCCTCAACGTTACAATAAACTATCATTTTTGCTTCGGATTCGAAAATATAGTCTCACAGGAGACGGACCATATGGTGAACGAGGCAGCAATTTCCCGATAGAGAAAAGTCGGCTGGAAGACGATGTATTGAATCTCAACGCAATTTGAGTGTTCCATCGTCATTAGGAGGCCCTGTACGTTAGAATTAACTATCAGTTATGTGTCGGATTTGAAAATCTAGACTCACAGGAGCAAGACCATTAGGTGCCAGAGGCAGCAATAGACCCTCGGAGACAAGTCTCCTGGAGGACGATGTATTGAATCGCGACGCAATTTGAGTGTTCCATCGTGATTATGATTCCCTGAACGTTACAATTAACAATCAGTTTTGCGTCGTATTAAAAAATCTAGACTCACTGGAGAACGACCATTGGGTGACCGAGGCAGCAATAGACCCTTGGAGACAAGTCGCCTGGAGGACGATGTATTGAATCTCGACGCAATTTGAGTGTTCCATCGTCATTAGGAGGCCCTGAAAGTTATAATTAACTATCAGGTTTCCGTTGAATTTGAAAATCTACACTCCCAGGAGAGCGACAATTAGGTGCCATAGGCTGCAATAGATCCTTGGAGACAACCCGGCTGGAGGACGATGTATTGAATCTCGACGCAATTTGAGTGTTCCTTCGTCATTAGGAGGCCCTGAACGTTACAATTAACTATCAGTTATGTGTCGGAATCGAAAATGTAGACTCACAGAAGAACGACCATAAGGTGCCCGAGGCAGCAATGGACCCTTGGAGACAAGTAGGCTGAAGGACGATGTATTGAATCTCGACGCAATTTGAGTGTTCAATCGTCATTAGGAGGCCCTGAACGTTACAATTAACTATCACTTTTGTGTCGGAATCGAAAATGTAGACTCACAGGAGAACGACCGGAAGGCGCGCGAAGCAGCAATAAACCGTTCGAGACAAGTCGGCTGAAGGACGATGTATTGAATCTCGACGCAATTTGAGCGTTCCATCATCATTAGGAGGCTCTGAACGAAACAATTAGCAGTCCGTCTTGCGTCGGATTCGAATATCTAGACTCACGGAATAACGAACATAAGGTGACCGAGGTAGCAGTAGACACATGGAGACAAGTCGGCTGGAGGACGATGTATTGAATCTCAACGCAATTTGAGTGTTCAATCGTCATTAGGAGGCACTGAACGTTAAAAATAGCTATCAGTCATGTGTCGGAATCGAAAATGTAGACTCACAGGAGAACGACCGTAAGGCGCGCGAAGCAGCAATTAACCGTTCGAGACAAGTCGGCTGAAGGACGATGTATTGAATCTCGACGCAATTTGAGTGTTCCATCGTCATTAGGAAGCCCTCCACGTTGCAATTAACCATCAGTTTTGCGTCGGATTCAAAAATCTACACACAGGAAAACGACCATAAGGTGCCCGAGGCATCAATGGACCCTTGGAGACAAGTCGGCTGGTGGACGATGTATTGAATCTCGACGCAATTTGAGTGTTCCATCGTCATTAGGAGGCCCTGAAAGTTATAATTAACTATCAGGTTTCCGTTGAATTTGAAAATCTACACTCCCAGGAGAGCGTCAATTAGGTGCCATAGGCTGCAATAGATCCTTGGAGACAACCCGGCTGGAGGACGATGTATTGAATCGCGACGCAATTTGAGTGTTCCATCGTCAATTGGAGGCCCTGAGCGTTACAATTAACTATCTGTTATGTGTCGGAATCGAAATACTAGACTCACACGAGACGGACTAAATGGTGCCCAAAGTAGCAATATCCCCTTTGAGACAAATCGGCTGGAGGACGATGTATTGAATCTCGATCCAATTTGAGTGTTCCAAGGTCATTAGGAGGTTCTGAACGTTACAATTAACAATCAGTTTTGCGTCGGATTCGAAAATCTAGACTCACAGGAGTACGACAATTAGGTGCCACAGGCAGCAATAGACCCTTGGAGACAAATCAGCTGGAGGAGGATGTATTGAATCGCGACGCAATTTGAGTGACCCATCGTCATTAGGAAGCCCTGACAGTTACAATTAACCATCAGTTTTGCGTCGGATTCGAAAATCTAGACTTACAGGAGACGGACCATATGGTGCCCGAGGCAGCAATATCCCCTTGGAGACAAGTCGGGTGGAGGACGAAACATGGAATCTCGACGCAATTTGAGCGTTCTATCGTCATTAGGATGCGCTGAACATTACAATTAACTATCAGTTACGCGTCGGATGAGAAAATCTAGACTCATAGGAGAACGACCATAAGGAGAACGATGCAGCAATAGTCCCTTGAAGAGAAGTCCGCTGGAGGACGATGTATAGAATCTCGACGCAATTTGAGTGTTCCTTCGTCATTCTGAGGCCCTGAACGTTACAATTAACTACAAGTTTTGCGTCGGGTTCGAAAATCTAGACTCACAGGAGACGGACCACATGGTGCCCGAGGCAGCAATATCCCGTTGGACACAAGTCGGCGGGAGGACGATGTATTGAATCTCGACGCAATTTGAGTGTTCCATCGTCATTAGGAGGCCCTGAAAGTTACAATTAACTATCAGATTTCCGTCGGATTTGAAAATCTATACTCCCAGGAGAACGACAATTAGGTGCCACAGGCTGCAATAGATCCTTGGAGACAACCCGGCTGGAGGACGATGTATTGAATCTCGACGCAATTTGAGTGTTCCTTCGTCATTAGGAGGCCCTGAACGTTACAATTAACTATCAGTTATGTGTCGGAATCGAAAATGTAGACTCACAGAAGAACGACCATAAGGTGCCCGAGGCAGCAATGGACCCTTGGAGACAAGTAGGCTGAAGGACGATGTATTGAATCTCGACGCAATTTCATGTGTCCCATCGTCATTAGGAGGTCCTGAACGTTACAATTAACTATCAGTTTTGCGTCGGAATGGAAATTCTAGACTCACACGAGTCGGACTAAATGATGCCCGAGGTAGCAATATCCCCTTTGAGACAAAAGGGCTGGAAGACGATGAATTCAATCTCGATCCAATTTGAGTGTTCCATCGTCATTAGGAGGCTTTGAACGTTACAATTGGCAGTCTTTTTTGCGACGCATTCCAATATCTGGACACATAGGAAAACGAACATAAGGTGACCAAGGTAGCAGTAGACCCATGGAGACAAGTCGGCTGGAGGACGATGTATTGAATCTCAACGCAATTTGAGTGTTCAATCGTCATTAGGAGGCCCTGAACGTTACAATTAACTATCAGGTATGTGTCGGAATCGAAAATGTAGACTCACAGGAGAACGACCATAAGGTGCCCGAGGCAGCAATAGACCGTTCGTGACAAGTCGGCTGCAGGAAGACGTATTGAATCTCGACGCAATTTCAGTGTTCCATCGTCATTAGGAGGCCCTCAACGTTTCAATTAACCATCATTTTAGCGTCGGATTCGAAAATCTACTCACAGGAAAACGACCATAAGGTGCCCGAGGCAGCAATGGACTCTTGGAGACAAGTCGGCTGGTGGACGATGTATTGAATCTCGACGCAATTTGAGTGTTCCATCGTCATTAGGAGGGCCTGAACGTTACAATTAACTATCATTTTTGCTTCGGATTCGAAAATCTAGACTCACAGGAGGAGGACCATACGGTGCCCGAAGCAGCAATATCACCTTGGAGACAAGACGACTGGAGGACGATGTATTGTATCTCGACGCAATTTGAGTATTCCATCGTGATTAGGAGGCGCTGAACGTTACAATTAGCTAACAGTTATGCGTCGGATTCGAAAATCTAGACTCACAGGAGAACGACATTAAGGTGCCCGAGGTAGCAATAGACCTTTGGGGACAAGTCGGCTGAATGACGATGTATTGCATCTCGACACAATTTGTGTGTTCCTTCGTCATTAGGAGACCCTGATCATTACAATTAACCATCAGTTTTGCGTCAGGTTCGAAAATCTAGACTCACAGGACACGGACCATAAGGTGCCCGAGGCAGCAATAGACCCTTGGAGACATTAAACTTCCTGGCAGATTAAAACTGTGTGCCCGACCGAGACTCGAACTCGGGACCTTTGCCTTTCGCGGGCAAGTGCTCTACCATCTGAGCTACCGAAGCACGACTCACGCCCGGTACTCACAGCTTTACTTCTGCCAGTATCTCGTCTCCTACCTTCCAAACTTTACAGAAGCTCTGCTGCGAACCTTGCAGAACTAGCGCTCCTGAAAGAAAGGATATAGCGGAGACATGGCTTAGCCACAGCCTGGGGGATGTTTCCAGAATGAGATTTTCACTCTGCAGCGGAGTGTGCGCTGATATGAAACTTCCTGGCAGATTAAAACTGTGTGCTCGACCGAGCCTCGAACTCGGGACCTTTGCCTTTCGCGGGCAAGTGCTCTACCATCTGAGCTACCGAAGCACGACTCACGCCCGGTACCGGGCACACAGTTTTAATCTGCCAGGAAGTTTCATATCAGCGCACACACCGCTGCAGAGTGAAAATCTCGATCCCTTGGAGGCCCTGAACGTTACAATTAACGATCAGTTTTGCGTCGGATTCGAAAATCTAGTCTCACAGGAAACTGACAACATGGAGCCCAGGGCAGCTAAATCCCCTTGTAGACAAGTCAGCTGGAAGTCGATGTATTGACTCTCGACGCAATTTGAGTGTTCCATCGTCATTAGGAGGTGATGAACGTTACAATTAACTATCATTTTAGCGTCGGATTCGAAAATCTACTCACAGGAGAAGGACCATATGGTGCTCGAGACAGCAATATCCCCTTGGATACAAGTCGGCTGGGAGACGATGTATTGAATCGCGACGCAATTTGAGTGTTCCATCGTCATTAGGAGGCCCTGAACGTTACAATTAACAATCAGTTTTGCGTCGGATTCGAAAATCTAGACTCACTGGAGAACGACAATTAGGCGCCACAGGCAGCAATGGACGCTTGGAGACATATCGGCTGGAGGACGATGTATTGAATCACGACTCAATTTGAGTGATCCATCGTCATTAGGAGGCTTTGAACGTTACAATTAGCAGTCCGTTTTGCGTCGGATTCGTATATCTGGACTCACAGGAGAACGACAATAAGGTGACCGAGGTAGCAGTAAACCCATGGATACAAGTCGGCTGCAGGACGATGTATTGAATCTCGACGCAATTTCAGTGTTCCATCGATATTAGGAGGCCCTGAACGTTACAATTAACTATGAGTTATGTGTCGGAATCGAAAATGTAGACTTGCAGGAGAACGACTATAAGGTGCCCGAGGCAGCAACAGACCGTTCGAGACAAGTCGGCTGAAGGACGAAGAATTGAAACTCCACGCAATTTGAGTGTTCCATCATCGATAGGAGGCTCTGAACGTTACAATTAGCAGTCCGTTTTGCGACGGATTCGAATATCTAGACTCACAGGAGACGGACCATATGGTGCCCGAGGCAGCAATATCCCCTTGGAGACAAGTCAGCTGGAGGACGACGTATTGAATCTTGACGCAATTTGAGGGTTCCATCGTCATTAGGAGGCCCTGAACGTTACAATTAACTATTAGTTTTGCGTCGGATTCGAAAATCTAGACTCACAGAAGAACGATGATAAGGTGCCCGAGGGAGCAATATCCCTTTGGAGACAAGTCAGCTGGAGGTCGATGTATTGAATCTCGACGCAATTTGAGTGTTCCATCGTGATTAGGAGGTCCTGAACGTTGCAATTAACTATCAGTTTTGCGTCGGATTCGCAATTCTACACTCACAGGAGAAGGACTATGTGGTGCCCGAGGCAGCAATATCCCATTGGAGACAAGTCGGCTGGAGGACGATGTATTGAATCTCGACGCAATTTGAGTTTTCCATCATCATTAGGAAGCTCTGAACGTTACAATTAGCAGTCCGTTTTGCGTCGGATACGAATATCTGGATTCACAGGAGAACGAACATAAGTTGACCGAGGTAGCAGTAGACCCATGGAGACAAGTCGGCTGGAAGACGATATATTGAATCTCGACGCATTTTGAGTGTTCCATCGTCATTAGGAGGCCCTGACCGTTACAATTAACAATCAGTTTCGCGTCGGATTCGAAAATCTAGACTCACTGGAGAACGACAATTAGGCGCCACAGGCAGCAATAGACCCTTGGAGACAAATCGGCTGGAGGACGATGTATTGAATCGCGACGCAATTTGAGTGATCCATCGTCATTAGGAGGCTTTGAACGTTACAATTAGCAGTCCGTTTTGCGTCGGATTCGTATATCTGGACTCACAGGAGAACGACAATAAGGTGACCGAGGTAGCAGTAAACCCATGGATACAAGTTGGCTGCAGGACGATGTATTGAATCTCGACGCAATTTCAGTGTTCCATCGATATTAGGAGGCCCTGAACGTTACAATTAATTATGAGTTATGTGTCGGAATCGAAAATGTAGACTGACAGGAGAACGACTATAAGGTGCCCGTGGCAGCAATAGACCGTTCGAGACAAGTCGGCTGAAGGACGATGAATTGAATCTCCACGCAATTTGAGTGTTCCATCATCGTTAGGAGGCTCTGAACGTTACAATTAGCAGTCCGTTTTGCGTCGGATTCGAATATCTAGACTCACAAGAGACGGACCGTATGGTGCCCGAGGAAGCAATATCCCCTTGGAGACAAGTCAGCTGGAGGACGACGTATTGAATCTTGACGCAATTTGAGTGTTCCATCGTCATGAGGAGGCCCTGAACGTTACAATTAACTATTAGTTTTGCGTCGCATGCGAAAATCTAGACTCACAGAAAAGCGACGATAAGGTGCCCGAGGGAGCGATATCCCTTTGGAGACAAGTCGGCTGGAGGACGATGTATTGAATCTCGACGCAATTTGAGTGTTCCATCGTGATTAGGAGGTCCTGAACGTTGCAATTAACTATCAGTTTTGCGTCGGATTCGAAATTCTACACTCACAGGAGAAGGACTATATGGTGCCCGAGGCAGCAATAACCCCTTGGAGACAAGTCGGCTGGAGGACGATGTATTGAATCTCGACGCAATTTGAGTTTTCCATCGTCATTAGGAGGCTCTGAACGTTACAGTTAGCAGTCCGTTTTGCGTCGGTTTCGAATTTCTGGATTCACAGGAGCACGACCATAAGTTGACCGAGGTAGCAGTAGACCCATGGAGACAAGTCAGCTGGAAGACGATGTAATGACTCTCGACGCATTTTGAGTGTTCCATCGTCATTAGGAGGCTCTGTACGTTACAATTATCTATCACTTTTGCGTCGGATTAGGATATCTAGACTCACAGTAGAAAGACCATTAGGTGCCACAGGCACAGGCACCTTTGGAGTCATGTCGGCTGGTGGCCGATGTAATGCATCTCGACGCAATTTGAGCGTTCCATCGTTATTAGTATGCCATGAACGTTACAATTAACTATCAGTTTCGCGTCGGATTCGAAAATCTAGACTCACAGGAATCGGACCATACGGTGCCCAAGGCAGCAATATCCGCTTGGAGACTAGTCGGCTGGGAGACGATGTATTGAATCTCGACGCAATTTTAGTGTTCCTTCGTCATTAGGAGGCCCTGAACGTTACAATTAACTATCAGTTTTGCGTCGTATTCGAAAATCTAGACTCACAGCAGGACGACCATAAGTTGCCCGAGGCAGCAATAGACCTTTGGAGACAAGTCGGCTGATGGACGATGTTTAGAATCTCCACGCAATTTGAGTGTTCCATCGTCATTACGAGGCCCTGAACGTTCCAATTAACTATCAGTTTCGTGTCGGATACGAAAATGTAGACTCACAGGAGTCGGACCATACGGTGCCCGAAGCAGCAATGTCTCCTTGGAGACAAGTCGGCTGGAGGACGATGTATTGAATCTCGACGCAATTTCAGTGTTCCATCGTCATTAGGAGGCGCTGAACGTTACAATTAACTATCAGTTTTGCGTCGAATTCAAAAATCAATTCTCACAGGAGGACGACCATAAAGTGCCCGAGGCAGCAATAGACCTTTGGAGACAAGTCGGCTGAAGGACGATGTATTGAATCTCGACACAATTTGAGTGTTCCATCGTCATTAGGAGGCGATGAACGTTACAATTAACTATCAGATATGCGTCGGATTAGAAAGTCTAAACCCACCGGAGAATGAGCATAAGGTACCCGAGGCAGCAATAGACCCTTGGAGACAAGTCGGCTGGAGGCCAATGTATTGAATCTCGACGCAATTTGAGTGTTCCATCGTCATTAGGAGGCCCTGAACGTTACATTTAACAATCAGTTTTGCGTCGGATTCGAAAATCTGGACTCACTGGAGAACGACAATTAGGCGCCACAGGCAGCAATAGACCCTTGGAGACAAATCGGCTGGAGGACGATGTATTGAATCGCGACGCAATTTGAGTGATCCATCGTCATTAGGAGGCTTTGAACGTTACAATTAGCAGTCCGTTTTGCGTCGGATTCGTATATCTGGACTCACAGGAGAACGACAATAAGGTGACCGAGGTAGCAGTAAACCCATGGATACAAGTTGGCTGCAGGACGATGTATTGAATCTCGACGCAATTTCAGTGTTCCATCGACATTAGGAGGCCCGGAACGTTACAATTAACTATGAGTTATGTGTCGGAATCGAAAATGTAGACTCACAGGAAAACGACCATAAGGTGCCCGAGGCAGCAATAGACCGTTCGAGACAAGTCGGCTGAAGGACGATGAATTGAATCTCCACGTAATTTGAGTGTTCCATCATCGTTAGGAGGCTCTGAACGTTACAATTAGCAGTCCGTTTTGCGTCGGATTCGAATATCTAGACTCACAGGAGACGGACCATTTGGTGCCCGAGGCAGCAATATCCCCTTGGAGACAAGTCAGCTGGAGGACGACGTATTGAATCTCGAAGTAATTTGAGGGTCCCATCGTCATTAGGAGGCCCTGAACGTTACAATTAACTATTAGTTTTGGGTCGGTTCGAAAATCTAGACTCACAGAAGAACGACGATAAGGTGCCCGAGGGAGCAATATCCCTCTGGAGACAAGTCGGCTGGAGGACGATGTATTGAATCTCGACGCAATTTGAGGGTTCCATCGTGATTAGGAGGTCCTGAACGTTGCAATTAACTATCAGTTTTGCGTCGGATTCGAAATTCTACACTCACAGGAGAAGGACTATATGGTGCCCGAGGCAGCAATATCCCCTTGGAGACAAGTCGGCTGGAGGACGATGTACTGAATCTCGACGCAATTTGAGTTTTCCATCATCATTAGGAGGCTCTGAACGTTACAGTTAGCAGTCCGTTTTGCGTCGGATTCGAGTATCTGGATTCACAGGAGAACGACCATAAGTTGACCGAGGTAGCAGTACACCCATGGAGACAAGTCGGCTGGAAGACGATATATTGAATCTCGACGCAATTTGAGTTTTCCATCATCGTTAGGAGGCTCTGAACGTTACAATTAGCAGTCCGTTTTGCGTCGGATTCAAAATTCTTGACTCACAGGAGAATGGCCATAAGGTGCCCGAGGCAGCAATTGACCCTTGGAGACAAGTCGGCTGGAGGCCGATGTATTGAGTCTCGACGCAATTTGAGTGTTCCATCATCATTAGGAGGCCCTGAACGTTACTATTAACTATCATTTTTGCGTCGGATTCGAAAATCTAGTCTCACAGGAGACTGACAACATGGAGCCCGAGGGAGCTAAATCCCCTTGTAGACAAGTCAGCTGGAAGACGATGTATTGACTCTCGACGCATTTTGAGTGTTCCATCGTCATTAGGAGGCGATGAACATTACAATTAACTATCATTTTATCGTCGGATTTTAAAATCTACTCACAGGAGAAGGACCATGTGGTTCCCGACACAGCAATATCCCCTTGGATACAAGTCGGCTGGAGGACGATGTATTGCATCTCGACGCTATTTGAGTGTTCCATCGTCATTAGGAGGCCCTGAACGTTACAATTAACTATCACTTTTGCGTCGGATTTGAAAATCTAGACTCACAGGAATCGGACCATACGGTGCCCAAAGCAGCAATATCCGCTTGGAGACAAGTCGGCTGGGAGACGATGTATTGAATCTCGACGCAATTTGAGTGTTCCTTCGTCATTAGGAGGCCCTGAACGTTACAATTAACTATCAGTTTTGCGTCGAATTCAAAAATCTATTCTCACAGGAAGACGACCATAAAGTGCCCGAGGCAGCAATAGACCTTTGGAGACAAGTCGGCTGAATGACGATGTATTGCATCTCGACACAATTTGAGTGTTCCATCGTCATTAGGCGACCCTGAACATTACAATTAACCATCAGTTTTGCGTCAGGTTCGAAAATCTAGACTCACAGGACACGGACCATAAGGTGCCCGAGGCAGCAATAGACCCTTGGATACAAGTCGGCTGGAGGACGATGAATTGAATCTCGACGCTATTTGAGTGATCCATCGTCATTAGGAGAGCCCTGAAAGTTACAATTAACTATCAGTTTTGCGTCGGATTAGAAAATCTAGACTCACAGGAGAAAGACCATTAGGTGCCACAGGCACAGGCACCTTTGGCGACAAGTCGGCTGGTGGTCGATGTAATGAATGTCGACGCAATATGAGCGTTCCATCGTCATTAGGAGGCCCTGAACGTTACAATTAACTATCAGTTTCGCGTCGGATTCGAAAATCTAGACTCACAGGAGAACGACCATAAGGTGTGCGAGGCAGCAATAGACCCTTGGAGACTAGTCGGCTGAAGGACGATGTATTGAATCTCGACGCAATTTCAGTGTTCCATCGTCATTAGGAGGCCCTGGACGTTACAATTGACTATCAGTTTCGCGTCGGATTCAAAAATCTAAGCTCACAGGAGCTGGACCATACGGTGCCCGAGGCAGCAATATCCCCTAGGAGACAAGTCGGCTGGAGGACGAGGTAATGAATCTCGACGCAGATTGAGTGTTCCATCGTCATTAGGAGGCCCTGATCGTTACAATTAACTATCAGTTTTGGGTCGGATTCGATAATCTAGACTCAAAGTACACTCCTGGAAATTGAAATAAGAACACCGTGAATTCATTGTCCCAGGAAGGGGAAACTTTATTGACACATTCCTGGGGTCAGATACATCACATGATCACACTGACAGAACCACAGGCACATAGACACAGGCAACAGAGCATGCACAATGTCGGCACTAGTACAGTGTATATCCACCTTTCGCAGCAATGCAGGCTGCTATTCTCCCATGGAGACGATCGTAGAGATGCTGGATGTAGTCCTGTGGAACGGCTTGCCACGCCATTTCCACCTGGCGCCTCAGTTTGACCAGCGTTCGTGCTGGACGTGCAGACCGCGTGAGACGACGCTTCAACCAGTCCCAAACATGCTCAATGGGGGACAGATCCGGAGATCTTGCTGGCCAGGGTAGTTGACTTACACCTTCTAGAGCACGTTGGGTGGCACGGGATACATGCGGACGTGCATTGTCCTGTTGGAACAGCAAGTTCCCTTGCCGGTCTAGGAATGGTAGAACGATGGGTTCGATGACGGTTTGGATGTACCGTGCACTATTCAGTGTCCCCTCGACGATCACTAGTGGTGTACGGCCAGTGTAGGAGATCGCTCCCCCACCATGATGCCGGGTGTTGGCCCTATGTGCCTCGGTCGTATGCAGTCCTGATTGTGGCGCTCACCTGCACGGCGCCAAACACGCATACGACCATCATTGGCACCAAGGCAGAAGCGACTCTCATCGCTGAGGACGACACGTCTCCATTCGTCCCTCCATTCACGCCTGTCGCGACACCACTGGAGGCGGGCTGCACGATGTTGGGGCGTGAGCGGAAGACGGCCTAACGGTGTGCGGGACCGTATCCCAGCTTCATGGAGACGGTTGCGAATGGTCCTCGCCGATACCCCAGGATCAACAGTGTCCCTAATTTGCTGGGAAGTGGCGGTGCGGTCCCCTACGGCACTGCGTAGGATCCTACGGTCTTGGCGTGCATCCGTGCGTCGCTGCGGTCCGGTCCCAGGTCGACGGGCACGTGCACCTTCCGCCGACCACTGGCGACAACATCGATGTACTGTGGAGACCTCACGCCCCACGTGTTGAGCAATTCGGCGGTACGTCCACCCGGCCTCCCGCATGCCCACTATACGCCCTCGCTCAAAGTCCGTCAACTGCACATACGGTTCACGTCCACGCTGTCGCGGCATGCTACCAGTGTTAAAGACTGCGATGGAGCTCCGTATGCCACGGCAAACTGGCTGACACTGACGGCGGCGGTGCACAAATGCTGCGCAGCTAGCGCCATTCGACGGCCAACACCGCGGTTCCTGGTGTGTCCGCTGTGCCGTGCGTGTGATCATTGCTTGTACAGCCCTCTCGCAGTGTCCGGAGCAAGTATGGTGGGTCTGACACACCGGTGTCAATGTGTTCTTTTTTCCATTTCCAGGAGTGTAGAACGACAATAAGGTGCCCGAGGCAGCAATAGACCCTTGGAGACAAGTCGGCTGAATGACGATGTATTGAACCTCGACGCAATTTGAGTGTTCCATCTTCATTCGGAGGCCCTGAACGTTACAATTATCTATCAGTTTCGAGTCTGATTCGAAAATCTAGACCCACAGGGAAGGACCATATAGTGCCCGAGGCAGCAATATCCCCTTGTAGACATGTCGGCTGGAGGACGAAGTATTGATTCACGACACAATTTGTGTGTTTTATTGTCATTAGGAGGCCCTGAACGTTACAAGTAACTATCAGTTTTGCGTCGGATTCGACAATCTAGACTTACAGGGGAACGACCATAAAGTGCCCGAGGCACCAATAGACCCTTGGAGACAAGTCAGCTGGAGGACGATGTGTTGAATCTCGACGCAATTTGAGTGTTCCATCGACATCAGGAGGCCCTGAACGTTACAATTAACTATCAGTTTTGCGTCGGATTCGACAATCTAGACTCACAGGAGAACGACCATAAGGTGCCCGAGGCAGCAATAGACCCTTGGAGACAAGTCGACTGAAGGACGATGTATTGAATCTCGACGCAATTTGAGTGTTCCATCGTCATTAGGAAGCCCTGAACGTTACAATTAACTTTCAGTCTCGCGTCGGATTCGAAAATCTAGACTCACAGGAGACGGACTATATGGTTCCCGAGGCAGCAATATGCCCTTGGAGACAAGTCGGCTGGAGGCCGATGTATTGAATCTCGACGCAATTTGAGTGTTCCATCGTCATTAGGAGGCCCTGAACGTTACAATTAACTATCAGTCTCGCGTCTGATTCGAAAATCTAGACTTACAGGAGACAAACCACATGGTTCCCGAGGCAGTAATCTCCCCTTGGAGACAAGTCGGCTGGAGGATGATGTATTGAATCTCGACGCAATTTGAGAGTTCCATCGTCATTACGATGCCCTGAACGTTACAATTACCTATCGGTTTCGCGTCGGATTCAAAAATCTTGACTCACAGGAGAAGGTGCCACAGGCAGCAATAGATCCTATGAAACAAGTCGGCTGGTGGCCGATGTGGTGAATCTCGACGCAATTTGAGTGTTCCGTCGTCATTAGGAGGCCCTAAACCTTACAAGTAACTATCAGTTTTGCGTCGGATTCGACAGTCTAGACATAGAGGAGAACGACCATAAAGTGCCCGAGGCACCAATAGACAATTTAAGACAAGTCGGCTGGAGAACGATGTATTGAATCTCGACGCAATTTGAGTGTTACATCGTCATTAGGAGGCCCTGGACGTTACAATTAACTATCAGTTTCGCGTCGGATTCAAAAATCTAGACTCACAGGAGCTGGACCATATGGTGCCCGAGGCAGCAATATCCCCTTGGCGACAAGTCGGCTGGAGGACGATGTATTGAATCTCGACGCAAATTGAGTGTTCCATCGCCATTAGGAGGCCCTGATCGTTACAATTAACTATCAGTTTGTGTCGGATTCGATAATTTAAACTCAATGGAGAACGACAATAAGGTGCCCGAGGCAGCAAAAACCCTTGGAGACAAGTCGGCTGGAGGATGATGTATTGAATCTCGAGGGAATTTGAGTGTTCTATCTTCATTAGGAGGCCCTGAACGTTACAATTAACTATCAGTCTCGCGTCGGGTTTGAAAATCTAGACTCACAGGAGACGGACCATATGGTTCCCGAGGCAGCCAAATGCTCTTGGAGATAAGTCGGCTGGAGGACGATGTATTGAATCCCGACGCAATTTCAATGTTCGTCATTAGGAGACCCTGAACGTTACAATTAACTATCAGTTTCGCGTCGGAATCGAAAATCTAGACTCTCAGGAGACGGACCATATGGTGCCCGTGGAAGCAATATCCCCTTGGAGACAAGTCGGCTGGAGAACGATGTATTGAATCTCGACACAATTTGAGAGCTCCATCGTCATTAGGATGCCCTGAACGTTACAATTATCTATCAGTTTTGCGTCGGATTAGAAAATCTAGACTCACAGGAGAACGACCATAAGGTGCCCGATGCAGCAACAGACCCTTGGAGACAAATCGGCTGGAGGACGATGCATTGAATCTCGACGCAATTTGAGTGTTCCATCGTCATTAGGAGGCCCTGAACGTTTCAATTAACTATCAGTCTCGCGTCGGGTTCGAAAATCTAGACTCACAGGAGACGGACAATATGGTTCCCGAGGCAGCAATATGCTCTTGGAGATAAGTCGGCTGGATGACGATGTATTGAATCTCGACGCAATTTCAATGTTCGTCATTAGGAGACCCTGATCGTTACAAGTAACTATCAGTTTAGCGTCTGATTCGAGAGTCTAGACTTACAGAAGAACGACCATAAAGTGCCCGAGGCACCAATAGACAATTGGAGACAAGTCGGCTGGAGGACGACGAATTGAATCTAGACGCAATTTGAGAGTTCCATCGTCATTAGGAGGCCCAGAACGTTACAATTAACTATCAGTTTCGTGTCTGAATCGAAAATCTAGACCCACAGGGAAGGACCATAAAGTGCCCGAAGCAGCGATATCCCCTTGTAGACAAGTCGGCTGGCGGACGATGTATTGAATCACGACACAATTTGAGTGTTCCATCGTCATTAGGAGGACCTGAACGTTACAAGTAACTATCAGCTTTGCGTCGGATTCGACAATCTAGACTTACAGGAGAACGACCATAAAGTGGCCGAGGCACCAATAGACCCTTGGAGACAAGTCGGCTGGAGGACGATGTATTGAATCTCTACGCAATTTGAGTGTTCCATCGTCATTAGGAGGCCTTGAACGTTTCAATTAACTATCAGTCTCGCGTCGGGTTCGAAAATCTAGACTCACAGGAGACGGACCATATGGTTCCCGAGGCAGCAATATGCTCTTGGAGATAAGTCGGCTGGAGGACGATGTATTGAATCTCGACGCAATTTCAATGTTCGTCATTATTAGACCCTGATCGTTACAAGTAACTATCAGTTTAGCGTCGGATTCGACAGTCTAGACTTACAGGAGAACGACCATAAAGTGCCCGAGGCACCAATAGACAATTGGAGACAAGTCGGCTGTAGGACAATGTATTGAATCTCGACGCAATTTGAGTGTTCCATCGTCATTAGGAGGCCCTGAATGTTACAATTAACTATCAGTTTCGCGTCTGATTCGAAAATCTAGACTCACAGGGAAGGACCACATAGTGCCCGAGGCAGAAATATCCCCTTGTAGACAAGTCGGCTGGCGGACGATGTATTGAATCACGACACAATTTAAGTGTTCCATCGTCATTAGGAGGCCCTGAACGTTACAAGTAACTATCAGTTTTGCGTAGGATTCGAAAATCTAGACTCACAGGAGAACGACCATAAGGTGCGCGAGGCAGCAATAGACCATTGGAGACAAGTCGGCTGAAGGACGATGTATTAAATCTCGACGCAATTTGAGTGTTCCATCGTCATTAGGAGGCCCTGGGCGTTACAATTAACTATCAGTTTCGCGTCGGATTCAAAAATCTAGACTCTCAGGAGCTGGACCATATGGTGCCCGAGGCAGCAATATCCCCTTATAGACAAGTCGGCTGGAGGACGATGTATTGAATCTCTACGCAAATTGAGTGTTCCATCGTCATTAGGAGGCCCTGATCGTTACAATTAACTATCAGTTTCGCGTCGGCATCGAAAATCTAGACTCACAGGAAACGGACCACATAGTGCCCGAGGCAGCAATATCCCCTTGTAGGCAAGTCGGCTGCAGGACGATGTATTGTATCACGACACAGTTTGAGTGTTCTATCGTCATTAGGAGGCCCTGAACGTTACAAGTAAGTATCAGTTTTGCGTCGGATTAGAAAATCTAGACTCACGGGAGAAGGTGCCACAGGCAGCAATAGATCCTATGAAACAAGTCGGCTGGTGGCCGAAGTATTGAATCTCGACGCAATTTGAGTGTTCCGTCGTCATTAGAAGGCCCTAAACGTTACAAGTAACTATCAGTTCTGCGGCGGATTCGACAATCTAGACATAGAGGAGAACGACCGTAAAGTGCCCGAGGCACCAATAGACAATCGGAGACTAGTCGGCTGGAGGACGATGTATTGAATCTCGACGGAATTAGAGTGTTCCATCGTCATTAGGAGGAC
The DNA here is from genome assembly GCF_023864345.2 of Schistocerca serialis cubense. NCBI lineage: Eukaryota > Metazoa > Arthropoda > Insecta > Orthoptera > Acrididae > Schistocerca > Schistocerca serialis. Next base: position 845,756,086 of record NC_064642.1, read on the forward strand.
CTGGACGTTACAATTAACTATCAGTTTCGCGTCGGATTCAAAAATCTAGACTCACAGGAGAACGACCATAAGGTGCCAGAGGCAGCAATAGACCCTTGGAGACAAATCGGCTGAATGACGATGTATTGAATCTCGACGCAATTTGAGAGTTCCATCGTCATTAGGAGGACCTGAATGTTACAATTAACTATCAGCTTCGCGTCTGATTCGAAAATCTAGACTCACAGGAAACGGACCATATAATGCTCGTGGAAGCAATATGCCCTTGGAGACAAGTCGGCTGTAGGACGATGTATTGAATATCGAGGCAATTTGAGTGCTCCATCGTCATTAGGAGGCCCTGAACGTTACAATTAACTATCAGTTTTGCGTCGGATTCGACAATCTAGACTTACAGGAGAACGACCATAAAGTGCCCGAGGCACCAATAGACCCTTGGAGACTAGTCGGCTGGAGGACGATGAATTGAATCTCGACGCAATTTGAGTGTTCCATCGTCATTAGGAGGCCCTGAACGTTACAATTAACTATCAGTTTTAAGTCTGATTCGAAAATCTAGACCCACAGGGAAGGACCTTGTAGTGCCCGAGGCAGAAACACCCCCTTTGTGGACAAGTCGGCTGGCGGACGATGTATTGAATCACGACACAATTTGAGTGTTCCATCGTCATTAGGATGCCCTGAACGTTACAATTATCTATCAGTCTTGCGTCGGATTCGAAAATCTAGACTCATAGGAGAAGGTGCTACAAGCAGCAATAGATCCTATGAAACAAGTCGGCTCGTGGCCGATGTATTGAATCTCGACGCAATTTGAGTGTTCCGTCGACATTAGGAGGCCCTAAACATTACAAGTAACTATCAGTTTTGCGTCGGATTCGACAATCTAGACATAGAGGAGAACGACCATAAAGTGCCCGAGGCACCAATAGACAATTGGAGACATGTCGGCTGGAGGACGATGTATTGAATCTCGACGCAATTTGAGTGTTCCATCGTCTTTACGAAGGCCTGAACGTTACAATTAACTATCAGTTTTGCGTCGGATTCGAAAATCTAGACTCACAGGAGAACGACCATATGGTGCCCGAGGCAGCAATAGACCCAAGGAGACAAGTCGGCTGAAGGACGATGTATTGAATCTCGTCGCAATTAGAGTGTTCTATCGTCATTAGGAGGAACTGAACGTTACAATCAACCATTAGTTTTGGGTCGGATTCGATAATCTAGAGTCACAGGAGAACGACCATAAGGTGCCCTAGGCAGCAAAAACCCTTTGAGACAAGTCGGCTGGAGGACGATGTATTGAATCTCGAGGCAATTTGAGTGTTCGTCATTAGGAGACCCTGAACGTTACAATTAACTATCAGTCTCGCGTCGGGTTCTCAAAATCTAGACTCACAGGAGACGGACCATATGGTTCCCGAGGCAGCAATGTGCTCTTGGAGACAAGTCGGCTGGCGGTGGATGTATTGAATTGCGACGCATTTTGAGTGTTCCATCGTCATTAGGATGCCCTGAACGTTACAATTAACCGTCAGATTTGCGTCGGATTTGAAAATCTAGACTCACAGAACGTCCATAATGTGCCCGATGCAGCGATAGACAATTGGAGACAAGTCGGCTGAATAACGATGTATTGAATCTCGACTCAATTTTAGTGCTCCATCGTCATTAGGAGGCCCTGAATTTTGCAATTAACTATCAGTTATGCGTCTGATTCGAATAACTAGACTCACAGGGAAGGACCATATAGTGCCCAAGGCAGCAATATCCCCTTGTAGACAAGTCGCCTGGAGGACGATGTATTGAATCTGGACGCAATTTGAGCGCTCCATCGCCATTAGAAGGCACTAAACGTTACAATGAACTATCAGTTATGCGTCGGATTCGAAAATCTAGACTCACAGGAGACGGACCATAAGGTGCCCGAGGCAGCAATAGACCTTCGGAGACACGTCGGCTGAAGGGCGATGTATTGAATCTCGACGCAATTTGAGTGTTCCATCGTCATTAGGAGGCCCTGAACGTTACAATTAACTATCAGTTTCGCGTAAAATTCGAAAATCTAGTCTCACAGGAGAGGGACCATAAGGTGCCCGAGGCAGAAAGAGACGATGACGATGAAACACAGAAATTGCATCGGAATTAAATACAAAAGGCACAATGACGACTTAAGTACAAGAAGACTGACTCTTCCTACTGTCTTTGTTCTGAACCATTCCTGTGACACTAGTTATAGATATCGATGCTTCACTTCAGGTTTACTGTATCCCTCTGACCGTCTTATTGACGATGAAACACAGAAATTGCATAGGAATTAAATACAAAAGGCACAATGCCGGCTCAGGTACAAGAAGTCTTTCTCTTCTTACTGTCTATGTTTTGAACCTTTCCTGTGAGACCGGTTTTAGATTCCTATGCTTCACATCAGCATTACTGTATCCCTTGGACCTTCTTATTGACGACGAAACACAGATATTGCATCGGAATTAATTAGAAAAGGCACAATGCCGACTTAAGTACACGGAAACTGACTCTTCTTACTGTGTATGTTTTGAACCATTCCTGTGACACTAGTTATAGATTCTGATGCTTCACTTCAGGTTCACTGTACCCTCTGACTTTCTTATTGACGATGCAACACTGAAATTTCATCGGAATTAAATACAAAAGGCACAATGCCGACTTAGGTACAAGAAAACTGACTCTTCTTACTGTCTTTGTTTTAAACCATTCATGTGACACTAGCTATAGATTCCGATGCTTCACTTCAGGTTACCTGTATCCCTCTGACCTTCTTATTGACGATGAAACACAGAAATTGAATCGGAATTACATACAAAAGGCACAACGCCGACTTAAGTACAAGAAAACTGACTCTCCTTACTGTCTATGTTTTGAAAGGTTCCTTTGACACTAGTTATAGATTCCGATGCTTAACTTCAGGTTTACTGTATCGCTCTGACCTTCTTATTGACGATGAAACACAGAAATTGCATCGGAATTAAATACAAATGGCACAATGACGACTTAATTACAAGAAAAGTGACTCTTCTTACAGTCTATGCTTTGAACCATTCCTGTGACACTAGTTATAGATTCCGATGCTTCACATCAGGTTTACTGTATCCCTCTGACTTTCGTATTGACGATGAAACACAGATATTGCATCGGAATCAAATACAAATGGCACAATTACGACTTAAGTACAAGAAAACTGACTCTTCTTACTGTCTATGTTTTGAACCATTCCTGTGACACTAGTTATAGATTCTGATGCTTCACTTCAGGTTTACTGTATTCCTCTGACCTTCTTATTGACGTTAAAACACAGAAATTGCATCGGAATGAAATGCAAAAGGCACAATGCCGACTTAAGTACAAAAAAACTGAATCTTCTTACTGTCTATGTTTTGATCCATTCCTGTGACACTAGTTATAGATTCCGATGCTTCACTACAGGTTTACTGTATCCCTCTAACCTCCTTATTGACGGTGAAACATAGAAATTGCATCGGAATTACATAGAAAAGGAACAATGCCGACGTAAGTATAAGAAAACTGACACTTCATACTGTCTATGTTTTGAACCATTCCTGTTACACTAGTTATAGATTCCGATGCTTCACTTAAGGGTTGCTGTATCCCTCTGACCTTCTTATTGAAGATGAAACGCAGATATTGCATCGGAATTAAATACAAAAGGCACAATATCGACTTAAGTACACGAAAACTGACTCTTTTTACTGTCTATGTTTTGAACCATTGGTGTGACACTAGTTATAGATTCCGATGCTTCACTTCAGGTTTACTGTATCCCTCTGACCTTCATATTGACGATGAAACACAGAAATTGCATCGGAATTAAATACAAAAGGCACAATGCCGACTTAAGTACAAGAAAACTGTCTCTTCTTACTGTCTATGTTTTGAACCATTCCTGTGACACTATATATAGATTCCGATGCTTCACTTCAGGTTTACTGTATTCCTCTGACCTTCTTATTGACGATGAAACGCTGAAATCGCATAGGAATTAAATACAAAAATTACATTGGCGACTTAAGTACAAGGAAACTGACTCTTCTTACTGTCTATGTTTTGAACCAATCCTGTGACACTAGTTATAGATTCTGATGCTTCACTTCCGGTTTACTGTATCCCTCTGACCTTCTTATTGACGATAAAACACAGAAATTGCATCGGAATTAAATACAAAAGGCACAATGCCGAGATAAGTACATGAAAACTGACCCTTCTTACTGTCTATGTTTTGAACCATTCCTGTGACACTAGTTATAGATTCCGATGCTTCACTTCAGTTTTAATGTATCCGTCTGACCGTCTTATTGACGAAGAAACACAGATATTGCATCGGAATTAAATACAAAAGCCACAATGCCGACTTAAGTGCAAGTCCTCTGGCACTTCTTACTGTCTATGATTTGAACCTTTCCTGTGAGACCGGTTTCAGATTCCGATGCTTCACTTCAGGTTTACTATATCCCTTGGACCCCCTTATTGACGACGAACACAGAAATTGCATCGGAATTAAATAGAAAATGTACAATGCCGACTTCAGTACAAGATAACTGACTCTTTTTCCTGTCTATGTTTTGAACCATTCCTGTGACGCTACTTATAGATTCCGATGCTTCACTTTATGTTTAGTGTCTCCAGCTGACTCTCTGATTGACGATGAAACACAGAAATTGCATCGGAATTAAATACAAAAGGCACAATGACGACTTAAGTACAAGAAGACTGACTCTTCCTACTGTCTTTGTTCCGAACCATTCCTGTGACACTAGTTGTAGATATCGATGCTTCACTTCAGGTTTACTGTATCCCTCTGACCGTCTTATTGACGATGAAACACAGAAATTGCATAGGAATTAAATACAAAAAGCACAATGCCGGCTCAGGTACAAGAAGTCTTTCTCTTCTTACTGTCTATGTTTTGAACCTTTCCTGTGAGACCGGTTTTAGATTCCTATGCTTCACATCAGCATTACTGTATCCCTTGGACCTTCTTATTGACGACGAAACACAGATATTGCATCGGAATTAATTAGAAAAGGCACAATGCCGACTTAAGTACAAGGAAACTGACTCTTCTTACTGTGTATGTTTTGAACCATTCCTGTGACACTAGTTATAGATTCTGATGCTTCACTTCAGGTTCACTGTACCCTCTGACTTTCTTATTGACGATGCAACACTGAAATTTCATCGGAATTAAATACAAAAGGCACAATGCCGACTTAGGTACAAGAAAACTGACTCTTCTTACTGTCTTTGTTTTAAACCATTCCTGTGACACTAGCTATAGATTCCGATGCTTCACTTCATGTTAACTGTATCCCTCTGACCTTCTTATTGACGATGAAACACAGAAATTGAATCGGAATTACATACAAAAGGCACAACGCCGACTTAAGTACAAGAAAACTGACTCTTCTTACTGTCTATGTTTTGAAAGCTTCCTGTGACATTAGTTATAGATTCCGATGCTTCACTTCAGGTTTACTGTATCCCTCTGACCTTCTTATTGACGATGAAACACAGAAATTGCATCGGAATTAAATACAAATGGCACAATGACGACTTAAGTACAAGAAAATTGACTCTTCTTACTGTCTATGTATTGAACCATTCCTGTGACACTAGTTATAGATTCCGATGCTTCACTTCAGGTTTACTGTATTCCTCTGACCTTCTTATCGACGATGCAACACAGAAATTGCATCGGAATTAAATATAAAAGGCACAATGCCGACTTCATTACAAGAAAAGTGACTCTTCTTACAGTCTATGCTTTGAACCATTCCTGTGACACTAGTTATAGATTCCGATGCTTCACTTCAGGTTTACTGTATCCCTCTGACCTTCTTATTGACGATGAAACACAGAAATTAGATCGGAATTAAATACAAAAGGCACAATGCCGACTTAAGTCACAAGAAAACTGACTCTTCTTTCTATCTGTGATTGAACCATTCCTGTGACACTAGTTATAGATTCCGATGCTTCACTTCAGGTTTACTGTATCCCTCTGACCTTCTTATTGACGATGATACACAGTAATTGCATCGGAATTAAATACAAAAGGCACAATGCCAACTTAAGTACAACCAAACTGACTCTTCTTACTGTCTATGTTTTGATCCATTCCTGTGAAACTAGTTATAGATTCCGATGCCTCACTTCAGGTTTACTGTATCCCTCTGACCTTCATATTGACGATGAAACATAGAAATTGCATCGGAATTAGATAGAAAAGGAACAATGCCGACTTAAGTACAAGTAAACTGAATCTTCATACTGTCTATGTTTTGAACCATTCCTGCGACACTAGTTATAGATTCCGATGCTTCACTTCAGGTTTACTGTATCCCTCTGACCTGCTTATTGAAGATGAAACACAGATATTGCATCGGAATTAGATACATAAGGCACAATGCCGACTTAAGTCCAAGGAAAAATGACTTTTCTTACTGTCTATGTTTTGATCCATTCCTGTGACACTAGTTACAGATTCCGATGCTTCACTTCAGGTTTACTGTATCCCTCTGACCATCTTATTGACGATGAAAAATAGAAATTGCATCGGAATTAGGTAGAAAAGGAACAATGCCGACTTATGTACAAGAAAACTGACTCTTCATACTGTCTATGCTTTGAACCATTCCTGTGACATTAGTTATAGATTCCGATGCTTCATTTCAGGTTTACTGTATCCCTCTGACCTTATTGAAGATGAAACACAGATATTGCATCGGAATTAAATACAAAAGGCACAATGCCGACTTAAGTACAAGAAAACTGACTCTTCTTACTGTCTATGTTTTGAACCATTCCTGTGACACTAGTTATAGATTCCGATGCTTCACTTCAGGTTTACTGTATCCCGCTGACCTTCTTATTGACGATGATACACAGAAATTGCATCGGAATTAAACACAAAAGGCACAATGCCGACTTAAGTACAAGTTAACTGACTCTTCTTACTGTCGATGCTTTGATCCATTCCTGTGACACTAGATATAGATTCCGATGCTTCACTTCAGGTTTACTGTATCCCTCTGACCTTCTTATTGACGATGAAACGCAGAAATCGAATCGGAATTAAATACAAAAAGCACAATGCCGACTTAAGTACAAGATAACTGGCTCTTCTTACTGTCTATGTTTTGAACCATTCATGTGACACTAGTTATAGCTTCCGATGATTCACTTCAGGTTTACTCTATCCATCAGACCTTCTTATTGACGATGAAACACAGAAATTGCATCGGAATCAAATACAAAAAGCACAATGCCGACTTATGGACAAGAACACTGACTCTCCTTACTGTCTATATTTGAACCATTCATGTGACACTAGTTATAGATTCCGATGCTTCACTTCAGGTTTACTGTATCCCTCTGACATTCGTATCGACGAAGAAACACAGAAATTGCATCGGAATTAAATACAAAAGGCACAATGCCGACTTAAGTCACAAGAAAACTGACTCTTCTTTCTGTCTATGATTGAACCATTCCTGTGACACTAGTTATTGATTCCGATGCTTCACTTCAGGTTTACTGTATCCCTCTGACCTTCTTACTGACGATGAAACACAGAAATTTCATCGGAATTAAATACAAAAGGCACAATGCCGACTTAAGTACAAGTAAACTGCCACTTCTTACTGTCTATGTTTTGAACCTTTCCTGTGACACTAGTTATAGATTCCGATGCTTCACTTCAGGTTTACTGTATCCCTCTGACCTTCTTATTGAAGATGAAACACAGATATTGCATCGGAATTAAATACAAATGGCACAATGCTGACTTAAGTACACGAAAACTGACTCTTTTTACTGTCTATGTTTTCAACCATTCCTGTGACACTAGTTATAGATTCCGATGCTTCACTTCAAGTTTACTGTATCCCTCTGACCTTCTTATTGACGATGAAACACAGAAATTGCATCGGAATTAAATACAAAAGGCGCAATGACGACCTAAGTACAAGAAAACTCTTCCTACTGTCTATGATTCGAACCATTTATGCGACACTAGTTATAGCTTCCGATGCTTCACTTCAGGTTTACTGTCTCCATCAGACCTTCTTATTGTCGATGAAACACAGAAATTGCAACGGAATTAAATACAAAAGGCACAATGCCGACTTATGTAAAAGAAAACTGACTCTTCTTACTGTCTACGTTTGAACCAATCATGTGGCACTACTTATGGATTCTGATGCTTCACTTCACTTTTACTGTATCCCTCTGACCTTCTTATTGACGATGTAACATAGAAATTGCATCGGAATTAGATAGAAAAGGAGCAATGCCGACTTAAGTACAAGAAAACTGACTCTTCATACTGTCTATGTTTTGAACGATTCATGTGACACCCATTATAGTTTCCGATGCTTCACTTCAGGTTACTGTTTCCCTCTGACCTTCTTATTGACGATGAAACACAGAAAATGCATCGGAATTAAATACAAAAGGCGCAATGACGACCAAAGTACAAGAACACTCTTCCTACTGTCTATGATTTGAACCATTCATGTGACACTAGTTATAGCTTCCGATGCTTCACTTCAGGTTTACTGTCTCCATCAGACCTTCTTATAGTCGATGAAACAGAGATATTGCATCGGAATTATATACAAAAGGCACAATGCCGACTTAAGAACAAGAAAACTGACTCTTCTTACTGTCAATGTTTTGAACCATTCCTGTGACACTAGTTATAGATTCCGATACTTAACCTCAGGTTTGCTGTATCCCTCTGACCTACTTATTGACGATGAAACACAGAAATTGCAACGGTATTAAATACAAAAGGCACAATGCCGACTTAAGTACAAGAAACCTGACTCTTTATACTGTCTACGGTTTGAACCATTCCTGTGACACTATTTATAGATTCCGATGCTTCATTTTAGGTTTACTGTATCCCTCTGACCTTCTTATTGACGATGAAACACAGAAATTGCATCGGAATTTAATACCAAAGGCACAATGCCGACTTAAGTACAAGAAAACTGACTCTTCTTACTGTCTATGTTTTGAACCATTCCTGTGACAGTAGTTATAGATTCCGATGCTTCACTTCAGGTTTACTGTATCCCTCTGACCTTCTTATTGTTGATGAAACACAGAAATTGCATCGGAATTAAATACTAAAGGTACAATGCCGACTTAAGTACAAGAAAACTGACTCTTCATACTGTCTATGCTGTGAACCATTCCTGTGACACTAGTTATAGATTGCGATGCTTCACTTCAGGTTTACTGTAGCCCTCTGACCTTCTTAGTGACGATGAAACGTAGAAATCGAATCGGAATTAAATACAAAAGGCACAATGCCGACATAAGTACAAGATAACTGACTCCTCTTACTGTCTATGTTTTGAACCATTCCTGTGACACTGGTTATAGTTTCCGATGCCTCACTTCAGGTTTACTGTATCCCTCTGACGTTCTTATTGAAGATGAAACACAGATATTGCATCGGAATTAAATACAAAAGGCACAATGCCGACTTAAGTACAAGAAAACTGACTCTTCTTACTGTCTATGTTTTGAACCATTCCTGTGACACTAGTTATAGATTCCGATGCTTCACTTCTGGTTTTCTGTATCGCGCTGACCTTCTTATTGACGATGATACACAGAAATTGCATCTGAATTAAATACAAAAGGCACAATGCCCACTTAAGTACAAGACAACTGACTCTTCATACTGTCTATGTTTTGATCCATTCCTGTGACACTTGATATAGATTCCGATGCTTCACTTCAGGCTTACTGTATCCCTCTGACCTTCTTATTGAAGATGAAACGCAGAAATCGAATCGGAACTAAATACAAAAAGCACAATGCCGACTTAAGTACAAGATAACTGACTCTTCTTACTGTCTATGATTTGAACCATTCATGTGACACTAGTTATAGCTTCCGATGCTTCACTTCAGGTTTACTGTATCCCTCTGACCTTCTTATTGACCATGAAACACAGAAATTTCATCGGAATTAAATACAAAAGGCACAATGCCGACTTAAGTACAAGTAAACTGTCACTTCTTACTGTCTATGGTTTCAACCATTCCTGTGACACTAGTTATAGATTACGATGCTTCACATAAGGTTTGCTGTATCCCTCTGACCTTCTTATTGAAGATGAAACGCAGATATTGCATCGGAATTAAATACAAAAGGCACAATGCCGACTTAAGTACACGAAAACTGACTCTTTTTACTGTCTATGCTTTGAACCATTGGTGTGACACTAGTTATAGATTCCGATGCTTCACTTCAGGTTTACTGTATCCCTCTGACCTTCATATTGACGATGAAACACAGAAATTGCATCGGAATTAAATACAAAAGGCACAATGCCGACTTAAGTACAAGAAAACTGTCTCTTCTTACTGTCTATGTTTTGAACCATTCCTGTGACACTATATATAGATTCCGATGCTTCACTTCAGGTTTACTGTATCCCTCTGACCTTCTTATTGACGATGAAACGCAGAAATCGCATAGGAATTAAATACAAAAATTACATTGGCGACTTAAGTACAAGGAAACTGACTCTTCTTACTGTCTATGCTTTGAACCATTCCTGTGACACTAGTTATAGATTCTGATGCTTCACTTCCGGTTTACTGTATCACTCTGACCTTCTTATTGACGATAAAACACAGAAATTGCATCGGAATTAAATACAAAAGGCACAATGCCGACATAAGTACACGAAAACTGACCCTTCTTACTGTCTATGTTCTGAACCATTCCTATGACACTAGTTATAGATTCCGATGCTTCACTTCAGTTTTAATGTATCCGTCTGACCGTCTTATTGACGAAGAAACACAGATATTGCATCGGAATTAAATACAAAAGCCACAATGCCGACTCAACTGCAAGTACTCTGGCACTTCTTACTGTCTATGATTTGAACCTTTCCTGTGAGACCGGTTTCAGATTCCGATGCTTCACTTCAGGTTTACTGTACCCTTGGACCTTCTTATTGACGACGAACACAGAAATTGCATCGGAATTAAATAGAAAATGCACAATGCCGACTTCAGTACAAGATAACTGACTCTTTTTCCTGTCTATGTTTTGAACCATTCCTGTGACACTAGTTATAGATTCCGATGCTTCACTTTATGTTTAGTGTCTCCAGCTGACTCTCTGATTGACGATGAAACACAGAAATTGCATCGGAATTAAATACAAAAGGCACAACGCCGACTTAAGTACAAGAAAACTGACTCTTCTTACTGTCTATGTTTTGAAAGGTTCCTGTTGCACTAGTTATAGATTCCGATGCTTCCCTTCAGGTTTACTGTATTCCTCTGACCTTCTTATTGACGATGAAACACAGAATTTGCATCGGAATTAAATTGAAAAGGCACAAAGCCGACTTAAGTACAAGAAAACTGACTCTTCTTACTGTCTATGTTTTGAACCATTCCTGTGACACTAAATATAGATCCCGATGCTTCACTTCAGGTTTACTGTATCCCTCTGACCTTCTTATTGACGATGAAACACAGGAATTGCATCGGAATTAAATACAAAAAGCACAATGCCGACTTAAGTACAAGAAAGCTGACTCTTCTAACTTTCTATGTTTTGAACCATTCATGTGACACTAGTTATAGATTCCGATGCTTCACTTCAGGTTTACTGTATTACTCTGACCTTCCTATTGATGTTGAAACACAGAAATTGCATCGGAATTAAATACTAAAAGCACAATGCCGTCTTAAGTACAAGAAAACTGACTCTTCTTACTGTCTATGGTTTGAACCATTACTGTAACACTAGTTATAGATTCCGATGCTTCACTTCAGGTTTACTGTCACCCTCTGACCTTCTTATTGACGACGAAACACAGAAATTGCATCGGAATTAAATACAAGAGGCACAATGCCGACTTATGTACAAGAAAACTGACTCTTCTTACTATCTAGGTTTTGAACCATTCATGTGACACTAGTTATAGATTCCGATGCTTTACTCCAGGTTTACTGTATCCCTCTGACCTTCTTGTTGACGATGAATCACAGAAATTGATTCGGAATTAAATACAAAAAGCACAATGCCGAATTCGGGAGGACGACGGTTCAATCCCGTCTCCGGCCATCCTGATTTAGGTTTTCCGTGATTTCCCTAAATCGTTTCAGGCAAATGCGTGGATGGTTCCTTTGAAAGGGCACGGCCGATTTCCTTCCCCATCCTTCCCTCACCCGAGCTTGTGCTCCGTCTCTAATGACCTCGTTTTCGACGGGACGTTAAACACTAATCACCTCCTCCTCCACAATGCCGACTTAAGTACAAGAAAACTGACTCTTCTTACTGTCTATGTTTGGATCCATTCCTGTGACACTAGTTATAGATTCCGATGCTTCACTTCAGGTGTACTGTATCCCTCTGACCTTCTTATTGACGATGAAACATAGAAATTGCATCGGAATTAAATAGAAAAGGCACAATGCCGACTTAAGTACAAGAAAACTGACTCGTCTTACTGTCTGTGTTTGGAACCATTCCTGTGACACTAAATATAGATTCCGATGCTTCACTTCAGGTTTACTGTATCCCTCTGACCTTCTTATTGACGATGTAACACACAAATTGCATCGGAATTAAATACAACAAGCACAATGCCGACTTCAGTACAAGAAAACTAACTCTTCTAACAGTCTATGATTTGAACCATTCATGTGACACTAGTTATAGATTCCGATGCTTCACTTCAGGTTTACTGTATCCATCTGACCTTCTTATTGACGATGAAACACAGAAATTGCATCGGAATTAAATACAAAAGGCACAATGCCGACTTAAGTACAAGGAAACTGACTCTTCTTACTGTCTAAGTTTTGAACCATTCCTGTGACACTAGTTATAGATTCCGATGCTTCACTTCACGTTTACTGTATCCCTCAGACCTTCTTATTGACGATGAAACTCAGAAATTGCATCGGAATTAAATACAAAAGGCACAATGCCGACTTATGTACAAGGAAACTGACTCTACTTACTGTCTATGTTTTGAACCATTCCTGTGACACTAGTTATAGTTGCCGATTCTTCACGTCAGGTTTACTGCATCCCTCTGACCTTCTTATTGTTGATGAAACACAGAAATTGCATTGGAATTAAATACAAAAGGCACAACGCCGACTTAAGTACAAGAAAACTGACTCTTCTTACTGTCTATGTTTTGATCCATTCCTGTGACACTAGTTATAGATTCCGATGCTTCACTTCAGGTTAACTATATCCCCCTGACCTTCTTATTGACGATGAAACATAGAAATTGCATCGGAATTAAATAGAAAAGGAACAATGCCGACTTAAGTACAAGAATACTGACTCTTCTTACTGTCTATGTTTAGAACCATTCCTGTGACACTAGTTATAGATTCCGATGCTTCACTTCAGGTTTACCGTATCCCTCTGACCTTCTTATTGACGATGAAACACAGAAATTGCATCGGAATTAAAATAGAAAAGGCAGAATGCCGACTTAACTACACGAAAACTGACTCTTCTTACTGTCTATGTTTTGAACCATTCCTGTGACACTAGTTAATGATTCCGATGCTACACCTCAGGTTTACTGTATCCCTGTGACCTTCTTATTTTGACGATGAAACACAGAAAGTACAACGGAATTATATACAAAAGGCACAATGCCGACTTAAGTTCAAGCAAACTGACTCTTCTTACTGTCTATATTTTGAACCATTCCTGAGACACTAGTTATAGATTCCGATGATTCACTTCAGGTTTACTGTATCCCTCTGACCTTCTTATTGACGATGAAACATAGAAATTGAATCGGAATTAAATACAAAAGGCACAATGCCGACTTAAGTACAAGAAAACTGACTCTTCTTACTGTCTACGTTTTGAACCATTCCTGTGACACTAGTTATAGATTCCGATGCTTCACTTCCGGTTTACTGTATCCTTCTGACCTTCTTATTGACGATGAAACACAGAAATAGCTTCGGAATTAAATACAGAAGGAACAATGCTGACTTAAGTACAAGATAACTGACACTTCTTACTGTCTATGTGTTGAACCATTCATGTGACACTAGTTATAGAATCCGATGCTTCACTTCATTTTTACTGTATCCCTCTGACCTTCTTATTGACGATGAATCACAGAAATTGCATCGGAATTAATTACAAAAGGCACATTGCCGACTTAAGTACAAGAAAACTGACTCTTCTTACTGTCTATGTTTTCAACCATTCCTGTGACACTAGCTATAGATGCCGACGCTTCACTTTAGGTTTACTGTATCCCTCCAACCTTCTTATTGACGATGAAACACAGATTTTGCATCGGAATTAAATAGAAAAGGCACAATGCCGAATTAAGTACAAGAAAACTGACCCTTCTTACTGTCAATATTTGAACTATTCCTGTGTCACTAAATATTGATTCCGATGCTTCACTTCAGGTATACTGTATCCTTCTGACCCTCTTATTGACGATGAAACACTGAAATTGCATCGGAATTAAATACAAAAGGCACAATGCTGACTTATGTACAAGAAAACTGACTCTTCTTACTCCCTATGTTTTGAACCATTCATGTGACACTAATTATAGATTCCGATGCTACACTTCAGGTTTACTGTATCCCTCTGACCTTCGTATAGACGATGAAATACAGAAATTGCATCGGAATTAAATAGAAAAGGCACAATGTCCACTAATGTACAAGAAAACTGACTCTTCTTACTGTCTATGTGTGAACCATTCATGTGACACTAGTTATAGATTCCGATGCTTCCCTTCAGGTTTACTGTATCCCTCTAACCTTCTTATTGACGATGAAACACAGAAATCGCATCGGAATTAAATGCAAAAGGCACAATGCCGACTTAAGTACAAGAAAACTGACTCATCTAACTGTCTATGTTTGAACCGTTACTGTGACACTAGTTATAGATTCCGATGCTTCACTTCAGGTTTACTGTATCCCTCTGACCTTCCTATTGACGATGAAACACTGAAATTGCATCGGAATTAAATACAAAATGCACAATGCCGTATTTAGTACAAGAAAACTGACTCTTCTTTACTGTCTATGTTTTGAACCATTCCTGTGACACTAGTTATATATTCCGATGCTTCACTTCAGGTTTACTGTATCCCTCTGACCTTCATATTGACGATGAAACACAGAAACTGCATCGGAGTTAAATACAAAAGGAACAATGCCGACTTAAGTACAAGAAAACTGGCTCTTCTTACAGTCTATGATTTGAACCGTTCCTGTGGCACTGGTTATAGATTCCGATGCTTCACTTCAGGTTTACTGTATCCCTCTGACATTCGTATTGACGATGAAACACAGATATTGCTTCGAAACTAAATACAAATGGCACAATGACGACTTAAGTACAAGAAAACTGACTCTTCTTACTGTCTATGTTTTGAACCATTCCTGTGACACTAGTTATAGATTCCGATGCTTCACTTCAGATTTACCGTATTCCTCCGACCTTCTTAGTGACGATGAAACACAGAAATTGCATCGGAATTAAATACAAAAGGCACAATGCCGACTTAAGTACAAGAATACTGACTCTTCGTACTGTCTATGTTTAGAACCATTCCTGTGACACTAGTTATAGATGCCAATGCTTCACTTCAGGTTTACTGTATCCCTCTGACCTTCTTATTGACGATGAAACACAGAGATTGCATCGGAATTAATTAGAAAAGGCACAATGCCGAATTAAGTACAAGAAAACTGACTCTTCTTACTGTCTATGTTTTGAACCATTCATGTGACACTAGTTATAGATTCCGATGCTTCACTTCAGGTTTACTGTATCCCTCTGACCTTCTTATTGACGATGAAACACAGAAATCGCATCGGAATTAAATACAAAAGGCACAATGCCTACTTAAGTTCAAGAAAACTGACTCTTCTTACTGTCAAAGTTATGAACCATTCCTGTGACACTAGTTATAGATTCCGATGCTTCACTTCAGGTTTACCGTATCCCTCTGACCTTCTTATTGACGATGAAACACAGAAATTGCATC
Organism: Schistocerca serialis cubense; assembly: GCF_023864345.2. Taxonomy (NCBI): domain Eukaryota; kingdom Metazoa; phylum Arthropoda; class Insecta; order Orthoptera; family Acrididae; genus Schistocerca; species Schistocerca serialis. The sequence continues at coordinate 845,772,194 of NC_064642.1, forward strand.
GGAATTAAATAGAAAAGGCACAATGGCGACTTAACTACACGAAAACTGACTCTTCTTACTGTCTATGTTTTGAACCATTCCTGTGACACTAGTTAATGATTCCGATGCTACACCTCAGGTTTACTGTATCCCTGTGACCGTCTTATTGACGATGAAACACAGATATTACAACGGAATTATATACAAAAGGCACAATGCCGACTTAAGTTCAAGAAAACTGACTCTTCTTACTGTCTATATTTTGAACCATTCCTGTGACACTAGTTATAGATGCCGATGCTTCACTTCAGGTTTACTGTTTCCCTCTGACCTTCTTATTGACGATGAAACACAGAAATTGCATCGGAATTAAATACAAAATGCACAATGCCGACTTAAGTACAAGAAAACTGACTCTTCTTACTGTCTATGTTTTGATCCATTCCTGTGACACTAGTTATAGATTCCGATGCTTCACTTCAGGTTTACTGTATCCCTCTGACCTTCTTATTGACGATCAAACACAGAGATTGCATCGGAATTAAATAGAAAAGGCACAATGCCGAATAAAGTACAAGAGAACTGACTCTTCTTACTGTCTATGTTTTGAACCATTCATGTGACACTAGTAATAGATTTCGATGCTCCACTTCAGGTTTAGTGTATCCCTCTGACCGTCTCATTGACGATGAAACATAGAAATTGCATCGGAATTAAATACAAAAGGCACAATTCCGACTTAAGTACAAGATAACTGACTCTTCTTACTGTCTATGTGTTGAACGATTCATGTGACACGAGTTATAGATTCCGATGCTTCACTTCATTTTTACTGTATACCTCTGACCTTCTTATTGACGATGAATCACAGAAATTGCATCGGAATTAAATACAAAAGGCACAATGCCGACTTAAGTACAAGAAAACTGAATCTTCTTACTGTCTATGTTTTAACCACTCCTGTGACTCTAGTTATAGATTCCGATTCTTCACTCCAGGTTTACTGTATCCCTCGGTCCTACTTATTGACGAGGAAACACAGAAATTGCTTCGGAATTAAATACAAAAGGCACAATGCCGACTTAAGAACAAGAAAACTGATTCTTCTTACTGTCTATGTTTTGAACCATTCCAGTGACACTAGTTATAGATTCCGATGCTTCACTTCCAGTTTACTGTATCCCTCTGACCTTCATATAGACGATGAAACACAGAAATTGCATCGGAGTTAAATACAATAGGAACAATGCTGACTTAAGTACAAGAAAACTGATTCTTCTTACTGTCTATGTTTTGAACCATTCCTGTGACACTAGTTATAGTTGCCGAATCTTCACTTCAGGTTTACTGCATACCTCTGACCTTCTTATTGTTGATGAAACACAGAAATTGCACTGGAATTAAATTCAAAAGGCACAACGCCGATTTAAGTACAAGAAAACTGACTCTTTTTACTGTCTATGTCATGATCCACTCCAGTGACACTAGTTATAGATTCCGATGCTTCACTTCAGGTTTACTGTATCCCTCTGACCTTCTTATTGACCATGAAACATAGAAATTGCATCGGAATTAAATAGAAAAGGAACAATGCCGACTTAAGTACAGGAATACTGACGCTTCTTACTGTCTATGTTTTGAACCATTCCTCTGACACTAGTTATGGATGCCGATGGTTCACTTTAGGTTTACTGTATCCCTCTGACCTTCTTATTGACGATGAAACACAGAAATTGCATCGGAATTAAATAAAAAAGGCACAATGCCGAATTAAGTACAAGAAAACTGACTCTTCTTACTGTCTATGTTTGAACCATTCCTGTGACACTAAATAGTGATTCCGATGCTTCACTTCAGGTTTACTGTATCCCTCTGACCTTCTTATTGACGATGAAACACAGAAATTGCATCGGAATTGAATACAAAAGGCATAATGCCAACTTAAGTACAAGAAAACTGACTCTTCTTACTTTCTATGTTTTGAACCATTCATGTGACACTAGTTATAGATTCCGATGCTTCACTTCAGGTTTACTGTATCCCTCTGACCTTCTTATTGATGATGAAACACAGAAATCGCATCGGAATTAAATACAAATGGCACAATGCCTACTTAAGTTCAAGAAAACTCACTCTTCTTACTGTCTAAGTTATGAACCATTCCTGTGACACTAGTTATAGATTCCGATGCTTCACTTCAGGTTTCCCGTATCCCTCCGACCTTCTTATTGACGATGAAACACAGAAATTGCATCGGAATTAAACAGAAAAGACACAATGCCGACTTAACTACCCGAAAACTGACTCTTCTTACTGTCAATGTTTTGAACCATTCCTGTGACACTAGCTAAAGATTCCGATGCTTCACCTCAGGTTTACTGTATCCCTCTGACCTTCTTATTGACGATGAAACACAGAAATTGCAACGGAATTAAATACAAAAGTCACAATGCCGACTTAAGTACAAGGAAACTGACTCTTCTTACTGTCTATGTTTTGAACCATTCCGGTGACACTAGTTATAGTTGCCGATTCTTCACTTCAGGTTTTCTGCATACCTCTGACCATCTTATTGTTGATGAAACACAGAAATTGCACCGGAATTAAATACAAAAGGCACAACGCCGACTTAAGTACAAGAAAACTGACTCTTCTTACTGTCTATGTTTTGAACCACTCCTGTGACACTAGTTATAGATTCCGATGCTTCACTTCAGGTTTACTGTATCCCTCTGACCTTCGTATTGACGATGAAACATAGAAATTGCATCGGAATTAAATAGAAAAGGAACAATGCGAACTTAAGTTCAAGAAAACTGACTATTTTTACTGTCTAAGATATGAACCATTCCTGTGACACTAGTTATAGATTCCGATGCTTCACTTCAGGTTTACCGTATCCCTCTGACCTTCTTATTGACGATGAAACACAGAAATTGCACCGGAAATAAATACAAAAGGCACAACGCCGACTTAAGTACAAGAAAACTGACTCTTCTTACTGTCAATGTTTTGAACCATTCCTGTGACACTAGTTATAGATGCCGATGCTTCACTTTAGGTTTGCTGTATCCCTTGTACCTTCTTATTGACGATGAAACACAGATATTGCGTCGGAACCAAATACAAATGGCATAATGACGACTTAAGTAGATGAAAACTGACTCTTCTTATTGTCTATGTTTTGAACCATTCCTGTGACACTAGTTATAGAATCCGATGATTCACTTCAGGTTTACTGTATCCCTGTGACCTTCTTATTGACGATGAAACACAGAAATTGCATCGGAATTATTTACAAAAGGCACAATGCCGACTTAAGTACAAGAAAACTGACTCTTCTTACTGTCTATGTTTTAAACCATTCCTGTGACACTAGTTATAGATTCCGATGCTTCACTTCAGGGTTACTGTATCCCTCTGACCTTCTTAATGACGATGAAACACAGATATTGCGTCGGAACCAAATACAAATGGCACAGTGACGACTTAAGTACAAGAAAACTGACTCTTCTTACTGTCTATGTTTTGAACCATTCCTGTGACACTAGTTATAGATTCCGATGCTTCACTTCAGGTTTACTGCATTCCTCTGACCCTCTTAGAGACGATAAAACACAGAAACTGCATCGGAATTAAATACAAAAGGCACAATGCCGACATAAGTACAAGAAAACTGACTCTTCTTACTGTCTATGTTTTGAACCATTCCTGTGACACTAGTTATAGTTGGCGATGCTTCACTTCAGGTTTAGTGTATCCCTCTGACCTTCTTATTGACGATGAAACACAGAGATTGCATCGGAATTAAATAGAAAAGGCACAATGCCGAATAAAGTACAAGAAAACTGACTCTTCTTACTGTCTATGTTTTGAACCATTCATGTGACACTAGTTATAGATTCCGATGCTTCACTTCAGGTTTACTGTATCCCTCTGACCTTCTTATTGATGATGAAACACAGAAATCGCATCGGAATTAAATACAAAAGGCACAATGCCTACTTAAGTTCAAGAAAACTCACTCTTCTTACTGTCTAAGTTATGAACCATTCCTGTGACACTAGTTATAGATTCCGATGCTTCACTTCAGGTTTCCCGTATCCCTCCGACCTTCTTATTGACGATGAAACACAGAAATTGCATCGGAATTAAACAGAAAAGACACAATGCCGACTTAACTACCCGAAAACTGATTCTTCTTACTGTCAATGTTTTGAAACATTCCTGTGACACTAGCTAAAGATTCCGATGCTTCACCTCAGGTTTACTGTATCCCTCTGACCTTCCTATTGACGATGAAACACAGAAATTGCAACGGAATTAAATACAAAAGTCACAATGCCGACTTAAGTACAAGGAAACTGACTCTTCTTACTGTCTATGTTTTGAACCATTCCGGTGACACTAGTTATAGTTGCCGATTCTTCACTTCAGGTTTACTGCATACCTCTGACCATCTTATTGTTGATGAAACATAGAAATTGCATCGGAATTAAATAGAAAAGGAACAATGCCGACTTAAGTTCAAGAAAACTGACTATTTTTACTGTCTAAGATATGAACCATTCCTGTGACACTAGTTATAGATTCCGATGCTTCACTTCAGGTTTACTGCATTCCTCTGACCCTCTTAGAGACGATAAAACACAGAAACTGCATCGGAATTAAATACAAAAGGCACAATGCCGACATAAGTACAAGAAAACTGACTCTTCTTACTGTCTATGTTTGAACCATTCCTGTGACACTAAATAGTGATTCCGATGCTTCACTTCAGGTTTACTGTATCCCTCTGACCTTCTTATTGACGATGAAACACAGAAATTGCATCGGAATTGAATACAAAAGGCACAATGCCAACTTAAGTACAAGAAAACTGACTCTTCTTACTTTCTATGTTTTGAACCATTCATGTGACACTAGTTATAGATTCCGATGCTTCACTTCAGGTTTACTGTATCCCTCTGACCTTCTTATTGATGATGAAACACAGAAATCGCATCGGAATTAAATACAAAAGGCACAATGCCTACTTAAGTTCAAGAAAACTCACTCTTCTTACTGTCTAAGTTATGAACCATTCCTGTGACACTAGTTATAGATTCCGATGCTTCACTTCAGGTTTCCCGTATCCCTCCGACCTTCTTATTGACGATGAAACACAGAAATTGCATCGGAATTAAACAGAAAAGACACAATGCCGACTTAACTACCCGAAAACTGACTCTTCTTACTGTCAATGTTTTGAACCATTCCTGTGACACTAGCTAAAGATTCCGATGCTTCACCTCAGGTTTACTGTATCCCTCTGACCTTCTTATTGACGATGAAACACAGAAATTGCAACGGAATTAAATACAAAAGTCACAATGCCGACTTAAGTACATGGAAACTGACTCTTCTTACTGTCTATGTTTTGAACCATTCCGGTGACACTAGTTATAGTTGCCGATTCTTCACTTCAGGTTTACTGCATACCTCTGACCATCTTATTGTTGATGAAACATAGAAATTGCATCGGAATTAAATAGAAAAGGAACAATGCCGACTTAAGTTCAAGAAAACTGACTATTTTTACTGTCTAAGATATGAACCATTCCTGTGACACTAGTTATAGATTCCGATGCTTCACTTCAGGTTTACTGCATTCCTCTGACCCTCTTAGAGACGATAAAACACAGAAACTGCATCGGAATTAAATACAAAAGGCACAATGCCGACATAAGTACAAGAAAACTGACTCTTCTTACTGTCTATGTTTGAACCATTCCTGTGACACTAAATAGTGATTCCGATGCTTCACTTCAGGTTTACTGTATCCCTCTGACCTTCTTATTGACGATGAAACACAGAAATTGCATCGGAATTGAATACAAAAGGCACAATGCCAACTTAAGTACAAGAAAACTGACTCTTCTTACTTTCTATGTTTTGAACCATTCATGTGACACTAGTTGTAGATTCCGATGCTTCACTTCAGGTTTACTGTATCCCTCTGACCTTCTTATTGATGATGAAACACAGAAATCGCATCGGAATTAAATACAAAAGGCACAATGCCTACTTAAGTTCAAGAAAACTCACTCTTCTTACTGTCTAAGTTATGAAAAATTCCTGTGACACTAGTTATAGATTCCGATGCTTCACTTCAGGTTTCCCGTATCCCTCCGACCTTCTTATTGACGATGAAACTCAGAAATTGCATCGGAATTAAACAGAAAAGACACAATGCCGACTTAACTACCCGAAAACTGACTCTTCTTACTGTCAATGTTTTGAACCATTCCTGTGACACTAGCTAAAGATTCCGATGCTTCACCTCAGGTTTACTGTATCCCTCTGACCTTCTTATTGACGATGAAACACAGAAATTGCAACGGAATTAAATACAAAAGTCGCAATGCCGACTTAAGTACATGGAAACTGACTCTTCTTACTGTCAATGTTTTGAACCATTCCTGTGACACTAGCTAAAGATTCCGATGCTTCACCTCAGGTTTACTGTATCCCTCTGACCTTCGTATTGACGATGAAACATAGAAATTGCATCGGAATTAAATAGAAAAGGAACAATGCCGACTTAAGTTCAAGAAAACTGACTATTTTTACTGTCTAAGATATGAACCATTCCTGTGACACTAGTTATAGATTCCGATGCTTCACTTCAGGTTTACCGTATCCCTCTGACCTTCTTATTGACGATGAAACACAGAAATTGCACCGGAAATAAATACAAAAGGCACAACGCCGACTTAAGTACAAGAAAACTGACTCTTCTTACTGTCAATGTTTTGAACCATTCCTGTGACACTAGTTATAGATGCCGATGCTTCACTTTAGGTTTGCTGTATCCCTTGTACCTTCTTATTGACGATGAAACACAGATATTGCGTCGGAACCAAATACAAATGGCATAATGACTACTTAAGTAGATGAAAACTGACTCTTCTTATTGTCTATGTTTTGAACCATTCCTGTGACACTAGTTATAGAATCCGATGATTCACTTCAGGTTTACTGTATCCCTCTGACCTTCTTATTGACGATGAAACACAGAAATTGCATCGGAATTATTTACAAAAGGCACAATGCCGACTTAAGTACAAGAAAACTGACTCTTCTTACTGTCTATGCTTTAAACCATTCCTGTGACACTAGTTATAGATTCCGATGCTTCACTTCAGGTTTACTGTATCCCTCTGACCTTCTTAATGACGATGAAACACAGATATTGCGTCGGAACCAAATACAAATGGCACAATGACGACTTAAGTACAAGAAAACTGACTCTTCTTACTGTCTATGTTTTGAACCATTCCAGTGACACTAGTTATAGATTCCGATGCTTCACATCAGGTTTACTGCATTCCTCTGACCCTCTTAGAGACGATAAAACACAGAAACTGCATCGGAATTAAATACAAAAGGCACAATGCCGACATAAGTACAAGAAAACTGACTCTTCTTACTGTCTATGTTTTGAACCATTCCTGTGACACTAGTTATAGTTGGCGATGCTTCACTTCAGGTTTAGTGTATCCCTCTGACCTTCTTATTGACGATGAAACACAGAGATTGCATCGGAATTAAGTAGAAAAGGCACAATGCCGAATAAAGTACAAGAAAACTGACTCTTCTTACTGTCTATGTTTTGAACCATTCATGTGACACTAGTTATAGATTCCGATGCTTCACTTCAGGTTTACTGTATCCCTCTGACCTTCTTATTGACGATGAAACACAGAAATCGCATCGGAATTAAATACAAAAGGCACAATGCCTACTTAAGTTCAAGAAAACTGACTATTTTTACTGTGTAAGATATGAACCATTCCTGTGACACTAGTTATAGATTCCGATGCTTCACTTCAGGTTTACCGTATCCCTCTGACCTTCTTATTGACGATGAAACACAGAAATTGCATCGGAATTAAATAGAAAAGGCACAATGCCGACTTAACTACACGAAAATTGACTTTTCTTACTGTCTATGTTGTGAACCCTTCCTGTGACACTAGTTAAAGATTCCGATGCTTCACCTCAGGTTTACTGTATCCCTCTGACCTTCTTATTGACGATGAAACACAGAAATTGCAAGAGAATTATATACAAAAGGCACAATGCCGACCTAAGTTCAAGAAAACTGACTCTTCTTACTGTCTATGTTTTGAGCCATTCCTGTGACACTAGTTATAGATTCCGATGATTCACTTCAGGTTTACTGTATCCCTCTGACCTTCTTATTGACGATGAAACACAGAAATTGCATCGGAATAAAATACAAAAGGCACAATGCCGACTTAAGTACAAGAAAACTGACTCTTCTTACTGTCTATGTTTTGTGACTCTTCTTACTGTCTATGTTTTGAGCCATTCCTGTGACACAAGTTATAGATTCCGATGCTTCACTTCAGGTTTACTGTATCCCTCTGACCTTCTTATAGACGATGAAACATAGGAATTGCTTTGGAATTAAATAGAAAAGGAACAATGCCGCCTTAAGTACAAGAATACTGACTCTTCTTACTGTCTATGTTTAGAACCATTCCTCTGACACTAGTTATAGATGCCGATGCTTCACTTCAGGTTTACTGTACCCCTCTGACCTTCTTATTGACGATGAAACACAGAAATCGCATCGGAATTAAATAGGAAAGGCACAATGCCTACTTAAGTTCAAGAAAACTGACTCTTCTTACTGTATAAGTTATGAACCATTCCTGTGACACTAGTTATAGATTCCGATGCTTCACTTCAGGTTTACCGTATCCCTCTGACCTTCTTAGTGACGATGAAACACAGAAATTGCATCGGAATTAAATAGAAGAGGCACAATGTCGACTTAACTATACGAAAACTGACTTTTCTTACTGTCTATGTTGTGAACCATTCCTGTGACACTAGTTAAAGATTCCGATGCTTCACCTCAGGTTTACTGTATCCCTCTGACCCTCTTATTGACGATGAAACATAGAAATTGCATCGCAAGTAAATACAAAAGGCACAATGCCGACTTAAGTACAGTAAAACTGACTCTTCTTACTGTGTATATTTTGAACTATTCATGTGACACTAGTAATAGGTTTCGATGCTTCACTTCAGGTTTACTGTATCCCTCTGACCTTCTCATTGACGATGAAACATAGAAATTGCATCGGAATTAAATACAAAAGGCACAATTCCGACTTAAGTACAAGATAACTGACTCTTCTTACTGTCTATGTGTTGAACGATTCATGTGACACGAGTTATAGATTCCGATGCTTCACTTCATTTTTACTGTATCCCTCTGACCTTCTTATTGACGATGAATCACAGAAATTGCATCGGAATTAAATACAAAACGCACAATGCCGACTTAACTACAAGAAAACTGACTCTTCTTACTGTCTATGTTTTAACCACTCCTGTGACACTAGTTATAGATTCCGAATCTTCACTCCAGGTTTACTGTATCCCTCGGTCCTTCTTATTGACGATGAAACACAGAAATAGCATCGGAATTAAATACAAAAGGCACAATGCCGACTTAAGTACAAGATAACTGACTCTTCTTACTGTCTATGTGTTGAACCATTCATTTGACACTAGTTATAGATTCCGATGCTTCACTTCATTTTTACTGTATCCCTCTGACCTTCTTATTGACGATGAAACACAGAAATTGCATCGGAATTAAATACAAAATGCACAATGCCGACTTAGGTACAAGAAAACTGACTCTTCTTTACTGTCTATGTTTTAAACCATTCCTGTGACACTAGTTATATATTCCGATGCTTCACTTCAGGTTTACTGTATCCCTCTGACCTTCTTATTGACGATGAAACATAGACATTGCATCGGAATTAAATAGAAATGGAACAATGCCGTCTTAAGTACAGGAATACTGACGCTTCTTACTGTCTATGTTTTGAACCATTCCTGTGACACTAGTTATAGATGCCGATGCTTCACTTTAGGTTTACTGTATTCCTCTGACCTTCTTATTGACGATGAAACACAGAAATTGCATCGGAATTAAATAAAAAAGGCACAATGCCGAATTAAGTACAAGAAAACTGACTCTTCTTACTGTCTATGTTTGAACCATTCCTGTGACACTAAATAGTGATTCCGATGCTTCACTTCAGGTTTACTGTATTCCTCTGACCTTCTTATTGACGATGAAACACAGGAATTGCATCGGAATTGAATACATAAGGCACAATGCCAACTTAAGTACAAGAAAACTGACTCTTCTTACTTTCTATGTTTTGAACCATTCATGTGACACTAGTTATAGATTCCGATGCTTCACTTCAGGTTTACTGTATCCCTCTGACCTTCTTATTGACGATGAAACACAGAAATCGCATCGGAATTAAATACAAAAGGCACAATGCCTACTTAAGTTCAAGAAAACTGACTCTTCTTACTGTATAAGTTATGAACCATTCCTGTGACACTAGTTATAGATTCCGTTGCTTCACTTCAGGTTTACTGTATCCCTCTGAGCTTCTTATTGACGATGAAACACAGATATTGCGTCGGAACCAAATACAAATGGCACAATGAGGACTTAAGTACAAGGAAACTGACTCTTCTTACTGTCTATGTTTTGAACCATTCCTATGACACTAGTTATAGTTGCCGATTCTTCACTTCAGGTTTACTGCATACCTCTGACCTTCTTATTGTTGATGAAACATAGAAATTGCATCGGAATTAAATAGAAAAGGAACAATGCCGACTTAAGTTCAAGAAAACTGACTATTTTTACTGTCTAAGATATGAACCATTCCTGTGACACTAGTTATAGATTCCGATGCTTCACTTCAGGTTTACCGTATCCCTCTGACCTTCTTATTGACGATGAAACACAGAAATTGCAAAGGAATTAAATACAAAAGTCACAATGCCGACTTAAGTACAAGGAAACTGACTCTTCTTACTGTCTATGCTTTGAACCATTCCTGTGACAATAGTTATAGTTGCCGATTCTTCACTTCAGGTTTACTGCATACCTCTGACCATCTTATTGTTGATGAAACACAGAAATTGCACCGGAATTAAATACAAAAGGCACAACGCCGACTTAAGTACAAGAAAACTGACTCTTCTTACTGTCTATGTTTTGATCCACTCCTGTGACACTAGTTATAGATTCCGATGCTTCACTTCAGGTTTACTGTATCCCTCTGACCTTCTTATTGACGATGAAACATAGAAATTGCATCGGAATTAAATAGAAAAGGAACAATGCCGACTAAAGTTCAAGAAAACTGACTATTTTTACTGTCTAAGATATGAACCATTCCTGTGACACTAGTTATAGATTCCGATGCTTCACTTCAGGTTTACCGTATCCCTCTGACCTTCTTATTGACGATGAAGCACAGAAATTGCAACGGAATTAAATACAAAAGGCACAACGCCGACTTAAGTGCAAGAAAACTGACTCTTCTTACTGTCAATGTTTTGAACCATTCCTGTGACACTAGTTATAGATTCCGATGCTTCACTTCAGGTTTACTGTATCCCTGTGACCTTCTTAATGACGATGAAACACAGATATTGCGTTGGAACCAAATACAAATGGCACAATGACGACTTAAGTACAAGAAAACTGACTCTTCTTACTGTCTATGTTTTGAACCATTCCTGTGACACTAGTTATAGATTCCGATGCTTCACTTCAGGTTTACTGTATTCCACTGACCCTCTTAGAGACGATAAAACACAGAAATTGCATCGGAATTAAATACAAAAGGCACAATGCCGACATAAGTACAAGAAAACTGACTCTTCTTACTGTCTATGTTTTGAACCATTCCTGTGACACTAGTTATAGATGGCGATGCTTCACTTCAGGTTTAGTGTATCCCTCTGACCTTCTTATTGACGATGAAACACAGAGATTGCATCGGAATTAAATAGAAAAGGCACAATGCCGAATAAAGTACAAGAAAACTGACTCTTCCTACTGTCTATGTTTAGAACCATTCATGTGACAGTAGTTATAGATTCCGATGCTTCACTTCAGGTTTACTGTATCCCTCTGACCTTCTTATTGACGATGAAACACAGAAATCGCATCGGAATTAAATACAAAAGGCACAATGCCTACTTAAGTTCAAGAAAACTGACTATTTTTACTGTCTAAGATATGAACCATTCCTGTGACACTAGTTATAGATTCCGATGCTTCACTTCAGGTTTACCGTATCCCTCTGACCTTCTTATTGACGATGAAACACAGAAATTGCATCGGAATTAAATAGAAAAGGCACAATGCCGATTTAACTACACGAAAACTGACTTTTCTTACTGTCTATGTTGTGAACCCTTCCTGTGACACTAGTTAAAGATTCCGATGCTTCACCTCAGGTTTACTGTATCCCTCTGACCTTCTTATTGACGATGAAACACAGAAATTGCAAGAGAATTATATACAAAAGGCACAATGCCGACCTAAGTTCAAGAAAACTGACTCTTCTTACTGTCCATGTTTTGAGCCATTCCTGTGACACTAGTTATAGATTCCGATGATTCACTTCAGGTTTACTGTATCCCTCTGACCTTCTTATTGACGATGAAACACAGAAATTGCATCGGAATAAAATACAAAAGGCACAATGCCGACTTAAGTACAAGAAAACTGACTCTTCTTACTGTCTATGTTTTGTGACTCTTCTTACTGTCTATGTTTTGAGCCATTCCTGTGACACTAGTTATAGATTCCGATGCTTCACTTCAGGTTTACTGTATCCCTCTGACCTTCTTATTGACGATGAAACATAGAAATTGCATTGGAATTAAATAGAAAAGGAAAAATGCCGACTTAAGTACAAGAATACTGACTCTTCTTACTGTCTATGTTTAGAACCATTCCTCTGACACTAGTTATAGATGCCGATGCTACACTTCAGGTTTACTGTATCCCTTTGACCTTCTTATTGACGATGAAACACAGAGATTGCATCGGAATTAAATAGAAAAGGCACAATGATGAATGAAGTACAAGAAAACTGACTCTTCTTACTGTCTATGTTTTGAACCATTCATGTGACACTAGTTATAGATTCCGATGCTTCACTTCAGGTTTGCTGTACCCCTCTGACCTTCTTATTGACGATGAAACACAGAAATCGCATCGGAATTAAATAGGAAAGGCACAATGCCTACTTAAGTTCAAGAAAACTGACTCTTCTTACTGTATAAGTTATGAACCATTCCTGTGACACTAGTTATAGATTCCGATGCTTCACTTCAGGTTTACCGTATCCCTCTGACCTTCTTAGTGACGATGAAACACAGAAATTGCATCGGAATTAAATAGAAGAGGCACAATGTCGACTTAACTATACGAAAACTGACTTTTCTTACTGTCTATGTTGTGAACCATTCCTGTGACACTAGTTAAACATTCCGATGCTTCACCTCAGGTTTACTGTATCCCTCTGACCCTCTTATTGACGATGAAACATAGAAATTGCATCGGAAGTAAATACAAAGGGCACAATGCCGACTTAAGTAAAATAAAACTGACTCTTCTTACTGTGTATATTTTGAACTATTCATGTGACACTAGTAATAGATTTCGATGCTTCACTTCAGGTTTACTGTATCCCTCTGACCTTCTCATTGACGATGAAACATAGAAATTGCATCGGAATTAAATACAAAAGGCACAATTCCGACTTAAGTACAAGATAACTGACTCTTCTTACTGTCTATGTGTTGAACGATTCATGTGACACGAGTTATAGATTCCGATGCTTCACTTCATTTTTACTGTATCCCTCTGACCTTCCTATTGACGATGAATCACAGAAATTGCATCGGAATTAAATACAAAAGGCACAATGCCGACTTAAGTACAAGAAAACTGACTCTTCTTACTGTCTATGTTTTAACCACTCCTCTGACACTAGTTATAGATTCCGATTTTTCACTCCAGGTTTACTGTGTCCCTCGGTCCTTCTTATTGACGAGGAAACACAGAAATTGCATCGGAATTAAATAAAAAAGGCACAATGCCGACTTAAGAACAAGAAAACTGACTCTTCTTACTGTCTGTGTGTTGAACCATTCATTTGACACTTGTTATAGATTCCGATGCTTCACTTCATTTTTACTGTATCCCTCTGACCTTCGTATTGACGATGAAACACAGAAATTGCATCGGAATTAAATACAAAATGCGCAATGCCGACTTAGGTACAAGAAAACTGACTCTTCTTTACTGTCTATGTTTTAAACCATTCCTGTGACACTAGTTATATATTCCGATGCTTCACTTCAGGTTTACTGTATCCCTCTGACCTTCTTATTGACGATGAAACATAGAAATTGCATCGGAATTAAATAGAAAAGGAACAATGCCGACTTAAGTACAGGAATACTGACGCTTCTTACTGTCTATGATTTGAACCATTCCTGTGACACTAGTTATAGATGCCGATGCTTCACTTTAGGTTTACTGTATCCCTCTGACCTTCTTATTGACGATGAAACACAGAAATTGCATCGGAATTAAATAAAAAAGGCACAATGCCGAATTAAGTACAAGAAAACTGACTCTTCTTACTGTCTATGTTTGAACCATTCCTGTGACACTAAATAGTGATTCCGATGCTTCACTTCTGGTTTACTGTATCCCTCTGACCTTCTTATTGACGATGAAACACAGAAATTGCATCGGAATTGAATACATAAGGCACAATGCCAACTTAAGTACAAGAAAACTGACTCTTCTTACTTTCTATGTTTTAAACCATTCATGTGTCACTAGTTATAGATTCCGATGCTTCACTTCAGGTTTACTGTATCCCTCTGACCTTCTTATTGACGATGAAACACAGAAATCGCATCGGAATTAAATACAAAATGCACAATGCCTACTTAAGTTCAAGAAAACTGACTCTTCTTACTGTATAAGTTATGAACCATTCCTGTGACACTAGTTATAGATTCCGATGCTTCACTTCAGGTTTACTGTATCCCTCTGAGCTTCTTATTGACGATGAAACACAGATATTGCGTCGGAACCAAATACAAATGGCACAATGACGACTTAAGTACAAGGAAACTGACTCTTCTTACTGTCTATGTTTTGAACCACTCCTATGACACTAGTTATAGTTGCCGATTCTTCACTTCAGGTTTACTGCATACCTCTGACCTTCATATTGTTGATGAAACACAGAAATTGCACCGGAATTAAATACAAAAGGCACAACGCCGACTTAAGTACAAGAAAACTGAATCTTCTTACTGTCTATGTTTTGATCCACACCTGTGACACTACTTATAGATTCCGATGCTTCACGTCAGGTTTACTGTATCCCTCTGACCTTCTTATTGACGATGAAACATAGAAATTGCATCGGAATTAAATAGAAAAGGAACAATGCCGATTTAAGTACAAGAATACTGACGCTTCTTATTGTCTATGTTTTGAACCATTCCTGTGACACTAGTTATAGATGCCGATGCTTCACTTTAGGTTTACTGTATCCCTCTGACCTTCTTATTGACAATGAAACACAGAAATTGCATCGGAAGTAAATAGAAAAGGCACAATGCCGAATTAAGTACAAGAAAATCTGACTCTTCTTACTGTCTATGTTTGAACCATTCCTGTGACACTAAATAGTGATTCCGATTTTTCACTTCGGGTTTACTGTATCCCTCTTACCTTCTTATTGACGATGAAACACAGAAATTGCATCGGAATTGAATACAAAAAGCACAATGCCAACTTAAGTACAAGAAAACTGACTCTTCTTACTGTCTATGTTTTGAACCATTCATGTGACACTAGTTATAGATTCCGATGCTTCACTTCGGGTTTACTGTATCCCTCTGACCTTCTTACTGACGATGAAACACAGAAATCGCATCGGAAATAAATACAAAAGGCACAATGCCTACTTAAGTTCAAGAAAACTCACTCTTCTTACTGTCTAAGTTATGAACCATTCCTGTGACACTAGTTATGGATTCCGATGCTTCACTTCAGGTTTACCGTATCCCTCTGACCCTCTTATTGACGATGAAACACTGAAATTGCATCGGAATTAAATAGAAAAGACACAATGCCGACTTAACTACACGAAAACTGACTCTTCTTACTCTCAATGTTTGAACCATTCCTGTGACACTAGTTAAAGATTCCGATGCTTCACCTCAGGTTTACTGTATCCCTCTGACCATCTTATTGACGATGAAACACAGAAATTGCAACGGTATTAAATACAAAAGGCACAATGCCGACTTAAGTTCAAGAAAACTGACTCTTCTTATTGTCTATGTTTTGAACCATTCCCGTGACACTAGTTATAGATTCCGATGATTCACTTCAGGTTTACTGTATCCCTCTGACCTTCTTATTGACGATGAAATACAGAAATTGCATTGGAATTATATATAAAAGTCAAAATGCCGACTTAAGTACTAGAAAACTGACTCTTCTTACTGTCTATGATTTGAACCATTCCTGTGACACTGGTTATAGTTGCCGATTCTTCACTTTAGGTTTACTGCATACCTCAGACCTTCTTATTGTTGATGAAACACAGAAATTGCACCGGAATTAAATACAAAAGGCACAACGCCGACTTAAGTACAAGAAAACTGATTCTTCTTACTGTCTATGTTTTGATCCACTCCTGTGACACTAGTTATAGATTGCGATGCTTCACTTCAGGTTTACTGTATCCCTCTGACCTTCTTATTGACGATGAAACATAGAAATTGCATCTGAATTAAATAGAAAAGGAACAATGCCGATTTAAGTACAAGAATACTGACGCTTCTTACTGTCTATGTTTTGAACCATTCCTGTGACACTAGTTATAGATGCCGATGCTTCACTTTAGGTTTACTGTATCCCTCTGACCTTCTTATTGACGATGAAACACAGAAATTGCATCGGAAGTAAATAGAAAAGGCACAATGCCGAATTAAGTACAAGAAAACTGACTCTTCTTACTGTCTATGTTTGAACCATTCCTGTGACACTAAATAGTGATTCCGATTTTTCACTTCGGGTTTACTGTATCCCTCTGACCTTCTTATTGACGATGAAACACAGAAATTGCATCGGAATTGAATACAAAAAGCACAATGCCAACTTAAGTACAAGAAAACTGACTCTTCTTACTGTCTATGATTTGAACCATTCATGTGACACTAGTTATAGATTCCGATGCTTCACTTCGGGTTTACTGTATCCCTCTGACCTTGTTACTGACGATGAAACACAGAAATCGCATCGGAATTAAATACAAAAGGCACAATGCCTACTTAAGTTAAAGAAAACTCACTCTTCTTACTGTCTAAGTTATGAACCATTCCTGTGACACTAGTTATGGATTCCGATGCTTCACTTCAGGTTTACCGTATCCCTCTGACATTCTTATTGACGATGAAACACTGAAATTGCATCGGAATTAAATAGAAAAGACACAATGCCGACTTAACTACACGAAAACTGACTCTTCTTACTCTCAATGTTTGAACCATTCCTGTGACACTAGTTAAAGATTCCGATGCTTCACCTCAGGTTTACTGTATCCCTCTGACCATCTTATTGACGATGAAACACAGAAATTGCAACGGTATTAAATACAAAAGGCACAATGCCGACTTAAGTTCAAGAAAACTGACTCTTCTTGTTGTCTATGTTTTGAACCATTCCCGTGACACTAGTTATAGATTCCGTTGATTCACTTCAGGTTTACTGTATCCCTCTGACCTTCATATTGACAATGAAACACAGAAATTTCAGCGGAATTAAATACAAAAGGCACAGTGCCGCCTTAAGTACAAGAATACTGACTCTTCTTACTGTCTATGTTTTGAACTATTCCTGTGACACAAGTTGTAGGCTCCGATGCTTCACTTCAGGTTTACTGTATCCCTCTGACCTTCTTATTGACGATGAGACACAGAAATTGCATCGGAATTAAATACAAAACGCACTATTCCGACTTAAGTACAAGAAAACTGACTCTTCTTACTGTCTATGTTTTGACCCATTCCCGGGACACTAGTTATATATTCCGATGCTTTACTTCAGGTTTACTGTATCCCTCTGACCTTGTTATTCACGATGAAACACAGAAATGACATCGGAATTAAATACCAAAGGCACAATGGCGACTTGAGTACAAGAAGACTGACTCTTCCTACTGTCTATGTTTTAACCATTCCTGTGACACTAGTTATAGATTCCGATGCTTCACTTCAGGATTACCTTATCCAGCTGAACTTCTTATTGACGATGAAACACAGAAATTGCATCGGAATTAAATACAAACGGCACAAAGCCGACTTAAGTACAACCAAACTGACTCTTCTTACTGTCTATGTTTTGATCCATTCCTGTGAAACTAGTTGTAGATTCCAATGCCTCACTTCAGGTTTACTGTATCCCTCTGACCGTCGTACTGACGATGAAACACAGAAATTGCATTGGATTTAATACAAAAGGCACAATGCCGACTCAAGTACAAGAAGACTGACTCTTCCTACTGTCTACGTTTTGAACCATTCCTGTGACACTAGTTATAGATTCCGATGCTTCACTTCAGGTTTACTTTATCCCTCTCACCTTCTTATTGACGATGAAACACAGAAATTGCATCGGAATTACATACAAAAGGCACAATGCCGACTTAAGTACAAGAAAACTCACTCTTCTTACTGTCTATGTTTTGAACCATTCCTGTGACACTAGTTATAGATTCCGATGCTTCACTACAGGTTTACTGTATCCAGCTGACCTTCTTATTGACGATGAATCACAGAAATTGCATCGGCAATTAATACAAAAGGCACAATGCCGACTTAAGTACAAGAAAACTGACTCTTCTAACTGTCTATGTTTTGAACCAATCCTGTGACACTAGTTATAAATTCCGATGCTTCACTTCTGTTTTTATGTATCCCTGTGACCTTCTTATTGTTGATGAAACACAGAAATTCCATCGGAATTAAATACAAAAGGCACAATGACGACTTAAGTACAAGAAAACTGACTCTTCCTACTGTCTATGTTCTGAAGCACTCCTGTGACACTAGTTATAGATTCCGATGCTTCACTTCAGGTTTACTGTATCCCTTTGACCGTCGTAATGACGATGAAACACAGAAATTAGATTGGAATTAAATACAAAAGGCACAATGCCGACCCAAGTACAAGAAAACTGACTCTTCTTACTGTTTATGTTTTGAACCATTCCTGTGACACTAGTTATAGGTTCCGATGCTTCACTTCAGGTTTACAGTATCCCTGTGACCTTCTTATTGTTGATGAAACACAGAAATTGCATCGGAATTAAATACAAAAGGCACAATGCCGACTTAAGTACAAGAAAACTGACTCTTCCTACTGTCTATGTTTTGAACCATTCCTGTGACACTAGTTATAGATTCCGATGCTTCACTACAGGTTTACTGTATCCAGCTGACCTTCCTATTGACGATGAATCACAGAAATTGCATCGGAATTACATACAAAAGGCACAATGCCGACTTAAGTACAAGAAAACTAACTCTTCTTACTGTCTATGTTTTGAACTATTCCTGTGACACTAGTTATAGACTCCGCTGCTTCACTTCAGGTTTACTGTATACCTCTGACCTTCTTATTGACGATGAAACACAGAAATTGCATCTGAATTAAAAACAAGAGGCACAATGCCGACTCAAGTACAAGAAGACTGGCTCTTCTTACTGTCTATGTTTTGAACCTTTCCTGTGAGACCGGTTTTTGCTTCCGATGCTTCACTTCAGGTTTACTGTATCCCTTGGACGTTCTTATTGACACTGAAACACAGAAATTGCATCGGAATTAAATAGAAAAAGCACAATGCCGACGTAAGTACAAGAAAACTAACTCTTCTTACTGTCTATGTTTTGAACCATTCCTGTGACACTAGTTATAAATTCCGATGCTTCACTTCAGTTTTCATTAATCCCTCTGACCGTCTTATTGACGTTGAAACACACAAATTGCATCGGAATTAAATACAAAAGGCACAATGCCGACCCAAGTACAAGAAGACTGGCTCTTCTTACTGTCTATGTTTTGAACCTTTCCAGTGAGACCGGTTTCAGATTCCGATGCTTCACTTTAGGTTTACTGTATCCCTTGGACCTTCTTCTTGACGACGAACATAGAAATTGCATCGGAATTATATAGAAAATGCACAATGCCGACTTCAGTACAAGATAACTGTCTCTTTTTCCTGTCTTTGTTTTGAACCATTCCTGTGACACTAGTTATAGATTCCGATGCTTCACTTGAGGATTACCGTATCCAGCTGAACTTCTTATTGACGATGAAACACAGAAATTGCATCGGAATTAAATACAAAAGGCACAATGACGACTTAAGTACAAGAAGACTGACTCCTCCTACTGTCTATGTTTTGAACCACTCCTGTGACACTAGTTACAGATTCAGATGCTTCTCTTCAGTTTTACTGTATCCTTCTGACCTTCTTATTGACGATGAAACACAGAAATTGCATCGGAATTAAATACAAAAGGCACAATGCCGACTCAAGTACAAGAAGACTGACTCTTCTTACTGTCTATGTCTTGAACCATTCCTGTGACACTAATTATAGATTCCGATGCTTCACTTCAGTTTTACTGTATCCTTCTGACCTCCTTATTGACGATGAAACACAGAAATTGCATTAGAAATATACAAAAAATCCACAATGCCGACTCAAGTACAAGAAGACTGACGCTTCCTACTGTCTATGTTTTGAACCATTCCTGTGACACTAGTTATAGATTCCGATGCTTCACTTCGGGATTACCTTATCCAGCTGAACTTCTTATTGACGATGAAACACTGAAATTGCATTGGAATTTAATACAAAAGGCACAATGCCGACTTAAGTACAAGAGGACTGACACCTCCTACTGTCTATGTTTTGAACCACTCCTGTGACACTAGTTATAGATTCAGATGCTTCACTTCAGTTTTACTGTATCCTTCTGACCTTCTTATTGACGATGAAACACAGAAATTGCATCGGAATTAAATACAAAAGGCACAATGCCGACTCAAGAACAAGAAGACTGACTCTTCTTACTGTCTATGTCTTGAACCATTCCTGTGACACTAGTTATAGATTCCGATGCTTCACTTCAGTTTTACTGTATCCTTCTGACCTTCTTATTGACGATGAAACACAGAAATTGCATCAGAAAGAAATACAAAAGGCACAATGCCGACTCAAGTACAAGAAGACTGACACTTCTTACTGTCTATGTTTTGAACCATTCCTGTGACACTAGTTATAGATTCCGATGCCTCACTTCAGTTTTACTGTATCCTTCTGACCTTCTTATTGACGGTGAAACACATAAATTGCATCGGAATTAAATACAAAAGGCACAATGCCGACTCAAGTACAAGAAGACTGACTCTTCTTACTGTCTATGTCTTGAACCATTCCTGTGACACTAGTTATAGATTCCGATGCTTCACTTCAGTTTTACTGTATCCTTCTGACCTTCTTATTGACGATGAAACACAGAAATTGCATCAGAAAGAAATACAAAAGGCACAATGCCGACTCAAGTACAAGAAGACTGACACTTCTTACTGTCTATGTTTTGAACCACTCCTGTGACACTAGTTATAGATTTCGATGCTTCACTTCAGGTTTACTGTATCCCTCTGACCGTCGTACTGACGATGAAACACAGAAATTGCATTGGAATTAACTACAAAAGGCACAATGCCGACTCAAGTACAAGAGGACTGACTCTTCCTACTGTCTATGTTTTGAACCATTCCTGTGACACTAGTTATAGATTCCGATGCTTCACTTCAGGTTTACTTTATCCCTCTGACCTTCTTATTGATGATGAAACACAGAAATTGCATCGGAATTACATACAAAAGGCACAATGCCGACTTAAGTACAAGAAAACTGACTCTTCTTACTGTCTACGTTTTGAACCATTCCTGTGACACTAGTTATAGATTCCGATGCTTCACTACAGGTTTACTGTATCCAGCTGACCTTCTTATTGACGATGAATCACAGAAATTGCATCGGCAATTAATACAAAAGGCACAATGCCGACTTAAGTACAAGAAAACTGACTCTTCTTACTGTTTATGTTTTAAACCATTCCTGTGACACTAGTTATAGATTCCGATGCTACACTTCAGGTTTAAAGTATCCCTGTGACCTTCTTATTGTTGATGAAACACAGAAATTGCATCGGAATTAAATACAAAAGGCACAATTCCGACTTATGTAGAAGAAAACTGACTCTTCTTACTGTTTATGTTTTGAACATTCCTGTGACACTAGTTATAGATTCCGATGCTTCACTTCAGGTTTACTATATCCCTCTGACCTTCTTATTGACGATGAGACACAGAAATTGCAACGGAATTAAATACAAAAGGCACAATTCCGACTTAAGTAGAAGAAAACTGACTCTTCTTACTGTTTATGTTTTGAACATTCCTGTGACACTAGTTATAGATTCCGATGCTTCACATCAGGTTTACTGTATCCTTGTGACCTTCTTATTGGCGATGAAGCACCGAAATTCCATCGGAATTAAATACAAAAGGCACAATGCCGACTTCAGTACAAGAAAACTGACTCTTCTTACTGTCTATGTTTTAAACCATTCCCGGGACACTAGTTATATATTTCGATGCTTTACTTCAGGTTTACTGTATCCCTCTGACCTTGTTATTGACGATGAAACACAGAAATTACATCGGAATTAAATACCAAAGGCACAATGCCGACTTAAGTACAAGAAGACTGACTCTTCCTACTGTCTATGTTTTAACCATTCCTGTGACACTAGTTATAGATTCCGATGCTTCACTACAGGTTTACTGTATCCAGCTGACCTTCTTATTGACGATGAATCACAGAAACTGCATCCGAATTAAATGCAAAAGGCACAATGCCGACTTAAGTACAAGAAAACTGACTCTTCTTACTGTCTATGATTTGAACCATTCCTGTGACACTAGTTATAAATTCCGATGCTTCACTTCAGTTTAAATGAATCCCTCTGACCGTCTTATTGACGATGAAACACACAAATTGCATCTTAATTAAATACAAAAGGCACAATGCCGACCCAAGTACAAGTAGTCTGGCTCTTCTTACTGTCTATGTTTTGAACCTTTCCTGTGAGACCGGTTTCAGATTCCGATGCTTCACTTCAGGTTTACTGTATCCCTTGGACCTTCTTATTGACGACGAACACAGAAATTGCATCGGAATTATATAGAAAATGCACAATGCCGACTTCAGTACAAGATAACTGTCTCTCTTTCCTGTCTTTGTTTCGAACCATTCCTGTGACACTAGTTATAGATTCCGATGCTTCATTTCAGGATTATCTTATCCAGCTGACCCTCTTATTGACGATGAAACACAGAAAATGCATCGGAATTAAATACAAAATTCACAATGCCGACTTAAGTACACGAAGACTGACTCCTCCTACTGTCTATGTTTTGAACCACTCCTGTGACACTAGTTATAGATTCCGATGCTTCACTTCAGGTTTACTGTATCCCTCTGACCTTCTTATTGTTGATGAAACACAGAAATTGCATCGGAATTAAATACAAAAGCCACAATGCCGACTTAAGTACAAGAAAACTGACTCTTCCAACTGTCTATGCTTTGAACCATTCCTGTGACACTAGTTATAGATTCCGATGCTTCACTGCAGGTTCACTGTATCCAGCTGACCTTCTTATTGACGATGAATCACAGAAATTGCATCGGCAATTAATACAAAAGGCACAATGCCGACTCAAGTACAAGAAAACTGACTCTTCTTACTATCTATGTTTTGAACCATTCCTGAGACACTAGTTATAGATTCCGATACTTCACTTCAGGTTTACTGTATCCCTCTGACCTTCGTATTGACGATGAAACACGTAAATTGCATCGGAATTAAATACAAAAGGCACAATGCCGACTTAAGTACAAGAAGACTGACTCTTCTTACTGTCTATGTTTTGAACCATTCCTGTGACACTAATTATAGATTCCGATGCTTCACTTCGGGTTTACTGTATCCCTCTGACCTTCTTCTTGACGATGAGACACAGAAATTGCTTCGGAGATAATTAAAAAGGCACAATTCCGACTTAAGTACAAGAAAACTGACTCTTCTTACTGTTTATGTTTTGAACATTCCTGTGACACTAGTTATAGATCCGATTCTTCACATCAGGTTTACTGTATCCCTGTGACCTTCTTATTGACGATGAAACACAGAAATTGCATCGGAATTAAATACAAAAGGCACAATGCCGACTTAAGTACAAGAAGACAAACTCCTCTTACTGTCTATGTTTTGAAGCACTCCTGTGACACTAGTTATAGTTTCCGATGCTTCACCTCAGGTTTACTGTATCCCTCTGACCTTCTTATTGACGATGAAAAACAGAAATTGCATCGGAATTACATACAAAACGCACAATGCCGACTTAAGTACAAGAAAAATGACTCTTCTTACTGTCTATGATTTGAACCATTCCTGTGACACTAGTTATAGATTCCGATGCTTCACTACAGGTTTACTGTATCCAGCTGACCTTCTTATTGACGATGAATCTCAGAAATTTGCATCGGCAATTAATACAAAAGGCACAATGCTGACTTAAGTACAAGAAAACTGACTCTTCTAACTGTCTATGTTTTAAACCAATCCTGTGACACTAGTTATAAATTCCGATGCTTCACTTCAGTTTTAATGTATCCCTGTGACCTTCTTATTGTTGATGAAACACAGAAATTGCATCGGATTTAAGTACAAAAGGCACAATAACGACTTAAGTACAAGAAAACTGACTCTTCCTACTTTCTATGTTTTGAAGCACTCCTGTGACACTAGTTATAGATTCCGATGCTTCACTTCAGGTTTACTGTATCCCTCTGACCGTCGTAATGACGATGAAACACAGAAATTAGATTGGAATTAAATACAAAAGGCACAATGCCGACCCAAGTACAAGAAAACTGACTCTTCTTACTGTTTATGATTTGAACCATTCCTGTGACACTAGTTATAGATTCCGATACTTCACTTCAGGTTTACTGTATCCCTCTGACCTTCTTATTGACGATGAAACACAGAAATTGCATCGGAATTAAATACAAAAGGCACAATGCCGACTTAAGTACAAGAAGACTGACTCTTCTTACTGTCTATGTTTTGAACCATTCCTGTGACACTAATTATAGATTCCGATGCTTCACTTCGGGTTTACTGTATCCCTCTGACCTTCTTCTTGACGATGAGACACAGAAATTGCATCGGAGTTGATTACAAAAGGCACAATTCCGACTTAAGTACAAGAAAGCTGACTCTTCTTACTGTTTATGTTTTGAACATTCCTGTGACACTAGTTATAGATCCGATGCTTCACATCAGGTTTACTGTATCCCTGTGACCTGCTTATTGACGATGAAACACAGAAATTGCATCGGAATTGAATACAAAAGGCACAACGCCGACTTAAGTACAAGAAGACTGACTCCTCTTACTGTCTATGTTTTGAACCACTCCTGTGACACTAGTTATAGATTCCGATGCTTCACTTCAGGTTAACTGTATCCCTCTGACCATCGTACTGACGATGAAACACAGAAATTGCATTGGAATTAAATACAAAAGTCACAATGCCGACTCAAGTACAAGAAGACTGACTCTTCCTACTGTCTATGTTTTGAACCATTCCTGTGACACTAGTTACAGATTCCGATGCTTCACTTCAGGTTTACGTTATCCCTCTGACCTTCTTATTGACCATGAAACACAGAAATTGCATCGGAATTACATACAATAGGCACAATGCCGACTCAAGTACAAGAAAACTGACTCTTCTTACTGTCTATGTTTTGAACCATTCCTTTGACACTAGTTATAGATTCCGATGCTTCACTACTGGTTTACTGTATCCAGCTGACCTTCTTATTGACGATGAATCACAGAAATTTGCATCGGCAATTAATACAAAGGGCACAATGCCGACTTAAGTACAAGAAAACTGACTCTTCCTACTGTCTATGTTTTGAAGCACTCCTGTGACACTAGTTATAGATTCCGATGCTTCACTTCAGGTTTACTGTATCCCTCTGACCGTCGTAATGACGATGAAACACAGAAATTAGATTGGAATTAAATACAAAAGGCACAATGCCGACCCAAGTACAAGAAAACTGACTCTTCTTACTGTTTATGTTTTGAACCATTCCTGTGACACTAGTTATAGATTCCGATGCTTCACTTTAGGTTTACAGTATCCCTGTGACCTTCTTATTGTTGATGAAACACAGAAATTGCATCGGAATTAAATACAAAAGGCACAATGCCGACTTAAGTACAAGAAAACTGACTCTTCCTACTGTCTATGTTTTGAACCATTCCTGTGACACTAGTTATAGATTCCGATGCTTCACTACAGGTTTACTGTATCCAGCTGACCTTCTTATTGACGATGAATCACAGAAATTGCATCGGAATTACATACAAAAGGCACAATGCCGACTTAAGTACAAGAAAACTAACTCTTCTTACTGTCTATGTTTTGAACTATTCCTGTGACACTAGTTATAGACTCCGATGCTTTACTTCAGGTTTACTGTATACCTCTGACCTTCTTATTGACGATGAAACACAGAAATTGCATCTGAATTAAATACAAGAGGCACAATGCCGACTCAAGTACAAGAAGACTGGCTCTTCTTACTGTCTATATTTGAACCTTTCCTGTGAGACCGGTGTTTGATTCCGATGCTTCACTTCAGGTTTACTGTATCCCATGGACGTTCTTATTGACGCTGAAACACAGAAATTGCATCGGAATTAAATAGAAAAGGCACAATGCCGACGTAAGTACAAGAAAACTGACTCTTCTTACTGTCTATGTTTTGAACCATTCCTGTGACAGTAATTATAGATTCCGATGCTTCACTTCGGGTTTACTGTATCCCTCTGACCTTCTTCTTGACGATGAGACACAGAAATTGCATCGGAGTTAAATACAAAAGGCACAATTCCGACATAAGTACAAGAAAACTGACTCTTTTTACTGTTTATGTTTTGAACATTCCTGTGACACTAGTTATAGATCCGATGCTTCACATCAGGTTTACTGTATCCCTGTGACCTTCTTATTGACGACGAAACACAGAAATTGCATCGGAATTAAATACAAAAGGCACATCGCCGACTTAAGTACAAGAAGACTGACTCCTCTTACTGTCTATGTTTTGAACCACTCCTGTGACACTAGTTATAGATTCCGATGCTTCACTTCAGGTTTACTGTATCCCTATGACCGTCGTAATGACGATGAAACACAGAAATTAGATTGGAAATAAATACAAAAGGCACAATGCCGACCCAAGTACAAGAAAACTGACTCTTCTTACTGTTTATGTTCTGAACCATTCCTGTGACACTAGTTACAGATTCCGATGCTTCACTTCAGGTTTACTGTATCCCTCTGACCTTCTTATTGACGATGAAACACAGAAATTGCATCGGAATTAAATACAAAAGGCACAATGCCGACTTAAGTACAAGAAGACTGAGTCTTCTTACTGTCTATGTTTTGAACCATTCCTGTGACACTAATTATAGATTCCGATGCTTCACTTCGGGTTTACTGTATCCCTCTGACCTTCTTCTTGACGATGAGACACAGAAATTGCATCGGAGTTAAATACAAAAGGCACAATTCCGACTTAAGTACTTGAAAACTGACTCTTCATACTGTTTAAGTTTTGAACATTCCTGTGACACTAGTTATAGATCCGATGCTTCACATCAGGTTTACTGTATCCCTGTGACCTTCTTATTGACGATGAAACACAGAAATTGCATCGGAATTAAAAGCAAAAGGCACAACGCCGACTTAAGTACAAGATGACTGACTCCTCTTACTGTCTATGTTTTGAACCACTCCTGTGGCACTAGTTATAGATTCCGATGCTTCACTTCAGGTTAACTGTATCCCTCTGACCGTCGTACTGACGATGAAACACAGAAATTGCATTGGAATTAAATACAAAAGGCACAATGCCGATTCAAGTACAAGAAGACTGACTCTTCCTACTGTCTATGTTTTGAACCATTCCTGTGACACTAGTTATAGATTCCGATGCTTCACTTCAGGTTTGCTGTATCCCTCTGACCTTCTTATTGACGATGAAACACATAAACTGCATCGGTATTACATACAAAGGCACAATGCCGACTTAAGTACAAGAAAACTAACTCTTCTTACTGTCTATGTTTTGAACCATTCCTGCGAACCTAGTTATAGATTCCGATGCTTCACTTCAGGTTTACTATATCCCTCTGACCTTCTTATTGACGATGAGACACAGAAATTGCATCGGAATTAAATACAAAAGGCACAATTCCGACTTAAGTACAAGAAAACTGTCTCTTCTTACTGTTTAGGTTATGAACATTCCTGTGACACTAGTTATAGATTCCGATGCTTCACATCAGGTTTACTGTATCCCTGTGACATTCTTATTGGCGATGAAGCACAGAAATTGCATCGGAATTAAATACAAAAGGCACAATGCCGACTTCAGTACAAGAAAACTGTCTCTTCTTACTGTCTATGTTTTGAACCATTCCCGGGACACTAGTTATATATTCCGATGCTTTACTTCAGGATTACTGTATCCCTCTGACCTTGTTATTGACGATGAAACACAGAAATTACATCGGAATTAAATACCAAAGGCACAATGCCGACTTAAGTACAAGAAGACTGACTCTTCCTACTGTCTATGTTTTAACCATTCCTGTGACACTAGTTATAGATTCCGATGCTTCACCACAGGTTTACTGTATCCAGCTGTCCTTCTTATTGACGATGAATCACAGAAATTGCATCCGAATTAAATGCAAAAGGCACAATGCCGACTTAAGTACAAGAAAACTGACTCTTCTTACTGTCTATGTTTTGAACCATTCCTGTGACACTAGTTATAAATTCCGATGCTTCACTTCAGTTTTCATTAATCCCTCTGACCGTCTTATTGACGATGAAACACACAAATTGCATCGGAATTAAATACAAAAGGCACAATGCCGTCCCAAGTACAAGTAGTCTGGCTCTTCTTACTGTCTATGTTTTGAACCTTTCCAGATTCCGATGCTTCACTTCAGGTTTACTGTATCCCTTGGACCTTCTTCTTGACGACGAACATAGAAATTGCATCGGAATTACATACACTCCTGGAAATGGAAAAAAGAACACATTGACACCGGTGTGTCAGACCCACCATACTTGCTCCGGACACTGGGAGAGGGCTGTACAAGCAATGATCACACGCACGGCACAGCGGACACACCAGGGACCGCGGTGTTGGCCGTCGAATGGCGCTAGCTGCGCAGCATTTGTGCACCGCCGCCGTCAGTGTCAGCCAGTTTGCCGTGGCATACGGAGCTCCATCGCAGTCTTTAACACTGGTAGCATGCCGCGACAGCGTGGACGTGAACCGTATGTGCAGTTGACGGACTTTGAGCGAGGGCGTATAGTGGGCATGCGGGAGGCCGGGTGGACGTACCGCCGAATTGCTCAACACGTGGGGCGTGAGGTCTCCACAGTACATCGATGTTGTCGCCAGTGGTCGGCGGAAGGTGCACGTGCCCGTCGACCTGGGACCGCACCGCAGCGACGCACGGATGCACGCCAAGACCGTAGGATCCTACGCAGTGCCGTAGGGGACCGCACCGCCACTTCCCAGCAAATTAGGGACACTGTTGCTCCTGGGGTATCGGCGAGGACCATTCGCAACCGTCTCCATGAAGCTGGGCTACGGTCCCGCACACAGTTAGGCCGTCTTCCGCTCACGCACCAACATCGTGCAGCCCGCCTCCAGTGGTGTCGCGACAGGCGTGAATGGAGGGACGAATGGAGACGTGTCGTCTTCAGCGATAAGAGTCGCTTCTGCCTTGGTGCCAATGATGGTCGTATGCGTGTTTGGCGCCGTGCAGGTGAGCGCCACAATCAGGACTGCATACGACCGAGGCACACAGGGCCAACACCCGGCATCATGGTGTGGGGAGCGATCTCCTACACTGGCCGTACACCACTGGTGATCGTCGAGGGGACACTGAATAGTGCACGGTACATCCAAACCGTCATCGAACCCATCGTTCTACCATTCCTAGACCGGCAAGGGAACTTGCTGTTCCAACAGAACAATGCACGTCCGCATGTATCCCGTGCCACCCAACGTGCTCTAGAAGGTGTAAGTCAACTACCCTGGCCAGCAAGATCTCCGGATCTGTCCCCCATTGAGCATGTTTGGGACTGGATGAAGCGTCGTCTCACGCGGTCTGCACGTCCAGCACGAACGCTGGTCCAACTGAGGCGCCAGGTGGAAATGGCATGGCAAGCCGTTCCACAGGACTACATCCAGCATCTCTACGATCGTCTCCATGGGAGAATAGCAACCTGCATTGCTGCGAAAGGTGGATATACACTGTACTAGTGCCGACATTGTGCATGCTCTGTTGCCTGTGTCTATGTGCCTGTGGTTCTGTCAGTGTGATCATGTGATGTATCTGACCCCAGGAATGTGTCAATAAAGTTTCCCCTTCCTGGGACAATGAATTCACGGTGTTCTTCTTTCAATTTCCAGGAGTGTAGAAAATGCACAATGCCGACTTCAGTACAAGATAACTGTCTCTTTTTCCTGTCTTTGTTTTGAACCATTCCTGTGACACTAGTTATAGATTCCGATGCTTCACTTGAGGATTACCTTATCCAGCTGAACTTCTTATTGACGATGAAACACAGAAATTGCATCAGAATTAAAAACAAAAGGCACAATGACGACTTAAGTACAAGAAGACTGACTCCTCCTACTGTCTATGTTTTGAACCACTCCTGTGACACTAGTTATAGATTCAGATGCTTCTCTTCAGTTTTACTGTATCCTTCTGACCTCCTTATTGACGATGAAACACAGAAATTGCATCAGAAATAAATACAAAATCCACAATGCCGACTCAAGTACAAGAAGACTGACACTTCTTACTGGCTATGTTTTGAACCATTCCTGTGACACTAGTTATAGATTCCGATGCCTCACTTCAGTTTTACTGTATCCTTCTGACCTTCTTATTGACGATGAAACACATTAATTGCATCGGAATTAAATACAAAAGGCACAATGCCGACTCAAGTACAAGAAGACTGACTCCTCTTACTGTCTATGTATTGAACCACACCTGTGACACTAGTTATAGATTCCGATGCTTCACTTCAGGTTTACTGTATCCCTCTGACCGTCGTACTGACGATGAAACACAGAAATTGCATTGGAATTAAATACAAAAGGCACAATGCCGACTCAAGTACAAGAAGACTGACGCTTCCTACTGTCTATGTTTTGAACCATTCCTGTGACACTAGTTATAGATTCCGATGCTTCACTTTGGGTTTACTTTGTCCCTCTGACCTTCTTATTGACGATGAAACACAGAAATTGCATCGGAATTACATACAAAAGGCACAATGCCGACTTAAGTACAAGAAAACTGACTCTTCTTACTGTCTATGTTTTGAACCATTCCTGTGACACTAGTTATAGATTCCGATGCTTCACTACAGGTTTACTGTATCCAGCTGACCTTCTTATTGACGATGAATCACAGAAATTGCATCAGAAAGAAATACAAAAGGCACAATGCCGACTCAAGTACAAGAAAACTGACTCTTCTTACTGTCTATGTTTTGAACCATTCCTGTGACACTAGTTATAAATTCCGATGCTTCACTTCAGTTTTAATTAATCCCTCTGACCGTCTTATTGACGATGTAACACAGAAATTGCATCGGAATTACATACAAAAGGCACAATGCCAACTTAAGTACAAGAAAACTGACTCTTCTTACTGTCTATGTTTTGAACCATTCCTGTGACACTAGTTATAGATTCCGATGCTTCACTACAGGTTTACTGTATCCAGCTGACCTTCTTAATGACGATGAATCACAGAAATTGCATCGGCAATTAATACAAAAGGCACAATGCCGACTTAAGTACAAGAAAACTGACTCTTCTTACTGTTTATGTTTTGAACCATTCCTGTGACACTAGTTATAGATTCCGATGCTTCACTTCAGGTTTAAAGTATCCCTGTGACCTTCTTATTGTTGATGAAACACAGAAATTGTATCGGAATTTAAAAAAAAAGGCACAATGCCGACTTAAGTACAAGAAAACTGACTCTTCCTACTGTCTATGTTTTGAACCATTCCTGTGACACTAGTTATAGATTCCGATGCTTCACTACAGGTTTACTGTATCCAGCTGACCATCTTATTGACGATGAATGACAGAAATTGCATCGGAATTACATACAAAAGGCACAATGCCGACTTAAGTACAAGAAAACTGTCTCTTTTTCCTGTCTTTGTTTTGAACCATTCCTGTGACACTAGTTATAGATTCCGATGCTTCACTTGAGGATTACCTTATCCAGCTGAACTTCTTATTGACGATGAAACACAGAAATTGCATCAGAATTAAAAACAAAAGGCACAATGACGACTTAAGTACAAGAAGACTGACTCCTCCTACTGTCTATGTTTTGAACCACTCCTGTGACACTAGTTATAGATTCAGATGCTTCTCTTCAGTTTTACTGTATCCTTCTGACCTCCTTATTGACGATGAAACACAGAAATTGCATCAGAAATAAATACAAAATCCACAATGCCGACTCAAGTACAAGAAGACTGACACTTCTTACTGGCTATGTTTTGAACCATTCCTGTGACACTAGTTATAGATTCCGATGCCTCACTTCAGTTTTACTGTATCCTTCTGACCTTCTTATTGACGATGAAACACATTAATTGCATCGGAATTAAATACAAAAGGCACAATGCCGACTCAAGTACAAGAAGACTGACTCCTCTTACTGTCTATGTATTGAACCACACCTGTGACACTAGTTATAGATTCCGATGCTTCACTTCAGGTTTACTGTATCCCTCTGACCGTCGTACTGACGATGAAACACAGAAATTGCATTGGAATTAAATACAAAAGGCACAATGCCGACTCAAGTACAAGAAGACTGACGCTTCCTACTGTCTATGTTTTGAACCATTCCTGTGACACTAGTTATAGATTCCGATGCTTCACTTTGGGTTTACTTTGTCCCTCTGACCTTCTTATTGACGATGAAACACAGAAATTGCATCGGAATTACATACAAAAGGCACAATGCCGACTTAAGTACAAGAAAACTGACTCTTCTTACTGTCTATGTTTTGAACCATTCCTGTGACACTAGTTATAGATTCCGATGCTTCACTACAGGTTTACTGTATCCAGCTGACCTTCTTATTGACGATGAATCACAGAAATTGCATCAGAAAGAAATACAAAAGGCACAATGCCGACTCAAGTACAAGAAAACTGACTCTTCTTACTGTCTATGTTTTGAACCATTCCTGTGACACTAGTTATAAATTCCGATGCTTCACTTCAGTTTTAATTAATCCCTCTGACCGTCTTATTGACGATGTAACACAGAAATTGCATCGGAATTACATACAAAAGGCACAATGCCAACTTAAGTACAAGAAAACTGACTCTTCTTACTGTCTATGTTTTGAACCATTCCTGTGACACTAGTTATAGATTCCGATGCTTCACTACAGGTTTACTGTATCCAGCTGACCTTCTTAATGACGATGAATCACAGAAATTGCATCGGCAATTAATACAAAAGGCACAATGCCGACTTAAGTACAAGAAAACTGACTCTTCTTACTGTTTATGTTTTGAACCATTCCTGTGACACTAGTTATAGATTCCGATGCTTCACTTCAGGTTTAAAGTATCCCTGTGACCTTCTTATTGTTGATGAAACACAGAAATTGTATCGGAATTTAAAAAAAAAGGCACAATGCCGACTTAAGTACAAGAAAACTGACTCTTCCTACTGTCTATGTTTTGAACCATTCCTGTGACACTAGTTATAGATTCCGATGCTTCACTACAGGTTTACTGTATCCAGCTGACCATCTTATTGACGATGAATGACAGAAATTGCATCGGAATTACATACAAAAGGCACAATGCCGACTTAAGTACAAGAAAACTAACTCTTCTTACTGTCTATGCTTTGAACTATTCCTGTGACACTAGTTATAGACTCCGATGCTTCACTTCAGGTTTACTGTATACCTCTGACCTTCTTATTGACGATGAAACACAGAAATTGCATCTGAATTAAATACAAGAGGCACAATGCCGACTCAAGTACAAGAAGACTGGCTCTTCTTACTGTCTATGTTTTGAACCTTTCCTGTAAGACCGGTTTTTGATTCCGATGCTTCACTTCAGGTTTACTGTATCCCTTGGACGTTCTTATTGACGCTGAAACACAGAAATTGCATCGGAATTAAACAGAAAAGGCACAATGCCGACGTAAGTACAAGTAAACTGACTCTTCTTACTGGCTATGTTTTGAACCATTCCTGTGACACTAGTTATAGATTCCGATGCTTCACTTCATTTTTACTGTATCCCTCTGACCTTCTTATTGACGATGAAACACAGAAATTGCATCGGTATTATATACAAAGGCAGAATGCCAACTTAAGTACAAGACAACTGACTCTTCTTACTGTCTATGTTTTGAACCATTCCTGCGACCCTAGTTATAGATTCCGATGCTTCACTTCAGGTTTACTATATCCCTCTGACCTTCGTATTGACGATGAGACACAGAAATTGCAACGGAATTAAATACAAAAGGCACAATTCCGACTTAAGTACAAGAAAACTGACTCTTCTTACTGTTGACGTTTTGAACATTCCTGTGACACTAGTTACAGATTCCAATGCTTCACATCAGGTTTACTGTATCCCTGTGACCTTCTTATTGGCGATGAAGCACAGAAATTGCATCGGAATTAAATACAAAAGGCACAATGCCGACTTCAGTACAAGAAAACTGACTCTTCTTACTGTCTATGTTTTAAACCATTCCCGGGACACTAGTTATATATTTCGATGCTTTACTTCAGGTTTACTGTATCCTTCTGACCTTGTTATTGACGATGAAACACAGAAATTACATCAGAATTAAATACCAAAGGTACAATGCCGACTTAAGTACAAGAAGACTGACTCTTCCTACTGTCTATGTTTTAACCATTGCTGTGCCACTAGTTATAGATTCCGATGCTTCACTACAGGTTTACTGTATCCTTCTGACCTTCTTATTGACGATGAATCACAGAAATTGCATCCGAATTAAATGCAAAAGGCACAATGCCGACTGAAGTACAAGAAAACTGACTCTTCTTACTGTCTATGATTTGAACCATTCCTGTGACACTAGTTATAAATTCCGATGCTTCACTTCAGTTTTAATGAATCCCTCTGACCGTCTTATTGACGATGAAACACACAAATTGCATCTTAATTAAATACAAAAGGCACAATGCCGACCCAAGTACAAGTAGTCTGGCTCTTCTTACTGTCTATGTTTTGAACCTTTCCTGTGAGACCGGTTTCAGATTCCGATGCTTCACTTCAGGTTTACTGTATCCCTGTGACCTTCTTATTGACGATGAAACACAGAAATTGCATCGGAATAAAAAACAAAAGGCACAACGCCGACTTAAGTACAAGATGACTGACTCCTCTTACTGTCTATGTTTTGAACCACTCCTGTGACACTAGTTATAGATTCCGATGCTTCACTTCAGGTTAACTGTATCCCTCTGACCGTCGTACTGACGATGAAACACAGAAATTGCATTGGAATTAAATACAAAAGGCACAATGCCGATTCAAGTACAAGAAGACTGACTCTTCCTACTGTCTATGTTTTGAACCATTCCTGTGACACTAGTTATAGATTCCGATGCTTCACTTCAGGTTTGCTGTATCCCTCTGACCTTCTTATTGACGATGAAACACATAAACTGCATCGGTATTACATACAAAGGCACAATGCCGACTTAAGTACAAGAAAACTAACTCTTCTTCCTGTCTATGTTTTGAACCATTCCTGCGAACCTAGTTATAGATTCCGATGCTTCACTTCAGGTTTACTATATCCCTCTGACCTTCTTATTGACGATGAGACACAGAAATTGCATCGGAATTAAATACAAAAGGCACAATTCCGACTTAAGTACAAGAAAACTGTCTCTTCTTACTGTTTATGTTTTGAACATTCCTGTGACACTAGTTATAGATTCCGATGCTTCACTTCAGGTTTGCTGTATCCCTCTGACCTTGTTATTGACGATGAAACACAGGAATTACATCGGAATTAAATACCAAAGGCACAATGCCGACTTAAGTACAAGAAGACTGACTCTTCCTACTGTCTATGTTTTAACCATTCCTGTGACACTAGTTATAGATTCCGATGCTTCACCACAGGTTTACTGTATCCAGCTGACCTTCTTATTGACGATGAATCACAGAAATTGCATCCGAATTAAATGCAAAAGGCACAATGCCGACTTAAGTACAAGAAAACTGACTCTTCTTACTGTCTATGTTTTGAACCATTCCTGTGACACTAGTTATAAATTCCGATGCTTCACTTCAGTTTTCATTAATCCCTCTGACCGTCTTATTGACGATGAAACACACAAATTGCATCGGAATTAAATACAAAAGGCACAATGCCGTCCCAAGTACATGTAGTCTGGCTCTTCTTACTGTCTATGTTTTGAACCTTTCCAGTGAGACCGGTTTCAGATTCCGATGCTTCACTTCAGGTTTACTGTATCCCTTGGACCTTCTTCTTGACGACGAACATAGAAATTGCATCGGAATTATATAGAAAATGCACAATGCCGACTTCAGTACAAGATAACTGTCTCTTTTTCCTGTCTTTGTTTTGAACCATTCCTGTGACACTAGTTATAGATTCCGATGCTTCACTTGAGGATTACCTTATCCAGCTGAACTTCTTATTGACGATGAAACACAGAAATTGCATCGGAATTAAATACAAAAGGCACAATGACGACTTAAGTACAAGAAGACTGACTCCTCCTACTGTCTATGTTTTGAACCACTCCTGTGACACTAGTTATAGATTTAGATGCTTCTCTTCAGTTTTACTGTATCCTTCTGACCTTCTTATTGACGATGAAACACAGAAATTGCATCGGAATTAAATACAAAAGGCACAATGCCGACTCAAGTACAAGAAGACTGACTCTTCTTACTGTCTATGTCTTGAACCACACCTGTGACACTAGTTATAGATTCCGATGCTTCACTTCAGGTTTACTGTATCCCTCTGACCGTCGTACTGACGATGAAACACAGAAGTTGCATTGGAATTAAATACAAAAGGCACAATGCCGACTCAAGTACAAGAAGACTGACGCTTCCTACTGTCTATGTTTTGAACCATTCCTGTGACACTAGTTATAGATTCCGATGCTTCACTTTGGGTTTACTTTATCCCTCTGACCTTCTTATTGACGATGAGACACAGAAATTGAATCGGAATTACATACAAAAGGCACAATGCCGACTTAAGTACAAGAAAACTGACTCTTCTTACTGTCTATGTTTTGAACCATTCCTGTGACACTAGTTATAGATTCCGATGCTTCACTACGGGTTTACTGTATCCAGCTGACCTTCTTATTGACGATGAATCACAGAAATTGCATCGGCAATTAATACAAAAGGCACAATGCCGACATAAGTACAAGAAAACTGACCCTTCTAACTGTCTATGTTTTGAACCAATCCTGTGACACTAGTTATAGATTCCGATGCTTCACTACAGGTTTGCTGTATCCAGCTGACCTTCTTATTGACGATGAATCGCAGAAATTGCATCGGAATTACATACAAAAGGCACAATGCCGACTTAAGTACAAGAAAACTGACTCTTCTTACTGTCTATGTTTTGAACCATTCCTGTGACACTAGTTATAAATTCCGATGCTTCACTTCAGTTTTAATTAATCCCTCTGACCGTCTTATTGACGATGAAACACACAAATTGCATCGGAATTAAATACAAAAGGCACAATGCCGACCCAAGTACAAGTAGTCTGGCTCTTCTTACTGTCTATGTTTTGAACATTTCCTGTGAGACCGATTTCAGATTCCGATGCTTCACTTCAGGTTAACTGTATCCCTTGGACCTTCTTATTGACGACGAACATAGAAATTGCATCGGAATTATATAGAAAATGCACAATGCCGACTTCAGTACAAGATAACTGTCTCTTTTTCCTGTCTTTGTTTTGAACCATTCCTGTGACACTAGTTATAGATTCCGATGCTTCACTTCAGGATTACCTTATCCAGCTGAACTTCTTATTGACGATGAAACACTGAAATTGCATTGGAATTAAATACAAAAGGCACAATGCCGACTTAAGTACAAGAGGACTGACTCCTCCTACTGTCTATGTTTTGAACCACTCCTGTGAAACTAGTTATAGATTCAGATGCTTCACTTCAGTTTTACTGTATCCTTCTGACCTTCTAATTGACGATGAAACACAGAAATTGCATCGGAATTAAATACAAAAGGCACAATGCCGACTCAAGTACAAGAAGACTGACTCTTCTTACTGTCTATGTCTTGAACCATTCCTGTGACACTAGTTATAGATTCCGATGCTTCACTTCAGTTTTACTGTATCCTTCTGACCTTCTTATTGACGATGAAACACACAAATTGCATCAGAAAGAAATACAAAAGGCACAATGCCGACTCAAGTACAAGAAGACTGACACTTCTTACTGTCTATGTTTTGAACCATTCCTGTGACACTAGTTATAGATTCCGATGCCTCACTTCAGTGTTACTGTATCCTTCTGACCTTCTTATTGACGGTGAAACACATAAATTGCATCGGAATTAAATACAAAAGGCACAATGCCGACTCAAGTACAAGAAGACTGACTCTTCTTACTGTCTATGTCTTGAACCATTCCTGTGACACTAGTTATAGATTCCGATGCTTCACTTCAGTTTTACTGTATCCTTCTGACCTTCTTATTGA
Source organism: Schistocerca serialis cubense (assembly GCF_023864345.2). Taxonomy (NCBI): domain Eukaryota; kingdom Metazoa; phylum Arthropoda; class Insecta; order Orthoptera; family Acrididae; genus Schistocerca; species Schistocerca serialis. The sequence goes on from NC_064642.1 coordinate 845,811,264, forward strand.
CGATGAAACACAGAAATTGCATCAGAAAGAAATACAAAAGGCACAATGCCGACTCAAGTACAAGAAGACTGACACTTCTTACTGTCTACGTTTTGAACCACTCCTGTGACACTAGTTATCGATTCCGATGCTTCACTTCAGGTTTACTGTATCCCTCTGACCGTCGTACTGACGATGAAACACAGAAAATGCGTTGGAATTAAATACAAAAGGCACAATGCCGACTCAAGTACAAGAAGACTGACTCTTCCTACTGTCTATGTTTTGAACCATTCCTGTGACACTAGTTATAGATTCCGATGCTTCACTTCAGGTTTACTTTATCCCTCTGACCTTCTTATTGACGATGAAACACAGAAATTGCATCGGAATTACATACAAAAGGCACAATGCCGACTTAAGTACAAGAAAACTGACTCTTCTTACTGACTATGTTTTGAACCATTCCTGTGACACTAGTTATAGATTCCGATGCTTCACTACAGGTTTACTGTATCCAGCTGACCTTCTTAATGGCGATGAATCACAGAAATTGCATCGGCAATTAATACAAAAGGCACAATGTCGACTTAAGTACAAGAAAACTGACTCTTCTTACTGTTTATGTTTTGAACCATTCCTGTGACACTAGTTATAGATTCCGATGCTTCACTTCAGGTTTAAAGTATCCCTGTGACCTTCTTATTGTTGATGAAACACAGAAATTGCATCGGAAATAAAAAAAAAAGGCACAACGCCGACTTAAGTACAAGAAAACTGACTCTTCCTACTATCTATGTTTTGAACCATTCCTGTGACACTAGTTATAGATTCCGATGCTTCACTACAGGTTTACTGTATCCAGCTGACCTTCTTATTGACGACGAATGACAGAAATTGCATCGGAATTACATACAAAAGGCACAATGCCGACTTGAGTACAAGAAAACTAACTCT